>NW_027507903.1:428676875-429276875 GCF_037356315.1 Lithobates pipiens
AGGCAAGCGTCACAATATTTTTGACAACATAGTGTATGTAAAGGTTTTTAAAATACAGCTAGCTTCTGGATGGTGATAATTGTGAGGTTCAATCCAGCGACTATTGAGAGGGGCAAATAAGATTTGTGGTAGAGATAAAATAATATTTTATGGGAAAAATATGTATTCACGTGAAGCGAGGGATGTTTGCAATGTTTAGATAACTATTCAAAGCAAAAATAAATAAAATAAAAACATAATTCTATATGTAGCACCTTCTAGCTAGTGTAGGTGCAAGTGGTCCAGATGTGAAGTTTGCTGTTGCAATGCAGAGTAATGTCAATTACCAACTATGGAAGTTTAAACTACAAATGTTTCTTAGCAAGGATGATTTGTGGCAAGTGCTCAATACAGACAGACCCACAAACGGAGAGACAGAGGAATGGGATAGGAAGGACAGACAGGCAAAAGCAATTATGAGCTTACTAGTGGAAGATGACTAGCTTATCTACATAAGAACAGAGAAAACTGCCAAAGGTATGTGGACTTCATTACAAAAGCTGCACAAACGTTCAAGTTTAAACAGCAAACTGTTTTTGCTAAGAAAGTTGTATAAGGTGAGACTACAAGAAGGCCAGCAGATGTGTGACAACGTGAATGTTATGCTAGAGATCATAGAGCAGCTGCTTGCCATCAGAGAGGACATCAAAGATAATCATATTGTTGTCCTGCACTTCTGCAGCCTTCCAGAGACATATACTGTCTTCATTAACTCTTTAGAAACCAGACCGGAGCAGGAGCTGACACTAGAATATGTCAGAGGGAAATTAATCGATGAATATAACAGAAGGAAAGACAATATGCACCATGATGACAAAGCTCTTAAGATGTACAAAGAAATAAAGCACAAAAAAGAAAGCAGAGCCTGTTTTCGCTGTAAAAGGACCAGTCACTTAAAAAAGGACTGTTCTTGTAATGTGGGGTCCTTACCCCTGTTTAGGGTTGAATAAAATTCATATTTGAAAAACAAAAAAAAAAGACTGTTCTATCTGGAAAGCCGACCAGAAAAAGCTAGAGCTATCTACAAACGAAAGAGTCAAAGCAATCTCAAAGGAAACAGCAGACACATCATGGAGTGGCACCTTTAACGTAACACAAAGCAGCAAGCCATGCGGCTGCTGCATAGACTCAGGTACGACAAGCAACATGACTAGTGATGAGACCTTCTTCACAAACATTGATTTCAGTGCAAAAAACAAGATTTTCCTAGCAAACGGGAAAAGCATCACATCTGAAGGTAGAGGCTGGGGCTTCCTGAACTGCATTATACCACAAGGCAAGCAGAGTATCCTTGTACCATAGTGTTGTATGTTCCAGAACTAGAAGACATCCTTCTATCAGTGAAAACCCCTTGTCTGGTGGTTGTGGGGGGTCTGTGGGCAGGGGCTTATTGGAATCTGGAAGCCCCCTTTAACAAGGGGGCCCCCAGATCCTGCCCCCGCTATGTGAATGGATATCGGGTATATTGTACCCCTACACATTCACCTAAAAAGTTTCAAAAAAGTAAAAATGACAGGAGACAGTTAGGGACAAGTCTTTATTTAAAAAAAAATGTCTTGCAATGTCCATTCATCTTCGATCACAGCGCCGACGACCTGAGAAAAAAAAAGAAAATGAAAAAACTCCGCTCCAATGGGAGGCTCCCACCGACTGGAGCCTTTTTGCGCTGACAGCTCTTATATAGCTAAGAACGGGGCCACCCAGTGACGTAAGCAGGTGACCCACCTCTTTCTGATGTAATGTAACATCACGTAATGGCATCGGGGTGGGGTCTCCCGTTTACATCATTGGGTGGCCCCGCCCACAGCTATATAACAGCTGTCAATGCAAAATGCTTGCAGTCACGGGGACGCCTTCCATGGAGGCAGAGTTTTTGCGTTTTTGTTTTTTTTTTCCAATCCATCAGCGATGTGATCGAAGATGGATGGACATTGCGGGACTTTTTTTTTTAAATAAAGACGTGTCCCAAACTGTCTGTCATTTTTACATTTTTGACACTTTTTTGGTGAATGTGTATAGGTACAATATACCCGATATCCATTCACATGGGGGGGGGCAGGATCGGGGGCCCCCTTGTTAAAGGGGGCTTCCAGATTCCGATAAGCCCCCTGCCCGCAGGCCCCCCCCACAACCACCAGGCAAGGGTTGTGGGGAAGAGGCCCGTGTCCCCATTAACATGAGGACAAGGTGTTTTGGGGGGACCCCAAAACACCCCCCCATGTTGATGGCATGTGGCTTGGTACGGTTCAGGAGGGGGGGCGCTCTCTCAATCCCCACCCTTTTCCTGCAGCCTGCCAGGTTGCATGCTCAGATAAGGGTCTGGTATGAATTTTGGGGGGGACCCCCGGTTCATTTTTTTATTTTAGTTTTGGCGCAGGGTTTCCTTTAAAATCTCTACCAGACCTAAAGGGCCTGGTATGGATTTTGGGGGGAGGGCTTTTTTTTTTATTTTGGTGCAAGGTTCCCCTTAATAACCATACAAGACCCAAAGGGCCTTGTAATGGACTGGGGGGGGGATTCACGCCATTTTTTTGCCAATGATTTTTATCTATATTGCTGGGATTCGGCAATACATTACAGCCACAATCAGTTTTAAATAAATTTTTTTCCTTTACAAATGTAATTTTTCTGCTCTCATTCATAAAACTATGTACGACCGCTATGTAAGCAGTCTAATATAGTTTGGGGCATGGATTTAGCCCCTGAGACATGATTGGCCAAAGGCACCCTGCCTTTGGCCAATCATGGCTCTCACAGCAGAGCGCGCTGTAATTGGCTAAAACATGCAGGTCAGGTGCATGCTTTGGCCAATCAGCCTCCAATGCACTGTGGTCTCGCAGTGCATTGATGGTCTCGCTGTTCATAATGGGGCGTTCTGCGGGCGCTCCAATTTCCAGAGAATAATGTTCTAATGTTCTAATGCCCCATAATGTTCTTTGGTGAACGGGCGAACACCTAATGTTCAAATTGAATGTACATTTGACTCAAACATAGGGCTCATCCCTATTAGCTACTATCTGGGAATCCAAATAGAGAGAGAAGATGAAAGTTATCTTCTCAGCCAATCTCAGAAAATCTCTGAAATCTTGGAACAATTCCATATGCAAGATGCAATGGAAGTGAAAACTCCTATGGAACCAGGCTATCAAGAGAACAATGAAGTGGAAAACTTGCTACCCAACAATGATACATATCGCAGAGCAATCAGTAGGCTGCTATATGTTGCCACTGTGACACGACCAGACATAGCTCCCTGTTATGCCGCGTGCACACGATTGGACTATCCGGCGGACCAGAGTCCGGCAGACAATCCATCCGTGTGTGGGCTCTTTTTCTTTCCAAAACTCTGGCGGACTTAGAAAGAAGTTTTGACTCAAAATTGTCCGCCGGACTCAGCAGTCAGGTGGACAATCCACCCGTCTGTGTGCTAGTCCGCCAGACTTTTGAAATGAACGGACTTGCCCACACACGGAGAAAAGTCTGTTCATTTTGAACGTGGCTCCAGGTAGACGGAACTAGCGAAGGAGATCAATGTAGCTGCCTCCATGGTGAGATTGACACCTCGCTGGCAACGTCCCCTGTTATGGATTTAAAGGGGAAGCCCTACGCCGAAAAAACGGGATGGGGTCCCCCAAAGTCCATAGCAGACCCTTTTCTGAGTACACAGCCCAGCTAGTCAGGAAAGTGGGTGGGGACGAGCGAGCAGTGAGCCATACCAGGCCGCATGCCCTCAACATGGGGGGTGCTTTGGGGAAAGGGGGACCCTGCAGCCCCCCCACCCCAAAGCACCTTGTCCCTATGTTGATGAGGACAAAGGCCTCTTCCTGACAACCCTGGCCGTTGGTTGACCCCGCCCCGTATGATGTCATAGTACCCGGGCATGCTGGGACTGTGACGTCATAAGAGGTGGGGTCACCGGGTGACCTCACCTGTTGACCCCACCCCTTATGCCTATATAAGTTGTCACGCACCGTGTGCACGGCATTACAACGGGAGAGAGTGTCGTGTCAACATCGGAAGAACAGAAGAAGAAGAAGAAGATGGCGACGACGATGAAGGAGAAAGCCAGGCCACCACTAGCAAAAGAGTGGCAAAAGAGCAGAAGATAGCGGAGGAGCCTGGGAGAAGAACTGGAAAGCGTGGAGAAGTCGGAAGATGACCCCCGAAGTCAGAAGAAGACCCCCGGAGCTGCCTAATAAACTACTTTAAAAACCTGTGTAGTGCGTTTTATTTTATTTTTTATTACACTGGCAGGGAAGGGGTTAACACTAGAGGGAGATCAAGGGGTTAAATGTGTTCCCTGCTACGTGTTTCTAACTGAAGGGGGAGGAGACTGACTAAAGGAAGTGACGGATTGTGGCTCCTAGCCATTAGAAACACACAATCTGTCACTCCTCACAGAGCAGACCAGGGATTTGCATGTTTACACACACACTTCCGTGTTCTGGCTCTCGTGCCAGTGAACACTCATGGCTGGCGCTCATCGCGACCATCGGCCACAAGCATCGGCACCCCCGCAGTGCAGCAGGCGTGTGCGCGCGCACCTGCTATCCTGATCCCACGAGCCGATGTATAGCTACAATGGCTCACGGGATCGTGTCGACGCGCCGCAGTAAAATGACGGCGGCTGGTCGTCAATCGGTTAATAAATACTTTCCATGATAATTTTTATCTTATTTAATATTATTTATTGAAAAGAATGTGGTACGTACATAAAAATAGTAGCGCTTGGAGTGCTAGAAATAACAAAAGTATACAAGGTTCACAGATAACATCACAGCTTTATAAAATAAAAATAAATACAACTAACAAAACAGTGCTGTATTACGTTAAAACCATGGGTTTTATGTATGATATTAATGGAGGTTTAGGGCCTCCAAAGAACACGTTATATAAATTCATGTGACTGGGAATATAATCCCTTCAGATTAGCCATTATGAGAGGAACAAAATAGACACAGGGGAAAACCCCTAAAAGAATATGAAGGAAATAAAAGAAAATGAAGTAAGAAACAAAAATAAAAAGAGAAAAAGTAAAGAGAAGAGAATAGGAAGGCGAGGGAGGTCAACCACTGAAGCCAGGCAATGGACACAACCAACAACCTTCACTAAACCCCAAGAGCCAGGGCTCAAGGAGGGAGAAGTCAAAGCCAGGTGGTAAAAAGTGGTCCACCCAGGGCTGTCTGTCTGTCGATGTTTAGGGATCGTTTTTAGTATGGTGGCCTCTATTTGACTATGAATCATAGCTTGGGCCATTCTATTTTATATCTCAAGGTCACAAAGTGTCATGGGCTTCCAGGTCCTTGCTATGGTTTGTTTAGAGGCAGTCATAAGTTGCTGTAACAGCTTCACCTGAGCTCTAGTGAGATCAAGAGCACAGTAGTTTAGCAGAACGATTGCTGTATTATGTTCTAAAGTTTGTTTGAGCAATGTTGAGGCCAGGGCCGGACTGGGAATAAAAAACAGCCCTGGAAAAAATGTCATACCAGCCCAACAGCATTATGTCATTTTCTTGTTCATAAAAGAAAAAACCATACATTTTAAAGCACATTTAACCTCTTCAGCCCCAGAAGATTTTACCCCCTTCCTGACCAGAGCACATTTTGCGATACGGCACGTCGTCGTTTTAACTGACAATTACGTGGTCGTACAACATTACAGCCAAACAAACTTGACATCCTTATTTTCCCCACAAATAGAGCTTTCTTTTGGTGGTATTTGATCACCTCTGTGGTTCTTATTTTTTGCGCTATAAACAAAAAAATATTGCAATATTTTCTACATTTTGCTATAAGTATACCCATTTTTTTTTTTTTAAAGCAATTTATTTCTCAGTTTAGGCCAATGTGTGTTCTTCTACATATTTTTGGCAATAAAAAATCGCAATAATTATATATTGATTGTTTTTTTCGCAAAAGTTATAGTGTCTACAAAATAGGAGATAGATTTATAGCATTTTTATTATTTGATTTTTTTTTTGCTAGTAATGGCGGTGATCTGCAATTTTTACCCTGACTTCAACATTATGGCGTACACATCGGACAATTTTGACACACTTTTGGGACCATTGATTGGCATTTATACAGTGATCAATGCAATAAAAATGCATTGATTACTGTAAAAATGTAACTGGCAGGCAAGGGGTTAACACTAGTGGGCCATCAAGGGGTAAATTGTGTTCCCTAGTGTGTGTTCTAACTGAAGGGGGGATGGGACTTGCTAGGGGAAAAGACAGATCGGTGTTCATACCTTGTATGAACACACTATCTGTCTCTTCTCACCTCAGAGACCTGGGATCTCTGTGTTTACGAGCGATTGTGGGAGCCCGGAAGTCATCGTGACCGACAGACACTCACATCGGCTACTGGGGTGAGCAGCGTGTGCGGCCCTAGTGGCCACCAGAAGAAGCGATGTAACATGACGGTGAATCGCGCAGCCGGGCCATGTTGCTGCAGTACAACTGCAGCAGCTGGTCGGCAAGCGGTTAAAGGGTGTGGGAGCCCGGTGGTCATCGTGACCGCCAGGCACTTGCATTGGCTCCTGGGGCGAGCAGCGTGCGCGGCCCTAATGGCCACCAGAAGAAGCAATGTAACATGACGGTGATTCGCGCAGCCAAGCCATGTTGCTGCAGTACAACTGCAGCGGCTGGTCGGCAATCGGTTAAAGGGTGTATTAGATATGAAAGCACATAGGGCTTTACACACAGTGTGTAAGAGCAAATTCCAGTTAAAAGTGGTAAAGGTGGAGCAATCATCAAGGGGGACCCCAGCAACTCTGCGAATGTGTGGGGGACTCTGGTGACCAGAGACCACTTTCAGCAGAAAGAATACATTCATGTAAAGGGTGGGGGTTACTGATATAAGGGGCAAGAGATCAATGCATCAGTGCAGCCTCACCAGTGCCCATCAAATGCATTGAGAACTACAACTTTGCCAGTTGCCAATCCTGGTTTGGGGTGGGAGTTCCAATTTGCACCATGTAATATCCTACATATGGGTGTAACATGGTCCAAAAGGTGGAGTTACATTTTAAACAACTACAAGGACTGGTTCACATCAGAACATGATGCTGAAAAGGTGTGTTGTGTGCATGTCTATCTGCACCGCATTCATAGCGTACTGCTTTTGTGATCTTGTGCAGGTGCCAATACATTGTTAATGACATCCTAAATGCAGGTCGCTGGACCACAGGGTACCACAGTACCATGCAATTTGGTGCAGTACATTTTTCAAAAGTAGTGCATGCAGTACTTTTTGTGCGTTCCGGTGCGATTTCAGTCCATTCAAATAAATGGGCTGAATATCGCACTGCAGGGGAATGCACAGGAATTGCTTCTGCGCACTGCGTTCCTGTGTAATTCTGGTGTGATCTGTCCCTAAATTTACTGATGAAGATAAATGCATGACCGTGTACAACTTTAATAGCCTCTATAAAAAGGTGTCTCCCCCATAATACATTAATTATTTGGTAATATATGAATTGATACATTAGTATTGCTCAGCTGGAGTGCTTCAGTGGAATATACTGACAGTAAAACCCAAAAGAGATGACTATTGGGAAGTTCTTTTTGTTATTGTTTTGGAAACTATTTTCATGTCTTCTGGCAGTTTTCAGAGAATATTTCATGGCTTGTTTATCATAAGCAAATGATAGGATTTCTCAAGAGGAATAAACTGTGAATTAATGTTTCAGTCCTATTTTAACCTTTACAGCATCAAAAATACTTGAGGTATAACAACCTGCCAAGCAGACTAATATGGGGAAAAACATATTCAAAGGCTTTTCTGTTATATCATTTTAACACAGCTGAATGTCAATACCTGGGACCACAGGGTGGCATCACACCCCATAATTGCAGAAGGAATACATCCCTGACATATCATTATATACAGCAATACTGTCATTTAAAAAAAGAAACTGTACCTTTTATCTTAGAATGCATTTATGTTTAAAATGTAAAATTGTATATTGATTTTCCACATTATATTTCAATTATTTTTAGCTTACCCCTATTAATCTGAACAATCTTGAAACGTGTATATTTACTTTGTAAAGATCCCCACACATTTCCATCCTTGAATTTTATGACATGTATTCACTATGCCCTATGAGTAGGCACTGCTGTGTTACACATTTCACAGAGCCTGCCTTCTGACCTACAGAAGTGCTGAGAGGAAGAGGTTCAGTAGACGAATCAGTACAAGAATCACTTCTTGCAGGAAGCAAGGTACCATGGCAATTGTAGTTAATAGAAATTGAAAGTAAACAGCAGAGGAGAAGCTGCAAAGCATGGACAAAATCCAGGACAGTGTGGAAAGAGATGGCAAGTAGACAGGCAGCACTCACAACATGAAAGGAGATTCTTCAAATAAGTTTATGTAGCACCCCTTGTGTACATGGTGTGAATACATTAGGTAAATTTAGTTAAGCTTCGCTGTAGTCAGTGGAGCCAGGATAATTTTTGGGTCATGTAGAGGGCCTCCCCCTGGCTTCTGGAAGCTTCTAGAAAGTTCTAGAACTTATTGGGCGGAGGGAAGGCAATAAAAGCCTGAATATTCATGTGAGTTCTACTTATCCCTGAGCAAGGACAGCCCAGAAGATGGAGAGTTTGCCCATAAATTTTCAGGAGCCTGGACATGTTGGGGAGAGAATCCAGGATCCAGAGGCCAGGAAGGGACCCCTGTGCTGGGGGGCTTTGCCCCTTAGGCAGAAGGTGTGTGATGGTGGTGGCCAGAGAAGAGTAGAGAGAAGAGAAGGAACCAGAGAGGGAGTTTCAGCCCCTTCAGTCTTACATCAACTGCTTGAGGCACCCTGGCAAGCAAGTGAGTAACTTCTACACTTTTCACCCCCCAAGCCTACAAGAGAGATTGCAGCCAAATGCAATTTTAAGCTAGCTTTCTGAGGGACAACTTACTGTTATCCTTAACCCTTGCTTGGGGAATTCTCAATTGGAAGCAGGCGCACTGACCGAAGGAGGAGAAAGAGCTAACATGACTGAAACTTGAATAGCTGACAGAGGAATTTTTCTTATTTTAAGGTCTTGTTTTTCACGATGACCACAGAATAGATAAGGTCTGGTAATAACTGGTTTTGAAATTATGTCTTCAGACAAAGTCAGAACATCAGCATTACTTAGTTAAATTATGTTTTTAGGTAATATCCCCTGTCAGCTAAGACTAAAGTCATGATGTACAGCTATTTCGGAAAGAGTACAGTCTGTGATCATTCAAAATTCTAAATTCTGGGCATCTCATAACCACCCTAACCCCATCCAAGTTAGTTACCCCAATAAATAACAAAAACAAAAGCTTTTGGACTGATTTTCTGATTACGCATGCCTGCTGAAAATGTGTGTTGACCGGCTGTGCAGACAAAGGGGGACCGAAAATCCAGCAGCTCCTAAAGGCTGGCCAAAAATAGCTATTGGTTGTATAGCGGTGTGTTACCACTAGTTACTAACATCCACCATATCACCCTGCTGCCATACCTCCATATATCACCTCTGAGACAAAGAACAGTCATTTGCTTTGTTTTATTTTTGTTTATTGGGGGGATATAACTTGGTTGGGGAAAGGGTATATGGGATGTCCATAGGTCAAATTACTTTACCATCATATTTATCAATTAGAACTTTGTTTGAGCCTTGAAGAAATTATGCACATGTATAACATCTACAGTCTCTTCCCTGCATCTCCATGCAGATTATTGCTCCTCCTCTGCGTAACTCCTGCAGACTATTGCTCCCAGGAATCCTGCCCTCCTGCACAAACTTATTCTGTAGCACATTATGTTTCTTGCCACATCCTCTTCTATATGCAAAAGAACCCACTCTGAATAGTTTCTAATGCTGACCCTGATTGGTTGCTGCTACTATGCCTGCAGTACCTCTCCCCGGAGGCCTAGTAGTTTAATAGCATGAACGGAGCTGAACGGTGGACTACTGTTCCCAGCTAGCCCAGCTTGCAAATCCTGCGCCCTTGGGCCGCATCGATTTGACACTATTCCCCACAGTCTCTCTTCTTCTCCAGGACTCCTCACCAATGACTGTGTAATGATGAGGACTTCACCAATAACCATGTAATGATGAGGACTTCATCCATGACCGTGTAAGGATGAAGTTCCCTCACAGACTCACTGGCATGTCTCCACATCCTGCACTCCACTGTGGTACACTCACTGACCTTTCTCTGCCCCGAGTCCATGGTGAAGAACTTAACCGGACCGCATGTTCCAACAGCTTCTCCTGCCCCTCTGTTCCAGGAACTCCTCATCAATGACCGTGTAATGATGAGGGTTTCACCCATGACCGTGTAAGGATGAAGGATGAAGCTCCCTCACAGCTCTCCTGGGCCTCCTCCCGCGATCACCGCACCCCCCCCCCCCCGATAGGGGTGCCCTCCTGCTGCTGTCTAGTACTCCATTCTTCACTTTTCCTGGCTCCTCACATAAGCTGCCTGCCACTCCAGTTCCAGGCCCTGTCCCTCTTCCAGAACATTCTCACTGGAAGCAGGGGAGGCACCTCTGAGGTGGTCACACCCACTGCTACACTAACCACTCCCTGCCCCCAGATCAAAAACAAACAGGCCTAGCTTGCAGAATAGGCCTGCCTAAATTTTCCTGTACTGACAGAAACTACCAAAAATCCTAGCACCTACCTATGGTAGAGGGTGCTACAGTTGTATTGTTATTACAATGTCGATGTTGTAAATTGAAAATGTATGCTGAGAGCATAGAGCTTTTTTAACCTCCAGACAAGTAACTCTTCCTCAGCTAAGATGATGTCATCAATCTTCTGAAGACAACTCTCTCTCTATGAGAGGTTATAACTTGAAGGTGTAACACACAATAATTAAGGATAAGTGTGGGGTTAATAAAAAAATAAACATACATTCTTTTTAGCTGGAACTTTTTGTTTTTAAATTCCTTTTTAGTTTAACTAGGTGTAAATGTACAGTACAGCCTGGTTCACTGTAGTTCTGGTGGCAAATAGATATTCACCCCCCACCACCACCCCAAGTATAAAGGATTAAAAAAAATCTATATAATCAGGGAATGGAGGGTGTGCCTAGTCCATCCCAAAACCAAACAATGGAATAAATTGTAATCAATACATAGTTGGACATTTAAATGCTCTGTAGATATCCAACAGCCTTACACTCTTTCCAACTTTATAGAGCAAGCACAATTCCCATATATGGATTGTAGAGAGGAAGCACTGAATTAAAAAAGTTTTCCAAGGTGCTGATGGTGTGGTTGCTTTTTTACAATTGACTACAATGAACCTTCAAGTTGTGAATTGAAATATACTTGTAGGCATCTGCCTACAAAAATTGTGTTAAGGAAATTTTTTTGAATATGCTAAACTGGGAAAGCTTTGTTTACTTCTTAATCACTGTGTGTAACTGGCCAGGAACATTTTCCTAGAGGTCGGCACCCCAAAAGTTGTATGTGACTGCTGTATGGGGTGACCTAGAGACCTGGCCTGAGAGTCACGGAAGAGAAGGAGGCCTCAGGGATTCAAAGCATGGAGTTTAGCTCTCTGGAGAACAAGTGATGTAATGCTAATGTGAAGGAGAGATGAGCAAATAACATTCGGGTCATCGGGAGGGCAACAAGTTACGGACTGATGGAGTCCAGTGCATGCTCTGTAGCACTATCTCAGAAATAATGCACAAGTGTTCTAAATGGTTTGAATTGAATAGTACTTGGCTGGAGTGTCATATCATTAACAAAGAGAGCAGAGATGGATATCTATTAGGGAGAGTTGTTTTCCATTAGCAGAGAGTTAATGCCACTTCATGTGTCCAGGAAAATACCTCTGTTGGCCTCTAGAGGTACAAGGCAAGGTGCACACTCCCCCATGTCCCCAAATGAACCTGCTTACATACTGAGCAATGTTCATGTACTTGACGTTGGAGCCAGGAGGCATGCAGAAATGTTCAGTGATATATTCACCACAGAATTCTTACTAATAGAGTAACCCGTGACCAGTATTCCTATATCACAAAACAAATGTGCATAAAAACAAAAGGAGAATGTGCACATCTCCAATATTCAGACACCTCAGGATAGATGCATGTTAATTTGAAAGTAAAATATGTACCATATAACCACTTTTATTGAATGAGATGATCCCTAGTGGCCACTAAGTGCAAAAATAGGTAGTCCCACATATCCATCCAATCGTCACCATGCAAATGAGGGGCATCTATAATGAAAAGGTCTCTACATCCAGTACATGACTGAATTTTTTGAAAATTCCGGACAAGGGTTTTCTCCAAGAATTCATACCCGAGTAAGCATTCAAGGTATAACAACTTCTTTTGAATGAGATGATCTCTAGCAGACACTAGGTGCAGAGAAAGGTTATCACACACGCATCCCTCCACCCAGAAGATCAGGGGCAAGTGCTTCCCCAAAGAGTTATTCCTAAGTAACCGTTCAAGATGAGAGGACTGAGTTACTAAACTCTAAGAAACAAAATTGGGCTATCAAGGGATGGCATTGCTTCAGATAGCAGAACAAAAAAGTTGGGGACATCCAGGGGGACTTTTAGCTCATCAAATGTGAGGAAGACATTAGCATGCAATACATCTCCCAAAACGCAAACATCTTTAGTTGTCCAGATTGCCAGGTCAAAGACTTGAAAGAAGTGTACCAGTCTAGGTTTTCACCAAAGGGGAGCATACAGAGTCAAGGGTCTGCTTTGTCAGCGCGAGTGTAGTAAGTGTAGTAAGGTCTCAAAGGAGCCTAGGCATGCCACCTCCAGCACCATAGCTGCATCTACTTCATCCCAAAGCAAATATCTTTTAAAACTGAAGTTTACTCTGCTCTATAAATTTTGATTGCATATCTTATTGTAGATCCAATGACACAATCACTGAGTCCCTGTGATTCCGTATGCACTAAAAGCAGATCATGGCTGGTGGGAGGACCCAGCAGGATGTTGTGCTTTTCTAAAAAAAAGGAAGCTAAAATGTGATGCTGAGCATTGATTGTTGAAAGAACTAAAATCCAATGAATGAAAAGAGGAGGCCTAGGACAGTCAGGTTGGAACAAATGTACTAGAAGATTTTGGACATCCTCGAGCTATAAAATAGGACTTTTAATGCACATTACGAGAAGCTTACATTGTGCATTAAAATCAGAGTATGCAATTTCAATAAAGGAGTGCAGCCTAGATAACTGTGCATGGTCAAAGGTAAGGCTGGAGTGCCACTTTACATACATAGTTTTGGGTACAACTTGATTTCTGCATTACATAGGGAGATTCTCTTCAACTCTACAGGTAAGCAGGTTGAAATGCTGGTTAGTGAGACAGCTGCTGTCCCAGCTGATAATAAAAGGGGAGAGGGCTCTGCCAAGTCAGACAGTCTGCATGGGAGAGCAGACATAGGCAAGAAACAGCATGTAATCTCCAGCCATATCACAGAGCTGCTGCAGCTACCAAGGAGAGCCTCGCCAGACTCCAGGAACCTTCCACATGTAGGGAGATCCCTGAATAACACCAGCTCTGGAGATCTGCCACTGTGGACTCTGCTGTGCTTGGACTCTTGCCTGTGCAGGTACACTGGGGCAGCCACAAGCCTGAGTTAGTGATTCGTTTAGGGAAAAGACTGTGCACTTTGCTTTGGAACTGTTATGCTACGAGGTTCCAGTAAAGCTTTTGAAACTTTGTCATATCTGGTCTGAATTTACATACATGGGTGCATGGTAGTAATGGGGTATGGAAGAACAGGGCCTATAATGCACAGACACTGAGTGAAGTGGTGACATACCATTGCTAGGGGCAGTACAAGAGAAGGATGATTTGGCAACCAAACAGCAGAAGAACGACACTGGCAGTGGTGGTGGTCTCATGCATAGTGAGGGGACCTCCCAAATGGTTGGTGCTCCAGCAACCGGGACCAGACCAGTGTGGTGGAGACCCTAGGGACCTAGCCATATGGTATGGAAATGAAAAGAGTGAATTATGTATGTGCATACGGTCCACGCTAGAGTCTGGCTGGACCCCATTCTATCACTGGGAGAGAGGTGGAAGAGAAAAGCTGGGCTGGTGGATCGGGACATTGCTCTGTGGTGTCTCCTTCAAAATGTTGCATCCTGAGCAGGTGTATGTATCGTGGGACCAAGAGGCACCTGTATGACAACTTCAGGTTATGATACAGAGACACAGGGATGTAAGGCTCAGTTCTAACTCAGAGTGATGCCATAATGTTGATGCGAGATGAACACGGACATTAGTGAGTACATACAGTGGATAGTCCAGAGGACAAGGAAGAGTGAGAAAAAGCAAAAGGCCCCGTATGCGCTGGGCGAGTCGGCCCTGCCTACATACAGTCCATGGAGCAAGATGAACAGAATACAGTGGCATGAAGCTTGTGCTGCAAAGAATCATGAGACTCCTCTCACTAAATCCAACTTCCTCTTCCCTAAACTGTTATTTTTCTGGGTTTGCACATAAATACCCAGTGTTGACTCCATCACCTAAAAAAATGCTAGTCTATGCACTGGTCATTGAGTGTCTTGAATCTTTTTCTGCCATGAGGCTGCTTTCATTGTGTATGAGGTAATTTTTTCACTTGCACTAGTAAAACACATAAAACATGTTACATTACTATATAATTATAGTCTAGAGTTTTAAAAAAAACAACTCTAAACCTCCTATTATTAAAGAAAAATATGGTACTGATAAGTTAACAAATAATAAACATGATCAAATAATACATACTATTAAACGATCAATCATTTACGCTTGCTTGAGATACACATTGTTGTAAACTGGCAGCATTCATTTTAAATTGCTGCTTTTTTGATCTGTTTAGCTTTGAGTTGAAATTATGTCTCTAAAATCAATATTTTACCTTTAACATGCATGTATTGAGTAATAGGTAATGCCCCCAAATCCTAAGGGCCGGTTCACACAGCGAGGCGAGGCGAGGCGACACGGCTCGCCTCGCCTCGCTCCCGCAAGTCGCCCCCGTTCTGTACAATGGAACCGTTCTGAGAGGAGCGACTCGAGTCGCTCCGACTCAGAAAAAAGGTTCCTGTACTACTTCGGGGCGACTTCGGGGGCGACTTGCATTGACTTCTATACAGAAGTCCTCTGCAAGTCGCCGCTGAGCTCCCCGCAGGTCGCGGCGAGGTAAGTCGGAGACGGCTCGCCGCGCCTCGCTGTGTGAACCGGCCCTAAATGTTTTCATCCTTTATGTGACAATATACATGGTCCCTGGCAGGGCATCTTTGCAGCTCTCTGTATGCCTATGAAGTACAAGCCAAAGTGTAGGTAAAACTTAAAAAAAAATCAGCACAAGGGACATTACACAAGTGCCTTTTGTGCTGCTCTTTACTTTCCTGGTAAAATACAAAGTCCTCTGCCCGATCCCTGCAGCCATAATCTTCCAGTGATGGGGGGTTAATATGAGTGCTGTACCAAAAAGTATGCAAAATATATATTTTTTTAAATACCTTCAAAATCCCACTGTATAGCAGTCAATGAAATCTGTCTCCATGATGTAAGCAGAGGGGAAAGCTCAGCCATCTGAAGCCATCTGAAGTTGGCATAAGTGGAGCTGAAGACAGTTTGACTTGCAGGAAACTGGCAGGGAATACAAGCTTGGTGAGTCGACCAGCAGCCCTCCAGCACAGGACCAATGTTCTCCTACCTCCTGTACACACAAGCCTGAGTAGAAAACATATGTGATCTTGAAGTCAGCATGCATTTCTAAACAGAAAGCCCTAAAGCCCCATACGCACTTTCTGCTGATTTCTGTCTTCAGATTTGCCAAAACCATGTAGTGCAAGGGCCTGCCTGATTGCACACAAACTGAAACTCTTAAGGTTTGACCTCATATTATATGGTTTTGGTAAATCTGAAGGAAAAAATCTGCAGAAAATCTGATAGTGTTTATGGGGCTTAATTCTTGGAAAAGGCTAACAAGGGGTCACTGAATACAGAACAGTATTTCTTCACCAAATGACCCATCACATAATCACACTGCTGCAGCATGTACAGTGGTGTGAAAAAGTGTTTGCCCCCTTCCTCATTTCCTGTTCCTTTGCATGTTTGTCACACTTAAGTGTTTCGGAGCATCAAACCAATTTAAACAATAGTCAAGGACAACACAAGTAAACACAAAATGCAATTTGTAAATGAAGGTGTTTATTATTAAAGGTGAAAAAAAATCCAAACCATCATGGCCCTGTGTGAAAAAGTGATTGCCCCCTAAACCTAATAACTGGTTGGGCCACCCTTAGCAGCAACAACTGTAACCAAGCGTTTGCGATTACGTGCAATGAGGCTTTTACAGCGTCCTGGAGGAATTTTGGCCCACTCATCTTTGCAGAATTGTCCTAATTCAGTTACATTAGAGGGTTTTCGAGCATGAACGGCCTTTTTAAGGTCATACCACAACATCTCAATAGGATTCAGGTCAGGACTTTGGCTAGGCCACTCCAAAGTCTTCATTTTGTTTTTCTTCAGCCATTCGGTGGTGGACTTGCTGGTGTGTTTAGGATCATTGTCCTGCTGCAGAACCCAAGTTCGTTTCAGCTTGAGTACACGAACAGATGGTCGGACATTCTCCTTCAGGATCTCTTGGTAGACAGCAGAATTCATAGTTCCTTTTATCATGGCAAGTCTTCCAGGTCCTGAAGCAGCAAAACAGCCCCAGACCATCACACTACCACCACCATATTTTACTGTTGGTATAATGTTCTTTTTATGAAATGCAGTGTTCCTTCTACGCCAGATATACTTGGACACACACCTTCCAAAGAGTTCCACTTTTGTCTCATCGGTCCACAGAATGTTGTCCCAAAAGTCTTGGGGATCATCAAGATGTGTTGTGGAGAAATTGAGACGAGCTTTGATGTTCTTTTTGCTCAGCAGTGGTTTTCTCCTTGGAACTCTGCCATGCAGGCCATTTTTGCCCAGTCCTTTCCTGATGGTGGAGGCATGAACGCTGACCTTAACTGAGGCAAGTGAGGCCTGCAGTTCCTTGGACGTTGTTGTGGGGTCTTTTGTGACCTCTTGGATGAGTCGTCGCTGTGCTCTTGGGGTAATTTTGGGGGGCTGGCCACTTCTGGGAAGGTTCACCACTGTTCCATGTCTTCGCCATTTGTGGATAATGGCTCTCACTGTGGTTCGCTGGATTCCCAAAGCTTTGGAAATGGCTTTATAACCCTTTCCAGACTGATAGATCTCAATTACTTTCTTTCTCAATTGTTCCTGAATTTCTTTGGGTCTCGGCATGATGTGTAGCTTTTAAGGATCTTCTGGTGGACCTTACTGTGTCAAGCAGCTCCTATTTAAGTGATGCCTTGATTGTGAACAGGTGTGGCAATAATCAGGCCTGGGTGTGGCTAGAGAAATTGAACTCAGGTGTGGACAACCACAGTTATAGTATGTTTTAACAAGGGGGGCAATCACTTTTTCACACAGGGCCATGATGGTTTGGATTTTTTTTCACCTTTAATAATAAACACCTTCATTTACAAATTGCATTTTGTGTTTACTTGTGTTGTCCTTGACTATTGTTTAAATTGGTTTGATGTTCCGAAACACTTAAGTGTGACAAACATGCAAAGGAACAGGAAATGAGGAAGGGGGCAAACACTTTTTCACACCACTGTATATCTGGGAACTTGCCAACTGATGGCTGGAGTTGCCAGCTTTTTATGTCAATCCAGTTCTCAAGTTAAAATCTCCAGCCTGTCATATGTTTATAAACAATCAGTGATGTCAAATATGTGAGTAATGTTGCACAGTTTACCTGATGTCTGTCAGTCATTGCCTGAAGAGGTGGGAAGGGTTCTTTGCACTTTAGCTCTGCCTACCCAGGGCAGCTGCATTAAAGCTGGAGGTGCAGCAACAGAGGTGTACATGTGACCTGGTGGCTGGGAGAGTGGCATGCCTAGGCAGAGGAGAGTACTAATGGAGGATGGCAGGACCAGGCTTCAACTGCAGTTGTGTATGAATGTTACTATACTCATACTCATTCAGTGGCAAAGATTGTTGATGGAGGACTGAGCTGACTTCTAAGTCGATAGCCGGTACTATAGAAGGGACAGACTGCATCTAAATGAGGAGATGAGGATCAGCTGGGAATGAAGATGGCCAAAAAGTTAGAGGGGTTATTAAACTAGACGATGGGGGGAGGGTCCAGAGGTAGAGATAGTCAACGTGGAATATGTTCCAGAGCGTAGTATTGGGTGCATTAATGGTAGGTTGACCAAAGCACATAGACCCAAGGTAAATATAGTAGCAAGTCCTAGTTGCAATCTTGGAAAACACCCAATAAGAGGATAATATGCGACTGGTCTAAACTACGTGGCATGTTGTTCACCAATGCCAGGAGCCTGGCAGACAAGATGGGTGAGCTAGAGATACTGATGTACAAGGAGGATGGGGATTTTGTGGGAATTTCAGAGACCTGGTTCAACAACTCTCATGATTGTCTGGCAAACATTCAAGGGTATACCCTTTATTGCAAGGATAGAGGGGGTAAAAAAGGGGGAGGGGTATGTCTATATATCAAGAATAATGTACAAGTGAATGTGAGAGTTGAGATCACTAAGGGAGATAGGAGGAGGTGGAATCCTTATAGGTAGAGCTCCAAAGAGATGAAGCTAAAGGGGAAAATGATACTGGGAGTATGCTATAGGCCCCCTAACCCGAGGGAGGAAAGGGAGACAGATCTCCTATCACAATTTGGATTAGCAGCAAGGTTGGGAAGTGTTATCATAATGGGAGATTTTAACTATCCAGACATAGACTGGGCGGAGGGAACTGCACATTCATCTAAGGCTCATCAGTTCCTAAATGTTTTGCAGGACAATTTTATGGGTCAGATGGTAGACGCACCAACTAGAAATAAAACATTACTGGATCTACTCATTACCAACAATTCTGACCTGATCACGGATGTGGACATCCTGGGCAATTTAGGTAACAGTGATCACAGGTCAATTGGCTTCAGTATAAATCACACACATAGGCAACATAAGGGGAATACAAAGACACTGAATTTCAAAAGAGCCAACTTCCCTAATCTACGAACCTTGCTAGAAGGTATGTAAAAATGCATATAAAAGCTAAGGAGAAGGCCTTCAAAAAATACAAGGTTGAGGGATCATCATCAGCATTCAGACTTTATAAAGAATGCAACAAGAAATGTAAGGGTGTAATAAGGACAGATAAGATAGAACACGAAAGACACATAGCGGAAGAGAGCAAGAAATTATTTAAGTATGCAAACAGTAAAAAGGGGATTACAGACCATATTAGCCCCATAAAGAATGAGGAAGGACATCTGGGGTGGGGAGATGGCAAAGGTATTGCATTTATTCTTCTCCTCAGTCTTCACGAGCAGGCTTCAGTAACCAAAGTTGCAGTGTTTATCCTCATGACACATCATAAGAAGCACCTCCATGGTTAACAGAAGACAGAATTAAAATTAGACTTGGGAAACTTAACATTAATAAATCACCGAAAAGCAAATGTAGCACCAATATTTAAAAAGGGCCCAAAATAGATCCATGCGAATTACAGACAAGTTAGCCTAATATTAATAGTATGTAAACTCTTGGAGGGGATGATAAGGGACTATATACCAGATTTTAGCAATGAGAAGGGTATCATTAGCAGTAATCAGCATGAATTCATGAGGAATCGCCAAACCTATTAACCTTGTATGAGGAGGTGAGTTGCCATCTAGATAAAGGAAGGCCCGTAGACGTGGAGTATCTGGATTTTGCAAAAGCATTTGACACAGTTCTCCATAAACATTTACTGTACAAAATAAGGTCCAATGGCATGGACCATAGGGTGAGTACATGGATTGAAAACTGGTTACAAGGGAGAGTTCAGAGGGCGGTGATAAATGGGGAGTACTCTGAATGGTCAGGGGTGGGTAGTGGGGTCCCCCAGGGTTCTGTGCTGGGACCAATCCTATTTCATTTGTTCATAAACGACTTGGAGGATGGGGTAAACAGTTCAATCTCTGTATTTGCAGACAATACTAAGCCAAGCAGGGCAATAACTTCTCCGCAGGATGTGGAAACCTTGCAAAAAGATCTGAACAAATTAATGGGGTGGGCAAGTACATGGCAAATGAGGTTCAATGTAGAAAAATTTAAAATAATGCATTTTGGGGGCAAAAATATGAATGCAATCTATACACTATGGGCAGAACCTCTGGGGGAATCTAGGATGGAAAAGGACCTGGGGGTCCTAGTAGATGATAGGCTCAGCAATGGGATGCAATGCCAAGCTTCTGCTAACAAAGCAAACAGAATATTGGCATGCATTAAAAAGGGGATCAACTCCAGACATAAATGATAAACGCTCTACAAAACACTGGTCCGGTCGCACCTAGAGTTTGCTGTCCAGTTCTGGGCTCCAGTCCTCAGGAAGGATGTACTGGAAATGGAGCGAGTACAAAGAAGGGCAACAAAGCTAATAAAGGGTCTGAAGGATATTAATTATGAGGAAAGGTTACGAGCTCTATACTTATTCTCTCTGGAGAAAAGACGCTTGAGAGGGGATATTATTTCAATATACAAATACCATACTGGTGACTAGGGATGAGCCGAACACCCCCCGGTTCGGTTCGCACCAGAACTTGCGAACGACCCCCGCATTCGGTACGAACGTTAGAACCCCATTGAAGTCTATGGGACTCGAACGTTCGAATTGGAAAGTGCTCATTTTAACGGCTAATATGCAAGATAGTGTCCTAAAAAGGGTTTGGCGACCTGCCTCCTGCCTCAGGGGACATGGGTCACTGCAAAAAAAAGTTTTAAAAACTACCGTTTTGGCGGGAGCACTGATTTTAACCACTTGCCGACCGCCGCACGACGATATACGTCGGCAGAATGGCACGGGCAGGCATATGGGCGTATATATAAGTCCCTGCCTGCCCGCGGGTGGGGGGCCCGATCGGGCCCCCCCCCGGTGCCTGCGGCGGTCGGCATTCCTTCGAGAGCGATCCGGGATGAGGGGGCGGCCATTCATTCATGGCCACCCCCTCGCGATCGCTCTCGACGAATGGAAATCCCCGGTGACATCACTTCCTCTCCTGTAATGTAAACACAGGAGAGGAAGTGATGTATTCTCTCCTCCGTGTCGGTATTTTTCGTTCCGACACGGAGGAGAGCGGATCAGTAAGTTGCACCAACACTCTACACACACAGTAGAACATGCCAGGCACACTCACACCCCCCCTTTACCCCCCGATCACCCCCCCAATTACCCCTGCCCCCCAGTCACAGTGACACCAATGTCATTTTTTTTTTTTTTGCATTGGTGTCATTTGTGACTGTAATAACTGTTAGGGCAGTTAGAGTTAGCCCCCTTTAGTTCTAATGTGCCCCCCTAACCCCCCCCAATAAAGGTTTAACCCCGTGATCACCCCCCGTCACCAGTGTCACTAAGGCTGGGTTCACATTGCAGCGGTTTATGAGAACGAATGTGATTCGCACCGCACTGCAGTGCAAATCACATCCGATCTCTGTGCGATTCGAGTTCAGCCATTCGCCGCACCCGCCGCACCCGCCACACCCACCGCACCCGCCGCAAATTCGCACGGGACCCTTTTTTTGGCCCGCAGCAGAATCGGATCGCATGGGTGTTCACACCATGCGATCCGAGTTTGCAGATCGCACTGCGATATGCGAACTGATCTGGGGGTGTCAGTAACATTTCACTGACACTCCCAGCAGTTCGCATAGGGCAGTGTGAACTGCCGCCGGGAGGCATGCGATGCGGGAACCCGCCGCGGATTCGCGGCGTTTCCGCATCGCTCCAGTGTGAACCCAGCCTAATAAGCGATCATTTTTCTGATCGCCGTATTAGTGTCACAGGTGACGCTAGTTAGGCAGGTAGGTATTTAGGTTCGCCGCAGCTTTTTATAGCGCCAGGGACCCCCATATACTACCGCATAAAGCCCCCTGATTGCCCCCTAGTTAACCCTTTCACCTGTGATCACCATATAACTGTTACAGGTGACGCTGGTTGGTTAGTTATTTTTTTATAGTTTCAGGGCACCCGCCATTTATTACCTAATAAAGGTTTAACCCCCTGATCACCCGGCGGGTGTCATTTGTGACTAATAACTGTTAGGGCAGTTAGGGTTAGCCCCCTTTAGTTCTAAGGTACCCCCCTAACCCCCCCAATAAAGGTTTAACCCCGTGATCACCCCCCGTCGCCAGTGTCACTAAGGCTGGGTTCACATTGCAGCGGTTTGAGAACGGATGTGATTCGCACCGCACTGCAGTGCAAATCACATCCGATCTCTGTGCGATTCGAGTTCAGCCATTCGCCGCACCCGCCGCACCCGCCGCAACCGCCGCAAATTCGCACGGGACCCTTTTTTTGGCCCGCAGCAGAATCGGATCGCATGGGTGTTCACACCATGCGATCCGAGTTTGCAGATCGCACTGCGATATGCGAACTGATCTGGGGTGTCAGTAACATTTCACTGACACTCCCAGCAGTTCGCATAGGGCAGTGTGAACTGCCGCCGGGAGGCATGCGATGCGGGAACCCGCCGCGCATTCGTGGCGTTCCCGCATCGCTCCAGTGTGAACCCAGCCTAATAAGCGATCGTTTTTCTGATCGCTGTATTAGTGTCACAGGTGACGCTAGTTAGGCAGGTAGGTATTTAGGTTCGCCGCAGCTTTTTATAGCGCCAGGGACCCCCATATACTACCGCATAAAGCCCCCTGATTGCCCCCTAGTTAACCCTTTCACCAGTGATCACCATATAACTGTTACAGGTGACGCTGGTTGGTTAGTTATTTTTTTATAGTTTCAGGGCACCCGCCATTTATTACCTAGTCTCACTAGTGTACCCCTAAATTTAGGGGTGTCTACTTTCCAAAATGGGGTCATTTGGGGGGGGTTTGTGCCATCTTGGCATTTTATGGCCTTCAAAACTGTAACGCCCTTAGAAAGCCTGAAGGCGGTGCTTGGTTTTCGGGGCCCCGTACGCGGCTAGGCTCCCAAAAAGTCCCACATATGTGGTATCCCCGTACTCAGGAGAAGCAGCAGAATTTATTTTGGGGTGTCATTTCACATATGCCCATGGCATGTGTGAGCAATATATCATTTAGTGACAACTTTGTGAAAAAAAAAAAAAAAAAAAAAAAGTTTGTAATTTTCCCGCAACTTGTGGCAAAATATAAAATATTCCATGAACTCAACATGCCTCTCAGCAAATAGCTTGGGGTGTCTACTTTCTAAAATGGGGTCATTTGTGGGGGTTTTGTGCCATCTTGGCATTTTATGGCCTTCAAAACTGTAATAGGTAGTGAGAAGTGAACTCAAAAATTTACGCCCTTAGAAAGCCTGAAGGCGGTGCTTGGTTTTCGGGGCCCCGTACGCGGCTAGGCTCCCAAAAAGTCCCACATATGTGGTATCCCCGTACTCAGGAGAAGCAGCAGAGTTTATTTTGGGGTGTCATTTCACATATGCCCATGGCATGTGTGAGCAATATATCATTTAGTGACAACTTTGTGAAAAAAAAAAAAAAAAAAAAAAAAAGTTTGTAATTTTCCCGCAACTTGTGGCAAAATATAAAATATTCCATGAACTCAACATGCCTCTCAGCAAATAGCTTGGGGTGTCTACTTTCTAAAATGGGGTCATTTGTGGGGGTTTTGTGCCATCTTGGCATTTTATGGCCTTCAAAACTGTAATAGGTAGTGAGAAGTGAACTCAAAAATTTACGCCCTTAGAAAGCCTGAAGGCGGTGCTTGGTTTTCGGGGCCCCGTACGCGGCTAGGCTCCCAAAAAGTCCCACATATGTGGTATCCCCGTACTCAGGAGAAGCAGCAGAATTTATTTTGGGGTGTCATTTCACATACGCCCATAGCATGTGTGAGCAATATATCATTTAGTGACAACTTTGTGTAAAAAAAAAAAAAAATATTTTTTTTGTCATTATTCAATCGCTTGAGGCAAAAAAATAAAATATTCAATGGGCTCAACATGCCTCTTATCAATTTCCTTAGGGGGTCTACTTTCCAAAATTGGGTCATTTGGGGGGGTTTTGTACTGCCCTGCCATTTTAGCACCTCAAGAAATGAGATAGGCAGTCGTAAACTAAAAGCTGCGTAAATTCCAGAAAACGTACCTTAGTTTGTAGATGTGACAACTTTTGCGCAAACCAATAAATATACAATTATTGACTTTTTTTTTACCAAAGACATGTGGCTGAATACATTTTGGCCTAAATGTATGACTAAAATTGAGTTTATTGGATTTTTCTAATAACAAAAAGTAGAAAATATCATTTTTTTTCAAAATTTGCGGTCTTTTTACGTTTATATCGCAAAAAATAAAAATCGCAGAGGCAATCAAATACCATCAAAAGAAAGCTCTATTTGTGGGAAGAAAAGGACGCAAATTTTGTTTGGGTACAACATTGCATGACCGCGCAATTACCAGTTAAAGCAGCGCAGTGCCAAAGTGTAAAAAGACCTCTGGTCATTTACCAGCAAAATGGTCCGGTCTGAAAGTGGTTAATGACGATTAAAGTGAAAAAAAAAAAGTGAAATATTCCTTTAAATATGGTGCCTGCGGGGTGTCTGTAGTATGCCTGTGAAGTGCCACGTGTTTCCCGTGTTTAGAACAGTCCCTGCACAAAATGACATTAAA
Organism: Lithobates pipiens; assembly: GCF_037356315.1. NCBI lineage: Eukaryota > Metazoa > Chordata > Amphibia > Anura > Ranidae > Lithobates > Lithobates pipiens. The sequence goes on from NW_027507903.1 coordinate 428,701,576, forward strand.
CGGAAATAACACCATTTAAAACTGCTTGCGGTTTTAATGTTATATCTGGTTCCTGCAATATGGTTGAAAATCATTGAGAAACATGGCATGGGTAGCCCTCCCTGCCCATTGCCAGCCTATTTGGCTCTTGTACGCATATTAAGGGGAACCCCGTACCCATATTAAAAAAAGGAAATGCGTGTGGCCCCCAGGCCCTATATACTCAGAACAGCAGTATACAGGCGGTGCAAACAAGACAGGGACTGTGTAGGTTTGTTGTGTTAAGTTGAATCTGTTTGTCATTTTCAACCGGTACATTTTTAAAGTGTAGCTCCAGTCAAACAAACTATCTTTAAGCTTTTTGGAAAACATAGGGAAGGGTTATCACCCCTGTATAATTTGTTTTGTCGTCCATCTTTTTTCATCTCACTTGCTGCTGTCTCCTTGCGTTTGCAAGTAGGAGATGTTTGTAAGTTGGATGTTTGAAAGTAGGGGCCTGCCCTATATTATAGCGGTATGTACTGGGTACAGAGCACGCAGACAGCACGCACTATCTCCTAACACTACTGACTGCAAGCTCTATTATTAACCACTTGTTAGCCCAATGTTTGCATAAAGTGAAAGATGAAGTTATGCTGAGTAAATAGATATCCAACATGTCACTCTTCAAAATTGCACATGCCCGTTGAATGGCGCCAAACGTCGCTACTTAAAAAATCCCCATAGGCGACGCTTTAAATATTTTTTTACTGGTTACATGTTTTGAGTTGCAGAGGAGGTCTAGGACTAGAATTATTGCTCTCGCTCTAACATTCTCGGCGATACCTCACATGTGTGGCACATGCGAGCACATGGGGACATGGGCGCTTTAATTTTTATTTTATTTTTTTATTGTTCATTTTACTTTATTTATTTTAGTTTGACATTTTTTTTTCCCAAAAATATATTTTTGATCACTTTTATTCCTATTACAAGAAATGTAAAGATCCCTTGTAATATTAATATGGGGTGACAGGTCCTCTTTACAGTGAAATCTGGGGGGTCAATATGACCCCACATCTCACCTCTAGGCTGGGAAGCCTGAAATAAAAAATAAAAAAAAGATTCTGGCTTTGATCGTACTGGCGAGTTGGTAGAAGCACCGGAGGGCGGTGAGGGGTGGGGGGCGTCTATGGCTGGGTATTTCAGGGTATCACCGAGTATGGCTGGGTATCTCTGAGTATGGCTGGGTATGGCAATTTATGGCAGGGTATTACAGAGTATTGGCGGGGTACTACAGAGTAATAGCAGGGTACTGCACTGCAGAGTAATGGCAGGGTACTGCACTGCAGAGTAATGGCGGGGTACTGCACTGCAGAGTAATGGCAGGGTACTGCACTGCAGAGTAATGGCGGGGTACTACAGAGTAATGGCAGGGTACTGCACTGCAGAGTAATGGCAGGGTACTGCACTGCAGAGTAATGGCGGGGTACTGCACTGCAGAGTAATGGCGGGGTACTGCAGAGTAATGGCGGGGTACTGCAGAGTAATGGCAGGGTACTGCAGAGTATGCACTGGTATTGCAGAGTATTGGCAGGGAATTGAGGGGTTAAATTCGGTGAGCAGCGATGTGGGCACTGCAGATGCAGCCCACATCACTGCTGACACCGATCTCTTTCCCCTCCGCTGTACCGATCGGTACAGAAAGGGGAGGGAGGAACAGGCGTCATAACATGACGCCGGTTTGTTTCCAAGTGATCACTCCGTCATTTGACGGAGCAATCACGTGGTAAACGGCCGCTATGAGCGGCCGTTTACCGTGATGCGCCGGGTCCTATGGACCCGGCGGTCACGGATGCTCTCGAGTGCGCACACCTCGGGGCACGCGAGAGCAGAATTCTGGGAGGCCGTTAATTAACGGCCTCTCTGAGTTAAACAACCGCCCTGAAGCCGTTAATCGGCAATGGGCAGTTGTTAAGTGGTTAAAGCTAGATCACTAGCTATATAGGTGAGGTGAATATAGTGGTGTATACTGCAGTCAGGGCACAGACAACAACCACTACACAGCAGCAAGATAGGAAATCAGCCAAAAACGATTGGTGTGTACTGTGTTGAAGGTACACAGAACACCCACTGCTTCAGATGCAAAGTAACACACTACAGGAGGCCGCCTTAAAGGCGGCCTTATATAGTGTGGGGCGTGCACTACACAGCCTGAGCTATGATTGGCCACAGGCAGGATGCCTGTGGCCAATCATGGCTCTCCTCGCTGCCGGCGCTGCGATTGGCCAAGCATGCGGGGTCACAGTGCATGCTTGGCCAATCATCGGGCAGCAATGCACTGCGCCAACGCAGTGCATTGTGGTCCGCGCGCGCGTCACTCGAATTTTGACGCGAACGGCCAAAACGTTCGGAATTCGCCGAACGGCCAATGTTCGAGTCGAACGTACGTTCGACTCGAACACGAAGCTCATCCCTACTGGTGACCCCACAATAGGGATAAAACTTTTTTGCAGAAGGGTGTTTAACAAGACTCGTGGCCATTCATTAAAATTAGAAGAAAAGAGGTTTAACCTTAAAGAACGTAGAGGGTTCTTTACTGTAAGAGCGGCAAGGATGTGTAATTTCCTTCCATGGGCAGTGGTCTCAGCGGAGGGCATTGATAGTTTCAAGAAACTATTAGATAAGCACCTGGACAACCGCAAAATGCAGGGATTTACAATGTAATACTGACATATAATCACACACATAGGTTGGACTTGATGGACTTGTGTGTTTTTTCAACCTCACCTACTATGTAACTATGTAACTATGATGGCATTGACTTATGGCTCTGGCTTCCAAAAATCCTGGGCTGCTGCTGAGCTTAACCTGCTGACCACTAACAGGGATGAACAGATTTGGGACAGCACAGTGGACATAGAATGTACTGCATACATTACATACTTTGGGTAGGCTACTTGGTGGGAGTGTGTGTAGCTACTGTACTGGCTCTAATTGGTGCTGCAAGGCCCAGGGCCAGAGTGGTGTGTGAAGCTGCACACTGGTTACTTTGGTGTCTGGCTAGCTGTTGCCTAGATGTTTACTCAGGGCTGGAAAAAAATCCCTGCTAAACTGGGTGAGGTGGTGAAGAGGGAGGACAGAGGAGCAAAACACGTGTAGCCCCCCCCGCCCAGGGCTAGCTAAATTTAGTGTATGGCCTGGCTGTAGCCAACTCAGCTACATTTCATTTTTCAGGTCTGATCAGGGTTTTCCTAAACCTGGTGATTGATTGCTTCTGTCTGCTTCTGGAAGAATATTTAAAAAATAGAATAGAAGGATGAGTCACTGAATTATTAGTTGTCGTCTAACCTTAGCCAGTTCCTGGGAAACTGGTCCAGAAGGTGTGGCTGAGGATTAGATAAACATTTGGGAGGATCTGATCAGAGCTCTCCTACTCTGGGGCTTCTTCACTTGGAGAGTTGGCTGTGTGTGTGTTCCAGAAAGTTATTTGCTACTAGGCCTCAGCATATGCTGTGGGCTGAGGCCTGAAAGAAGACCTTGTCTGAAGGAATCAGTCAGTGATAGCTGGGATAAAGAGGAGAACATTTTACAAAAGAGTGTTGCATTGAAACTGGGCAGAAGTTGCCCCTTTACCCTGGGATCTATAGCTCCAGGTGTGATAATCAGGAAACAGTCTTCTAAGATTCATGTGTCTTTGGGATATCTTGCACCCTAAACCCTTCTTCCTGCATTTTGTTCAAGATCTGCAATAAGCCATCAGCATCAGCTGTTATCAGTCAAATCCTGTAAGAAAGGCAGCAGGGGGGCATGGTCAAGCTGCATTGTGTGTGTCTATAAATGCACACAGCCCAGCTCGGGAGTGCTCCTGTATGGATGCTCCCTCAATGCATTGAAAAAGTAGAGGAAAGCGCCAGCGGTGGAATCCAGAAAAGGAGGTAAGGGACCGGTCTGTGCAATACCTTTGCACAGAGCATGTAAGTATAAAATCTTTTTTATTTTAAATTTTAAAAACTATTGTTTAGAATCACTTTAAGGCTCAGGTCCAGCCTATATGCCTAAAGGAAGCGTAGGCTGCCTTGATGTTTAGTAAAGCAATGATTTGTATATTAAATGTAGAAGACATGTTGTAATGCAATTTCTCCCTTTGGCCACAAGATGGAGACAGAGAGATGCTTCTGGTCCTCCCAGAAAACAGAGAGAGAGAGAGAGAACACTGGGAAAAAGGGGAGTTTCAGGAAGTGCTGAGGGGACAGGAGAGCGGGAAGTACTGAGGTAAAAGAGAGAGAGAGAGTGCCGACAGGAGTCAGGAGAGGAGATATCTTAAAAGAGAGGGAGATATCAAGGCTTAAAGGAAGGAACTGAGGTGCCAGAGTGAGGAGAGAGACACACACTGACACCAGGGGCTGTGTGCCCCAACATAAGAGGCGGGATATCCTGAAACCCAGAAAAAAAAAGTCTGTGAGGAGAATAAGGAGAGCGGTCTGAGGAGAGAGAGAGATGGAGAGAGATAGAGAGTGTGGGGAGGTGACAGGTGTGAGGAAAACCGCTGAGACTGGGAAGACAGAGAGAGAGAGAGCATCAGAGGAGGAGAAAGCCAAGCTTTTCCAGAGTTTGCCAGAAGGGTGTTGCCTGGAGACGGAGGATTGAGGGCGCCTGAGGGGAGCCAGGAGTAGAAACAGCCACGTGGTCCACTACTATTTAGTCCAGGGACCTTACTCAACAGCCTAGCACCACTCAGATCAGCAGAGACGACCCACGCCTTTCAGGGATCAAGATACCCATCGGTATTGGGTTAGCCACAGGCTGTTCACCTTGTGAGTTTCTCTACCAGTCATCTTGATCGACCATCAGCAAGAGATCCAGGGCCCTACAACATCGTTAGGAGCATCAGCAGCCCGAACCAGCACTTGGAACTATTGTTGTGTCATTGCACATAGGACTGGTGAGCGGGTGTAAACCCAACATCCTTCTTGACACCATACTGACACTGCATGCAGACATCAATTTCCCTTTTTAGTGTCACGGGATGCTTGTTTGGAGCTCCTTGGCTCCTCCCTCTCAGTGCCTGTGTTAAGGGCATATAATTTACTGTTTCTATACCTGCAGTTGCTAAGTATTGAAGGTTGTATTTTCTAATGTATTAGTTATTTGTTGCAAGGTTTAACAGTGTTGTAAGTTTCCATATGCTGTAAAGCGTGCTAATATATTCAACTTGTTTATCTCTACCAGGTGTGTGTCTATTTTTGGTGATAATCCACAGCCAGGATAACGGTATTTACCGCATGTGTCCTTAAATGTGTTTGCAGTAATTTTATTTAACCAGGTGTGTCAGAGGGGCTGAGGTCATTCCTGGAGTTGAGGCAGGGATCAGAGAATCCAAATTCACCAAGAGGATCCTTGGGGGTTGGCACTACATAAATAAATCAGGGGTTAGGACATATTACATAGCTGTTCAAACTGAGTCAAGGATGACAAAGAGCGGATCGAAGACTGCTGAGGGTGGAAAAGTGTTGTAAATGTTGGTATATATATGGCCTACATGGGTCATTTCCTTTGTCAACTGTTCCTTTGTTGAGAGTATGCATTGGAGAATAATTAAATTCCTGTAACTAAAAACAAAGTTTTGGCTGTGCGGCATTAACAAATAAATGTTTGTTGTCTGTAATAGTTCAGTTGTGCTTATTGCCCATATATATTCTATTGATAAGGATGATAAACCACAACCAAATTTATAATGATGTCAAATGCCGCGTACACACAACCGGACTTTCCGGCAGACAAGGTCAGACTAAATCAGTCCATCGGACAATCCAATCTTGTGTGGGCTAATCCGATAATTTTTCGTTTAAAAAATCAGACAGACCTAGAAATAGAACATATTTCAAATCTGTCCGACGCACTCCATTCTTATCTGGAAAACCGTTCGTCTGTATGCTGGTCCAAATACGACATAATGGGAGCTATTGGCTATTGGCTATTGAACTTCCTTTTTTAGTCCCGTCTTACATTATCACGTTCAAAACAAATGGACTTTCGAGCGGTCTTAGTCCATTCATGTGTGGCCAAGTCCGTTTGTTCAGAAAGTCCGTCGAAACTCCGCCGAAAGTCCATCGGGAAGACCATCGGACCTAGTCTGCCAGAAAGTTTGGTCGTGAGTACGCAGCAAAATTCAGTTCATCCCCACCCCATTCCCACACTTGCTAATCCCATATTCAGCCACTTTCAAAAGTTCCCAGGTATGTCAGACCCCTTTCACACTGGGGTGGTTTTCAGGCACTTTAGCGCTGGAAATAGCCTCTGCTAAGCACCTAAAAACCACCTCCCATTCATTCAAGTATGACTTTTCACACTCTGGCGGTGCGCTTGCGGAACAATCTGAAAAGTCCTACAAGCAGCATCTTTGTGGCAGTTTGGGAGCACTGTATTTAGCACTCCCAAAATGCAATGCTCATTAGAATGAATGGCCAACACTTTCAAAGCACCTGAAAAGCTTTTTGGGGTTAAATACACCCCGCTAGTAGCCGAAAAGCTCTGTGTAAACTAGCAGCGCTTTAGCACTAACGTGGCCGCGGCCCCAGGTTGAAAGGGATCTAAGTGTACGCAGATGCAAAGTCATCAGCATTCCAAATGAATGCATTTTACATGTTTATTGTGAAGACAGTTTTACATAAGGCATACGATGCAGTGACTTTTGAGGCCTCACAGGGTCCCTTCCCCAAGGCAAGAAAGGTTCCGTTCTTGTCCATATATAAAGAAAATCCCTCAGTCAACAAGTAATATAGACCAAATATAAGTCCAATCAATCATATGGCCAGATGAAACCAATTGCAACAACTACATGAGTACAAGAGGAATATTAGTCAATGGCCAAGCCTCAGTATCCTGCGTGAGAATGGATTTTGGAATTTTCCTGAAATTCTGATGAGGCAGCAGGCCCGGACTGGCTATAGGGTACAAACTGGGTATTTGCCCGGTGTGCCAGGGCCACCGGCTGCATGTCCTAACAATGCTGGGGTCCCCAAACCCTGGACCGCAGACCAGGCCTGTTGATGGCTGGGCCACACAGTGGAAGGTAAGCAGTGACTGTGGTCCAGACAGGGCTAACACAGACCACAGTCATTGCTCACCTCTCGCTATGCAGCCATGCTTGTGTCTCCTCTTCTGGCACTCTGACCCGCCAACAATTTCATCCTATCAGCAGAGCAGGGGGCGGGAGGATCTGGAGATCTGCACGGAGAAAGGGAGTCTTTTCAGATTATCAAGCGAGTAATCACCTGCTTGTTAATACGATTCTGCCCCCTGCCCTACTGGTAGCATGTCATCATCGGCAGGGTAAGAGACCCTGGAGAGGACACACAGGCTGAATCTTCCCTCTGCCTTGTCAAAGGTAGGACTGTGCAGGGGAGGCAGAGCTTAAAATGGAGAACTGTGATTATAGAGAAAAGGGAGGGGGCCTGACTGTAAGGGGCACCATTATTGCTTCAACTCAAGTCAATAGTTCATCACTTTCCCAAAGGTACCAACAACTGACTAAACCACCACTAAGCCCTAATACACACGGTCGGAGATTCCGACAACCAAATTCCGGATTAATTCCGGAAGAGGTCCGGAAGTGATGTATGATGCATACACACGGTCGGACTAAGTTGTTGGAAAATCCGATTGTACATAACGTGATGACGTTATTTCATTACGACGGGACTCCGTTCAGGCTAGTAGCCAATTGCTTTGGTCTAGGAATTTGATCTGAGCATGCGTGGCACTTTGTCCGTCGGAGTAGGCTACACATGATCGGAGTATGTCCGATCGGAGCATTTTGTCGGAAAATTTTACCAGCAAGTTGGAAAAGTTGGCCCGTCGGATATCCGACGGAAACAGTCCGATGGAGACCATACACAGTCGGAATATCCAACAAAACGGTCCGATAGGACACATTCCGTCGGAAATCTCCGACCGTGTGTACAAGGGCTAAGACTTCTCCTATACTAATGGACTTTATATGTACCAATGAGGAAAAAAATTCACCCAAATTATATATATATATATATATATATATATATATATATATATATATATATATATACACACACTGTATTTATCGGCGTATAACACGCACAGGTGTATAACACGTACATTAATTTTAAGAGGGAAGTTTTAGGAAAAAACCTTAAATTAAAATAAGGAACTTTAAAGCAAAATAAGCGTCAGTGCCCATCTGCAGCCTCAACAGTCCACATCAATGCAGTCTCATCAGTCCACATAAATGCAGCCTCATCAATCCACAGCAGTGCAGCCTCACCATTGCCTTCAATGCAGCAGCCTCACCATTGCCATCAGTGCAGCTTGATCAATGCCCATCTGCAGCCTAGAGGGGACAGGGAGGGGGCGAGACGAGCTCCGACAGATTACATACAGTGAGAATCTCCTATGATAGACAGAACAGTGGTCCAATGGTGGCCCAGGAGATGGGACTTCCTACTACAGGCCGCCAAGGAAACAGGAGATTCTGTATGTAATCTGACAGTGCCCGTCCCGCCCCCCTCCCTGTCCCCTCCTTGGCAGCTAAAATTGAAGTATTGGCATATAACACGCACACGCTATTTGCACTCCATTTTCAGGGTGAAGTGAGTGTTATACATCAATAAATACAGTGTGTGTGTATGTATATATATTGTAGACATGTCACTGGAGAAGTGATCGAGGGGGTGTACATCTCACCTAGGTTGCTACACAGTGTGAGATGGTAAATCCAGGATGGATCAGTTTCTCAGCAGCGATATGCTGCTGAGTTGTTATTTAATTTTGCCGGGCCTGGGTTTATATGGAATGGCAGGTAGGTTTGGTAGAGGGACCTGTCATTCCACATCCCCCGATCCAGTTCTGGGTTTGGGATCAGGTGAGCTTTGATCCTAATTAGCCTGGGAAGCTAAAGGCACTGCAGGGTCTGCAGGTGGTTGCTCTCAGCCAGGGAATGAACAATCTGTGTGTTGAAGGAAGCTGCAAGCACAGCCACTGCTGGAGCTAAAACTCACCCTGCGATATCCAGGCGAAAGACGCTGTGTTTGTAAGTGTCAGATAGGTGAGCAGAACCTGTTAGTAAGCGCCCAGCCGGGCTAGGACTTTTATTTTTGTTGTACTTAGAAAGCACGGTGTTGCTGTATATTTTGTTTGCTGGACTGTTTGTACCACGAATAAACGCCAAGATCTGCTTTATAAATTCCAAGTCTGCTGTGAACTGTGTCCAAACACACCCTACCCCGGGAAGATCCCTTACAATTGGTGGAGGTAGCGGGCAACGCGGTTGCTAGGGGCAACGGTGTGGACAGACTTGGCTACAGCTGCTGATGTCCTGGGTGAAAGCTGCAACTACACTCCAAGAACAGTCCAGCAACATGGAGGAGATGCTGAAGCAGTTTATGCAAGTGAGTTTGCAACAACAGCAGGCTCAGACAGAGGCCAATAGACGACATGAACAGTCCATGGCTGCACAACAGCAGGCTCAGACAGAGGTCAATAGACGACATGAACAGTCCATGGCTGCACAACAACAACTTATCGAGCACCTGATAGCAAATCGAGAGGCGCCTGTGGTGATGGGAGCCGCTCCAGAGATTTTTTTTGGGAGAAGGACTGTGCAGAAAGCGCTGCAAAAGATGACTGCTGAGGACAATGTTGAAGCCTATCTAACAGTATTTGAGCGCGTGGCTGAGCGAGAGAAGTTACCAGCCGCTGAGTGGGCAGAGGTAATTGCGCCCTATTTAACAGGTGAACCTCAAAAGGCCTACTATGACCTCAGTGAGCAAGAGGTTAAGGACTATACTCGGCTAAAAGAGGAGATACTTGCCCGACTAGGAGTTACTACTGCAGTCCGTGCCCGGAGGGTACGCAACTGGAGCTACAGTCTGGACAAATCAGCGAGGTCCCAGATGTATGACCTAATCCATTTGGCAAGAAAGTGGTTGGAGCCAGACACTTCTACTCCTGCACAAATCCTAGAGAAGGTCGTGATGGATCGCTACCTCCGAGCACTTCCTACTGACCTGCAACGCTGGGTGGGACAAGGTGATCCTAAGAATGCCAACGAACTTGTCAACCTTGTGGAGAGGTTCCAGGCGACTGAGGACTACCTCCGTGATGTTCCTGCAGAATCTTCACCTCCCCGGAGCGCCAGATCTGTGCCGTCAGCTGGTAAGAGACTTCCATCTATTGGGGGAGTGTGGAGGGGTGCTGATGGAGGGAAAAGGGCTCAAGTGGTGTCTCAGGGACAAAAGACTGGTGATGGTCCCGGGTGGCTAAGGGGCTCTGAAAAGGACTCCTTGCCAAAGAGACCAGGCCCTATCCAGTGTTGGAGATGCCATGAGGCGGGACACGTGTCGGCCCATTGCCCTCTTACCTCTGAACCCATGGAATGTGACGCTAGCCGGCGTCAGTCGCTATTTGCGGAACCATCTTGTGCTGCAGTTCCTGGACTAGAGACTGAACCGCAAATCTGCGACATCACAATCAATGACTTTCCTGTTAAAGCGTTAATGGACTCAGGAAGCCTCGTAACCTTGGTGCATGCTAGCCTGGTGACTGGGGACTTAGAGTCTAAAAAGCATATGAGCGTTGTGTGTATACATGGTGATACAAAAGTGTACCCTATAGTGCTGGCTAAAGTCGGGACTGAACAAGGCACAGTACAATATGAAGTGGGTGTGGTTAAAAACCTCATGCATAATGTAATATTGGGGCGCGATTTTCCTTTATTCTGGGCTCTCTGGGAAAAAAGAAAAATCCCCAAAAGGAGTGAGGATACCTCTAAGGGGGTTGCCTTGTCCACTGTGAATGATAAAAGTGTACAGGATGAAAATGATTGTTTTCCTTTGCAGGTCCTGGCTGGGGAGGAGGAGGCTCCTCCCACTGAGCAAAATATACTAGACTTAGAGGTGTCTAGCGATAATTTTGGGGCTGCACAATTACAGGACCCCACTCTCAAAAATGCGAGAGAGCAGGTTGCTGTTATGAACGGGGTACCTCAGGAACCAGATGCTGAAAAAAGATTTCCACATTTTTCGGTGACTAATGATCTTTTCTATAGAGTCAATAAGGTTAAGGATGAGATTGTGGAACAGCTTCTGGTACCTAAGCCGTACCGGCGTCAGGTGCTTGACATGGCACATAACCATGTTCTTGGGGGACACTTGGGGACTGACAAAACGCGAGAGAGGGTTCTCCAGAGGTTTTTTTGGCCGGCCATATATGATGACATTAAAAAATACTGTGAGTCGTGCCCCACATGTCAGGTTAGTGCCCCAGTGTCACATTTTCGCAGTCCTTTGGTTTCGCTCCCTATTATAGAGGTGCCTTTTGAGCGTATTGCCATGGATTTAGTGGGTCCCATTGTAAAGTCAGCTAGAGGACACCAGTATATTTTGGTAGTCCTGGATTATGCGACCCGCTATCCTGAGGCTGTACCCTTAAGAAACACTGCATCTAAAACAATTGCACGTGAGTTGTTTTATATGTTCTCTAGGACTGGGATCCCCAAAGAAATCCTAACTGACCAAGGTACGCCATTTATGTCGAAAGTAATGAAGGAATTATGCAGACTATTTAAAATCTCACACATCCGTACCTCTGTATACCACCCCCAGACGGACGGATTGGTGGAGAGATTTAATAAAACTTTGAAACATATGTTGAAGAAAGTGGTGGCAAAAGATGGGCGTGACTGGGATCATTTATTACCCTACCTCATGTTTGCTATTAGGGAGGTGCCCCAAGCGTCCACAGGGTTCTCACCATTCGAGTTGGTCTATGGTCATCACCCTAGGGGTCTACTAGACATTGCAAAAGAGACATGGGAGAATGAGTCCACCCCATACAAGAGTGTTATTGAGCATGTAGCACAAATGCAGGACCGTATAGCCACTGTAATGCCCCTGGTAAGGGAACACCTCCAGAGGGCTCAAGAGGCCCAAAGTAGAATTTACAACCGGTCCGCAAGAATCAGGACATTCAACCCAGGCGATAGGGTCCTTATACTAGTCCCCACTGTTGAGAGTAAATTCTTGGCGAAGTGGCAAGGTCCCTATGAAATTGTTGAAAAGGTCAGTGAGGTGAACTACAAGGTGCACCAACCAGGTAGAAGGAAGCCTTTCCAAGTTTATCACATAAACTTGATCAAGCCCTGGAAAGACAGGGAATCCTTGGTGGCGACAAATACTGTTAATAATTTGTCACCACCAATCCCTCCAGTCAAGGTAGGTGATACTCTATCAGTGTCACAGAAACAGGAGGCTCAGGAATTTTTATAGAAAAACAAAAACAAGTTCTCTGACCTCCCAGGGCGTACACACCTCATCCATCATCACATTGAAACTGAGCCTAGAAGCAGAGTAAACCTTAAGCCCTATAGGATACCCGAGGCACGTAGGGAAGCCGTATCTGCCGAGGTAAAACGTATGCTTGCTCTGGGGGTAATTGAGGTGTCACAGAGTGAATGGTCCAGCCCAATTGTGCTAATCCCAAAGCCCAATGGAACTTGGAGGTTCTGTAACGATTTCAGAAAGTTGAATGAGATCTCCAAGTTCGATGCGTATCCTATGCCCAGGGTAGATGAGTTGATTGAGAAGTTGGGTAACGCCAGGTACATAACCACCCTCGATCTCACAAAGGGCTACTGGCAGATTCCACTTTCTGGTGAGGCTAAAGAGAAAACTGCATTCTCCACCCCTGATGGGCTATTCCAGTATGTAGTGATGCCATTCGGGTTACATGGAGCGCCTGCAACTTTCCAGAGGTTGATGGACTTGATTCTGCGACCACATCGTGATTACTCAGCTGCCTACCTCGATGATGTGGTCATTTTTAGCCCTGATTGGGAAAGTCACCTCTGTAAGGTACAGGCCGTGTTGGATGCCATAAGTGATGCGGGGTTGACCATAAATGCCGAGAAGTGTGCTCTAGCCCTAGAAGAGGCCAAATATCTAGGCTACATTATTGGGAGAGGGTTGATTAAGCCACAGCTAAATAAAATTGAGGCAATACAGAATTGGCCTAGACCCCTGACAAAGAAACAGGTTAGAGCTTTCCTGGGTATTACGGGGTATTACCGTAGATTTGTGCCGAACTTTGCCTCAGTTGCTGCTCCACTAACTGACTTGACAAAGGGCGGAAAGACAGCAATGGTCACGTGGACCCCAGAGGCCGAGAAGGCTTTCCAAAGCCTTAAGTCGGCCTTGTGCCAACCACCTGTCTTAGTTACCCCCGATTTCAGGCGAGAATTTCTGGTCCAGACAGATGCCTCTAACACAGGCTTAGGTGCAGTACTCTCACAAGTAGTGAATGGTGAGGAGCATCCAGTGACGTACTTGAGTAGAAAACTAACCCCGGCCGAGAAAAATTATGCCATTGTGGAGCGAGAATGTTTGGCAGTAAAGTGGGCCCTAGAATCGTTAAAGTATTACTTGCTAGGCAGGAAATTCAAGTTGGTGACAGACCATGCCCCCCTAACATGGATGAAGTTAAACAAGGAGAGAAATGCAAGAGTGACTAGATGGTTTCTCTCCCTACAAAACTTTAATTTCACTGTGGAACACAGGCCAGGGAAATTACAGGCAAATGCTGACGCATTGTCAAGGGTAAGTTGTCTGTGGGGACAAAAGGCTCAGCCCTCCGGTCTGAAAAAGAGGGGGGGGATATGTAGACATGTCACTGGAGAAGTGATCGAGGGGGTGTACATCTCACCTAGGTTGCTACACAGTGTGAGATGGTAAATCCAGGATGGATCAGTTTCTCAGCAGCGATATGCTGCTGAGTTGTTATTTAATTTTGCCGGGCCTGGGTTTATATGGAATGGCAGGTAGGTTTGGTAGAGGGACCTGTCATTCCACATCCCCCGATCCAGTTCTGGGTTTGGGATCAGGTGAGCTTTGATCCTAATTAGCCTGGGAAGCTAAAGGCACTGCAGGGTCTGCAGGTGGTTGCTCTCAGCCAGGGAATGAACAATCTGTGTGTTGAAGGAAGCTGCAAGCACAGCCACTGCTGGAGCTAAAACTCACCCTGCGATATCCAGGCGAAAGACGCTGTGTTTGTAAGTGTCAGATAGGTGAGCAGAACCTGTTAGTAAGCGCCCAGCCGGGCTAGGACTTTTATTTTTGTTGTACTTAGAAAGCACGGTGTTGCTGTATATTTTGTTTGCTGGACTGTTTGTACCACGAATAAATGCCAAGATCTGCTTTATAAATTCCAAGTCTGCTGTGAACTGTGTCCAAACACACCCTACCCCGGGAAGATCCCTTACAATATATATATATATATATATATATATATATATATATACACACACACAACATTGCAATAAGGTAATGTTTTATTATAACATCCCTAATAAAATTCCAGATTTGCATGAAATCACAGCAATTATTTATCTCAACACTCCTGTTCAATGCATTTCACACTCTTAGACCACCTCTTAAGGATTGGGCTGTTGATACCACGTATGTTTCATATATCAGCTGGTCCATCTGTGGCCTACGCTGTCCAGAAAGGTCTCATGTAAATGATAGCAAATGTTGACCACATACAGGCAATATGGAATCTTTCGACATCATCCAGCACTATGAGGCCTATGGAGGGAGCTCCCAAACCGGTCCCAAATTATTATACAATGTCAATAAACTATTGTATTGTGGATGTTGAAGCAAACACAGGCTGCCACACTATCATTAGATGAAGTAACCAAATACTAAGTAGAAGGTCAAAAACTGGTTGTCAGAGAATGATTCGTGGAAGAACTGGCACATCTGCTAATGCCCAACAGATTAGTAAATTGCCACATAAAAATGTGCCACTGCAAATGTGCATGCGCATACGAGCATGAACTGCTGCAAAGATTTTGCCCCATGGTGAACGCAATGCATGACAGATGCTGGCTCCCAGTGGCCTATTAAAAGTCAGCAGCATGAGCCACTAGTTGCTGGATGATCTTCAGCTCCCCCCTGTGTTCTTGAGCTCATGTTCCTGCTATCATTGGATTTCCTTTTACAGACTTGCCTTTGACTTGTCTTGTGTTCATTCCTGGCTTTGACTGTTGACTCCGCTTCTGCCTGCTGATCCGTGTATGACCTCTGGCTTGCTCTTCTGACTCTGCTGCTGCCTGAATACCAGTGACCCCGGCTGACTCCTGACTCTGCTTGCTGCTTTACCCCTGGCTGATATCCTGTTTATGACTACTGGCCTGGCTCTCCCTTCTGCCAAGTCTGCCAAGTCTCACCTGGTACTCCTGAGGGACCCCTGCCCAGCAGCGCATCCTACTCGTCAGCCACCATCCAGCGGACATCTCAGCTACTTAGCCTGTCGCAGATGGAAACCCCTGATTCTTTGAGCATAGCACTCCCTGTTACCACCTTCAGGGGAGCTCTGCACTCAGCTGCAAGGTAAGCCCTTTTATCACATCAGCCTCCAATCAGGTAAGTGACACTCGTGCTCCTAAGTAAACCAATATACAGTATGGTGCTTTAAAATGCAGAGCCAGAACAACAATGTTTATAATGCTAAGTGGAAGCCACCACTACAGTGTAGAAAAGTCAGGTCACCCCCTGACTCTGCTGCTGTGTTGCCAACCTACCAGATTGAAATTTACTGACATGACACCCAAAATTTACTGGCAAAGACAAGTTTTTACTGGCATTTCCAAAAGTTACAAAATTACAGTTGTAAGTGCAAATTTCAGTATTTAGGCTACAAATAAGTACAATATGCAAATAGCAATGTGATTTAAGGTAGATATTAAGGCAAAAAGCATATTTCTTATTATATTCTCAATATAGTAAGTAAGTGGCTCAGGGACAGGACTCAGGGGCAGGAAATTAGAATGGGCGACACACGCAGTGCCAGTCTCTCTCCACGCCAGGTAGTCCTCTCAGTCCCCTCCAGTCCAGCTCCTGGCTTACCCTGCTCCTGTCTCACAGACCTGCACACAAGGCTCTGTTCGCTCCACTCGGCTCCCTAGCAACACAACATCATGCGACATGCTCAAGCACCATCTCCGCCAGACCCGCCCTCCCCACCGGTACCACCTGAACACAACTTAGCAGGCATTTAGATGGTCCTAGCCAGCTCCGGACCGAGCTGTGCATGCCCAGTTCCGAGCCAAGTGTCACAGCCATATTTTTTACTGCCAGCTTTTTTCTCTTACTGCAATTTACTGGCAGGAGAAAAGTGCCCATTTTTTACAGGCTGCCAGTAAAAATACTGACGGTTGGCAACACTGCTCTGCTGTCTACTTGGGCTGTGCAAATCTCGGTAATGGATGAAAAGAACTAGAAATTCTTATAGGTTAAACAGCTCCCATATGTGTATTCCAACTGTGCATTTAGATCTTTGCTTAAAGTTTGACCTTAAATGTAAAATAACAAAACCTTTTTTTATTTTCAGTAATTTAATGTCAACAGCACCTTTATTCTTGACAGTTTCATGAACACTCCTTCTGCTGCAGAATCTCAGAGATGTGGATGTCGGCAACAAAATTTTCCGGGGGTGGCAAACTGAATCACAGACCAAGGGACATTTATGGAAACCAGTAGTGTTTTACCTGTGCGTTAATTAACTCAATTTCATTTTGGCAGCCTAGTAGAAAATACATTTACTATAATGAACTATACATTAATCATTTTGTTTTTTCTCTGTCTCTGCACAAGTCAGTCTATGAGCTGATGATTGTAATTTTTGTTTCAAGAATATCCCTAAGTTCCCCTGTTTCCTTGCCTCTTCCAATAATGGCCAGGTAAATAATGGGGTGTGTATGCCTGGACAAAAGGGATTATTGCAGCTTGCGGATCCTTGCAGTCAAGAATTATAGGACTTTTTACTCTTACAGCATTAAGGAGCATTACAACGGAGGCATTATGCATACTGACACTTAGCAGCTCCTGTGTGCTGATGCATAAAATCCTCTGTGCTTTTTGGCACCTGAGGAGCCACATGTGCCTATAGCAGGCAATACAAGTGAATGCCAGCCAGCACATGCGGTGCTTCTCCAACTCTTGTGTTTGGGGAAAAGCGCCATACAAGCATGCATGAGTAAAGCCAATGCAAAAACCATCAGCATTTAACAGAGCATGGCCACATACTGCAATTCATTTGTATTGGTGGCTGTATATGGCACGTGTGGCTACCCCAGTTACCAGAAAGCACCAGGAGTTTTACACCTCGGCTCACAGGAGTTTCCAAGTGTCAGTGTGCATGAGGGTTTAAAGTGCATCTGTGTTCTGTCTATGGACATTATGGACATTAAAATCCTTAACCAGAAGTAAAAGAGCTTTAAAGCAAACCCGCCTTGGCCTCTCTAGTTGCATGTCTTCATCTATTGTAGGGTTGTCAACTTTTATTCAAGCCAAAGCCAAACACTTCAGCAACACATGGCAATTCTGCTTTTCTAAAGGGGCGTACTGTGGTTTAAGGGGGTTTCTGCTCACCAAAACCCCCACTTATAACAGCGTTCCCAGCATTCCCACTTTAATCAGGGTTTCCAAAGTCTCCTTACATCTGAATCCACAGAGCTCCCCTTACATCCAAGGCTTCCTTACCATAGTGTACTCACTTGCAGGAGGCAGGAGAGAGAATGGAGGGGGAAGTTCAGTCACAAACAGTGGATGGTGAGCCCACTCACTCGAGGATGGAAGTTTAAGGCATCAGGGCCTTTCATTCACAATGTATCTGCCGGCTGTTGGGCTTCAAATTTATACCCACTCATCCCTTTTCTGAGGCACAGCATGCTGGGGATTGGAGTGTGGTCAGGCAGACACAGGGGGGCCGGGGTGGGGGAAGAGCAGAATAAGTCCTCTCTCTTTTCCTGTCCATGCTGGGGGGATGGAACTGTGTTGGCTTTGGGCAGTCTTAGAGAGAGTGTCATAGGCACTCCAGTTAGATAACTGCAGCCAGCCCTCCAGGTGATTGGCAACACTGGTAATTAGACACACACTCACAATCTGACACACACAGCTTGTACGTATGCTTTGCACTGGGCGGTTGTGGTACCCGTTTACTTGGGGAGCCACAGTCTGCTCTGAATAATATGTGCGCATAGGCGAGCACAGCTTATTGCATTTGGGAATGCACCCCATAGCTCAAACACACATGTGTGTGTGTGTGTGTGTATATATATATATATATACACAAATAAGCACACTCTCGTAAATAGAAGTAAATAAACATTTTAAAATGTATTAACCACTTGCCAACCACCCATATTTAGTGCAGGTGACTGGCATGGGCAGGCTGGATGAAATACATGTATGTCATCCAGCCTGTTCTCTATTCTCTTTTGGAGGCTGGAGGGATCGTATGATCACTATGCAATCACTAGATCAAAATGTCAACAAAGCTGCTATAAATGAATTTCATTCATGACAGCTGTGTTTCCTATAGAGTGATTCTGTGATTGGCCCACAGCTATCACATGGTACCTGGGCCAATCATAGCACCCTGTACCATGTGATTAGATGCAGCTAAACACAGATCACTAGTAATCACAGCTGTCATTCATGACAGTTCAAAACATTGCTGTTACAATGATCATAATTGTAACAGTAACCAAAGTGTAAAAAATAAAATCCCTGCTCATACCCCCAGAGTAATACAGCGTTACTATGGCGAAACTGAACTACTATTTTGAGAATATGTAAAACAAATAAAAGATGTAAAAAAAGAAAATGGAATGCATTGTCTTGAATAGGGATGAGCCGAACACCCCCCTGTTCGGTTCGCACCAGAACCTGCGAACAGACCTAAACTTCGTGTGAACTTTAGAACCCTATTAAAGTCTATGGACTCGAACGTTCACAATCTAAAGTGCTCATTTTAAAGGGTAATATGCAAGTTACTGTCCTAAAAAGTGTTTGGGGACCTGGGTCCTGCCCCAGGGGACATGGATCAATGCAAAAAAAAGTTTTAAAAACGGCCGTTTTTTCAGGAGCAGTGATTTTAATAATGATTAAAGTGAAACAATAAAAGTGTAATATTCCTTTAAATTTCGTAGCTGGGGGGTATCTATAGTATGCCTGTGAAGGGGCGCATGTTTCTGGTGCTTAGAACTGTCCCTGCACAAAGTGTCATTTGTGCAGGAAAAAAAGTCTTTTAAAATCACTTGCGGCTATATTGTCGGCTCCCCGTAATACAGAGAACACTCAATGAGTGTTCTCTGTATTAGCCGACAATTCATTCATTCATTGATAAAAAAAATAAATAAAAAATAAATAAAACGTGGGGGTTCCCCTAAATTCAATTACCAGGCCCTTCAGGTCTGACATGGATATTAAGGGGAACCCCGTGTCAAATTAAAAAAAAAAATTGACGTGGGGGTCCCCCTAAATATCCATACCAGACCCTTCAGGTCTGATATGGATATTAAGGGGAACCCCGCATCAAATTTAAAAAAGAAATTGACGTGGGGGTCCCCCTAAAAATCCATACCAGACCCTTTATCCGAGCACGCAACCTGGCAGGTCGCAGGAAAAGATGGGGGGGACGAGAGAGCGGCCCCCCTCCCTCCTGAACCGTACCAGGCCACATACCCTCAACATTGGGAGGATGCTTTGGGGGTCTGTGACCCCTCAAAGCACCTTGTCCCCATGTTGATGAGGACAAGGGCCTCATCCTCACAACCCTGGCCGGTGGTTGTGAGGGTCTGCGGGTGGGGGCTTATCAGAATCTGGAAGCCCCCTTTAACAAGGGGACCCCCAGATCCCGCCCCCCCCCCGTTTGAAATGGTAAGGGGGTACAAAAGTACCCCTACCATTTCACAAAGAAAGTGTAAAAATGGTTAAATAAGACAAACACACTTTTGAAAAATTCCTTAATTAAAAATAAAAAAAATAAAAAAAAGATTCCAGCGGTGCTAATCCACTCTTGCTATCCAGCGATGAATCTCCGGGGTCCAGCGATGGATGATCATATCCAGCGACGGGGGATCTCTCAGTCCAGCGCTGTCCATAGATCCGTCTTCTGTCTCCACTGCGGAGACACTGCGGAGATCCCAGCGCTGAGGTTTCTTATATTAGGAGCGCGGGGCCATCCGTCACCTGACCCCGCCCCTCTGACGCTGATGAGGGAAGCCAGGGGTTCCCCAGTGACGTGTGGGTGACCCCGTCCCCTCTGATGTAACGCAGGTTTCCGTTACATCAGAGGGGGCGGGGTCACCCATACGTCACTGGGGAACTCCTGGCTCCCCTCACCAGCGTCAGAGGGGGCGGGGTCAGGTGACGGGTGGCCCCGCCCTCCTAATATAAGTAACGTCAGCGCTGGGATCTCCGCAGTGTCTCCGCAGTGGAGACAGAAGACGGATGTATGGAGAGCACTGGACTGAGAGATCCCCCGTCGCTGGATATGATCATCCATCGCTGGACCCCGGAGATTCTTCGCTGGATAGCAAGAGTGGATTAGCACCGCTGGAATCTTTTTTTGATTTTTAATAAAGGAATTTTTCAAAAGTGTGTTTGTCTTATTTAACCATTTTTACACTTTCTTTGTGAAATGGTAGGGGTACTTTTGTACCCCCTTACCATTTCAAACAGGGGGGGCGGGATCTGGGGGTCCCCTTGTTAAAGGGGGCTTCCAGATTCTGATAAGCCCCCCGCCCGCAGACCCTCACAACCACCGGCCAGGGTTGTGAGGATGAGGCCCTTGTCCTCATCAACATGGGGACAAGGTGCTTTGAGGGGTCACAGACCCCCAAAGCATCCTCCCAATGTTGAGGGTATGTGGCCTGGTACGGTTCAGGAGGGAGGGGGGCCACTCTCTCGTCCCCCCCTCTTTTCCTGCGGCCTGCCAGGTTGCGTGCTCGGATAAAGGGTCTGGTATGGATTTTTAGGGGGACCCCCACGTCAATTTTTTTTTTTAATTTGACACGGGGTTCCCCTTAATATCCATGTCAGACCTGAAGGGCCTGGTAATTGAATTTAGGGGAACCCCCACGTTTTATTTATTTTTTATTTTTATTTTTTATCAATGAATGAATGAATTGTCGGCTAATACAGAGAACACTCATTGAGTGTTCTCTGTATTACGGGGAGCCGACAATATAGCCGCAAGTGATTTTAAAAGACTTTTTTTCCTGCACAAATGACACTTTGTGCAGGGACAGTTCTAAGCACCAGAAACATGCGCCCCTTCACAGGCATACTATAGATACCCCCCAGCTACGAAATTTAAAGGAATATTACACTTTTATTGTTTCACTTTAATCATTATTAAAATAACTGCTCCTGAAAAAACGGCCGTTTTTAAAACTTTTTTTGCATTGATACATGTCCCCTGGCGCAGGACCCAGGTCCCCAAACACTTTTTAGGACAGTAACCTGCATATTATCCTTTAAAATTAGCACTTTAGATTTCTCCCATAGACTTGTATAGGGTGTTCCGGCTTTTCGAATTTGCCCCGAACAGCCCAAATTGTTCACTGTTCGCTGAACAGGCGAACAGGCAATGTTCGAGTCGAACATGAGTTCAACTCGAACTCGAAGCTCATCCCTAGTCTTGAATATGCCGTCCAGTTCTGGGCACCAGTCGTCAGGAAGGATATGCTGGAACTGGAGAGAGTCCAGAGAAGGGCGAAAAAGCTAATTAAGGGAATGGAGGACTGCAGCTATGGGGAAAGACTACAAGCATTGAACTTATTGTAGCGGTACCCCCGTAGGGGCTGTGAGTGTGGTTATGGCAATCCGCCAATCACTGTGCTGCCATCACTTCACCAATCACCCAAAGGACAATAAACAGTCAGTTGTTCCATTTTCTTGCTTTTATTTATTAGAAAAACTTGGAGAGATATGAGGGATGTATGAGATGCCCATGAAGATTTCAAAAGGATCGGTTATCATCCATGGCCTTGGCCTTGTTAATGAATTTCCCCTGTAGAGTCCTCACTGCAGACTATTGCCTCTTCTGTTATCTGTCTGTTACTACTAACGGCTTCCAGTTAAACAAGATTAATCACTCTGAATAATTCCCCTGTATTAGACTGATGTGGGGTTCCTGCTACAAATCAGAGAGCCAAAGGCCTATACCTCCTATCTTCCATGGCTCAAAGAACTAACAGACCCACAGTCTCTGGAAGTTACTGCAACTGTGCACCCACAAGATATTCCCTCCTGTTAACTTGGCCCTTGGTAAATGACAGACAGCATGCTACGCTACTCTCTCCGGTACTTCTGCTTCTTGAACGTTATGCTGACCTTCTCCTTTGTATCAAAGTCCTGTGTTCTCCGGTCACAGAAATCCGATAACTTTACTTCTACTTCCTCCACTCGATCCTCTTTACAGTCAAGCTCTGTGTTCCCCGGTCACAGAAACCTGATGCACTCTGCAGAGATGAAGATCCTTATCTTTAGCTCCTTCCCCCACGGCTCCTCCATCCCTCCTCCGCGCACGGCACATCCCCGCATGGGGATGCCTGGTACAGCACCTCAGCCCGCCATGCTGTCTCTCCTGTGCTTCAGTGTCAGTAGAGCAGTGGAAGGTGTCAGTAGAGCAGTGGACAGTGTCAGTAGAGCAGTCGAAGGTGTCAGTGGAGCAGTGGACGGTGTCTGTAGAGCAGTGTAAGGTGTCAGTAGAGCAGTGGAAGGGGTCAGTAGAGCAGTGGACGGTGTCAGTAGAGCAGTGGAAGGTGTCAGTAGAGCAGTGGACGGTGTCAGTAGAGCAGTGGAAGGTGTCAGTAGAGCAGTGGAAGGTATCAGTAGAGCAGTGGACGGTGTCAGTAGAACAGTGGAAGGTGTCAGTAGAGCAGTGGAAGGTGTCAGTAGTGCAGTGGAAGGTGTCATTAGAGCAGTGGAAGGTGTCAGTAGTGCAGTGAATGGTGTCAGTAGAGCAGTGGACGTGTCAGTAGAGCAGTGGATAGTGTCATTAGAGTAGTGGAATTGTGTCAGTAGAGCAGTGGCAGTGTCAGTAGAGCAGTGGATGGTGTCAGTAGAGCAGTGGAAGGTGTCAATAGAGCAGTGGACAGTGTCAGTAGAGCAGTGGAAGGTGTCAGTAGTGTAGTGGATGGTGTCACTAGAACAGTGGACGGTGTCAGTAGAGCAGTGGAAGGTGTCAGTAGAGCAGTGAATGAGGTCAATATAGCAGTGGACATGTCAGTAGGGCGGAGGTTGGTGTTGGTAGGACAGTAGATAGTGTCAGCCAGTAGAGCAGTGGATGTGTCAGATGGGCTGTAGACTTTGTCAGTAGGGCAGGGAATGGTGTCAGTAGGGTCATTTTATAATTTTATTTTAAATTATCTTTTACAATATTTTTTTTTGTTTACATTTTTTTTAGGAGCCCCATTGGGGGCTTTGGTGAAATATTAGGGGTCTGAACGCCAAAATAACTGATCTATCAGTGGACGGTGTCAGTAGAGCAGTAGATGGTGTCAGTAGAGCAGTGGATGGTGTCAGTAGAGCAAAAATGTTTACATTTTTTTAGGAGCCCCATTGGTGTTGGTAGGACAGTGGACGTGTCAGAAAGGCTGTAGACTTTGGCAGTAGGGCAGCGAATGATGTCAGTAGGGCAGGGAACGGTGTCAGTAGGGTCATTTTATAATTTTATTTTTAATTATCTTTTACAATATATATTTTTTTGTTTACTTTTTTTTTAGGAGCCCCATTGGGGGCTTTGGTGAAATATTAGCGCTCTAAACAGACCCCTGATATCTCAGTTTTGAGACGAAGAAAAGGACTAAGGACAGAGATTCCCCAGTCCATTTCTGTACAGCCTCAGCTTCACTGGACAGTGAATGAATGGGAAGGCTCTGCGTTGAGTGGCTCCCTGTTCATTCACAAATGTACGCATAGTAAACAGTTTACTATGCTTCAGTTATGAATGAACACAGTGAGTGATTGATACCGGTTACTTGCTGCGTTCATTCAGAAAAGGAAGGGGTCGGTAAATGTAATTTTTACCGGCCCTTTTCCTCTGCTCTCCTGCCCGCTCAGTATAGCGAATCTGCGCTGCATGGGGTGATTAGGGTATGCCCAGACACACCGGAACACCATGTGCACATACCTATGTGTCTGAGTTTCAAGAAGTCTGAAACCCTGGACACATTATTTAAAACATGGACTATCCAGGTGAACCAATGCATAGGACCCTTAACATGAGTACCACTTTGTATGGCGTTCAGCCCTGTCCAGCTATAGGGGTTTATTTACTAAAGGGAAATACACTTTACACTACAAGTGCACTTGGAAGTGCAGTCGCTGTAGATCCAAGGGGGACATGCAAGAAAAATAAAAAAACAGCATTTTAGCTTCCACATGATTGGATGATAAAATCAGCAGAGCTTCCCCTAATTTCAGATATACCCCTTAAATTTACAGCGACTGCACTTCCAAGTGCACTTGTAGTGCAAAGTGGATTTTCCTTTTGTAAATAACCCCCATAGTGTATTTAAGCTTGCCATATACTTTATTAGGCTGCAGGCAGTGGGATTGGATGCAGCACCTATGCCTCCCAGGCACACTAAAATGCAGGGATTGCATGCACAGGGGCTAGACGCCCCTGTGCAGAACTAAAAAGTTAACATTCATAATATCAAGCATTATGCAATTGTTATTAGGAGCTCCAAGGTTAAAAATGAATTTCTAGCAAATGAATGAAGGTTTATTTCCATAGTATTACACACGGAGGATGAGCTGCTGCCAGGCTGATCTGCTTTGTGTGTAAAGCTAATTTGTGACAACACACTGAATCAGGATGGTGTTACAACCTACATTTTCAATTAACAGCGGCTTTTCTCCCAAGAAACACGAATCAGACATAAATAAATAGCTATTCGCATTGCATATTATTATTGTTAAATGTTTTTTCTTGAATGTACACATCATTCCTGTAAGTTCAATGCACAGCAAATATACACGGCTTCTATAAAGCGTGCCATTTAAACGCTTTTTATAAATATCAGACAACCAGCGTTCTGTTTCCTGGTAAACAAAAGCCCTGAACATCTTTCATAAGCATAAACAGTGCTTTTAGAACCAATGACATGCAAATGGGAGCCAGCTTTTACAAAATGGGTATTTAATATTGCTTATAATGCCCCTTTAATTGTTTTAATTGTAATGTCATATGACACTACTAATGCGGAATAGATTCTGTTTCGCAGTGGGAGGGAAAAGTATAGAGAACAGCATCAGAAAATAATAATAATATATAACAAAGAATGACAGACGTGCCTTCAGTAAATTTGTTGTGATGTTTGCAAGGATAACACATTATAAAGGCCTGTGTTTTGCTGACATCTGCAGGACAGTTATGGAATTACGTTACACTTTTATCTGGCTAAAATGTTCGAATTAAATGCAGATTAATTTTTTAAAGTGTGCCACTGGCATCTGCAGGAATGGTGATGGCTAGGGCTTGATATACACGTTACATTCTGACCATACAATCTTTGTACAATCAACTTTAGATTTACCTAAACGGTCCTAAATGAGGTCCTACTTAACTTCTTACGGACCACACTATAGCCGATTTATGGCTACATCGCGGTCGCACATTTCCAGGAGGGTGTCTATTGATGTCCTCCCAGAACTCTGTCTCCATGTGAGCCCCTGCAGTGTGCATCAGGAGCACTCTGTAATTGCTTGATCCTTCGGACACAGCTGATCATAGATCAGGTTAAAGGACCAATCACAGCAGCCCTTTACCATGTGATCAGCTGTGCCCAATCACAGTCGTTCACTGTATAAATAGCTGACAGCATGTGAAGAAGGGAGAGCCAGTAAGCGGCAATCCACACAGGGGACATCTAAACTTATATTCAGGGCAATGATCATTAGTGCAGCCCCATCAGTGCTGCTTCAATGAACATCAATGATTCCTGTCAGTGCCCATCATTGCCACCTATCAGTGCCACCTATTAGTGCCTATTGTAGCACCCTGGTCCTAAACTGTGTTTACTATGCTTCAGTTTGTGAATGAACAGGAAGCCACTCGGCACAGAGCCTTCCCATTCATTCACTGTCCAGTGCAGCTGAGGCTGCAGAGAAAGGCACTGGGGAATCTCTGTCCTCAGTCCCTTTCTTTGTCTCAAAAGTGAGTCATCAGGGGTCTGTTTAGACCTCTGATATTTCACCAAAGCCCCCCTCAATGGGGCTCCTAAAATTTTTTTTTTTTTTAAACTGACATCTGCTGACACTATCCATTGCTCTACTTACTGACACCATCCACTGCCCTACTGATACCAACCTCTGCCCTACTGACACTGTCTTCTGCTCTACTGACACGTTCCACTGCTCTAATGATACTATCAACTTCCCTACTGACACCAACCTCTGCACTACTGACAATATCCACAGTCCTACTGACACTGTGCACACATCCTGTGAATGGGGCCTGAAAATTAAATTGGTGTGTTTGGAACATGGGACATTTTGACGTGTTGAGGTTTACATGTTTTTTACTGTGCATTTTGCTCGCTTTTTCATGTCGCAAAATGTGTGTTTGCTTTGTGTTTGGTGTGCCGATGACAGTTAATGGTCCCAAAATTTGTGAACTATTGCAACTAGTAAATTTTAAGTGTATACACTATACAATCTGATTGTACAATCTCCTTTAGATTTACCAAAACGATATAATAAGAAGACACACTATCTACAGTATCCAATTACTCTGTATCCAAACAGGCAGGCCCTTGCCCTGCATAGTTGATGGTATATCTAAAATAAATTGTACAATCAGATTGTACAGTGTATTGTGAGCTTTACAGAATCCAGGACATACTTCTCCTGTTTTCAATACTACAGCTCTATCCTCACAGGCTGTTATCTGATTGCTCAGCCCCTGCACACTCTGCCAAACGAACAATCACTGTCTGTGTATTTAGTGAGAATGGTATGAACTGATTGCATTCGGTAAAATGTACACCTGATAAGGGGTGGTAGTGATGGATGTGCTAGAGTAGGAGGATATATGATGCAGAGTGTGTGCTAATGAGGTAAACTGGTAAACTCCTTCCTGTGTCACATTCCAGGTCTGTCCAGGAAGTAATGCATACCTCCCAGCTGTCCTGGATTCACCAGGACCATCAAGTAAATCCTAGTGTGTCTCATGAATCCAGGCTGATTAACCGGAAATTGACTTCAACTGTCAAGCTTCACCCCCTCTACAGCAGTGGTCATCAACCCTGTCCTCAGGGCCCACTAACAGGCCAGGTTTTATGTATTACCTTGGGGAGATGCAGACTAGAATACTGCAATCACTGAGCAGCAAATTATATCACCTGTGATCTATTTCAGTTATCTTGCAAACCTGGCCTGTTAGTGGGCCCCGAGGACAGGGTTGATGACCACTGCTCTACAGAATGGAAGAGAAGGGGAAGCCATATCTAATCCACTTCCTCCACATGTCCGCCCGCAAACCTCAGTGTGCAGCCAATTCTGTGGCTGTGAAGGTGTTGCATGGGTGAGAATTTTGAAGCAGTGCACACAATGTCACTGACTGAGACTCTGGAGAACAGTCAGTCTCTGTTGAGTGAGCTCTCCATCTCTTTTTCCCCTGCCATATACCATAGTGACCCTTCCTGCCTTCCATGTGCCATAGTGATCCTTCATGCCTTCCATGTGCCATAATGATCCTTCCTTCCTGCCTTCCATATGCCATAGTGATCATTCCGGTCTTCCATGTGCCTTAGGAACCCTTCCTTCCTGCCTTCCATGTACCATATTGATCCTTCCTGCCTTGCATGTACCATAGTGATCCTTCCTGCCTTCCATGTCTCATAGGGATCCTTCCTGCCTTCCATTTCCCTTAGTGCTCATGTGGCTTAGTGATCCTTCCTGCCTTCCATATGTCATAGTGATTCTTCCTGCCTCCCACGTGCCATAGTGACCCATCCTGCCTCCCATGTGCCATAGTGACCCATCCTGCCTTCCATATGTCATAGTGATTCTTCCTGCCTCCCACGTGCCATAGTGACCCATCCTGCCTCCCATGTGCCATAGTGATCCTTCTTTCCTGCGTTCCATGTGCCTTAGTGATCTTCCCTGCCTTCCATGTGCCTTAGTGATCCTTCCTGCCTTCCATGTGCCACAATGATCCTTCCTGCCTTCCATGTGTTATAGTGATCCTTCCTGCCTTCCATGTGTTATAGTGATCCTTCCTGCCTTCTATGTGCCATAGTGATCCTTCATTTCTGCCTTCCATGTGCCTTAATGATCCTACCTGCCTTCCATGTGTCATAATGATCCTTCCCGCCTTCCATGTACTATAGTGATCCTTCCTGTCTTTCATGTGTCATAGCGACCCTTCCTGCCCTCCATATGTCATAGGGATTCTTCCTGCCTTACATGTATCATAGTGATCCTTCCTGTCTTCCATGTGCCCTAGTGGTCCTTCCTGCCTTCTATGTGCCATAGTGATCCTTCCTGCCTTCCATGTGCCTTAGTGATCCTTCCTGCCTTCCATGTGTCTAAGTGATCCTTCCTGCCTTCCATGTGCCATAGTAATCCTTCCTGCCTTCCATATGCCATAGTGACCCTTCCTTCCTTCCATGTGTCTTAGTTATCTTTCCTGCCTTCCACATGTCATAGTGATCCGCCCTGCCTTCCGTGTGCCATAGTGAGCCTTCCTGCCTTGCATGTACCATAATGATCCTTCCTTTCTTCCATGTGTCATAGTGATAATGTGATAATTCCTGCCTTCTATGTGCCATAGTCATTAATCTTTCCTGCCTTCCATGTGCCTTAGTGATCCTTCCGGTCTTCCATGTGGCTTAGTGCCCATGTCCCTTAGTGATCCTTCCTGCCTTCCATGTGTCATAGTGATAATTCCTACCTTCCATGTGCCTTAGCGATCCTTCCTGCCTTCCATGTGCCTTAGTGATCCTTCCTGCCTTCCATGTTCCATAGTGATCTTTCCTGCCTTCCATGTACCATAGTGATCCTTCCTGCGTTCCATGTGCCATAGTAATCCTTCCTTTCTGCCTTCCATGTGCCTCCATGATCTTCCCTGCCTTCCATATGCCTTAGTGATCCTTGCTGTCTTCCATGCATCATAGTGATCATTCCTGCCTTCCATGTGTCATAGGGATTCTTCTGCCTTCCATGTACCAAAGTGATCCTTCCTGTCTTCCATGTGCCATAATGATCCTTCCTGCCTTCCATGTACCATATTGATCCTTCCTGCCTTCCATGTGCCTTAGTGATCCTTCATGCCTTCCATGTGCCATAGTTATCCTCCCTACCTTCTAGGTACCATAGTGATCATTGTTGTCTTCCATGCATCATAGTGATCCTTCCTGCCTTCCATGTCTTCTGCCTTCCATGTACCACAGTGAGCTTTCCTGTTTTCCATGTGCTATAATGATCCTTCCTGCCTTCCATGTGCCATAATGATCCTTCCTGCCTTCCATGTGCCTTAGTGATCCTTCATGCCTTCCATGTGCCATAGTTATCCTCCCTGCCTTCTATATACCATAGTGATCCTTCCTGTCTTCCATGCATCATAGTGATTCTTCCTGCCTTCCATGTGTCATAGGGATTCTTTCTGCCTTCCATGTACCACAGTGATCCTTCTTGTCTTCCATGTGCCATAATGATTTTTTTTCTGCCTTACATGTACCACAGTAATCTTTCCTGCATTCCATGTGCCATAGTAATCCTTCCTTCCTGCCTTCCATGTGCCTTCATGATCTTTCCTGCCTTACATGTGCCTTAGTGATTCTTGCTGTCTTCCATGCATCATAGTGATCCTTCCTGCCTTCCATGTGTCATAGGAATTATTCTGCCTTCCATGTACCACAGTGATCCTTCCATGTGCCATAATGATCCTTCCTGCCTTCCATGTGCTATAATGATCCTTCCTGCCTTCCTTGTGCCATAATGATCCTTCCTGCCTTCCATGTGCCTTAGTGATCCTTCATGCCTTCCATGTGCAATAGTTATCCTCCTTGCCTTCTATGTACCATAGTGATCCTTCCTGTCTTCCATATATCATAGTGATTCTTCCTGACTTCCATGTGTCATAGGGATTCTTTCTGCCTTCCATGTACCACAGTGATCCTTCTTGTCTTCCATGTGCCATAATGATCTTTTCTGCCTTCCATGTACCACAGTGATCCTTCCTGTGTTCCATGTGCCATACTGATCCTTCCTGTCTTCCATGTACCACACTGATCCTTCCTGTCTTCCATGTGCCATAATGATCCTTCCTGCCTTCCATGTACCACAGTGATCCTTCCTGTCTTCCATGTGCCATAATGATCCTCCCTGCCTTCCATGTACCACAGTGGTCCTTCCTGCCTTCCATGTGCCATACTGATCCTTTCTGCCTTCACTGGCAAGTGACAATCCACATCTTATGACAGGAAACACAGCCACTGGCAAGTGACAATCCACATCTTGTGGCAGGCGATATGGCAAGTGACAATCCACATATGGAGGCAGGTGACGTGGCAAGTGACAATACACATCTGGTGGCAGGTTACATGGCAAGTAACAAGCTGCATCTGGTGGCAAAGTGACAAGTGACAATCCGCATCTGGTGGCAAGTAACGTGGCAAGTGAAAAGCTGCATCTAGTGGCAGGTGATGTGGCAAGTGACAATCCACATCTGGTGGCAGGTGACATGGCAAGTGACAATCTGCATCTGGTGACAGGTAACATGGCATGTGACAATCTGCATCTGAAGGCAGGTGACATGGCAAGTAACAAACTGCTGGCAGGCGATGTCGCAAGTGACAATCCGCATCTGGTGGAAAGTAACGTGGCAAGTGACAAGCTGTATCTGGTGGCAGGTGATGGTGACAAGCTGCATCTGATGGCAGGCGATGGTAGCAAGTGACAAGCTGCATTTGGTGGCAGGTGATGTGCCAAGTGGCAAGCTGCATCTGGTGGCAGGTGAGGGTGACAAGCTGCATCTGATGGCAGGCGACGGTGGCAAGTGACAGGCTGCATCTGGTGGCAGGGGATGGTGGCAGGCGATGGTGGCAAGTGACACGCTGCATCTGGTGACAGATGACATGGCAAGTGACACGTTGCATCTGGTGGCAGGTGATGTGGCAAGTGACAAGCTGCATCTGGTGGCAAGTAACGTGGCAAGTGACAAGCTGCATCTAGTGGCAGGTGACGTGGCAAATGACAAGCTGCATCTAGTGGCAGGTGCCGTGGCAAGTGACACGCTGCATTGGTGGCAGGTGATGTGGCAAGTGACAAACCACATCTGGTGGCAGGTGAAATGGTAAGTGACAATCTGCATCTGGTGATAGGTAACATGGCATGTGACAATCTGCATCTGAAGGCAGGTGACATGGCAAGTAACAAACTGGTGGCAGGGGATGTCGCATGTGACAATCCGCATCTGGTGGCATGCGACGGTAGCAAGTGACAAGCTGCATCTGGTGGTAGGCGGCGGTGGCAAGTGACAAGCTGCATCTGGTGGCAGGTGATTGTGACAAGCTGCATCTGGTGGCAGGTGATGGTAGCAAGTGACAAACTACATATGGTGGCAGGTGACGTGGCAAGTGACAAGCTGCATCTGGTGGCAGGTGAGGATAAAAAGCTGCATCTGGTGGCAGGCGACAGTGGCAAGTGACAGGCTGCATCTGGTGGCAGGTGAGGATGAAAAGCTGCATCTGGTGGCAGGCGACAGTGGCAAGTGACAGGCTGCATCTGGTGGCAGGTGATGATGGCAAGTGACAAGCTGCATCTGATGGCAGGCGACGGTAGCAAGTGACAAGCTGCATTTGGTGGCAGGTGATGTGCCAAGTGGCAAGCTGCATCTGGTGGCAGGTGATTGTGACAAGCTGCATCTGGTGGCAGGTGATGGTAGCAAGTGACAAACTACATATGGTGGCAGGTGACGTGGCAAGTGACAAGCTGCATCTGGTGGCAGGTGAGGATGAAAAGCTGCATCTGGTGGCAGGCGACAGTGGCAAGTGACAGGCTGCATCTGGTGGCAGGTGAGGATGAAAAGCTGCATCTGGTGGCAGGCGACAGTGGCAAGTGACAGGCTGCATCTGGTGGCAGGTGATGATGGCAAGTGACAAGCTGCATCTGATGGCAGGCGACGGTAGCAAGTGACAAGCTGCATTTGGTGGCAGGTGATGTGCCAAGTGGCAAGCTGCATCTGGTGGCAGGTGAGGGTGACAAGCTGCATCTGGTGGCAGGCGACGGTGGCAAGTGACAGGCTGCATCTGGTGGCAGGCGGCGGTGGCAAGTGACAAGCTGCATCTGGTGGCAGGTGAGGGTGACAAGCTGCATCTGGTGGCAGGCGACGGTGGCAAGTGACAAGCTGCATCTGGTGGCAGGCGGCGGTGGCAAGTGACAAGCTGCATCTGGTGGCAGGTGATGGTGACAAGCTGCATCTGGTGGCAGGTGATGGTAGCAAGTGACAAACTACATATGGTGGCAGGTGACGTGGCCAGTGACAAGCTGCATCTGGTGGCAGGTGAGGATTAAAAGCTGCATCTGGTGGCAGGCGACAGTGGCAAGTGACAGGCTGCATCTGGTGGCAGGTGAGGATGAAAAGCTGCATCTGGTGGCAGGTGACAGTGGCAAGTGACAGGCTGCATCTGGTGGCAGGTGATGATGGCAAGTGACAAGCTGCATCTGGTGGCAGGTGATGGTGACAAGCTGCATCTGATGGCAGGCGATGGTAGCAAGTGACAAGCTGCATTTGGTGGCAGGTGATGTGGCAAGTGACAAGCTGCATCTGGTGGCAGGTGATGTGGCAAGTGAAAAGCTGCATCTGGTGGCAGGTGAGTGTGACAAGCTGCATCTAGTGGCAGGCGACGGTGGCAAGTGACAGGCTGCATCTGGTGGCAGGTGACGTGGCAAGTGACACACTGCATCTGGTGGCAGGTGACAATGACAAGCTGCATCTGGTGGCAGGCGACGGCGGCAAGTGACATGCAGCATCTGGTGGCAGGTGACAGTGGCATGTGACACACACAGGGCTCCCACTGATTCTGCATTATGGTGAGTTGAACTATTTCATTATATATTACAATGTAATAATATAAATAATGCGCTTCAATCATCCTAACACCATATCAACCATTGTGCCATGATGATTGAAGCGCCAACTCCAGCCACTGCCCCGACAAATTACCCGCACAAAAACATATTTTCTGGCAGTGCCCCTTCCAAGACTAGACTCTGAATCTGCCCCTGCTTCAAAACTAATAAAAAAATATATGACTTTAGTTATGCTTTAATAACATTGGATTACTATTACATGGTTTGTATGTTATGTCAGTTCTTTAAATGAAAGCTAGAAGAGCTGTATTTTAACCACCTTTCAAATAGTAGCCACAACAGATCAATTTACAACATGAGTCTAATGATCGGCCAATAACTTTGCTATTAATTACGGTATGTTTCTGGTACAAAGCATGGTGAAATTATTTAAAAATTAAATAAGGGTATTTTGTAAACACTATAAAAAAATGTTTTTTAAAAAGGTGAAATGAACTAAAATATTAAGCTAGCTTTTTACATTCATATTATGCAAAAAGTAACAGCGCAAAAGCTAAGAGGAAGAGAGTGGGAACAAATTGGGTTATTCATGGTTAATTAGGGGTTAAACAAGGAAAAAATCAAAAAGATTCAAAAAGTTTATTTTTTCATTCTACAGAGGACATACTTTAAAAAAAAAGAAATGATAAACATGTCTGATTGCACAGTACATTTTTTGAATATTGTCTTGCATACTATGTTCAGTCATTACTTCAGGCAGATGGGAATTTCTCGTAGCCATACTCCACTATGGGATACCTATAGAAGTTGGAATTTTCTGCAATAGACAGTGTCACGCTCATGTCGCACTCTCCACTTTGTCCAATCAGAGAATGCTTAGCATTCATTGAGAAAATGTAAAGCTATTTCTCAATGACACCCATGTTGAGTGGCCAGTCTCCTGTCTTCAGCAGGGCAGTTGCTCATCACAGGTCCCAGAAAATCGTGGACATCACAGTGTCTACTACAGTGATTTCCAGCTTCCAGAGGGATTCCACAGGTATGGAATATGCATTGTTACATTAGTCCAAGCATGACCAATGTAGCTATATGAAAAGGAATTCTTCTTAAAATTAATAGTTGCTTTAGTGTAATGCATATTGGCACGTGAAACAATACACATTAGCCAAACCCAGCTATTTATATTAGAGGCTTGTAAACATTCAAACACTGTCAGCACTCAAAGTCACAAAAACGGAAGGAAAATGTTCATATGATGACTAGAGAACATCACCTAACACCTATCACCATAACCTGCTGTTTATTTCCTTTGCATGTCCATAGAGGGTTATTTATCAATGATTTTATCCAATATTTACACATATTTTTCATTCCGCAAAAATTGGTAAATCTAGGGCAAAGGTCGAGTAGATCTTGGGAAAAAATATTGATAAATAGACCTTAAAATGCATCCCAATCCTCCATCTAGTACATTATGTATTGTGGCAATATTATAAATAATGTCTCAAAGGGGTCAAGTGTAATCCTCTGTAAGATAGCACTTGGGCTCAAAAGTATTTTTAGTGATAAATAAATATGCTGTGTTATAACCAATTTCCCTCTATATCAATGCAATGCATGTAAGTGAGCACAATAACAGTTGTCAATAATTGAAACAATGACTATAAATAGCATTTTCAACCACTTAATGTAACAGTAAGCTCTAATCCCACATATGATTATGTGAGTGTACAATCAATAAGCACCGAAACATATAATTACCTAAAGCATATGAGAAATATTCAAGCAGTAGTAAACTCTTTAATAAAAAATAAAAAAAAGTTTTCACCTGGAAGGCAAAAGACTTACCTTAAAACTAAACCCTTCAGCGGCAAGCTGTCGCTGCTGCAGAAGCTTCCATCTTTACCCGTTCTTCCTTCTGGGTTCGCACTGACTAGGCTACGATGACATCACTTCCGTGCATGCAGGCGAGAGTCTTGCCCCTGGCAGAAAGCTCTAAAGGAACGGCATAAATCTTGTATTTATTTCAAATAACATAACCCTTAAGTCGTTAGGCTCGCTCTTTTGGTAGATAGAGTCCTGGGTGGAAGTATGGGCCCTTATGGCACCAGTGGCTTGTATTCAATGTGGGTGGTGGATACATTGTAGTCTCTCAAAGGAAAGGAAGGCCTTGTATCTTCAGCTAGCTCTTTAGTGGTGTGCTTGAAGTGTCCTGACAAGCAGGGTGAACACTGTCGCTGCTCAGCAAAGAGTAAGCACAAATTCCTTAAACATATGCAGAAATACAGTTATAAAACCGTAGTTATAAAAAGTATTACCACATTAACAGCGCTTGTAATCAATGAATTAATAAACCTGTATAAAAAAACATACACTCTATAATAAATAGATGTACAGTTAAGAAGGACATATAGTTCATAAAGTCCCCAAGAAAAAAGTTCATAAAGTGCGAGAAGTGCTCCATGAACCCCCAGGCTTTATAGGAAATTCTCACAGCGAATGCACACACCACCATGCAGGCAGAGAAAACCTTGTGCTCTCTGTGACCCCCTTTGGTTGTGCACTTACCTCCTAAAGGGTTAATATCAGGCGCTTCACAAATCTCGCACTGTGTTGCTAAAATGGTTGCCAAAAGTTGAAAGCACACGTCCATCAGAATATTCCTCAACCAGGAGATTCACTGTCACCAGGATTTCACTTATAATTCAATTAGCTTATCCATATGGTCATGCGAAAAAAAAAAAAACACAAACACAGAGAAATCCATAGTGTAACCTGTTTAATTTTAAAATCACACTCTACACACAATAAAATCTGCTTACAGTGTAAACATGTGACTCTTGCATCAAAAAACACTAATATGTACCCAGCCGCGATCGGTTAAATCTCACCGCTAACCCACTGAAGCTCGCTAACAGGAAGCGGCGGTTAGTCAGCATCGCCCGCTGATGAAGACGTGATGACGAAATGCGTATGGGTGTGACTATGCAGCTGTCCTGTGTCCACACATCAGTTAGGGTTATCCCGGGACTCACGGCCTCTTCCTGTTAGCGAGTTTCAGCGGTGATGTGATGAGAGCTGCCACTAAACGACCAGAAGTGGTGCCAGTGGATGCTACCACACCCGCTCACGATGACTCTCTTCCTCCCTGTTGCACAGGCCACAACTCGGCCGCTGCACAGTCTAACACCGAATCACTGCTTGCAGATCCATGCTGTGGTCCCAAGAGGGCAATTTTGTCCTCACATGGGCTTTTTATTACCTCTCCCAGCATTCCGTTCTACTTCTCTACCCGGCTGGGATTTGTAGTCCATAACAGTCTGACTGACTACAGAACTTGGCTCTTTGCGCTATGCCTAGATCTCATTCACCCTGACTTCAGGATGTGAGGACATAGAGTCTTGGCTCAGCACTAGAAGAAAACAGTCTCACAGTAGCAATACTGCAGAGTGTCTCCTGAATATGTAGGCAATATTAGCCAGCTCCTTGCTTCATCTGTATCTCAAGTACTGTATAAGATGAGATGTTAAGACGTTCCTCTTTGACCTGAGACAAAGCTGTCTCTGTCAAAACTATGTGCTTAGACAAAATTTTGATTTTAATCTAATAGCCAAAACAGCCTTATGAACGGTAAAAACTGTTCCTGCAGATATTTAGCAAAAAACTCTTAGTTGTGGTGACTGAGCAA
This sequence comes from Lithobates pipiens, assembly GCF_037356315.1. Taxonomy (NCBI): domain Eukaryota; kingdom Metazoa; phylum Chordata; class Amphibia; order Anura; family Ranidae; genus Lithobates; species Lithobates pipiens. The sequence continues at coordinate 428,738,152 of NW_027507903.1, forward strand.
TTGGCAGGCAGAATTACATAGCAGTGTAGAGTATAACCGAGGTCATACACTGCAAACAACAAATTTGTGTACACACCTATTAGCAGAGATGGAATTCTAAAAGAGACTGAAGCTGGCACTGAACAGGGTTATGGTATTAATCAGGAAGACTCACGGAAATTAGTATTGAAAGGCCTGATACGGTTACAGTAAACAAACGAGAGCGGACTCTAGTGCCAAATGAAGTGGCATCTGGCCCCTGATGAAAGAAACAACTTTAACCGTCAGAATAAAAGATTCAAATAGGCTCAAGTTTCCCTGAGCCTCAGTCTCTATTAAAATGAACTCTGCAGCCAATTTAGGTACTTAAATCCCAAATCTCAGTGTTAAAAGTAGCTTTGGCTGAATACAGTGCTTTTATCTGAGGCCAGATTTCAACCTTGCTGCCAATCAGCACTAGGGATGAAACATTTCATGCATTTTATTCCTAGAAGCCTGCGTGGACAGAGCTTATAATAAGCTTTATAATGCTGTTGTTCCAACTTGCAAGGCATTTAAAGGACAATCTATAATGTCCTAATCAATGATGGTCATTGTAATAGGGCTCCATTCAAAGGACATGTACAAACTGGTAATTAGAATGTGTCTTGGAATGTGTAACCTCTAACAAACGGAACCTGCAGTCTGCATTAGAAGTAGGCTGGATTCAGTGAGAAATTATTTTTATGGGGTGCCTGGCACCTTTCTTATGTGATATTGATATTCGTTGGACTGTACAGTTAAGCACTAATAACTGTTACTCAAGATAAGGGTGACTCCAGAGCTTTCTACAGTGCAAACATAAGTGCTATAATGAAAAATATTAACAAAAATAAAGAGATGAATGTGATGTCTTCTGGATTGTAGGCATCTTCAATAGACCTTTCTAAAGGTTTGTGCTGGACTTTGCAGCTTGGAGTTATAACTTCCTCCAGCTAAGAGTGACTCCAGAGTTGTCCACAGTGTATACAGAAATGGCTCCATGTACATTAGCAGCTCCTACATTTGAGTTTAGGAGCTTTTGGCGTTTTTTTTCCAAAGCTCCTAAAATTAAACTCCATGTGTCCCATGTACACATAGGCTTTTAGGATCATTTAGGAGCTGCTGCTGCAGTTACCTCCCTCTCCTGAACATGGAAGACTCGCGTTCAGGATAGGAATGCTTTGACCGCGGGCTGCAAAACTCGCAAAATCGAGGTGCCATTTTGCCGTGTTATGTGTTTTTACGCGGGCGCCGGTCAAAGTAGTGCAACAAGTGTACATGAAGCCTTATACAGAAATTGAATATTCATTTATAAGAGCCTACTGGACACAGGAAAGACCTGTGTATCATTAGTTAATATCTACAAACAACCTAAACATTGGTAATGTATGTAAAGGGGATACTCATTTCAGCCTGTAGTGCAGAAAGATATGAGAAGTTTTAGAGCTTTCTCACTTTGCTTTAGAGATTTATCCATGCTTTCTGACCTTCTGGATAGTTAGAAAAGTGCCAAGGTCTTTATGCTGTCACTCAGCTTACTGTAGATAAAGTTCACTCTTTGTGTTTGTAATTTTAGTGAGAAGGCAGTTCAAGCTTGGCACATAACAAATTATAGTTTTTAGGGAACTTCTTTCCCCTTCTTATCAAGAATTTGTATTGATACAGACAAGCGGAAACAGAATACTTGTATTTTCTTTTTCTTTTTGACTAGTTGCTGCTGGAGGAACTGTTGGTTGAACTTTCATGCGTGTACATGCGAGTGGACTTTCCGGCAGACTAGGTCCGACGGGATCAGTCCATCGGACAATCAGGTCGTGTGTGGGCTAATCCGATCTTTTTTCGTTCTAAAAATCCAACGGACCTAGAAACAGAACATGATCCAAATCTGTCCGACAGACTCAATTCCTATCGGGAAAACCATTCGTCTGTATGCTGGTCTGACAGACCAAACACGACGCAAGGGAAGCTATTGGCTACTGGCTATTGAACTTCCTTTTTTAGTCCCATCTTACGTCATCACGTTCAAAACGAACGGACTTAGTCCGTTCGTGTGTGGCCAAGTCCGTTCCTTCAGAAGTCTGTCAGAACTCCTCTGAAAAGACCGTCGGACCTAGTCTGCCAAAAAGTCTGGTTGTGTGTACGTGGTATAACAGTCCAGTAAATAACCATTGGGAGGCACTTTTTTAGATTTGGATGGTTGAAGCTGTCGGTGGTATTTAATCTTCTTTTATCGCCTACCCTCCAACAGTGTGTTCAGTATACAACAATGCACCTTCACCACCCATTCCTCTGCTCTTTCCTCTTGTAAGGAAGCTCCAAACAACTGAAAACATGCTAAAAAGAAATCACTAGGCAGTTCTATAGAGCATAATTGGCCTATAATGTTGGCCCTTCCCTCTTTCACTACCAGTTCTGAGGATTATGAGAAGCTAATCAAAATTCAGACTTCGGTCTAGGCTCCTTTTCAAACGTTTACCAGGCTAATCATGACTACATAGCTCAGACTGGTGGAAGGTTCCTAGCTGCCTAGGACTTACCCATTATCTGAGCTGTCTGCATGGTAGAGGTATGGTAGAGGTATTTAACTATCCAGCACTTTGTGGCTGTCTTACAGAGTTGTAACACAGAAAACTTGTGCCACATTAGAACAGGTGGTAAAACAAATTTATTCTCTATCCTTTATAGAGCTGTTTTGCGTGGCAAGTGGGCAGTGCTGGGCAGAGAGACTTTGTAAACCCTGCTACCACCCAATGTTTATCTCCACCTACTGTCTGCCTCACAGACTTTGTGAGGACAAAGTTCTTGTATTTAACTATGGGGGTGTGGGGAGTTAGATGACAAGTCTCACTAGACGAAGCAGGCTCTTGTGACTGTTTGCCTTCACAGGATATAGGTGCACTCTCAGTGGAAAACATACAACCCATTCTTCAATTTGTGGCCCACAGGAGCACCCAAAGGTGAAAAAAAGTGTTGACCTATGACAAGGAAGGACTACCACATCAAACTAACTATTGTTTTCCTGTACCTGGAGTTCAGCTTTAATTATTTTTTTTATAAAAAAAAAATATATAAATAGTAAAAACTAAAATCTAAGCATTTTAAAAGCTTAAAAATTTTAACTAGAAATATTAAGTTGGATATGTATTACAATGCAGTACTTCTGACCCTGCCCCTGCTTAATTGAAAGTCATATGGCATTACCAGAAATTACCCATTACCCACTTGCCTACCAGGCACTTAACCCCCTTCCTGCCCAAGCCATTTTTCGGGTTTCAGCGCTGTCACATTTTGAATGACAATTACGCGGTCATGCTACACTGTACCCAAACAAATTGTTATAATTTTCTTCACACAAATAGAGCTTTCTTTTGGTGGTATTTAATCACTGCTAGGTTTTTTATTTTTTACAAAAAAAAAAGACCAAAAAAAAACCCTGGAAAAAATAAAATAAAATGTTTTTTACTTTTTTTCTGTCAGTAAATGTTGTAACCAAGTAATTTTTCACCATCACTGATGTGCGCTGATGAGGCGGCACTGATGAACACTGATAGGCTGAACTGGTGGGCATTGATGAGTTGGCACTTATGGGAACTTACGAGGTGGCACTGATGAGGAGGCAGTAATTTGCCACACTTATGGGCACTGATAGGTGGCACTGATAGGTGGCACTGATGGGCACTAATAGGTGGCACTGGTGGGCACTGATAAGTGGCACTGGTGGGCATGGATAGGCTATACAGATAGGCGGCACGGATAGGCATTGATGGGTGGCACTGATGGGCAACACCGATGGGCATTGATCAACAGCAGTGATGGGCATTGATGGGCAGCACTGATAGGCGGCACTGATTTCCAGCACTGACTGGCATCACTAATGGGCACTGATTGGTGGTACTTGTGGGCAGTGGTGGGCACTGATTGCTGCCATTGGTGAGCACTATATGCTGGCCTTGGTGGGCAATGGTGGGCACTGTTTGTGACACTGTATTTATTTACAGTTAAGGAAATCTGTGACAAATCAAATAACTTGTTTAGGAAACCTTAGAAGGTGCAATCCTTTGACTTCCAGGCCATATAGTATACAAGTTTAGGATAGTTAAAATGAACCTAGTCAAAAAATGAACTTTTAATCCAGTAGTTCCCCTTACTACATCAATTAAAAATAAAACCAAAGGGGGAGTGGTATGACTATGCAGGAGTGAGGACACACCGTGGTTGAGCTCCGTCTGGTCCGCAGCTTAAATAGCAGCTAAAGGGGTGATTCTCCCCCGTTTTTTGCCACAGGGTATGTCACAACTTCGGCGGGCATACTCGCAGGCTAAAATAACCTACCAGACCTGCCAGAGATGGCTGGAATCTTTCTTCTCGGACAGTTCTTGCCAGCAGAAGGGGAAATAAAAGATGGCGCCAGAACGAACGGCCCCGCAGCAGCATCACAAGGCCCAACCTGCACTGTCTCCCCTCCCCTTTCCTAGGGTGGTAAGCGATGTTATCCCCCCTGTTTCCCCCCGTTCCACAACATCGCAAGACCAGGGCTCTGAGTTCACCGACCTGGCAGGACATAGGGACATTAGACAGCACCTATGGTCTCTCCCCACAAAGGAGGATTTAGAGCACTTCACTAGCCAGATTGAATGAGTTTTTAAGCAAGATATTGAGCAACTGAGAGCTGACACTACCGAGCTGGGTCACAGGCTTGAAACTCTGGAGTAGAAATTTGATGATGCTGTGCCTTCTATCTCCATGCTTAGAGATCAGTCCTATGCTCATGATCAGAAAATAGAAGCCCTCCTCTGCCAGCTAGATTACTTTGAGAATCGCAGCAGGTGGGAGAACATTCGTATTCGTAGCCTGCAGGAAGCCACCACACCTAAGGATATAATCCCCATGTTGCAGAGGGAGTTTCGTAAAATTTTGGATCTCCCAGCATTGGCCCCAATTGAAATAGACAGGGTCCACTGGGCACTCAGACCCCCATCAGACTACCCTGACAGCCCCAGGGATATCATTTGCAAGCTTCACAAATATACACTTAAAGAACGCATCATGCAAAAAATGCGTAACAGATTGGTCTTTCACTTTGATGGGGCACACCTGTATTTCTACTTCCATCCCCTGCTGGCCGTTATTCAATCTGCTGGCTTTACATATCAATGGGGTTTTCCATTCAGCCTGCAGGCGTCCAAAAATGGCCAGTGGACCATACGGCACACTAAAGATGATCTTCCCAGTTTCCTGCAAACCCTGAGGCTTGAACCATTTGACTTCCCAGATTGGTGCAACATTCCGGACATCTCGATTCCCCAGATGCCTCAGCCATGGCTTCCTGCAAATGGCAAGAGACGATCCCGCGGTCGCAAACTATGGACCAGGGGCCCTTACCCTGATCCTTTTATATCTGGAGATTGACAACATCATGAAACTACTTACCTGCTGTCCTTTGAGGGACTTTGACCTTCTTCCACAAATTTAAAACCTGAGCCGGTTGCATGGCCTACTGGCTACATTATTGAAACCACAAACCTGCACCATGGAAGACGTTGGAGTTTAAAGTCCAGCTGAACTACTCCATGCTCGGTAAATCTCACGCCTGCCTCTTGGATCTGAGTGCATGTTGCACTCCCATGCCTGTTGTCTGCACCTTTACTGGAAACTCGTTAGGGTGCCCCTTAATCGTTTACTTGTTTATTTGATTTTATTGACTGGACGGGGCACCGGACCCTGGACTAAATCCGAGGTACTGCCTATTACTGTACCTGTAACCCTGTCACGTATCTACCCCTTGGTCATTGACCGTTGCTGGCACGGCTGTGGTCAGAGAGGCACACTCCTCCACATTTGGTGGGACTGTCCTGTGATTCGTCCATTCTGGTTAGACATTCGAACCACATAAAAGAAGCTCTTGGGGTTGATATCCCGCTTTACCCAGCTTGATTCCTCTTGCACGTCCCTCTGAGCCACTAAAAGAAAAGTACGCTACAGCATCTACCGAATGTAGACAAATGACATATACTGCTCTACAGGTGCCCACTATAGCTGAGTGGCTCAAGAAGGTAGATGAGATCAAGGAGGCAAAGGAGTGTGTAAAGATAGATGCAAGCAGTTTACCAGTATCTGGGCACCCTGGCAGAAGTACACTGCTGACCCTGACCCTGTGCCATGCAGCCTGGAAGTTGCATTGTTGGAGCTGGCAGAACCACTGAAAGTGCCTGCTAAATGTGATGCACATACCTGAATCCGTTTTTTGTTTTTTAACAGTCCTGTCCGCTGTTGATGTTTTTTCTATCACTTTCCGGTTCAAAGGGCGGCTGGACCTGACAAAAATCATACTATTTTCCTTATTTATTTATTTTTCTTACTTACCCCACTTTCTATTATACTGTTGGCTGAACTTCTTTTTCAGTTACTGTACTTGTAATATATTGCTGGTTGCACTAGGCGAGGAACTTGACCTATAACCCTAATGCCTTGATGGGGCTCCTGCCTTGGGTAGTCCTGAAGTGGTCCTGGGTGGCTGTACCCCTGGATAGAGGTTTGATGAAGGCCTTGTTGCCTCCTTCCTCTGTGGGTGGAGCTGGTCAGGCCCTTTGTGGCCTCTTCATGGGGGGGGCACCCTAGAATTGATGAAGTCGATCTATAGCATAAGTCAAGTGCTTACTCAGGATTGCTAAGGGGATACCCCCCTTGAATGTTTTGCCTTGTCCCAAGTCCCCCTACCCACCCCCCTTTGTTTTTCCTGTTTTTGTTGTCAGACGTGTTAATGCATTTATTTCTGCATTTATTCCTGCTAATCTGCAAACCCTTATTAATGAGGCATCATTGGCTATGTTGTATCCCATGTGTCAAAAATAAAGATTATATTAAAAAATGTAAAAATAAAATCGAAAAAAACACCTTTGATTTTATACACCTTTGGTAATGAACAAAATGTTAACACTCCCTTTCTTGGGGATGATTCCTTGTAATTGTTGATTTTGTCATCTATTCAGAAGCAATCTGTACTCTACATTTTGGCCTGTTGGTTGTCTATGATACTTGGCCTATCTGGACTAACTAAAGAATTTACCAAAAAATTCACTTCTGTTTATAAACAGTTGCTTGAGCTACTGAGTCCTGTATTGTGCTTTTTCAACAGGGCAGCTAGAGCACCGAGGTAAACATATGTGAAAAAGAACGCGCAGTTCTACTTGACATATTCATATGCAATATTTAGTATTTTCCTAGCTAAAAATATATATATATATATATATATATATATATATATATATATATATATATATATATATATATACTTAAACTTTATAAATTCATTGTAGGTAAGTGAGATATCTGCAGCTACAGTAATGAGCTTCCCAAAAGCAAAAATGGCATCTTCCATCAGTAGTTTCTCACATTCTTTTGATAGATTTAAGTGATGTAAATTTTAACAACTATTTTCTTTTGTGTAGGTTGCATAACTATTTTTACCAAAGTAGTTTTAAAAACACTTTCAACATAAATCCATTCATTTGATAAACCCAGCTGTTTTGTTCCCATCGCAAAAATACATTTAGCTCTACAGGTTTGATGTCCAAATGCAGATATTTAGAGACATGAAGAAACAGCCGTTCAGCGCCAGATAAGGCAACGTCCAATCTATTTCCAGAGCTGGAAAGTGCATACATTGTGTACAGGCAGCATTCTTTTTTATACTGCACAGACTGAGGACCAGAGGAAATATGCAAATGGTTATATGTATTCATGAGCTATAATGAGATAATGATATGTATTCTACACAAGTTTGAGAGAACATTAATAATATGTGTATGGACCATGAACTTTTATGCTGAATCTGGGACAGTAATAGTACAATTCAAGTGCTGCCAGTGAATGCAAATCTGATGATATGGAATTGCTATTTCAAGAGACAGAGAGCTCCACAATCTGCTTGTATTAGTTGACCTCTTGTGTGCCATAATAGTAATGGGTGGACTTCATTCTTCTGGTACATTATCTAGTTCGGTGTATGGTGTCAAGCTCATATTTAATGTTTCTCATTATTATGCTGGGCTGTAATATCTTATGGTTATCAATACTATTTTATAGTTAATTTTCCCCAAAGTGTTGCACAATCATGCTTATTCAATAAGGCAAAGGGTGAAATTCATGATAACACATAAGAAAGAATATTTAAAACATCTGACTGTTCTAAGACTGAACAATGATTGAATGCCATTGTTTTGCGAATGCTTGCCCACGCTTCCTGTCCTTAGGACGCTCATAAAAGGTGGACGGAGTAGTTGCTACAGGGACAGAAAACGCAGACAGCAATAAAAAAAGTCCTAACCATTCACCTTTAGACTAAAATAGTTGCTAACATTTGAAAATAATTTAGTATGGACACCCTGTGAGGGACGAGAGGAAATATTGACACGGACACTTGGATATTGGCCATAATGAATGTGGGTATGGCTTTACAGCACATGACTTGTGACATCTTCCCTATTCCCCTATGTCTTGTTTGTAGACAAAATTAAACCCGAGGGCAGTGGCAAAGCTAGACCTTCTTTCACCTAGGGCAAAGAGGACGGTATCAGTAGCGCATTGGACAGTGTCCGTAGTTTTTATTTGTATTACATTTTTCTACTATTTTTTACACTTGTATTTTTACAATATTATTTTGTATCAGTGCCCCCTTACATTAGTGTCCCCCTTACATTAGTGCCCCTTTGCTTCAGAGTCCCCCATTACTTTAGAATCCCCCCTAACATCAGAGTCCCTCCTATCAGTAGAATCCCACCTTACATCATTGTCCCCCCTTATTTCAATGCCCCGCCTTGCATTAGTATCCCCCTTGACATCAGTGTCCTTCCTTACTCAAAGTTCCCCTTTACATTAGTGCTTCCATTACATCAGAGTCCCCACTCTTACATCAGTGTCCCCCTCTTACTTCAGAGCCCCCCCTTACATCAGCTTTACATTAGAGACCTTTCTTACTTCAGTGTGCTCCCTTATATCAGAGTTCCCTCTTACTTCAAAGCCCCTCTTTACATCAGTTCCCCCTTTTACATCAGTGGCCTACCATACATCAGAGCCCCCCCTTAAATCAGTTATCAGTCCCCCCCCCCACCCTTATGTCAATGCCACCTCTTACATCAATGCCCCTTACATCAATGTCCCCCCTTACAATAGTGTCTTCTTTGCATCAGAGTGCCGCCTTACATTAGGATTGCCCCGACCCTACATCAGAGCGACTACATCCATCCCCCTTTACATCAGAGTTCTTCTTACATCAGTGTGCCCCCTTACATGACCGGTGTATGGCTGATGTGGCATCTGCCACCACCCCTCTTTACTAACCAATAACTACCTAGTAAAGAAATACACAACTCCTTCTGGATTAAATGGCCGTATGGCCCCTTTATTAACAACCAACAAAATATTTTATATAAAATAAATTCATTTTTATATATATATATATATATATATATATATATATATATATATATATATATATATATCCCAACTTTTTGTACCTGCCTTAGGTTTCTGAAGGAAGGTTTTCCATCGCATCGGCTGTACCACCACCACCTAAGCATCCTGGCCCCTAGCCGCAGTTCCACCAGCTCAGGGACAAACTATTACCAACTTTTTGCCTGATGCAGCCCGATGTCCGCCAGACGATTATTTCCATAATAGGGAAGGTACCAATACCGAGAGGCCCAACCCATTCCACACCACATACTGTATTCCTTCCAACATTCCGACCTTCAAGAACCAGAGTTCCCTGTCACAAACGCCCATCAGTGAAACCTCATGCGGTGGGGGGGGACTGCCACAGCCTCAACGCCTACTGAGGCCCCTCTTGGAGACCCAGAAACCACATGTCTATGCCCACCGCTGACAGGTTTACTCCGTCTCCCCTCATATACAAGCCATTTTACCCTTCCAACTCTCCATGACAAATCACCAGGCCCCAATTATGGACAACAAATTTTGCCACCGCCTTATTGACCTTAATCCTGGCCTTGTTGATCTGAGCAATAGACCGGGCCCCCTGCCAAGTTGCCCTGCCAATGATATCCAACCAGACTAAGACAGTATCCAGAAAGGCCAACCTCAAGTGGCGAAAATCCCACTTAATGTCTCGGATGAGTTCCCTGGATGCCCTAACACTGAGGTCATTGCATTAACAGCACATCGAGAGGCCTGTCCATCCTAGCGCACTGCCTAATTTTCAGTAGCATTTGGGACCACAGCATCAACGGTATACCAATTCACTGGACCGTTGCTTCGCTGCCCGCCTTCCGGCCCAACCAGTGCCCTTTTAGCCCTCCAGTGAACAAAAGAGTGGCCCAGGATCCACATCAAGCACATCGAATCCTGAAAAACATAAAAACACAAGAAACATAGAAAAAACAAAAACCTTGTACACACCCTATACAGGGTCTGGTCTCTCAAACCCCAATGTGCCGCCTCCATGGCCACCCCAATCCTAAAAGAATGAGATGAATAGTACCTCCTAGAAATCTGACCCGCATCCAAAGATTTTGCAAACACAGACACCAACTGGTATCGTGACAGCACTGACCCAGCACTGACCCATCCTCATGGATCAAAAAAGACCCAACGAAGCCCTTATCACCATGACCGAAGCCCTTATCACCACCACCTTATCACAGAGCCAAGTCTGCTACACCACTGAGCACTACCCTGGCCCTTTTTCCATCTGATCGGTTTTTGATTTTCAAATGAGCAACAAAACAGTGTCGCCCTGCACCGTAATTTCTGCCACATCCAACCCCCCAACCACAGTCTTGGAAGGACTAACCAATTCACCCACCTGTAATGCCCCGAAAAAGACCAAAACAAGAGCCGTCCTGAACAACTGTACTTCAAAGGGAGAAAAACAAACACTGGTCAGCACCCACAACAACACTTCCAGCATACCCAACGACACAGGTAGCGGCGAATCAGGCCTACCTCAACCGTTCCGGTAACCCCGCAAAGCGATCCGTACCATAAAAACCTTTGTGACATCCTCAACCCACCAATTTAAACAAAAAGGCAAGGTCTTCCATCTTACTGTTAACCGAAGCGTCAGACACCCCTTCTTCCCGGTTCTTACCTAGAAAGTACAGCAACACATGTAGTCTGTCCTCGTCACTGAAAAAAACCCCAACGCTACTCTCTCATAGGTACGCCAATTATCATCCGCTACTGGCTGCCGAACCAAGTGCCATTACGGTGTCAAAACGAGGTCCCACAAAAACTACTGGGGCATGGGATTCCAAGCTGCTCTGCCTCTGGTGCCAACTGACGGAACCTGTCCTACTGTAGGCGAGAAAGCGCATCAGCTTCTTCATTCTCTACCCCCCCGGGATATGAACAACAAACACAAAAAGATTCAATTGCAAACACAACAACACCAAATGACGCAGTAAACAGACCACAGGCAAGGAAGAAGCCAACAGGGAATTAATGGCATGCACTACCTCTAGATTGTCTCAGTGAAAATGAACCCGCCGGTTCCCAAATTCCAACCCACAAAGTTCTAAGTCCAGCACTATGGCAAACAGTTCTACAAATGTCAGGTTATGAATGAGATCAGACCCCAATAATTCCTCCGGTCATTTGTCCACACACCACCAGCCATGAAAGTAAGCGGTGTAACCCACTGACCCCACCGGGTCTGTGAAAAGATCCAATTCCGCAGCCGGGACTGCAGGCCCCAGCCGAAAAGACCTACCATTGTACTGCTCCAAAAACATGTCCCACAGCTGCAAATCCTCCCGGTGTTCCCGACTAATATGAATAAAATTATACAGAGCCTTGGCCACCCCCCCCCCCCATGGCAAACACCAGTCACCTGAAAAACACTTGCCCCATGGGCATAATGCAATACGCAAAATTGGGTTTTCTCAACAATGACCGCAACTCCCTCAATTGCACCTTGTAGTGTTGAACAACCCCGGCCACCGTTCCCCCAAGGTCTTCGAGTTTATCGCTCAGCAAACGACACTTCATCAAATTGGTATCAATGATGATTCCCAAAAAGTTCAACACCGTAGTAGGCCCCTCCATCTTACCCTGTACCAACGGAAACCCAAAGAATTGAAAAATATGTTGTAATGTGGTCAACAAAATGAGACAGGTCCGATCCCCTTGGGAGGCCCAGAACCAAAAAATCATACAGATAGTGCAGAATGGAACCAAGACCTGACAAGTCCTTGATGACCCATTCCAGAAAGGAACTTACCGTCTCAAAATAGGAACAGGAAATGGCGCAATCCATGGGAAGGCACTGGTCAACAAAGTAATTCCCTTCTCAACGGCAACCCAACAAGCGAACACTATCAAGATGGACTGGCAACAAGCAAAAGGCCAATTCGATATCAGTCTTGGCCATGAGAACCCCCTTTCAAAACTTCTGAACCCACTGCACCACCTCATCAAATGACACATATGAGACGGTACATAGGGAGGGATCGATTGCATCATTAACCGGCCCCCCTTTTGGGTGGGAAAGGTGGTGAATCAGTCAGAACTGGTTCGGTTCCCTCTTGGGGACAACCCCCAATGGTGAAATCACCAGGTTCCCCACCGGCGGAACAGAGAATGGGCCAGACATCCTGCCCACTGCCACATCCTTCTGCAGTTGAGTTTAACAGAAACTACATCAGGATGAGCATACCCTGACTTCAGGTTAGCCGAAACAGGAGGGACGGCCAACGAACTCAGAATTGGAAAACCCTCCTTAAAACCCAACCATATGGTCTTTCCGCAAACCCTGTTCAGATACCTATTTAGGTATGGCGCCATTTTTCCCACCTTCACTGGAGTCGTCCCTCTTTCCAGCGTCTGCCGGTTTCCTTCCTTCCTTGAAACATTTGGAGTAGGGGGTGGAAACCCCTGCAACCCAAGCAATCGTGACGGAAACAGCAGGATCCCCGAATTTGCAGGTGCCCTCATTAAACTGCCAGCAGAACCCATTATGCTCTGTGGACAATGGTGAAGAGGCTTGGGCACCTCCGGCCCCACCAGGAAAGGGGGGCGGCAGGACCCTGGCTTTTGTCATGAGCTTCATCCATGTCTTTGTGATCCCATTACAACGGCGGACTCACAGCCTTCCGCTACCAGAACTGCTCTTCATAGCACAGCCACATCATGCCCCCATAGACCCAATGAGCCTCGCTGATGGAGTCCAAGTAGCAAAAGAAAGCCAAACAATTCTGTGGCGCCGTCTCCCCTATAGCACTCGCCAATATGTTAAACGCTTAAAGCCAGTTGGCTAATTTCCACGGGATAAGTCTATAGCGACGCTTCTCCTCTTCCTCCTCTCATCAGGTTTAAAGCAGTTGTATACCCCGAAAATGATTTTTTTTTTATACACCTGCAAGGCAAAAGGCATAATGAGCTAGTATGAACCGCATACTAGCTCATTATGAAATATTTACCTTAGAACGAGGCATCGGTAACTCACCTGGTCCACGCCGAGGGAGCTAACATTGTTGCCTCGGCGTGTCTTCAGGGTATTGCAGCTCCAGCGCTGTGAGTGGCTGGAGCCGAGATGTCGTCACTTCCGGCAAGGTCCGGAGTCTGCCAGGCTTTCAGCCGAGAATCCCCTGTGCGCATGCGGACCTGAAGTCAGTGGCTCATTGCGAGGGCAATATCTCCTAAACCATACAGGTTTAGGAGATATTATTTTTACCTACAGGTAAGCCTTATTATAGGCTTACCTGTAGGTAAAAGTTAACATTTTGACTATACAACCGCTTTAACCTTGTCCAGGTTAAACTTCTCCAGCGGTAACAGCGAAAAGATGTCCACGTAGTCCCCTTCCAAATCTTCTCCCTTACCTCCGCTTTCAAATGAGATCCCAAGGGGCCCTCATAGCCAATGTAGACTTCACACCGAGCAGCATCCGCCAGCCTTACTCCGTCCGGTGATGACACCTGTAGCTGTACTCACCTGTGAAGACCCCGCAGCCCTGGGGAGGACTGTGGCCGACCCTACACAACTGGCAGCAGCAGGTAACCTCGGGATTTCACACTGGAGTATATGGAACAGCTGTAGCGCCTGCAAAACGCCCTCAGTGTGAAAGGGGTCTTAAACCAAGGTAACATTGTTAGGTCCACATTATCCTGATAAGCTTAGAGTACAAATGGAAAATAAACAGAAATTTACTTTCTCAAGACATCAACCATTTGCATAGTACTAGACAGTGTCAAGGTTCACAAGCTGTCTGCACTTTGAGTACAGTGAAGAATTAAAGTAAGGGTGGTTTTAAACAGTTTAGTAAAGCAGTTGATGCATTATTATAGACCTCATTTGCAAAAACTGGCCTGGTTCTGTCTTCCTGAAGGTTATAATACATGTTTCCAGTTTTCAATTATCAATAGTGTGATAATTGAGTGTGCACTGGCACATGATGCAAAAGATATGAAACTGGGCTGATAAGTATGGATGAGTGGGAGTAATTCTGGTGTAAAATTATACAGTTTGCCATCTGCAAATTTTTACCAAAGTCTAAACTCTGAATTTTGATAATTTAGCTGATTGGTACAAAAAATATATAATTTTTTTCTTTATTTAAAGGGGAGTGGCTTTTTGAGTGTGTTTAGTATAGTTTAGTTTCATTCATTTGCTGTTCTTAGTGTTTGGGGATTTTCCTTTTTTTTCTGTGTATCTGATAGTTATTTGTGTGCTGTCGCTTTACATTTTTCTTTGCTGACTGTTTTCTTTACCTTCTGTGAAAATTTGGCACAAGAACTGACCAAAATAGTTGAAAAGAGCTTCCATAAACCTCAGAAGCCATCACACAAGTACCTTACTTTTGCTAATTTCATTGCTCCCCATTCGTTGCTGAAACCTCTCAATTTTCACCAATATTTCAGAGAAAGCAAAACTTTTAATTTCACCCTACGTATAAGGGCTCTGAAAGACCCCTTTATTGGTACAGTTAAATGCCTGTGCAGTAAAACCTTGATTTGAGAGTAACTTGGTTTGAGAGCATTTTGCAATAAAAGCAACATTTTTTTAATACATTTTTACTGGATTTACAAGGGATGTCTTGATATACAACTAGCGTAATGTCACAACTGAGTATAAAAGAGAAGAGAAGTATAACAATATCATTTTATTTAATGAAGATACAAAATTTAGCAACTCACACGGTTGATGACTAAAAGAGGTACATCTAAGTCTGCAGGCATCCGGGGTAAAGCTGTCTATTGCAGGATAGTCTTCCCAGTCATGATTGCTGACTGGCAGCAGTGAGAGCCAGCAATGCGGAGGATGGTCTATGTCAGTGATGGCGAACCTTGGCACCCCAGATGTTTTGGAACTACATTTCCCATGATGCTCAGCTACACTGCAGAGTGCATGAGCATCATGGGAAATGTAGTTCTAAAACATCTGGGGTGCCAAGGTTTGCCATCACTGGTCTATGTGGACAGCTTTGCCCCGGATGTCTGCATACTTAAATGTGCCTCTTTTAATCTTCAACCATGTGAGATGCTAAGGGCCGGTTCACACTGCGACGCGAGGCGAGGCGACACGGCTCGCCTCGCCTCGCTCCCGCAAGTCGCCCCCATTCAGTACTATGGAACCGTTCTGAGAGGAGCGACTCGAGTCGTTCCGACTCAGAAAAAAGGTTCCTGTACTACTTCGGGGCGACTTCGGGGGCGACTTGCATTGACTTCTATGCAGAAGTCCTCTGCAAGTCGCCGCTGAGCTCCCCGCAAGTCGCGGCGAGGTAAGTCGGAGACGCCTCGCAGCGGCTCGCTGTGTGAACCGGCACTTAGTGTTGTACCTTCATTAAATGTAACCATATTGCTACACTTAGAGGCGCCTCTCTTCTCTTTTATACGCTCTAGCTCCTGATGGATTTTGCTTCTAATCTCCATGTGGAGGCTGCCATTTGTGGATGGACATTTTATGGTTACACAACCTGGTCACATTGCTATAATCTTTTTATATGGACTATAAACTGAAGGACCTATGAATAAATGGTTGTGGCATGAATCATTTGAGTTTCCATTATGTGTTATAGGGGAAATTTGCTTTGAAATACAAGTGCTTTGGATTACATGCATGTTTCTGGAACGCATTATGCTCGCAATCCTTTACTGTAATTAATTTGTGAGGGATAATCTGGTGTATATGAATGGATGGCACGGTCAGACTCTCTGGATTGTCTACTGAATCTAGACAAAATTGTTTTGCATATCCTAATCATGCTAATGATAGGAATATACATCTATACCCACTATTTTCATGGAGATGTCTATATATCTATGACTATTCCTATTATTAACGGATACTTAATTCAGGCTGCAGTGCATATAGAACAATCACATAGCCGCAACAAGTGAGAAGGTTGTGTTTATGTAATACTGCACCAACACAACCGTTTAGAACAGTAGAAAATATGAAAGAACAAAAATATGGCAGACAGCCGTCATCCAGCCTGCACAGGGTTAAACAATAGCATGCCACAACATCCATTTAACTCGATTGCATTGGGTTACAAACACAGGAAGAGACGTTACCATGGAAACTCTGTATTTATCTACCTAATTAGGAGGGGAAAAGCATCCCGCATATTGCATGGCAGAATTGTTTTGTTAGCCAGTATTTAACTGGCAGGTTGAGTGTCAAAATCAAATATGATTTCTGCTAATCACCTTCAGGTTATTAAAGACGGAGGCGAGACAGGGAGAAGATGAGGTAGGAGCGGATGACAATAAATGCACAGACAATGAAATACGGATAACAGGGAATCACAAAGTGAACACGGGAAAATGAGGAAAGACAGGGTGACAACACGTAACAAATACAAGGAAAGTTTTGCTAAATACAAGAGCAATGCTCAGAGTTTGAGATGACTGATAGTTGTATGAGCAAAGACAGGCCTGGAACAAAAGTAAATCATGTGATGGCAGAGCTAAGTAGGTATGTGTGACGGCTTGTAGCAAATGATCATATGATATTTAATCAGAACATATGCTACCTTACAGATAAAAAAAAAACATATATATATTTGTATTTTGCATATGAATATTATGCTTTTGCTAGTACAAGATGCCTTGTTTTAAAGGGAAATGTGTTTAAAGATGAATTCTATGAAGATATATATAGAATGCACAAATAATGGAGATTTGTATTAGTTAAGTGTATTTTCTTAACCCAGGATGACATCATCAGTGTGCTGCTGCTCTTTCTATCCAGTCAGAAGGCAGGGGGTGTAAAAATGACACTACTGTATTACTTAGCTGCAAGTCGTGTCATCCAACTGGCTGTTCTGTGTAAATCTCAGGACTGAATGTACAGAAATATAAATACAAACTTCAGTAAAGCAATTCAGAACACAGATTCTTCCTCAAACAGTATTCCTCTCAGTGAGGTCTAGGGTAGTTCTACTAACACAGGTGACCAGCTGCAGGGTTCCAAGGACCAATAACAAAGGGCAACCCCACTGGAACCAATTAATCTGGTAGTAATTGGAGAGTAGCTTGGACTTCTGGAGAAGCTGCATGCGATTAGCACCCTGCCTGGCTTCCTCCATACCAGTTCTGACAGTGGAGGGCTCCTCACACAGATCACTTGCCCAGGTACCTCTCCCTCATCAGGTGTGACCCCCCCCCCCCCCCCCCCAGCCAAGCTGCTAAGAGAAGGAAGCAGAGGAATTTATCATAGAGTATGACCAGGAACCTAGTGAGTTAAAGGGACCTTTGCCTGAATCTGAGCATGATGAGTAAATTGATTCTCTGCCACTCTCCACACTACTTGAACTTACTGTCCCTGGCAAGTTTATTGATCATTCAAATGAATCCTGCACAAAGTGTACAAGGGGTCTCCTGGAGCTAGATCTCTTGGAGTGCCTCAGGTGTTGAGTCCTGGTTCCATCTTTCAAGTCAAGAGGTGAAGTGTCTCTGTTTTTAGATGCATAAGTGTGTCTGAATCCAGATCTGAATTTGGGACCTCTGGCTGTAGCCCTTCTTACTATGCCACCTAGCATCAGGGTCCAAAAGTTCTGCTAGATTCCAACACTTCTGAAATTATGCAGGTGGATACCGCAAAACATGCCTGAAAAACGCATCGATCACATAAATGTGAACATAGAATTAGAGAGATAGATTCTCTCACTGTCTGCTTTCTGCTAATGACGTGGTCCCGAAGGTCGCCGAATGTTACCACTTAGCTACGGTATATACTATTTCTAAACAATGACCTTTCTTGTTAAGGGAATGCTGGTCTTTGACTGGCAAGTGGAGGATTAAATATGAAATCTTGAGACCCAAATGGATGAAAACTCAGAATCAAATATATCAAGTGAAAAATAAATAACAAAAACACAAATAAAAAGTGTCCATTCATATATATAACAAAAAAAATATATAGCATCCGCTCGTGTAAATAAATGAAAAAAGTTCATCAGAAATTGTGATAAATCTTCAAATGTTGGTGTACTTAGGAGTCACAGCCACTCTTTGAGCATTTGTCAACACCGATCCTCTGTAATGGGGGCTCACGATCGTTCGATTGCATGATTACCACAGGTGATGTGAAGCAAATTGGTTCCACTTGATATACCCCGGAGAGTATTTATTGTTACAGGCTTCCCTAGATCCTCTGTAACGGGGGATCACGGGCTTCTGGTAAGAAGTAATTTTATACACAACAGTGGTGGATTGAGCACTAATCTTCTCTGCACCAAAATTTTAAGATTTATCACAATTTCTGATGAACTTTTTTACTATCTTTAGTTTCATTCATTTACACGGCTGGATGCTATATATTTTTTTTGTTTTATATATATATATATATATATATATATATATATATATATATATATAAATATATATATATATGAATGGACACTTTTTATTTATGTTTTTGTTATTTATTTTTCACTTGATATATTTGATTCTGAGTTTTCATCAATTTGGGTCTCAAGATTTCATATTTAATGTACTTTTGTGTATGCAAGATTTACAATTTTTGTTCATTTAACATGGTTTATCATTTTATGCCAGATTTAGAAAATCTCCCAAACAGTGGGGTAATTCATTAATTTGTATTTTTTTGTATATTTAATAATTTTTGTACTTTTAGCGCGATTCTAGTTTTTTCCAATTCTGTTCACTGTGATGTTATAGAGGAGAATTGCTGCTTTTACAATATTTACAGTCACTTTGATGTGATTTTTGCACATGGTTAGTTTTGATCCTAGCACAGTTTCTCTTTTTTATTTTTCCAAGTGCAGGATTAACTTTTTCCTGTCTAGAGCATAAATGACAATTTTGGCCTGCTGGTGGGATCCCATATGGTCAGATTAGGCCCCATAGACTCTAGACCCAATCATTCAAATATTGGCTTGCCCTGTGTACTGGGATAGCTGTTACGGCAGTAAATCCTGCCATTAATAAGGAGGTCACTATTGTAAGGGTGCCGGATTCCCTGCTTCCCTGCTGATCAGACAGGGAGAAAATGTAGGCTGTAGTTTAATAAATTAGGTGCAACGTTAGAAACAATAATGCCGCGTACACACGATCGTACTATCTGGAGGATAACACGCCGGACTTTCCAAACGAGTGGACCTGCCCACACATGACCGGACTTTTCCGGATTTTTAAAATGAACGGACTTGCCCACACAGAGTAAAGTCCGTTCATTTTGAACGTGGCTCCAGGTACACAGGACTAGCGAAAGAAGTCAATGTCACCGCCTCCATCGGCGACATTGACACCTCGCTAGCCCCGTCACCTGATATGGATTTTAAAGGGGAAGCCCTGCGCCGAAAAAACGGCATGGGGGTCCCCCCAAAGTCCATAGCAGACCCTTATCCGAGCACACAGCCCAGCCGATCAGGAAAGGGGGTGGGGACGAGCGAGTGCCCCCCCTCCTTGTTGTGTGGCAACTTATATAGGGCCAAGGGGCGGGTCACCGGGTGATGTCACATCACCCGGAGGATGCTGGGACTGTGCCATCATAAGGGGCGGGGTCACCATGAGACATCACCCGGTGACCCTGGCTCTTGTCCCTATATAAGTTGCCACACAACGCGTCCCCAGCATTACTGCTAGTAAAAGAGCTGGAAGAAGAAACCCCCAAAGTCGGAAGAAGACCCCCGAACGGCAGCGGCGGTGAAGGAGAAAGCCGGGCTCCTCCGCTAGTAAAAGAGGTAGCAAAAGAGCAGAAGATAGTGGAGGAGTCCGGCGAGAAGACCCCCGAAGACAGAAGAAGAGAAGACCCCCGGAGCTGTCTAATAAAGTATTTTTAAAAACTGTGCTGTGTTTTTTTTCTGTACGCTTTTTTACCCTAGGTGAATGGGTAGGGGTACAATGTACCCCATACTCATTCACATAGGGTAGGGGGCCGGAATCTGGGTGCCTCCTTATTAAAGGGGGCTCCCGGATTCTGATAAGCCTCCTGCCCGCAGACTCCAACAACTAATGGCCAGGGTTTGTGGGGAAGAGGCCCTTGTCTTCATCAACATGGGGACAAGGTGCTTTGGGGTGGGGGGAGCTGCATGGCCCCCCTTCCCCAAAACATCCCCCCATGTTGAAGGCACGCGGCCTGGTACAGCTCAGGAGGGGGGGCGCTCGCTCGTCCCCACCCCCTTTCTTGACCGGCCGGGCTGCGTGCTCGGATAAGGGTCTGCTATTGACTTTGGGGGGGACCAGGTGACGGGGATAGTGAGGTGTCAATCTCGCCGATGGAGGCAGTGACATTGACTTCCTTCACTAGTTCCCTCTACCTAGAGCCACGTTCAAAATGAACGGACCTTTCTCCGTGTGTGGGCAAGTCCATTCATTTCAAAAGTCATGCGGACTAGCACACAGACGGGCTGATTGTCCGGCGGACCAAGTCCATCGGATAATCCAATTGTGTGTACGCGGCATAACAGAGAACAGGTTCAGGCTGGCACAGAGCAAGCATACACTGCAGTATAATACAAAATATATAATAAAAGCTGCAAAACATGGGCTCATCACATCAATTTCTCTGTGGCACAGTCAGGAAAAAAAATGGCATGCATAGCAGAGTATCTTTAGGACACTATAGCAACAGAGAGTTCAACTGAGAATCACTATTTCAGTAAAACAGTTCAGAAGACAAACAGCTACTTACAATTATCCTTATAAATAGCATCAATTTCAGTGAAGTCTAGAGTAGCTTTATTAACACAGGTGAACAGCTGGAAGAATCCAAGAACAATGGTCCATCCCAATGGAACAGAAGTATTCTTGCAGTAATTTGAGAGGGGTTTCCTATAGTAGCTTTCAGAAAATTTGTATTCTACTACGCCCCTGCCTGGCTGCCCGCACACTGGTTCTGACAGTGGAGGGCCATTAAGCTGGCTGCAGGTCACTTTCCCAGATACCTCTGTCTCATCAGAGGGGGCATCACTGAGCTGCTGTAGGGAAAAGCAGACAAATTCTCTTCCCTGGGTATGCCCAGGAACCCAAAGAATTGGGGTAAAAATGGTTTTAAGGAATCTGCACCTCCATCTGGGCATGGTGAGTAATACAAATATCTCCAGGAGTGTACACACTGCCTGACACTAGGGGGAGTGATCATGAAAATGCGTGATAGTAAATGGGTTGATTTTTTGAAGAGATAAATAATTTATTTAGCAGAGTAAATTTTCACTTTGTAACAGTGGCAGTTCATCCATTAAGGACACACAGGCACCACCCCTTCTGTCATGCCACCCCCTATATGTAAAATGGATAGAGTCATGCATAGCATGACTCTATCCATGGTCGCTGTAGCCACCCTCGAAAAGGGGCCGGATGCCTGAATTCCACTGGCTGGGGTGTTTTTTTGAAGCACCTGATTACAGCCATAGGCTCTAGTAGGCTTCAAAAAAGGTGCACTCGGAGCACAGAGCATTGTACTTTGTACCCACCCACGTGTGTTAGAAAAGCAAATGAATATTTGCTTTTCTAACACTGAACCGCCTCTCCGCCAATCAGGAGGTGTGAGTCTAATACCCATCACCTGATTGGCTGAAAGCACAGGCATCCCTATTGGAAGTCTAGCAGAATGGAAGAAGAGACACAAGGGACCCATGGAGAACACAGGAGCCCTCACCTGACCCACTGCATATCCCACAGCTTGCCGTCATCACCTTCTGCCTGACCCACCACCAGGATGGGGTAAGTGCTGGTCAGACAGCAAGCGGGGAGTTGGGGCAGCACAGTGGCTGCATATGATTGGCACAGAGGCTGCATATTATGGGCAGAGTGGCTGCATATGAAGGACACAGATGCTGCATATGATGGGCACAGAGGCTGCATTTTATGGGCAGAGAGGCTGCATTTGATGGGCGCATAAGCTGCATATGATGGGTACAGTGGCTGCATATGATGGGCACAGTGGCTGCATATGATGGGCACAGTGGCTGCATTTGGTGGGCACAGTGGCTGCATTTGATGGCATAGTGGCTGCATTTTATGAGCACAGTGGCTGCATTTGATGGGCACAGTGGCTGCATTTGATGGGTACAGTGGCTGCATATGATGAGCACAGTGGCTGCAATTGATGGCACAGCGAGGCTGCAATTGATGGGTTTTTTTTCTGAATTTTTCAGTTTGTTTGTGCCCCCCCAAAAATGTTAAGCACCAGCCACCACTGCTTTGTAAAGTGAAAGTTTCCTTCACTCAGTAAGTAAAATTAAGCTTTGACCACTTCAATCAACCAATCATG
Source organism: Lithobates pipiens (assembly GCF_037356315.1). Taxonomy (NCBI): domain Eukaryota; kingdom Metazoa; phylum Chordata; class Amphibia; order Anura; family Ranidae; genus Lithobates; species Lithobates pipiens. The sequence continues at coordinate 428,760,850 of NW_027507903.1, forward strand.
TGCTGGCAATTGCTTTGTTAATATGTTTTATTTTCATTTCATTTGCACGTGATTGGCGATTCAAAGCAAACACAGGTTCATTCTTTTTCATTCACTTTGCAAAGTGAACAGCATCTCTACTGAGAGAGAGAACATCTACTGTGCTTTAGCTAACCAACCCCACTGAGGCACATCAAAAACTACTTTCAGGTAGCCCTCCTGCGCAGCTTTTTGTAGAGAATCTTTTACTAGCAAGTCTTTCTGCTGGTGCACTCTGCACATGTAGGCTCCATGCACACTGAAACTCATAAACAGATGTTTTTAGGGGTTTGGGCATTTTTTTTAACAGCCCACAAATCCTCTCTATGTTATCCTATGTGTCCATACACACATGGACGATTTTGGATGTTTATCAGCAGTAGAGTTTATGGGCTGTTTTCTGAACGCCATAAAATCACGTTCAGGAGTAGTTTTTCTGACCACAAAAAAAAAGGCCAAATGCTCATAAACACTGATAAACATAGATAAACACTAAAAAACGTGGCTCACCAGCATTTTATAATGTTTTTGATACGTTGTAAAAAACAAAAAAAGTCCTAAAAAGGCTAGCGTAGAAAAATGCTAAAAAACGTTGAAAGCAAACGTTGAAAGCAAAGCTATCAGAGTTTTTATAACATTATTTTAACAACCTGGCTTCCCAGTAGCAAGGCCCTTTGTCAACTATAGCTGTTGCAACAACAGTCCCTACATCACTGCTAAAATGTTAATAGCAGCAGTGGATACTTTCCAACTTTCTCAAATAATACAAAGGTATTTCTCTGCCCACCTGAAAGTGACACCCCCTAGCTCACCCAGTACATAACCGACACAACTTTAGGTATGTTTAAGTCCTCATACAGGGATGGGTATTGCTGTGATGTCTCTCTTTCAATCCTGCTGAGACAGTCCCTCATTCCCTTACAAGTATTACAGTCTCATCTCATCAGGTGTCCAAATCACACCTCACACCCTCCCAGGGAGAAGATTCTTGGGTTCTTTGCTTCTATGAGCTGTCACCAGATTGTCAGCTATGGCAGGAACCAGTTCAAACTTCTCTTGCTAACCTAGTTATCCTTGCTTTGTTGTATCAGTTAATTACTATACTCTAGGACTGAATCAGAACCAGCAAAGATGGCTACTCCTGCACTAGAAACACACATATAGACGAGGAATGCCAAGTTGCCCCCTTAAAACTGTCTGCTGCACGTCTGCATTAAAGTGGTTGTAAAAGCCGAAGTGTACAACTCCCCCCTTAGCCCCCTAGCACTTACCTAAGCCTGATCTCAATCTAGCTATGTTCACGAAACCCAAGGCTTTCCCAGGTCTACCCCTTCTGATTGGCTGAGATGCCATTGGTTCCCCTTGCTGTCAAACACAGCTAGTGAGGCAGGAGCAGGGGGCAGGGTGGAGCCACACTCTCTGTCCTTTTGGAAGCAGAGAGGGAGCGGGGCAGGGAGCGAGCATGCACGAGTGCCCCCACAGCAAGCAGCTTGCATTGGGGGCACTCGGCAAGAGGGAGGCTCCCAGAGAGCTGGCACGGGGCCTGAGAAGAGAAGAAATGGTGCTGCTCTTTGGTAAAACACTGCACAGAGAAAGTAAGTATGACATGTTTTGCTGGCCAAAGACCAGAGCACTTTTTGCAATTCAGCACTGCATCGCTTTAACTGACAATTACGTGGTCGTGCGACGTGGCTCCCAAACAAAATTGATGTATTTTTTTTCCCACAAATAGAGCTTTCTTTTGGTGGTATTTGCTCTATAAACAAAAGCGACAATTTTGAACAAAAAAAGCATGATTTTTTGCTTTTTGCTATAATAAATATCCCCCAAAAATACATAAAAAAATACTTTTTCCTCAGTTTAGGCCGATACGTATTCTTCTACATATTTTTGGTAAAAAAAAAAAAAAAAACGCAATAAGCGTGTATTGATTGGTTTGCGCAAAAGTTATAGCGTCTACAAAATAGGGGATAGTTTTATGGCATTTTTATTATTATTTTTACTAGTAATGGCAGCGATCAGCGATTTTTATCATGACTGTGACATAATGGCGGACACGTCGGACAATTTTGGTGTGATTTTGGGACCATTCACATTTATACAGCGATCAGTGCGATTAAAATTGCATTGATTACTATGTAAATGTGACTGGCAGTGAAGGGGTTAACACTAAGTGGCACTGTAGGGGTTAAGTGTGTCCTAGGGATGTGTTCTAACTGTAGGGGGATGGGCTAGTTGTGACACATCACCGATCATAGCTCCCGATCACAGGGAGCTATGATCAGTGACACTGTCACTAGGCAGAACGGGGAGATGCTTGTTTACATTAGCATCTCCCTGTTCTTCCTCTCCGTGAGACAAACGCGGGTATCCCTGCGGACATCGAGGGACCCGCAATCCTACTCAGGGAGCTCCCGGCTGGCGCACACGTGATGGCAAATTCAAAGGGACGTACAGTTACGCCCATTTTCCCAGTCGTGCCATTCTGCCAATGTAGATCGGCGTACGCCAGTCGGGAACCGGTTAATAAACATGTTTCCTTTGCAATCACTTTAATGAATATTTAGTTTACCCCTGTCCACACTGCAGAAGGGAAAATGCAGCAGCAACAAAGTCCAGGTTACAGCAGCACAATTATTTTACAGGCTTCTTTCAGCTGCAGTGTGCATGAGGCCTATATAAGTGACACAATGAAAACCTGAATCTTTCATAAAGGAAACACCTTTATTATTTTATTATTATTTTATTTATCAAGAGGTTCATGAGAGTAGTCATTCTAATAGTATAGTAGAAATTACTTATTGTAAAAAAAAAAAAAGGGTCTTTTTTATATATACACCATAATATACAACATTATTCCCAGAGTACATCCCAAGATCATATATCCGAGACCCACACTGTAATCAAAGCTCCACCTATTCAGAAGAAAAGACAAGACCTTTGGGAAGAGCACTTGAAAGCAGTGAGATGGTGGAGGAAAACTAACAGCATTCAGCCTTATTCTTGCCTGTCTAAAGTGGACCGAGTTCAGTATATAAAATAGATCATGCATTTTATTTTTCTCACTCATATCCGAGAATTACTACATGCTGGGCTCATGTCCTCGTTGTTTGCTTACATCAAAAACTGTCTGTCATTAATCTTCCTGAGTGTTAATAGAACTCAGGCTGAGACCTGCTGGGTACCCTACCGGTGTGAGTTAACTCTTGTGATATTTCAACCTACTCACAATCCTCCTGCTATTATTATCATCATTATGGGAAAGAGTGACAAGAATTTAATACTCACATCAACCATTTGCACCCTCCACAAACGGAAATATATTCTTCAGTTGAAATGGAACAGGCTCCCAAAATGTAATCCTAATTCTGCGTACACACGACCGGACTTTCCAACAGACTAGGTTCCGATGGAATCACTCCTGTTGGACAATCCGATCATGTGTGGGCTAATCCGGTTTTTCATGGAAAAAAAAATCAGATGGACCTAGAAATAGAACATGTTTCAAATCTGCCAGACGGACTCAATTCCTATCGGGAAAACCGTTCGTCCGTGTGCTGGTGTGACGGACCAAATACGACGCAAGAGCAGCTATTGGCTACTGGCTATTGAACTTCCTTTTTTAGTACCTTCTTACGCCATCACGTTCACAATTAACTGACTTTTGAATGGACTTAGTCCGGTCATGTGTGGCCAAGTCCATTCGTTCGGAAGTCCGTTGGAGCGTGAGGAGAAAAAATAGCCGATTACCGGCTCTGTTTAGGTCACATGATCAGATGTCATTGGCTGACAGCTGATCACGGGGTAAGGGGTCTCATAGACTCGCTGATCACAGAGCGTGCTGTGTGTGTCCTGCAGGGAGTGCGCCATGTGCGCCCTGCAGGGGGAGCACAGGCCGTTCAAGCATGGGAGGAAGTCCACGGACACCCTCCTGGTAAAATTAGGTCCACGCTGTAGCCGTCTTTCGGCTATAGCGCGGACGGCAAGTGGTTAATAGTGTATTTAACAGACAAAAGGGAGCATAAACATCCATTGATAGGGATCACATACACTTTAACCACTTGAGACCCGCGCTATAGCCGAATGACGGCTACAGCGCGGATCTCCTTTGCCGGGGCGACGCCTATTGACGTCGTCCCGTGCACGAGCGGCCTGCGCGCCCCATGAGGGGCGCGCGCGGCGCGCTCTGTGATTGGCGAGTCTATGAGACTCGCCTGATCACCGATCCGAGCAAGGGGTCGATCCCGACCCCTTATCACGTGATCAGCTGTCAGCCAATGACAGCTGATCATGTGATACAACGGAGACGGTAATCGGCCATTATTCCTCCTCGCGCTGTCAGCGCGAGGAGAAAAAAAAAGAGCCGATCGCCGGCAGCCGTGATCGGACATCAGTCCCGATCACGGCCAGCCCTGCCAGTGCCCACCTGCCCCCTGCCAGTGCCACATGAATAAAAAATGTGTCCCCCCTGTCAGTGCCACCCAGCAGTGCCCATAGTGCCACCCAGCAGTGCCCACAGTGCCACCCAGCAGTGCCCACAGTGCCACCCAGCAGTGCCCACAATCTGCCTCAACAAAGGTGCTGCACCCCAGTGCCACATATCTGTGCCCATAAGTGTCATCTACCAGTGCCCATCAGTGCCCAGCAGTGCTGCCCATCAGTGCCCAGCAGTGCCACCTATCAGTGCCACCTATCAGTGCCCATCTATCAGTGGTACCTATCAGTGCCCCTTAGTGCCACCCATCCGTGCCACCCATCTGTGCCATCTTATCTGTGCCCATCTTTGCCCATCAGTGCCGCCTTATCTGTGCCCATCGGTGCCGTCTTATCTGTGCCTATTAGTGCCGCCTTAACTATGCCTATCAGTGCCCACCAATGCAGCCTATCAGTGCCCACCAATGCAGCCTATCAGTGCCCACCAGTGCAGCCTACCAGTGCCGCCCCATCAGCGCACTTCAACGAAGGAGAAAAATGACCTGTTTGCAAAATTTTATAACAAACTATTAAACATGATTTTTTATTTTTTTTTGCATCTTTTTTTGTTTGTTTAGAAAAAAATAAAACTCCCAACTGTAATTAAATACCACCAAAAGAAAGCTCTATTTGTGGGGAAAAAATGATAAAAATTTAATTTGGGTACAGTGTTGTATGCCCGCGCAATTGTCATTCAAAGTGCATCAGCGCTGAAAGCTGAAAATTGGTCTGGGCAGGAGGGGGGTTTAAGTGCCCAGTAAGCAAGTGGTTAAAGCAGATCTAAACCCATACCTCCTGTTATGTAAAATGGTTTTGCTCCTTTAAGGAAAGGAAATCAGATGATGTAATTGTCAAGGGTTGTAATCTTTGTGACAGGTAATAAATACCTGTAAGGGTTAATTAGCATGCAGGCACTTATATTTGACACTATATCCTCTATAAACAATGATACATATAATTACTTGTAATTCAAATTCTGTATAAATTTTTGTATAAAAGTTTATTCAGCTCTTACAGGATATCGTTAAACTCTGGCACCCAGGGCACGTTCCCTACATCTTCTGTTTGGATGTCATGGTCGTGGACAATCTCACATAACAATATAAATACAGATCACCAAATGTGGGAATTAAAAGCAAAATGCAGACACCTTCGCTAGCAATTTTATGTTTGTGGGTGTTACTATTAAATATAATTTGTGGAATTATATGTTAGCTAATAGCTCTGTTTTCAGCAGCTTCATCTAAATGTCTAACCGCTTCAGACTCATTAATGTGGTATAGTGTCACATGTCTCCTCATTTATCCTCTTTGACTGTGTTTTTTTTTTTTCTTCTACTTCTTCTTTTTTTTTCCATTATTTATAATAAATACATCTTTCTCACAGCCATAATGCTTTAATTACTAAAAATCGAAAAAAAAAATGTTTGGAGAAACTGGTAAATTCATGGATTTAGTCCTGCTTAAAGTGGATGCAAACCCCTACATATACCCAGCAAAATAACTGGCCTCCAGTGATACACAGAGATGAAACAAATCCTTCTACGTAAGTTGTACCAGTTCATCTGCTACCTTCTCCTCCCTAAATTCCATTCAAAGTGGAAAGTTTACCAAGCTTGTCTGAGAGTTCAGAAAAAGGGGGGTGGAGAGCTGAAATTACACACTGTATGGCTTATGCCGCGTACACACGGGCGGACTGTATGGCGTACTTAGTCCGTCGAAACACATTTCAGCGGACAATCCGCTCGTGTGTGGGCTTCAGCTGACTTTTTCAGCGTGCAGTCCGGCGTACTAAGAATTTCGTTTTTTTCTAAATTCTGTCCGTCGTACTTTGGTTTCAGCGGACAGTACGGTCGTCAGTATGCTAGTTCGACGGACTAAGAATGGCGCATGCCCAGAAAGGATTTACACGGCGGAAGGGTGCTTTGCTGTGTCTTGGACTTCCTATTTCTAGTCCCGTCGTACGTGCTGTACACGTCATCGCGCACGCTTTCGACGGACTGTTTGTGTATCCGTGTGTGGTCAAGTCCGTTCAGTGGAAAGTACGACGGACTGTCCGTCGGATTGTATGACGAACTAAGTACGCCATACAGTCCGCTCGTGTGTACGCGGCATTAGTGAAGAGAGCTCAGATGAACAGGATATCATCAACAGCTGTGGAGAGATAGCAGCTGGCAATTACCCGACAGCTGAGTGGCCAGCTCAGAGAAAGAAACAGCCCTCACACAATCGGCTGGAGATCCCTCCTCTGTCACCTTTTTTCTCTTTTCTCTTTTTTCTCTTGGTGTCAGGAAAATTTGTCAGAAGAGATCCATGCTGATAGCAGAGGAACAAAGTAGCAGACAGAAATGACACTTAGCACTCTTAATTGAGACAAGTACACACTATAAAGGGATATGCTTTTTTTTATATTTCATGTCTGAGGTTTGCAACCACCTTAAAGACCTCATTCACATCTGGCAATTTGGGATCGTGGACAGAATCGCTACAGTTCTGTCCGAGATTCCTAATCACATTGCAATAGTACGCCCCATTTGTTTGGGTGCCATTCATCAAGGAGCTCCTGCTCCTCTTTGGGCAACAAGCATCACGTGATGTACTTTGCCACAATTACCACACATTTTTTCCACCACACTGCTTTTAGGGGCCATTAAAAATGAATGGCACCCAAACAAGCATGGTGCATTTTGCCACTGTTGCAGAAGAATTTGGAACTGTGGCCAGATCCCAAAATGCCAGATGTAAACGGGGTCTTAAAGTGGAGCAAAACCTATCAATTTAACTGTTTCAAAAAACAGTTGCATTCCAGGAATGCTAACTGTCACATTTGCTTGTGCTCCCAACCAAACCGTTAAAGCATCAAATGGTCGGATTGATACAGTATCTGAGCACATGTGCACCACCATGGCAACTGCAGAGAAAACAGAGGCTCAGATGGCAGATTTCTTGGCTGTAAAGGTGAGTGTAGTTCCACTTTAACACCACTTTTGTTGCGAAAAAAACATTCCCCTTCTGGGTGATCTGTGTACATTGCAAGGATAGATTCCTACCTTTTGTTTATCTTAAGAAATAGCTGTTTGTGTCCATGTGCTGAGTGAATCTGTATGGAAGCGATTTTAGAATTATTAATCAGCTGCTGCAATTGCAGGGCTCTAATGAGGAAAATGGCAGGGTCTGCATCCTTTTAGATATGATTTCCCTTTGGGAGTATCTCGTCAAAATGAGCTGAACCAGTTCCATCACGTAACAGGTAGCAACACTGCTGGCTTTGTAAGCAACAAGTAGAGATTGTCCTGTACTGGCTGTGAATTTTTTTCAGATAATTCAGTTTTTGCTACCTATATGCATTCTGTGTCATCTATTGTTTGAACTTTGCAGAAGTTCTATATTACAAGCATTAATTGTTCCATAAAGCAACTTAAAGTTAATTGACTGACTGAAGAGTTAATTCTTATTAGAGATTTATTTCACTGCTTCCCAGTGGAATAGAGAAATGAGACTATCCAGCCCTTCTTATTGAATCTTCTTAAGAGCATTGAGTGTTTGGAAAAACTATCAAACAAACCTACTGGTAATCTTTCAAGACAACATTCATCAGCAGAGATTTACAAAGACCCACGGAGAGATTCATATAAAATAATCTCAGTGCCGCCTGTACTGGTAGAAAGCCACACATCGGCTCTAAAAAGAGATCTTTTCCAAGAATAGCTAAAAGAAGTGTTGATATCTAATTGCTACCCATCATTCAATGTACGAGACATATATCAGCGGAAAACAAAATGAATTCATACCAGTGGAAATGCACTCATTATTGTACAGCTATATCAGATCTGATGGTCTGCAGTATGAACATCATTGAAGTTTAACCCAGTTTATAGCAGCCATAAGTGAGGTGAATATGTGGGAGGGATGAAGACCATTGCTCATGTTTGTTCAGAAGATTGAGTCATTCAAACACTGCCTTTGTGCCTTCAATATTTCCTCTTCATAGTGTTTGTATCGTAATCACTAAAATCACAAATATGTTACCAATCTTTAGATGTGGTGGCTGCATTAGTTTTCTTATTTGTTTCCCCATTTTGTTATCTTGTGATCCTGCTGGTAACACACCTCCTGTCTTCCACTGTATCTATGGAGAAGCAAGGTTGCCCCCTTGGTCAGCAGCATTCTTCTGTGGAGAGGGTAAAGTTGGACTAGTAGATTTAAATAAAGTTTAGATATATTATTAATATATTATTTATTATTATTATTATTATTGCCTAACTTCAGTTAACACTGTTTGTGAATTTACAGAAAGTTGTTTTTTTTTCCTTTTGGAACCTACCCAGACCAATTTTTAACTTTCAGTGCTCTCACACTTTGAATGACAACTACTCAGTCATGCAACACTGTACACATATGAAATTTGCGTCCTTTTTTCACACAAACAGAGCTTTCTTTTGGTGGTATTTAATCACGTTTTTTTTCTTTGTGCTATAAATAAAAAAGACCGTAAATTTTGTGAAAAAAATGCCTCTTTGTTTCTGTCATAAATTTTGTTAATTAGTAATTTTTCTTCATAAATTTTGGCCAAAATGTATACTGCTACATATCTTTGGTAAAAAATAACCAGAATTAGTGTATATTATTTGGTCTTTGTGAAAGTTATAGAGTCTGCAAAACTATGATGTCAATCACTGAAAATTGATTACATCTGATCAGGCCTTCAGTACATCAGGGGGAATCTAATTTCTTGAGACACTAACAAGTCAGGAAAGTACAAATACCCCCCAAATGACCCATTTTTAGAAAGTAGACATTCCAAGGTATTAAGTAAGTAGTATGGTGAGTTTTGTTTAAGTTGTATCTTTTTCCCACAAATCTTTGCAAAATTAAGATTTTTTTTTTTTTTACAAAATTGTCATATTATCAGGTTATTTCTCACACACAGCATATGCATACCCAGGGGCGGACTGACAACTCATGGGGCCCCCGGGCAATAGGAGATTATGGGGCCCCCAAGCAATCAGAGATTATGGGGCCACACAGTATACAAAAACACACACACACCGTATACAATCACACAGTATACGCATACATGTACACATAGTATACACAGACATGTTTATATTGGCTGAGAAGGTACTGCAGAGGATTTTTACATACTGTCCCTAGTTTTACTGAGGCTGGCAACCCTGATGGGGCCCCCTAGTGGCCTGGGGCCCTCGGGCAGTGCCCGAGTGGCTGAATGGTCAGTCCGCCCCTGTGCATACCACAAATTACATCCCAAAATACATTCTGCTACTCTTCCCAAGTTTGCCGATACCACCTGTGTGGGACTTTTACACAGCCTGGCCACATACAAAGGCCCAATGTTGAAGTAGCACCTTCAGGCGTTCTACGAGCATAAATTACATATCTTATTTCTTAACCACCTATTACACTTTTGAAGGCCCTAGAGCACCAGGACAATGGTATTGCCCACACAATGACCCCATTTTGGAAAACAAACACACCAACGTATAATCTATGAGGCATAATGAGTCTTTTGAATGGTTAATTTTTTCCAGAAGTTTTTGGAAAATGTGGAAAAAAAATGAAAATGCATTTTTTACACAAAGTTGTCAATTTATTTTATTTAATTTAAAAAGATATTTCTAACACAGAGCATGTATATAGCAAAAATGACACCCCAAAATACATTCTGCTACTCTTCCTGAGTATAGCGATACCACATGTGTGAGACTTTTACACAGCCTGGCCACATACAGAGGCCCAACATTGAAGTAGTACCTTTAGGCATTCTAGGAGCATAAATTACACCTCATTTCATTCCTACCTATCACACTTTTGAAGGTCCTTGAGCACCAGGACAATGGAATTACCCATAAAATGACCCCATTTTGGAAAGCAAACACCCCAACGTATATTCTATGAGGCATGGGCTGCAAATAGGTACTCGGGTACTCTGATGGACTGCAGATAGGTACTTGGGTACTCTGATGGGCTGAAGACAGGTACTCGGGTAACTTGATGAGCTGCAGACAGGTACTTGGGTACTCTGATGGGCTGGTGACAGGTGCTCGGTTACTCTGATGGGCTGGTGACAGGTACTCAGGTACTCTGATGGGCAGGTGACAGGTACTTGGTACTCTGATGGCCTGGTGACAGGTACTCGGGTACTCTGATGGGCTGGTGACAGGTACTCGGGTACTCTGAGCATCATGCCGATCATGTGGTAAACATGATCGCGTGCATTCCCTATTTAAATGGGCGGACGTCATATGACGCCGCCCAGAACGAGAGCCGCGCTGCCTGGCTGTCATATGACGGCCAGCGTACGGCAAGTGGTTAATTACCCACCTCCTGTCTAGCCAATGTAGATATACAGCCAGACCAGAGCACGACCGATGCGGATGGACATACTTGTAGGTCCACCTGTGTTGGCTGCTCATGCATGTTCTCAGGAACATGCAGTGGTGTGATCTGTGACAGAGTGGGTCACAGATCGAGGTACAGGGCTGCTGTGATTGACCCTATACCATGTGATCACTGTGACCAATCACAGTAAATAGTAGTAAACAATGACTGTCATTCATGTCATTCATGATATCATTGCTTACTACTGTGATCTCTGTGATTGGTCACAGCGATCACATTGTACAGAGCCAATCACAGTGGCCATGTAAGATGTGATTGATAGCTGTGGTCAATTACCACTATCACATGAATGCAGCCGAGCACTGTCATAAATTATTGCTGCTTATTATTGCTGTCATAAATTCTTACTGATATATGTGTATATATATATATATATATATATATATATATATATATACAGGGGTCAAGTCCTGGGAAAAAAAGTGTGGGAACTCCCACCCAAGATCCATTTCCCCACCAAAAAAAAAAAAAAAAGGTACGCTCATATGCATATATACTTTACAGAAAATACAGTACAACATTTATTGTAAAGTGCCAGTTTACAAAAACAAAATAACGTGTCAAACAAAACAATCAACACAATGGGTGATGATCTTTCCCTCGCAGGGAATTTCTACCACAAATACACCCTGTTCCAAATTCTGTTACACAGCCCATTAGAAAATATCCCACAAACAGGAATAAGTATTGGCAGAGTATTGAAGAGTATTGGCAGGGTATTGCAGAGTATTGGCAGGGTATTGCAGAGTATTGGCAGGGTATGTATTGAAGAGTATTGGCAGGGTATTGCAGAGTATTGGCAGGGTATGTATTGAAGAGTACTGGCAGAGTATTGGCAGGGTATTGCAGAGTATTGGCAGGGTATGTATTGAAGAGTATTGGCAGGGTATTGCAGAGTATTGGCAGGGTATGTATTGAAGAGTAATGCAGAGTATTGCAGAGTATTGGCAGGGTATTGCAGAGTATTGGCAGGGTATGTATTGAAGAGTATTGGCAGAGTATTGCAGAGCATCGGCAGGGTATGTATTGGCAGGGTATTGCAGAGTATTGATAGGGTATTGCAGAGTATTGGCAGGGTATGTATTGCAGAGTATTGGCAGGGTATTGCAGAGTATTGATAGGGTATGTATTGTAGAGTATTGATAGGGTATTGCAGAGTATTGATAGGGTATTGCAGAGTATTGGCAGGGTATGTATGAGTATTGGCAGGGTATTGCAGAGTATTGGCAGGGTATGTATTGCAGAGTATTGGCAGGGTATTGCAGAGTATTGATAGGGTATTTATTGCAGAGTATTGCAGAGTATTGATAGGGTATGTATTGCAGAGTATTGGCAGGGTATTGCAGAGTATTGATAGGGTATGTATTGCAGAGTATTGGCAGGGTATTGCAGAGTATTGGCAGGGTATGTATTGCAGAGCATTGGCGGGGTATTGCAGAGTATTGATAGGGTAGTGCAGAGTATTGGCAGGGTATTGCAGAGTATTGACAGGGTATTGCAGAGTATTGACAGGGTATTGCAGAGTATTGGCAGGGTATTGCAGAGTATTGATAGGGTATTGCAGAGTATTGATAGGGTATTGCAGAGTATTGATAGGGTATTGCAGAGTATTGGCAGGGTATTGCAGAGTATTGATACTGATAGGGTATTGCAGAGTATTGGCAGGGTATCGCAGAGTATTGATAGGGTATTGCAGAGTATTGCAGAGTATTGCAGAGTATTGGCAGGGTATTGCAGAGTATTGATACTGATAGGGTATTGCAGAGTATTGGCAGGGTATCGCAGAGTATTGATAGGGTATTGCAGAGTATTGGCAGGGTATTGCAGAGTATTGATAGGGTATTGCAGAGTATTGATAGGGTATTGCAGAGTATTCGCAGAGTATTGCAGAGTATTGATACTGATAGGGTATTGCAGAGTATTGATGAGTATTGGCAGGGTATTGCAGAGTATTGATGAGTATTGGCAGGGTATTGCAGAGTATTGATAGGGTATTGCAGAGTATTGGCAGGGTATTGCAGAGTATTGATAGGGTATTGCAGAGTATTGATAGGGTATTGCAGAGTATTGATAGGGTATCGCAGAGTATTGATAGGGTATCGCAGAGTATTGATAGGGTATTGCAGAGTATTGGCAGGGTATTGCAGAGTATTGATAGGGTATTGCAGAGTATTCGCAGAGTATTGCAGAGTATTGATACTGATAGGGTATTGCAGAGTATTGATGAGTATTGGCAGGGTATTGCAGAGTATTGGCAGGGTATTGCAGAGTATTGATGAGTATTGGCAGGGTATTGCAGAGTATTGATGAGTATTGGCAGGGTATTGCAGAGTATTGATGAGTATTGGCAGGGTATTGCAGAGTGCAACTTACACACTAGTGACTAACCTGGTAGAGAAGGAGAAGTAAACTGGAAAAGTGCAGCGTGTGGCCCCAGGAGGCCAGGACTGACTGGCACTGGGTAGAGGGGAGGAGGGGGGGGACAGTCCGGAACTCCGGATCCAAGCAGGCGCGCAGCGTGTGTCAGCCTGCCCACTGACTTGCGCCAGTGCGTGCCCACGTGCACGGCCGAAGTCATGTGATCGGTTGCTAGATGCGGAGCGGCCCCTCCCTAGCAACCAGTCACTCGGCGGCTGAGGTGCGGCGGCGAACTACGCGCTGCATAGCCTCAGCCCTCAGGCAGCTAATGGGAACGGCGTTCCTGCTGTGGGAATAGTACGGGAACGCCGTTCCCATGCGTTCCCGCAGGACTCGAGCCCTATATATATATATATATATATATATATATATATATATATATATATATATATATATATAAATAAAAAACCATAATGGCTGTACAGTCAAGCATAGTTTTAAAAAGAATCCATATAATCTACAATGTTTTACCACCCCCCAACCTCATGTGTAAATGAGCCCTAATAATGCAACCGTAGTTGGTCAGTCAAAGTGATTCCACCACACTTTTTGAAAATTCTAAATCCATACAGTCTAGCGCAACCAGGGCCGGATTGGCCTACCGGGATACCGGGAGATTTCTCGGTAGGCCGCTTGCCCTGGGGCTGCTTTTAGTTGCGGCTGCATTGGTGATTTCTACTGCGGATCACAGAGCTGACTGGCTCTGTGTTCAGCGGCTGCGCTGTAACACAGCCTCGCCCCCCTAGACCAGCTCGTGTGATAGTAGATAGAACCAACTTTCCAAGGAGAGTTTCAAGAGGAGGAGGTGCCGCCCGTACAGCCCGCCCTGTGTGCCTGGATAGGAGAATTGGCAGGGGGGCTGCATATAGAGGAAATTAGCTTTCTATATTCCTCCATGCAGTCACTGAATGCTTGCAGGAGGGAGAGGAGGAGAATCAAGCATTCAGCGGCTGCATGGAGGAATATAGAAAGCTTATTTCTTCTATATGCAGCCCCCCTGCCAATTCTCCTATCCAACTTCTTTTACTGCCCCCCGTTCACCTTGTGCTCCCTGCCCAGTGCTCTCCTCCCCCACCACACTCTCCAGCCCCTCCCCCCCACAGCTCTCTCTACCCCTGTTCTTTCTGCCCCCCCCAACCTGCTCTCCAGTTCTCCCCATCCTTCTCTAGCCACCACTCCCCCCAGTGCTCTTCACACCCCCCCAGTGCTCTCCCCCCAGTGCTCTTCACCCCCCAGTGCTCCCCCCCAGTGCTCTTTACCCCCCCCAGTGCTCTTCTCCCCCATGTTCTCCCGCCAGTGCTCTCCACTACCCCCAGTGCTCTCCCCCCTGTTCTCCCCCGCCCCAGTGCTCTCCACTCCCCCCAGTGCTCTCCCCCCTGTCCCCCCAGTGCTCTCCATTCCCCCCAGTGCTTTTCACTCCCCCCAGTGCTCTCCCCCTGTCCCCCCCAGTGCACTCCCCCCTGTTCTTCCCCCCCAGTGCTCTCCACTCCCCCCAGTGCTCCCCCCAGTACCCCCACTCCCCCAATGCTCTCCCCCGTTCTTCCCCCCAGTGCTCTCCCCCCCGTTCTTGCCCCCCAGTGCGCTCCCCCCTCTTCTCCCCCCCAGTGCTCTCCACTCCCCCCAGTGCTCTCCCCCCCGTTCTCCCCCCCAGTGCTCTCCACTCCCCCAGTGCTCCCCCCGTTCTTCCCCCCCAGTGCTCTCCATTCCCCCCCAGTGCTCCCCCCTGTTCTTCCCCCCCACAGTGCTCTTCACTCCCCCCAGTGCTCTCCCCCCTGTTCTACACCCCCAGTGCTCTCCACTCCCCCCAGTGTTCTCCCCCCCCGTTCTCCTTCCCGCCCAGTGCTCTTCAGTCCCCTCAGTGCTCTCCCCTCTGTTCTTCCCTCCCTAGTGCTCTCCACTCCCCCAGTGCTCTCCGCCCTTGTCCCCTCCTTGTTCTCCCCCCCCAGTGCTCTCCCCCCTGTTCTCCCCCCCCCCCAGTGCTCTCCACCTGTTCCCCCGCCCCAGTGATCTCCACTCCCCCCAGTGCTCTCCCCCCTGTTCTTTTCCACCCAGTGCTCTCCCCCCTGTTCTTTCTCACCCCCCCCCCAGTGCTCTCCAGCTCTCCCCATCACTCTCCAGCCCCCATCCCAGTGCTCTCCAGCCCTCCATTCTCCCCAACCCTGTTCTTTCTGGCCCCCTGGTGCTCTCAATCTCTACCCATCGCTCTCCAGCCCCCCCCCATCGCTCTCCACCCCCCCCTGCTCTCCACTCCTGTTCCTTTTGGCTCCCCCCCAGCACTCTCCACTCCCCACCCCTGTATTCTCCACTCCAACCTGCATTTTGCCCCCACCCATGTGCTCTCCAACCCTGCCAATGCTCTCCACCTCCCATAATGCTCTCCAGTCCCCCGTGCTTTTTCCCTTGTTCTTTCTGGCCCCCACTGGTGCTCTCAAGCTCTCCCCCCTACTCTTTGTACCCTCCCAGTACTTTCCAGCTCCCGTGTTCTCCACCCCCAGTGCTCACTCTTAGCCCCCTTAGTGCTCTCAGCCTACCATGCTCTCCACCCCTGTTCTTTTTGCCCCCCCCCAGTACTCTCAAGTCCCCCCCCCTCACTCTCTGCTCTCCACCCCTGTGATCTCCACTACCCCCTGCTCTTTGCCCCCACCCATGTGTTCTCCAACCCCGCCAGCACTCTCTGCTCCCCCTTCTCTCCAGCTCCCACCCAGTGCCCTCCACTTCCCCAGGACCAGAGGACAGGCTGACTGGGGCCAGAAAATGGGGACAGCTGAAGGCGCAGGTGGCCAGGGACCACTTCATTTTACAGCAAACAGATCCTCTGGAAGGAGCACCGTCCCCATCCAAAATGAGAACAGACCCTGCCTGCTGCTGTCCGTCATGGATATTCTGCTGGCATGCAAGGTACCGTACCGAGCATCGACAACACACCTTCCCACAGACAGGGACCTCAGACTGGGACATGGGGCACAGGAGGGGGCTGCATTCATGGGCACAGTGAGGCTGCATTCATGGGCACAGTGAGACTGCATTCATGGCACAGTAAAGCTGCATTTGATGGGCACAGTGAGGCTGCAATAATGGGCACATTACCGCTGACTGCAAGCTCTATTTAAAACTAGCAAGATAGTTAGCTATATAGGTGGATATTTACGGTGTATACTGGGTTCAGAGCATGCAGACAGCACGCACAAGCTCATACCGCTGAGTGCAAGCTCTATTTAAAACGAGCAAGATAGTTTGCTATATAGGTGGATATAGCGGTGTATACTGGGTTCAGAGCACGCAGACAGCACGCACAATCTCCTACTGCTGACTGCAAGCTCTATTTAAAACGAGCAAGATAGTTAGCTATATAGGTGGATATAGCGTAGTATACTGGGTTCAGAGCACGCAGACAGCACGCACAAGCTCCTACCGCTGACTGCAAGCTCTATTTAAAACGAGCAAGATAGTTAGCTATATAGGTGGATATAGCGGTGTATACTGCGTTCAGAGCACGCAGACAGCACGCACAATCTCCTAACACTGACTGAAAGCTCTATTTAAAACAAGCAAGATAGTTAGCTATATAGGTGGATATAGCTGTGTATACTGCGTTCAGAGCACGCAGACAGCACGCACAATCTCCTAACACTGACTGAAAGCTCTATTTAAAACGAGCAAGATAGTTAGCTACATAGGTGGATATAGCGGTGTATACTGCGTTCAGAGCACGCAGACAGCACGCACAATCTCATAACACTGACTGAAAGCTCTATTTAAAACGAGCAAGATAGTTAGCTATATAGATGGATATAGCGGTGTATACTGCGTTCAGAGCACGCAGACAGCACGCACAATCTCCTAACACTGACTGAAAGCTCTATTTAAAACGAGCAAGATAGTTAGCTATATAGGTGGATATAACAGTGTATACTGCGTTCAGAGCACGCAGACAGCACGCACAATCTCCTAACACTGACTGCAAGCTCTATTATAAAAGATAGATATATCGCTAGCTATAAAGGTGAATATAGCGATGTATACTGCGGTCAGGGCATGCAGACAACAATCACTACAGAAGAGCAAGAACGAAAAATCGGCCGATAACGATCGGTGTATACTGTGTTGAAGGTACACAGAACACCCACTAACTGCTACAGACGCCAACACACTACACAAGGCCGCCGCGCTGGCGGCCTTATATAGTGTGGGGCGTGTACTACACAGCCTGAGCTATGATTCGCCACAGGCATCCTACCTGTGGCCAATCATGGCTCTCCTCGCTGCCGGCGCTGTGATTGGCCAAGCATGCGGGGTCACAGTGCATGCTTGGCCAATCATGAGCCAGCAATGCACTGCGCCATCGCAGTGCATTGTGGGCCGTGAGCGCCACACGAATTTGGCGCGAACGGCCCATAACGTTTGGAATTCGCCGAACGGACGAACAGCCGATGTTCGAGTCAAACGTATGTTCGACTCGAACACGAAGCTCATCCCTAGTGAGGACACTATGTTCCCATCACCAATTCCCCTAAATGGAACCACTGCTTGTTATGACTTAACTGGTAAAACAGGGGTCATGACATTAAGGTGAGCAGTTGGTGGAGCATGAGTGGTGGCAGACACTGAAACTGCAAGAGTTTTCACTTCGTGGTGGACCATTTATTATTATCTAAAAAAATGTTTGAATCACAATTAAATTTACACTATTATTTTATATGGATACTGATGCACTTTAATAATGAAGTAGCACAGTGTGTGTGTTCACTGTAATGTGAGTGTTGATTTATTGATTCTATTTAGAGGTTGCGCTACACTGTATGGTTTTATAAATTAGTATACTAGCCTATAAAGTATACACCCTATCCTTTCCCTTTATTTATTTATTTATGTAGTGCTGACAATTTGCACAGTGCTTTACACAGTGTAAATTAAAATCAAGCCATGCCCTTAAGGACCTTACAATAAAAAAGTCCCTATGTTGTTACATGCATACATACATCTATAGAGAATAAGTGTTGCACTGTCACACACATTCAGCAGTAAATGATCATAACAAACCAATAAGCTAATAAAAGTCCAAAAGTGTTAACTATAAAAAAAAACTCCACTGTGAAAAATCTTGATAAATCCAAGTACACCAACCACCATGCGATAAAGGGGGGCAGATTACTAGACATTCAGACCTCACATTATAAGAGGTCTAAAACGGAAATAAACCAAAATCTCACATGGATGAATGGGTGGATGTATGTCAGTGCCTCAGATCCCCCTGACACTGATATTAAACCACAGGTTGACCTCAAATCTGTTAATTAAGGGTCCTTTCACACTGACGTTCCTTTTTTCAGTCCGTTCAGTTCAGTTCAGTTTTTTTTTTGGGGGGTTGAAAAACGGATGCAGATGTAAGTTTTGACACCCGTTTTTACATCCGTAAACGTCCGTTTTACATCCGTCTACATCCGTTTTACATCCGTTTTACATCCGTTTTACATCCGTTTTACATCCGTTTTACATCCGTTTTTTAAATTGACATCTGTTTTTCATTGCTTTTTCTTCAGTTTCTCATCCGTTTTACATCCTTTTTTTTATATAATCTCCCATGAGATTTTGCTCTTCCCCAGCATGCATTGTGTTTCCCATGCTGCTTTGTGGTCCCAGTGATTGTGTGCAGACATTTTTTTTTGTCCTGTTACCTGTCTCTGTGCGTTTGTAGTATTTTTAGCTATGATTTCTACCCGATTTTGGGACGACGTGACATGTGTTGTCCTTATGGAGTATGTGAGGAGAGTGGAGAGTCGGAGGAGGGGAAGATTGCAGCAAAAATGTCGTACCTATTGGACACATCCCATGCTGCTGAAGAGGCCCTATGAGGGTTTCATTTCTCTGCATTATGGCGATTTGCGAAGATACCCAACAAAATTCTACAATTTTACCAGGTTGACTATCCCCACATTTGATTTCGTCTTTGAAAAACTTCAACCACGTCTGCAGCGTTTGGACACAAACATGAGACGTTGTGTGCCCCCCGAAGATCGCCTCATACTTACTCTCAGGTACACCAGCCTTGCTGTTGTTTATTTTAGATTATGAGCCCCCTACTTCCCTGAGCCAATAGTCAAAGCCCTTGATATTTGCCAAGGCATGTACATAACTCCCTCTCCCCGCCACTCACCTAGACCCCTCTCAACTGCCACCTAAAACCCACTTAAAGCGGACTTCCACCCTATTAAAAGTAATTGGCTACAAAAAAGTGTAGCTGCTGACTTTTAATAAACAGCCACTTACCCGTCCCATGGTCCAGCGAAGCATCCGCCTGACACCTCGCTCCTCTCCCCCTCCTCTGGTATTGGATGTATAGAGCTTATGCACATATACTATCGTTTATAGTCTAGTAACATTCATTTATATTCATCTTAGGTTTCTTGCCACGGGACAAACTTTCACCAGTTTAAGCCACTATTTTCTGCTGGGTATATCAACAATATCAGAAATTGTACATGACACCTGCAAGGCTATATGGGAGGAGTTAAGACCGCTTGTAATGCCAGTTCCTGATGTACAAATGTGGTCGGAAATCGCAGATGGATTCCTGAAGAACACACAATTTCCAAACTGCTTTGGAGCCTTGGATGGCAAACACATTCGGATTACAATGCCTCCTGGATCTGGCTCCAGCTATTACAACTACAAAAAATATTTTTCAGTGGTTCTGATGGCAATCTGTGATAGCAACTATAAATTTGTCGCAGTGGATATTGGCGCGTATGGCAGCACTGCTGACTGCCGAGTGTTTAGGGCATCCAGGATGGGGAGAAGGCTTCTAGAGGGCAGGATGAACTTACCGTCTGACAAACCACTTCCTGGAACATCTGGACCTGATATGCCTCATGTCCTCGTGGCTGATGAGGCTTTTGCGCTCTCAAGGCACATTTTAAGGCCATATGCAAAACATAATTTAAACAACAAAAAGAGAATCTTCAACTACCGACTCAGTAGAGCAAGGAGGTACATCGAATGCACATTTGGCATACTCAGTAGCAAATGGCGCATATTCCACAGAGCCTTGCAACTGAAACTGGCCAATGCTGAAGGTGTTATTCAAGCATGCTGTGTGCTTCACAACTTAATTCGTGAGAAGGAAGGCATCAGCATGGAAGATGAAGATGAAATCCATTTGCCCTCTGTCAATCTTTGTGGACTGCGCCCAAGCTATTCTATCCTTGCTCTGCGTGACCAGTTTGCAGACCATTTTATGTCCCCTGATGGAGAGGTTCCATGGCAGTATGCTCATGTTTAAGTAGTGTTAACATTGCTATGCATTGCCTATGTAATCCATCATCTACTTTGTCTTAAAATTTTTATCTAGTGTATTGAGAGTACAAAAATAAAATGCAGTTTTCCATGCAGTCAAATATTTTTTATTCATGTCATATAAAATAAGTGACCACAGTATATATCTCAAAATATATTATATGCAAACATGTATTGTGTAACCATAAAAAATAACATGTATATAAACATATTTTGCGAACAAAAAAGTGAGTAAACCCCTCACATTTTATAAAAACCAAAAAACTAGGGACATGGATAACTGCAACCATGTCCTGTTGTCTGATGTGACCAAGATCAACATATTTGGTTCAAGTGTGTGTGGTGGCAACCAGGTGAGGAGTAGAAAGACAAGTGTGTCTTGTCTACAGTCAGGCATGGTGGTGGGGGTGTCATGGTCTGGGGCTGCATGAGTGCTGCCGGCACTGGGGGGCTACAGATCATTGAGGGAACCATGAATTCCAACATGTACTGTGACATACTGAAGCAGCACAGCATGATCCCTCCCCTTCAGAGACTTGGCCGCAGGGCATTATTCCAACATGATAACCCCAAACATACCTCCAAGACATCCACTACCTTGCTAAAGAAGCTGAGGTTAAAAAGGTGATAGATTGGCCAAGCATGTCTTCAAACCTAAACAATATTGATCATCTGTGGTGCATCCTCAAACTCAGGTCATCTCACAGCTGAAACTCACATTTTAAGCCAACAAAAAAGTTGCTCAAGACGATCTAAGATTGACCTAATCAGTCTCCAGACCTTACGTGCCGGGTCACACTACTGCAATGACTTTAAAGATCCTGGTAAAAAGGCTCTTTGGGGGAATTAGAGTATATATTGGTCGATTGGGAGGAACTAGGAAAGGAGTGCATCTGAGACCTTGATGCCTCATATGAACTAGAGATAGGCTGGGTAGGTGGGGTCAATACATTGTGGACACTGGTGGTTGCTTGATGTTGCTGATGGGGATTACTACTAAGAGGTGCCACTTGAGGTTGGGTCAGTACATTGCGGACACCGGTGGTTGGTTGATTTTGGTGATGGGGGGTAATACTTTGAGGGTAATGATACATCTGATGAGAAAAGGTAGCTGGAGCAGGGTCCAATGTATAACCCTGGTAGGGGCGTTGTTGCTCATTTATGAGTGGTAGCATGGGGTCATTAGAAATTGCAGACCTTACACACGCACCTGTGTAACTAAAAATCGACATTTGCACCTCCAGTTTTCGATGCATGGGGACCTGTGCCAATTGGTGGTACAGGCTCCTTAGGAAAGCTGCATCTTGATCTGAGGGGTCTGCAAAAGGATCCCTTGGGTCAGCCCTCCTCCTTTCCTTCATGTCTTCCATGAATTGAAGCATTGCTCCTTCCAAATCTGGCCTGTTTTGTCCTCCGCGTTGTCTTGTCCTTGTGACACGAACAGAACGATTCTGTTGAGGGAGAACGTTTTTAGAACATTTATCAATGTAAACATTTTACAATGGGTCATTTTGTATGGGATTCTTACAGGCACACGTCTTTCCTGGGCGATTGCTCTTGATGATGCAGAAATTGTAGAGGGTTCGGATGACCCGGGTTGTTCGGCACCATGCTCAGCTGGTATCTCTTCGGCTCCAATCTCTGTGGCTTGGGATATATTAGCAGAGTCCGAATCCCCCTCCTCTTCCGTTGCTGAAATGTTGGTGCTTGTACTGTAAAAAGATATGTTGATCAATGGATTACAGGACAGCACAGACGATTTATTACAATACATAATCCATGCAGAGCTGGACTGGGACAAAAAATGTGGCCCTGGAATTCATCCAAACCAGCCCAGGGCACAACACATCAGAATACAGCACATCAGGGCATGGGCACATCATCAGGGCACATTATGTGTTTGTTTTCTAGCCTGGCCAGCATTCAGAGTAGCGCAGGAAGCGTCTGTGTGTAGTAAGTTCTCTCTCATGTCACGCTCGCTCCCTGGCAGCCCCTCCTCTCTTCTTGTCTATCCCCATTGGCTTGTGACATCATCTGGGATAGACGAGAACAGAGGAGGGGCTGCCAGGAAACAAGCAGCGCTGCGTGACGTGAGAGAGAACTTACTACACACAGACGCTTCTTGCGCTACTCTGCATGCTGGCTAAATCTCGATCTACCTGTCAGGTACAAGCTGTCGGCAAATGATGGGTAGATCAATACGGACCTCATAGGCAATAGGAGGCGGCCGAACCAGGGCCACTGAGCCATCGGCCCACTGGGAAACTCCCGGTAGTCACGATGTTTTTATGTAATTTTGGAGAGCAAAAAGGTATGGAATTAGTACTTGCTTTCTTAAGTCCATAACTGTTCTTAAAAACCCCAACATTTCATAGAAGGGGCTTCTTCTTTTTTGTTGCGTTCCTGCACTACTTCTATTTTGTTCTGCTTCATCATTTAATTCACGTCGAAAACGGTCCCTGATTGATGTCCAACGTGTCACAATTTTTTTCCCTGCATATGAAAAGTAGACAAAATTAACAGAAAATTAATTATTAGTTATCTGTAAAACACATGCATGCAGCTGTAAAAATCTTAACCACTTGACACCTGGGCACTTAAACCCCCCTCGTGACCAGATGACATGTGGTACTAATACATGGCACTAATATACATGGAACGTGACACCAAAACGTGGCACGTGGCACATGGCATCAATACGTGGCACCAAAACGTGGCACGTGGCACGTGGCACTAATACGTGGCAAAAAAAGTGCCACATGCCATGTTTTTGTGCCACGTATTAGTGCCACATGCCACGTCTTGGTGCCACGTATTGAAGCCATGCTCCATGTCTTTGTGCCAGGTGCCACGTTTTTGTGCCACGTATTAGTGCCACATGCCACGTTTTGGTGCCACGTATTAGTGCCACGTGCCACGTTTTGGTGCCATGTATTAGTGCCATATGGCACAAAGACGTGGCACATGGCACTATTACGTGGCACCAAAACGTGACATGTGGCACATGGCACTAATACGTGGCACCAAAACGTGGCATGTGGCACTAATACGTGGCACAAAAACATGGCATGTGGCACTAATACGTGGCACAAAAACGTGGCATGTGGCACTAATACGTGGCACAAAAACGTGGCATGTGGCACATGGCACTAATACGTGGCACCAAAACATGGCATGTGGCACTAATACGTGGCACCAAAATGCGGCATGTGGCACTAATACGTGGCACAAAAACGTGGCATGTGGCACTAATACGTGGCACAAAAACGTGGCATGTGGCACTAATACGTGGCACAAAAACGTGGCATGTGGCACTAATACGTGGCACAAAAACGTGGCATGTGGCACATGGCACTAATACGTGGCATGTGGCACTAATACGTGGCACCAAAATGCGGCATGTGGCACTAATACGTGGCACAAAAACGTGGCATGTAGCACTAATACGTGGCACCAAAACGTGGCATGTGGCACTAATACGTGGCATGTGGCACATGGCACTAATACGTGGCACCAAAATGGGGCATGTGGCACTAATACGTGGCACAAAAACGTGGCATGTGACACAAAGACGTTTTACGTTTTTGTGCCACGTATTAGTGCCACATGCCATGTTTTTCTGCCACATTTTTGTGCCATGTGCCACGTATTAGTGCCCTGTGCCACGTTTTTGTGCCACGTATTAGTGCCACATGCCACGTTTTTGTGCCACATGCCACGTTTTGGTGCCACATTTTTGTGCCATGTGCCACGTTTTGGTGCCACGTATTAGTGCCATGTGCCACGTTGGCACATGGCATCAATACGTGGCACATGGCACTAATATGTGGCACAAAAACGTGGCACTAAGACGTGGCACTGATGACACTGGAATGTACACTGACAGGTGGCACTGATGACAGATGGCACATGACACTGACAGGTGACACTGATGACAGATGGCACATGACACTGACAGGTGACACTGATGACAGATGGGTGACATATGGATGTGCTACAAGTCTCACAAGCCACCCCAAACTGCTTACCTCGTATCTTGCGCTGCTTTTGATTCATTGTGGTCCAATTTGGTGTGACCTCTTTGAATATTTCTTCCCAGATGATGGATTTGGTAATACGGTCACTGTATTCACTGCATTTCTTGTCCCAGATAGCTGGCCTGGCATGCACCAGGTTGATAAGGCGCTCATGGGACACATCTTTAGCCATGTCTCTCTTCTCTTCTATTCTCTTCTCTTCTCTCTCTCTCTTCTTCTCTTCTCTCTCTCTCTTCTTCTCTTCTCTCTCTTCTCTCTCTCCACACACTGGGCTGCATGTGACTTCCTGGTTAGACCACTACCTGGGTCATAGGTTATCTTCTTATTGAAATATTAATAAAACACATATTTTTGGTACAAAACGGACGTCCGCGGATCGGATGTAAATCGGATCGTACGCTGAGATCCGTTTTACGTTCGTTCCGTTTTTCATACGGATGAAAAAATAGGTTTTCCCTCCGTTATAATAAACGGAACATAGCGGCGACGGATGTCAGCGGATGTCAGCGGACATTCATCCGCTGACATCCGCAATTCCATAGAGATACATGTATGTCCGTTTTTCTTCCGAAAACGGAAGGATGAAAAACGGACATACGGAACGTCAGTGTGAAAGGACCCTTAATCTGATTTCATTCACCATGGTACATACCAAAAGAAGGACAAATGCATTCCATAGTGAAGTACACAATTTATACACCGTTTTGTACGGTTGTATGGACTTATCTGTATGATTTTGACATTTCTGAATATTTTGTATAATTTTCACGTTTGATTAGATCACTTGCAGATATATGATTGTCCACTGCATAGTAGCAGCGGTTGCGCTACTGTGGAACTGATCATTGGTTGGTCACTAATAATAATGTCACAACATTTTTTGGATTTATTATTTATTTATTATTTAGGTAGCAGCACTGAAATACATAACACTATAGGTAAATTTTGGAATCCTAAGTGCAGTGAAACACACAACATTTTATGATATTATAACTTATAGTTGGTTATTCATGGATTACCATTATTAGGAACTGTTTTTCATCCTATATCTGTATTTTCTTTTATGTTATGTTGTTATTTTTCAGTCTATGGATTTTTAATCATGTTTTTTATAATAAAAGTTGAATGATTTTATAATTGTTCTTGTTTTTGGAGGTACCAAGAAAATCCCCCTTTCTCCTCCACAATGTTCCCATTTATTTGACACCAATGATAATAACCAGGGTTCTTTCCCAAGAGCACAGAGGCTGCCGGCACACCAGAGCACCAGTTCCAAGCACTGGAATTGATCTGGACGCATGTATAGTTTTATACACATCTTTTGACGTGGCGGTTGGTTGGGTTCGCCGCTACGGAAAAGGGGCTCTGATGGCAAAAGCGGACATTGAATCTGCTTTTCATTTGCTCCCTGTCCATCCGGACAGTTTCCGCCTGCTGAGGTACTAGTGGTAGGATGAATTTTATGTACATCGCTGCGCTTACACATGGGCTGCTCAGTTTCCTGCGCTTTATTCGAGATGTTCAGTTCCTTTGTTGAATGGGTGGTCCATGATGTATCAGGGATGAATTCCATCATCCATTACTTGGATGATTTCCTTTGCGTGGGGCCTCCTTCTGCTAAGGTCTGTGGGATACTTTTGTCTACATTACAGCACATTGTGGGCAGATTCGGGATTCCCTTGGTGGAGGATAAGACGGAGGGCCCGACTACCATGCTTTGTTTTTTTAGACATAGTGATCGATTCGGACACTATGGAGTGTTGGTTGCCGGAGGATAAATTGTTGGCCCTCAAGGTGGAGATCCGTGGGACTGCACAAGAAAAGCTTAGGTAGCTACAATCCCTGTTGGGCAAGTTTAATTTCGCATGTTCCATTAGCCCCATGGGCAACGTTTTTTGCAGATGGCTATTGGCTACTATGGCGGGGATTAAGTCCCCTACACACTTTATCCGTTTTAAATCAGGAATATTGGGAGGACTGGAGGGTGTGGCACATGTTTTTGGAAGAATATAATGGGAGATAGTTTGGATGTCGGGGCCGGTGAGCAACTTGGACTTGGAGCTTTTTACAGATGCTGCAGGGCCATCAGATCCTGCGGCCTTCTACCAAGGTCATTGGACTGCGGCACCTTGGCCGCATTCCTGGTTAGACATTTTCTCTGTAACATGGTGCTTCTGAAGCTTTTTCTGGTAGTGCTGGCCATGGAAATCTGGGTCGAGTCATTTCGAAACTTGAAAATTTGGTTGAATTGCGACAACATGGGAGTGGTACAAGTCATTAACCGCATCTCAGCATCATAACAACCCGTTCTACGACTGTTGCAACACATGGTGTTTCGCTGCCTACAATTGAATGTTTTTCTGTATGCTGTTCACCTCCATGGGGTAGACAAACCACCGCCACCTCCCAATAAAAAATGGTACTTTAGCACGTGACCAGCTGTGTCCAATCACAGCCGGTCACATGTACTGTCCACATCCACGGCGCTCGTGCACGCCCCTAGGGCGTGCACATTGAAGCGATCCAGGACGAGGTTTGTCACGCTGACACAGCCCAACCCAAATCACAGTAAAGAGACAATGAAATTGGCTCTTTACCACGTGACCGGCTGTGTCCAATCACAGCCAGTCACAGAATGTCAACAAACCACGGTAACGAGATGTTACCAGGTTCTCCTCCTCACACACTGATTGTGTGTGAGAAGGAGATTGCTGTAACATCTCGTTACCACTTACAGTACACACCAATCACACTGACTGCCCCCCCAATAAAGAGGACCTGTCACCAGCCATAAAAGTACCAGAGTACCTGAGTATCTGTCACAGTCCATCTGAGTATCCAAATACCTGTCACAGCCCATCTGAGTACCCGAGTACCTGTTACAGCCCATCTGAGTACCCGAATACCTGTCACAGTTCATCTGAGTATCCGAGTACCTGTCACAGTTCATCTTAGTCCCTGAGTACCTGTCACAGTCCACCTGAGTACCCGAGTACCTGAGTACCTGTCACAGTCCATCTGAGTACCCGAGTACCTTAGTACCTGTCATAGTCCATCTGAGTACCCAAGTACCTGAGTACCTGTCACAGTGCATCTGAGTACCTGAGTACCCAAGTACCTGAGTACCTGTCACAGTCCATCTGAGTACCTGAGCACCTCTCACAGTTCATCTGAGTACCCAAGTACCTGAGTACCTGTCACAGTCCATCTGTGTACCTTTCACAGTCCATCTGAGTACCCAAGTACCTGCCACAGCCCATCTGAGTACCCGAGTACCTATTACAGTTCATCTGAGTACCTGAGTACCTGTCACAGCCCATCTGAGTACCTGAGTACCTGTCACAGTTCATCTGAGTACCCGAGTATCTGTCACAGTCCATCTGAGTACCCGAGTACCTGTCACAGTTCATCTGAGTACCTGCGCCTGTCACAGTTCATCTGAGTACCTGAGTACCTGTCACAGTTCATCTGAGTACCCAAGTACCTGAGTACCTGTCACAGTCCATCTGAGTACTCGAGTACCTGTCACAGTCCATCTGAGTACCTGAGTACCTGTCACAGTTCATCTAAGTACATGAGTACCTGAACATCTGTCACAGCCCATCTGAGTACCTGTCACAGCCCATCTGAGTACCTGGGTACCTGTCACAGCCCATCTGAGAACCTGAGTACATGTCACAGAACATCTGAGGGTCTGTCACAGTCCATCTGAGTACCTGTCACAGTTCATCCGAGTACTTGTCACAGCCCATCTGAGTACCCGAGTACCTGTCGCAGCCCACCTGAGTACCTGTCATCGCCCATCTGAGTACCTGTTACCACCCATCAGAGTACCCGAGTACCTGTCACAGTTCATCTGAGTACCCGAGTACCTGTCACAATTCATCTGAGTACCCGAGTACCTGTCACAGTCCATCTGAGTAGTCGAGTACCTGTCACAGTTCATCGGAGTACCTGAGTACTTGTCACAGTTCATCGGAGTACCCAAGTACCTTAGTACCTGTCACAGTCCATCTGAGTACCCAAGTACCTGAGTACCTGTCACAGTTCATCTGAGTACCCAAGTACATGTCACAGTCCATCTGAGTACCTGAGTACCTGTCACAGTACCCGAGTACCTGAGTACCTGTCACAGTTCATCTAAGTACATGAGTACCTGAGCACCTGTCACAGTCCATCTGAGTACCTGTCACAGCCCACCAGCCAGCCACCCGCAATCATGGGCATGAGAGCCAGGACAGAGATTTTGCATGTAAACACACAAATCCCCATTATGACAGGAGAGGCGATACAGATCTGCTGTTCCTAGTAATTAGGAACAGCGATATGTCTCCTCTACCAGTCAGTACACTGCCCCCACAGTTAGAAACACACACAAAGGAACACATTTAATCCCTTGATTGCCCCCTAGTGTTAACCCCTTCCCTGTGTAGTAGAATTTCATATTAACCAATATATACTATGTTTTCCATAGATATAGAAAATCTTAATTTTTAAATGTTGAACTTTAGATGACCTCTCTGCTTCTTTCTGATATTTTTAATAAGATAGTTTACTGGGTGAAAGTTCATTGGGGTAGTTCATTTTGAGTTTTTAAGTAAGCGCTAATTAGAAAAGAAAACACTTGACAGCAGTGAAATACAGCCTGATAAGATAAGAACATCTTATACAGGTGGTTTAGAAATAATTATGTGGAACATGGGAAAGTTATGTACAGTACATTAAATTAAGTTTGACAGGGTCAAACAAAGGTCTGCTTGTGCCCTCATTAAAACTGTTAAAATACATTGAATGGGATAACACTGATGTATGTGTGGTGTGTATGTTTATGTATGTGTGTGTATATATATATATATATATATATATATATATATATATATATATATATATATACAGTATATATTATGTAGATAATACAATACTTTTTGTGAAACAAGTACACATGTATGTATACTTGTAGATAGAACTGTATAGTGAGAAACAATAAGACATAACACATAATGGTGGGGTTATTGAAAGTTCATTTTCCCAAAGTCGTAAATCTGTTCACTTTGAGTTGGTAAAGTTTTATCAGGGAGAGGAGGGTTGATTTAACACAGCTGGGTGCCATACTGTCTCTACACAGGTGTTTTTAATTGGACAAAACCAATTATAAATCACTTTAACGAACATACAGGAATTCTGGGAATGAATACGTTTGTCTGGTTGTAGAACAGGTGCCAGATTTATAGTTAGTTTCATTGACATAGATCTTAGCAACCAATCATATCTAGGAGAGATGGCTAAGATAAGGCTTGTAAAAGGGTATATAAATTGTTAGACAAACAAGTTAGATAGGAGCTCATAAGGATGAACTCTATGTATGCTGCTCTATTGCACGAGTCATAGAGGTCAGAAGCAATTTTTTTTTTTTAACAAAGGGGCACCCCTCTAGAGGGTTAACTACTCTCCATAAGAACCTACCTTTAACATGCATGTTGGTATCCTAGACTAAGTAAATTGGTCTGGAAGAGGTTTATTTTGATTGGTATCCTAGACCTACAAGAGGTCTGGGTGAGGTTTTGGGGTACATTTTTTGACCCCTGGAGAACCTCAATTGGTATCCTTGACTGGTAAGACCAGTTTGGAAGAGATTCTTGAGTTGCCTAAATGTACATGCATGTAGGTACCCTGGATTGGCAATCAATCTGATGGAGGCTTTGGGGTTATCAGACCCCTGGAAAGCCTAAGTTAAAAAAAAATGTTAGGATGAGTACTAATATGTAGTTACTAGTAGAAAAAGGTACCTCTGTTTTGTATAACATAGAACATAAAAGTTGTGGTGTAAAATAATACTCTTGAGTTTAGACATGCCAGGAAAGGTAAGTCCTGACAGGTGAATAAGGTAAAGGTTTTGGAGCTCCATTTGTTAACAAAGTTAAAAGGTATGTATCATCTATGTACTAAAGGTGTATATATGTTAATATGTATCTGATATAACGGCCTGTGTAATAAACTGAGTTAAGATCAGGTTGAGACATTCCTTTTCGCCGTGGCAAGCAGGGCTTGGCGGTTTTTCGTGTCTTAAGACAAGCGTTTTGGTAAGAAGACATATGCGCGTACGGTGCCTATTGGCTTTACTTTAAGCACTGATTTCCATAAGTAATTGCTAACTAACCTGTCAGTTTTAATAATTCTGTAAATATTTGTATATTTATATATAGTCAGGAATTTGTGTTCATATGTATGCATACTTTGCTAGGTGGAGTGACAGTGTATTGCTATATAGAAAACAGAAGATATTGTTAATGAATTTTGTTAATGAATGTTCACAAATGTAAGTTAATTTCTTTGTAATCTTTGTAGACTGTTAGGGAATATTGTATGTATAAGGGAGACTGATCATCTCCCAAATGAGGTTAGAATAAATCTGTAGTGGTTGTAATGACATTGGTGTGGATGGACCCTGTATGTTAGTTCTATGAGTGAATTGTAAGAAGTATGCAACTGATGCTGAATTCTGCATAGTGTATGATGAATATGGAAATGGTATGTACCTGTCATACCAATACAATTAAAACTTGCTGTCATATCTTTGATTTTGTGACACTTGTTATTAGTATTTGATAGGAGGATTTATATTTATATGAGTTAAATGTGTCATTTTGTGTGTGTGTGTGTGTGTGTTTTTTGTATGAGGAATCCCTATGTGAATGATTATATGTGATTTTCGTGGAGAGGCTAGGGATTGATACATCTATGGTGACTGATTGACTTTAGCGTCAAAGTTATAAATGTTATTGGCAGTGAGTGAGTGGATGTGTGTGCGGAAGGCATGATTCATTAAGTCTTTTTTATATTCTTTTGAGTATGTACCTCAGCTAGATAACGCCATGAATGGGCTGAGGGAGTTAGAAGTTATTTAAACTATAGAAAAAAGAAAGTTGTTTGTTTTAAGTAATTTATGACACAAATTTCACCCAGATTTAATTGTATCTAGCATACTGCTTCTGGAAGGAAAATGTATGTTGGTAATCATAGCATCTTAAACTGTAAAAAAAGGGTTTGTTTTGTTTTATAGTCATTAGCCCCTTTTCTTGCTGAAATACTGCAATAGGCAGATGGTTCAGTGTGACATAAATAATACTGAAGTTTATAGTTATAAGAATATTAGACGTTTTGATGGTACAGATGACTGTAATGATTTCTCTCCCGATTAGATGCTTAAATACAATTTGTGAATATATCTCATTGTTGTAGCTGCTCTCCGAGTATTATCTCCTGTGGAACCACAAGTCCCAGCATAGCTTGAATCCTTAGGAAAATTCAATGCTGCTAATATGATTAATGTCACGATTAAAAAGATTTTTACAGTTGTAGGTTTTACATGTTAGACAAGATAATGTATTTCTTTCAGTATGAGTGTAGAAGAGTAGAAGGTATAGCCACCGTTTTAGTAATAGCTGTCTGCACGTATGTGAAACAACAACATTAAAGCGGTTCTGCACCTTTAAAAAAAAATATTAAAAGCCAGCAGCTACAAATATTGCAGATGCTGACTTTTAATAAATTGACACTTACCTGTCCCAGGGTCCAGCGATGTCGGCGGCAGATGACGAGCAATCGCTCGTCTCTCTGCTGCCCCGCCACCATCCTCTGTCAGGGAATCAGGAAGTGAAGCATTGCGGCTTCACTGCCTGCTTCCCTACTGCGCATGCGCAAGTCGCGCTGCGCGTCTCTGCTGGTCCCTGCTGTGTCCTGGGAACTGTGTGTTTCCCAGAACACAACGGGGGGCGGGCATCTGCGGCGGTCTCTGGCGGTCTTGTCCCGGAAGTGGGTGGGTGAAGATACCGATTGTGGCACCGGAGGGGGGGGAGGGATCAGATGAGCGGAACTTCCACTTCAGGGTGGAGGACCGCTTTAAATCAGTTTTGTGACAGTTAATCTCCGTACTTTGTATCTCTCTAAAGGGGCATGTTTAGGGAGTTTTTTTTTTTTATATATTCTTTATTTTTATTTTTCAAAGACAGAATTTTTCAAAAGTTATTCACACGTTATTTTACAGATCTTGAGGGTGGAGTCGTATTACCTATTACAAAGCTACCGACTCCTTAGCCCTCTCTTCTTACAAAATACATTTAAAAGAATACATCTCCTCCCTCCCTCCCCCCTCACGGGCAAAAAAAAAAAAAAAAAAAAAAAAAAACAAACAAACAAAACAAAAAAGTCGGACGGAGTTGTGCCCCCCATTCTCCGCCCGTGTCCTTCGTTCTCCTCCTCTACTCCCCACTCCTATTTACTCAGACAAGACAGGTCCCACTCTCTATAAATGTCAGCCATTGTTGCCATTTCCCTTGGATTGCACTCTCTGGCTCCAGGGTTTTATTGATCGAATCTTCAATCAGTCTACTCTGCTCCACCCTTTTCACCCACTCTAAGATTGTCGGCCCCTGGGGGTCTCCCCAATGAATTGGGATTACGGCCTTGGCTGCATTCAAGAGGTAGGGGATAAGAGTAGCTTTATACTGTCTTACTCCCATGTCTGTGTCGTGGAACAGGCAAGACCATGGGCGTTTCCTGATCCTCATTCCAGTTATCAGGTAGATATTTTCAATTATCTTATCCCAAAAGGGTCTTATTTTTGGGCAATCCCACCAAATGTGTTTAAACGTGCCTTGTTCATTACATTCCCTCCAACACATCAAGTCCTCTCCTTTTCTTAATTTCTGCATTCTTATGGGAGTCATATACCACCTCGCTATTAACTTATATGCCATTTCATATGTTCGTGAGTCTTTCGCTAGTGTGTATGTCATTTTTAATATTTTATTCCTTTGTTCGTCATTTCTCAGAGTCCCCAGTTCCCTTTCCCATTTCCCTAAATATATGGGTAATTCCCCTTCTCCCTCACCTCTTAATACTTTGTATACTTTGGATATCCTTTTCACTGTACTTTGTGGGTCCTTAAATAATTTTTCTAGTGGCCTTAAATCATTCATTCCTCGTAGGGGTTGTGGGAGCCCTTGTGTGAAATGTGCTAGTTGATTGTATCTCCATTTATCTAAGGGTCTATTTCCCCATTGTTGAGTAATTTCCCTATATGTTAAAATCCTGTCTCCTATCATCACCTCACCCAGTGTTACTTCTACTTTCTGTGCCCATCTGCTATAAAACATTCGCTCTTCCATTCCTGGTATAAAATATTTTGTGTCTAGTAGTGACATTAAGGGGGAGTTACATGTCCAGTTGTGTGACTTATTTATTTTGTCCCATGTTCTCAGTGTGTGCCTTGTGATCATGCTAGCGCCTATTCCTAAGTTCCTTACTTGGGATGGTATCCAAATCATTTTTGTTAAGTCTGTCCCGCTTAAACTTATTTCCAACTCTGCCCAGTTCTTCCCCTCTGAGTTATGTATCCAATCTGCTATCCTGGATAATATTATGGCTTCGTAGTATTTTTTAAAATCTGGTAGCCCCACTCCTCCCTTTTCCTTCTCCTTTACTAGTACCTTGTGAGCAATGCGAGGTTTTTTGGGATACCATATAAATGCAAGAACAAGAGATTTTAATTTTCTAAAAAAACTACTCGGGAGGGCGATGGGGAGCATTTGGAATGTATATAGTACCGTTGGCAGTATAAACATTTTTATTACGTTCACTCTGCCTATCCACGATATTCTTTTATGTTTCATATTTTCCATTTGGGATTTAATTTTATTAAGCAAGGGTATATAATTTGTTTCATACAATTTCGTTTTTTTTGCCGTCAATTTAATCCCTAGGTAGCTCAATTCCCCTCCACTCCATTTAAAGGGTAGGCTTGCGGTTAGGTCTTTCTGAATTTCTTTGGATACATTCAAATTTAATATTTCTGATTTAGATAGGTTGATTTTAAAATTTGATATTCGACCGTATTGTTCTAATTCCTTCACTATCATTGGTATTGATACTCTGGGGTGCGTCACATACAAGAGCAGGTCGTCCGCAAATGCAGACACCTTATACTCCTTCCCTCTTACTGCTATTCCTCGTATGTCCTGATTGTCCCGAATTGCTGCCAATAATGGCTCCAGGGCAATCACAAAAAGAATCGGGGAAAGAGGGCATCCCTGTCTCGTCCCGTTGAATAATTCAAAGGGGCGAGACAGGGAGCCATTCACCCTAATCC
Organism: Lithobates pipiens; assembly: GCF_037356315.1. Classification (NCBI taxonomy): domain Eukaryota; kingdom Metazoa; phylum Chordata; class Amphibia; order Anura; family Ranidae; genus Lithobates; species Lithobates pipiens. Next base: position 428,795,655 of record NW_027507903.1, read on the forward strand.
TAGCTGTCGGTTTTTTATACAATGCTTTTACCCTCTGCATCATTTTCTCGCCCAGCCCCAGATGTTCCAGGGTCTCATTGATGAACTCCCAATCTGCTCTGTCAAATGCCTTCTCGGCATCCACCGACAAGAGCAGAGTGGCAGTCTCTCTTCTAATTACTTCCTGTATCAGCATTACTGACTTTAAAGCATTATCCCTTCCCTCTCGTCCCCTGACAAAACCCACTTGGTCGGTATGGATCCACTTGGGGAGGAGAGATTTAAATCGTTCTGCCAAAATTTTCGCATATAGCTTTACGTCTACATTCAGTAATGAGATCGGCCTATAGCTTTCCATCGCTGCTGGATCCTTTCCTTCTTTTAAAATCAATGAGATGTGGGCAAGCAGGGCCTCTTCACGGAAGGCCCCCCCATCCCCCACCTCATTATAATAGTCGCAAAGCTTGGGTGCTAGGAAATTTTTAAATTTTTTGTAGTACACGATGGAATAGCCATCTGGTCCGGGACTTCCCCCCATAGCTGTTTCCTTAATTGCCCTTTCCACTTCCATTACTGAAATAGGGTTCTCTAGTTCCTGCAGATCTTCACTTGACACTTTTAAGCTTTTAAACTTCTCTAGGTAATCCCTGGTTATTTCTTTCCTTTTCTCCTTCCCCTCTCCTCTCCTTCCTATGTTATATAATGCACTATAATATGCCTGGAAGTTCTCTGCAATATCCGGTGTTGCGAATTTCATCTCCCCCTCCCTATCTCTGATCCTCGATATATAAGTCCTGTTCTTCTGTTCCTTTACTCTTCTGGATAGCCACTTACTTGATTTGTTACCCCACAAGTGTCTCTCCCTATTTATTCTATGGAAAGCTGTCCTCCTCTCTTGTTCTAGATATTCTTCTAGTTCTCTTTTTTTTTTTGTAGTTCCTGTGATTCCTGGAGCCCTCTGGGTCTGGAAGTTTGTTCTAACTCCTCAATCTCCTTATATAACTGTCTCTTCGCCTTCTCCCTGTCTTTCTTTTTCCCTGCGCCAATTCCAATCAAGGTCCCCCTGATAACCGCCTTATGGGTCTCCCAAATAGTAGCCTTCGAGCACTCTCCTGTGTCATTCGTCGTATAGAAATCACTTAATTCCTGCAGGACTTTTACACTTACATCTTGTTCAAGGATGAGTGAATCATTTAATTTCCACGCGCTTCCTGTCCCCATCTGACCCTGTATATCTAGTTGGACACTTACAGGGGCATGATCTGACAGAGTAATTGGCTTAATTTCTGCTTTTTTTAAAAAGGCTACCAGTTGTTGTCCTACAAAAATATAATCTAATCTTGTAAAAGTTTTGTGTACGGAGGAGAAGTGGGTATAGTCCCGCTCTTTCTGGTGGGTAATCCTCCACCCATCGTGTAGCTGAGCGTTGTTAAGTGCTTTATTTATTTTCCTATACTGATGCTCTGATCTCCATGAGCCCCCCCCTGAGGAGTCCAGCTTAGGATCCAGGCACCAGTTTAAGTCACCCGCCAAGATTACCATTCCTATTCTGAAATCTTCTAATTTGCTTAATACTCTCAACAGAAATTTCTCTTGATTGCTGTTTGGTGCATACACGTTAACGATCGTACATTTCATATTTCCCAACTTGCCCTTTAAGAATAGGTATCTCCCCTCTGGGTCGGTCAGTCGGTCTTCAATCTCAAATCTTACTGATTTTTCAAACCCAATCGCTACTCCTCTGGAGTGTGCTGATGTGGAATCTCCATAGAACCACAATGGAAATTGATGAGATGATAAACTTATCCCGGAGCTACTAGTAATATAGGTTTCTTGGAGGCATATAACTTTTCCCCCCATAAATTGTAGTTCTTTATTGATTTTATACCTTTTTTCACTTGTATTTAATCCCCTTACATTATATGTTATTACGTTAATAAGAACCATTGGTATCTACTATTTTATTACTTCACACCCACCGACCCAGAGTGGGTCCACCCCTTCCAGCGGACCAGGAGGACACGAAGGACAGGTAAAAAAAAAAAAAAAAAAAAAAAAAAAAAAAAAGGAAAAAACAAAACCCCACATCCCCCCCTTCCACTACTCCCCACCCCGCACCCCCTTCCCCCCTCCCTCCCTCCCCCCCAACTCTGCCACTGCAGGCGTTGGTGGGGGGTCTCTCCCCCCCAATAGATGTACATGAACCTGGCTCTGTCTCTCTGACAGTGTCTATACTTCATGTTTCTTTGGGGGTTCATACCTGGTAGTACCTACCCAATGACGACGATTCCCTCCCCTCCGCCTCCTCCCCTCCCTTCCCCCTGGATCCCTCGAGCCCTCAACTTTGCTTTCTCCTGTATCTGTTATCTTCCGCTCCATCGTTCCTCCCTTTAGCGCTCCTTCTCTGCCATCTTAGCTTTCTTTGGGGGGAGTGCGTATCTATCTCCTCCTGCCAACCAGGTAGCGGGGGGGGAGTAATCTCTAGGTTCTCACAAAACCTTTTTAGGTCCTCCGGGAAGCGAAGTACCGCCAGGCGGCCGTCTCTTCGCCCCCGCAGGCACACTGGGAAACTCCACTGATAAGAGATGCCCGCAGCGGTCATAACTTCTGTTAGGGGTTTTAGGAGTCTTCTTCTCCTCAATGTCTCTGGAGCTAAGTCTGAGAATACTCGCAGTTCTGTACCCTCAAAGGGGATCCCTGAAACTGCCCTCAATTTCTCCATTATTTGCCCCTTCTCCTCTACATAGTGGAACCTCACAATCACATCTCGTGTTACTTCCCTGCTTACTCCTCCCCGATCTGCTATCCTGTGAACCCTATCTAGTTTTATGTTCTCAGTTGGGTCTCTATGTAATAATGGGTTGAAAACCTGCTGCACTATTTTGCTCAGCTCTGCGGCGCCATATTTTTCAGGGATACCTTTAATGCGTACATTCTTCCTCCTGCTCCTATTCTCCTGGTCTTCTAGTTTGTAAAGGAGGGACCTATTTGTTCTCCGTAAGATCTGTACCTGTTCTGCTATCTCCTCTATTCTCAACTCCTGGTTGTCCATTCTCTCTTCGACCTCCTCTACCCTCTCCAGAACTCTACCTATATCTGTCCGTACTCCCGCTATTTCTGTCTTTAAAGCCATCTCCATTTTTGCAAACATTTCTCCCAGCATCTCTTTTATTGGGGCGGGATCCACTTGGGGATTGGGTCGCGGGGTCTCTTCCTCAGTGATAGGTTCTCCCATTGCTCTCTCCCCCTCTTTCTCCCCTTGGCCTCTGTGGGAGCTTTGGGTTATAGTGCTTGTAATACTTGGGCTTGTTTCTTTCCTCCCCCCACTTCTACCCCCGTCTGCTTTTGCACCTTTACCTTCTTCTCCTAGCTTCTGTCTACTCGGCCCTGACCTCCTTCCTCCTCCCTGTTTTGGGCTTTCCTGCCCCTCCTCCAATATGCTGGTGTTCGCATTATTACATGCCATATATCTCTGTATCCCACCGGGACTGGCTATCGGGGGGGCACTTTTACCTGATTTTGTCTTCCCCCTCATTTTCCCCCCTCCTTTGCTTACACACAAATATACAGAAGTATCGTTGTGCACCTGTAATAAACACACGAGAAAAATACAGAAATATATATATGATGTTCTTCCCCGTCAACCTATGTGGACTGACGGAGTTGTCCCTTGGGGGAATCTTCGGATGCACCCTAAAGAGGCTTGATACCTTCTTACTCTTCTGAGGCAATAAGTTGGAGAAGGGTGCGCACAACAAAACAGGGAGAGAAGGAAAGGAGAATGAAAAACAAAAATCAGGGAGGTGCAGTTATCCCCGTCTGAACTCAGTCATACACTTGGGAAGTGTCACGTTGATCAACCCACTACTAGAGGGGGTAAGTTCCTTACGGTCCTTTCAAGTGGATCCTTCAGCCCAAAAAGTGGCCCTTATTTAGCGTCAACCTGTGCTCTCCTTACTTACATCAGATATACCACAATGTCTGAACAAACCTTCCGTGTACCCACTAGGGGTGTACAGGAATAGTAAGAAAACTTTCCTTCCAGACACTCGGGCTAGGATGGTGCATTTATCTCCGGAGGAGGTCGAATGGCATAGGTGGATAGCCTATTTCCAGGTGGGTCGAATCTTGGGAGGCCAATATACAGGATGGTCTCGGCTGATGTCTTGCTACCGCCTGAAAGGGGTTTCAGAACCTACTCGCTCTTCTGAGGCAGGGACTTGGCGAGACAGACTCGAAAGGAGGTAGGGGGACCCGCGTATCTCAGATCGAGCTTTTCCCCACTCTGAAGAAGGGGCCCTCTGGTCACCGACGGCTAGCCCAGATACCGGCACCCGAACTCCACTCTACCACAGTTCACAAGAAGTCCCCTCTACTCCAATGTAGCTTTTTCCCAACATTCAGGTAGGGGGAGTACCTTCCTTCTGGGGGGGGGGATCTGGTCTGGTCAGGGGATCGTATGTAGACCTTCTATGAATGTTCACCCTCCATCATCCACCCGTATATTTCCAGGACGGTCTATAGAGTTACAGAGTTAATCGCAATGCTTATTTTACTTGCTTCGTGGCTGAAATACCTTTTGCACCTTACCATCTAAAGGGCTATGGTAATTTGGGTCTCAATAGATTGGGGGATGCAAGAACCCTTTTCCCCTCTTAATGAACAGACATGTGAATCCAGGTCAGCCAATTTACATCTTATCACTTCAGATCGTCTGCAAACATTTCTGTAACAGTCCTTTCTCAGTAGAATCCTTATGCAGCAATATATGGCAGTTTACTCACTTGGTATCAGGATCCGTCCCCCTACCCCGTCCGGTACCTTTACGCTCAGGGTCCGTCCCGTGTTGCTCCCGGTTGCTGGGTCCTTTGCTGACACTCTGCCTGTTGATGTTACCCGTTTAGGGTCCGACCAGCTGAACCCCGGGTCGTCTGCTGAGCTATCAGGCTGTTTCTCCCCTTTGCTCTGGTCCGGCGGAGCTTCGGATTGCCATGTCTCGTCTCTCTCTATAGCGTCTAACGTGTGCCGTGCAGCTTGCGGGTCTTCCTCGTGTCCAAGCCTCGATCTCAGACCCGTCGTCGGCGCTCCACTCTTACGCCGGCGTCTGTCATAGGCTGCGTCTTCCCGCAGGGATCCAGCGGGTCAATCGTTCGGAGGGAGGAGGCGGATGCGGAGGTCGTCCTCACCGCGCGCCTACGTCATGGTACTCCACCCCCACCTTCCATGTTTAGGGAGTTATGTCTGATGAATTTAGACAGAAACTTGATGAGCTCACCAGAAAAATCTCAGAATACATTCTTATTCTTAAACATTTGTTAATTTTTATTTTTTATGCTTCTAAGCAGGGAAATGTCTATCATAGGAATAGGTCCCGATTTATTAGAATATAAATTGATTATAATAGGTATTTTGTCTTTTATATTATGGACTGCAGTAGTGAAAGGTGCATTTTATTTTTAGTGCATCACTTATAAATAGGGTGCTTATTCTCCCTTGTAGCTTTTGTTGTTTATTTTGCCATGTCCCTATCTTATTGTACAGTATTGTGTATACTGTCATCTTTATATATTTGCCTACTTAGTAGTATTCACAAAGATAGCAATGGGATTTATTTATTTGGTAAAAGGGAACTCCAAATTTATATTTGTTTCTTATTTTTTTTTAAAGAATAGTGAAGAGTGATGCATGTTAAAAACAGTGCTACCATCCTATTATGTAGCACATACAGGGGGGGTGAGTTAGATAATTAATTTTTAATCTTAGCTTGTAAACTCTGGTGAGCAAGGTCCTTTATTGGTATTGCCTATAACTTATTTTGTCCTACTTGATTACAATATTTAGTAATCATTAGGCTGATTATTAGTTTGACTAAAGTAATAAGTTGTTTCTTTATTCCAGGAGCAGCCAGCACGTTTTCACATGTAAAGTTATACTTTGAAAAATGTCACTCCTTTTGATTTTTTATTATTCAAGTTCCTAGTTAGGCTACTACAGGTGGCAAAGTCAGTTTTTAGATTAGGGTCACTCTGCATTAATATGATCTAATTAACAATAAAATGTGTATATAATTATTCTTAAGGAAACTCTATTTAACTAATAAAATGTTGAAAGACCAGGAAGCTATAGGTGCAATATACATGAGACATATTTTAGGAGGGGCTCTCCTGAATAACATTATACATTAAAATTAGGATTTTTGGGGATCATACACAGTAATAACATGCAATGTAAATCTGCAACCAACCAATTAATTATAATACTTTATTGTAAAAGGAGTATGTATGTATATATATATGTAGTCTGGGATCAATCTATAGTTATGTTACTTTATTAAACATTGGATTAGCCTTATCCCAGATATGTGGCTTGTTTTTGGTCACCAATTATAAGGGTTACATTTATGGATGAGGGGGCAAATGTTTTATAGAGACATGTACCACCACCCCTTCCCTTTACAATGTAAGCTCTACGAGCAGGGCCCTCCTATACCTTTTTGTATTGAACTGTACTGTATTTGTGTTGTCCTCCTTATACACTGTAGAGCGCTGCATAAACTGTTGGTGCTATATAAATCGTGTATTATAATAATAATAATAATAATAGTAATAATAATAATGAGCCCATGTGCTAATGTGTCAAATGTAATTAAATAAACTGTAATGACATTCTATTCACTTATGGCCCCTGTAAAGGACATATGATACATTTTAATCTTAAATTTAGAAAGTTTTACTAACAACAGAAACGGTGTCTTATAAAAATGTGAAGCTTTCTTTCGCTCATAAACAGTTGTATTTGTTGCTAGTGATGGTATACTCAAATATTTAGATATCTTAAGTTTGTAGGCTGTTGATCTAGGCATTGTTCCATCATTGATAATAACACTAATTCATTTTTTCAGGGTTTATTCATTAACCACTTGCTTACTGGGCACTTAAACCCCCCTCAGTCCCAGACCAATTTTCAGCTTTCAGCGCTGATGCACTTTGAATGACAATTGCGCGGGCATACAACACTGTACCCAAATGAAATTTCTATCATTTTTTTCCCACAAATAGAGCTTTCTTTTGGTGGTATTTAGTTACAGCTGGGAGTTTTATTTTTTGCTAAACAAACAAAAAAAGATGCAAAAAAAAAAAAAAAAAAATCATGTTTTAATAGTTTGTTATAAAATTTTGCAAACGGGTCATTTTTCTCCTTCATTGAAGTGCGCTGATAAGGCGGCACTGATAGGCTGCATTGGTGGGCACTGATGGGCTGCATTGGTGGGCACTGATAGGCTGCATTGGTGGGCACTGATAGGCTGCACTTGTGGGCACTGATAGGCATAGTTAAGGCGGCACTAATAGGCACAGATAAGGCGGCACCGATAGGCACAGATAAGGCGGCACTGATGGGCAAAGATGGGCACAGATAAGATGGCACGGATGGGTGGCACGGATAAGTGGCACGGATGGGTGGCACGGATGGGCACTGATAGGTACCACAGATAGATGGGACTGATGGGCACTGATAGGTGGCACTGATAGGTGGCTCTGATAGGTGGCACTGCTGGGCACTGATGGGCGGCACTGCTGGGCACTGATGGGCGGCACTGCTGGGCACTGATGGGCGGCACTGGGGTGCAGCACCTTTGAGGCAGATTGGGTGGCACTGTGGGTGGCACTGTGGGTGGCACTGTGGGTGGCACTGTGGGTGGCACTGTGGGGTGGCACTGTGGGTGGCACTGTGGGGTGGCACTGTGGGCATTATGGGCACAGACGGGGGGCACTTACTTTTACTTTGTTATTTTTCAGGATGGCACTGCGGGAGGCAGGTGGGCACTGGCAGGTGGCATGTGGTGCCTTTCATTGCTGGCCGTGATCGGGACTGATGTCCCGATCACGGCCGCCGGTGATCGGCTTTTTTTTTTTTTCCTCGCGCTGTCAGCGCGAGGAGGAATAATAGCCGATTACCGGCTCCGTTCTATCACATGATCAGCTGTCATTGGCTGACAGCTGATCACGTGATAAGGGGTCGGGATCGACCCCTCACACGGATCGGTGATCAGGCGAGTCTCACGGACTCGCCGATCACAGAGCGCGCCGCGCGCGCCCCTTAGGGGGCGCGCAGGCCGCTCGTAACCAGGACGACGTCAATAGACGTAGTCCTGGAAATCTAGGTCCGCGCTAATGCCGTCATTCGGCAATAGCGCGGTACCCAAGTGGTTAAAGGCAAATCCACTTTGCACTACAAGTGCACTTGAAAGTGCAATCGCTGTAGATCGCTGCAGATCTGAGGGGAGGCTCTGAAATGAGGGGAGGCTCCGCAGATGTTATCATCCAATCATGTGCAAGCAAAAATTCAGTTTTTTTATTTTCCTTGCATGTCCCCCTCAGATCTACGGTGACTGCACTTGCTGTGCACTTGTAGTGCAAAGTGGAGTTTCCTTTAGTAAATAACCCCCATAGTAATGCACATTTTCTTAACCTGTTTGGATTTAACAGACTGCGCAAGTGACCGTGTAATTTTTTTTTTTTTTTTTTAATTCTGAACATTATCACAATGTAGTTTCATAAAATGTAGTTCTACAAAGTCTATTTTGTGTGCCTGCATATATACTTTATTGCAATGAAAGAACAAAGCTGTAGATATAGATATACTTTAATAAATGTTTGCTCCTTTTTAAAGTAAATCAAAGTTTTTCATATGGTCATGCAAATGTATGAGACAACAGCTAAGTGTCTGATGTGGGAAGTTTTTCCCAGGATTGAGGTGTATACAGCCCTGATATTAGATAATTGTACCCATTTTTATGAAAAATCAATTCCATTCTGCTCTATGCTTGGCATAGACGATAGAACCTTGTGTCCACACTCATATTCATTGGTGGACAGGATGTATGGGCTGTTGTAGACCAAATTAAATACAATTTACTGGTCCATATGAAACTTTGGATAGATTTGTCACTAAGTTTAGGAGTTCTAGAGGCAAATGATAGTTAATTAGACTTATAAATAAGTAAAAAATGCGGCGCTACCAAAAAAGTGCTAAAACCAATCCGTGAATAATACTCTTAAAAAAATATATATAAATCAACTAATTTCCACTGAGTGTAACATAAATACCATAAAATAAATCAATATCGATAATTCAAAAATTCTCGTGTATATAATACATGTGCAACAATTAGTGAGCAAAAATCCGTGAAGAAAAAATTTAAACACCTAAAATGATCCACATAAATAATCCAAAACATGTAAAATTACTAATTAAGTGTAAAAATGGTGAAGAGAAAATACGTGAAAAAATAAAAAATTGATCAAACAATCAATATATACACGTGATAGTCCATAATTAACGTGCACTAATAACTGATGCCATTGCAAAATATATAAATAAAGTTCATGCAAAAAGATGTGCAAAGATGATTCCCACGGGTGACAAATCACTGCAAACTTCAGTGCATTAAATGGGTGCACCACCTATTTCCCCCAGCCTCTCACCTCCAATAACTGGTAAACAGGCACTGTGTATAGGGATAACTGCAGGCTTCTACTTCGTTCACACTGCTCCACCGCTGATTGTTTTTCACTGTGATATTGAATATTAAATGCCCTCCCAATAGCTCCAGGATATCCAGATCATACAAGGTGGAAAAACACAGAGGGCTCTCATGTGCAGTAACTTCAATATTTATTGAAAACAACAGTAACAGTTCACTTACATTTAAAACTACAGCAGAGTGTGCAGCAGACGCGGACTTCCGGTTTCGGCCGTAAACCGGAAGTAATGGGTCCGACACCGAATTCCTTCCCTGACGCGTTGCGTTACAAACGTAACTTTTTCAAAAAAAAAGCCTTTTTTTTTGAAAAAGTTACGTTTGTAACGCAACGCGTCAGGGAAGGAATTCGGTGTCGGACCCATTACTTCCGGTTTACGGCCGAAACCGGAAGTCCGCGTCTGCTGCACACTCTGCTGTAGTTTTAAATGTAAGTGAACTGTTACTGTTGTTTTCAATAAATATTGAAGTTACTGCACATGAGAGCCCTCTGTGTTTTTCCACCTTGTATGATCTGGATATCCTGGAGCTATTGGGAGGGCATTTAATATTCAATATCACAGTGAAAAACAATCAGCGGTGGAGCAGTGTGAACGAAGTAGAAGCCTGCAGTTATCCCTATACACAGTGCCTGTTTACCAGTTATTGGAGGTGAGAGGCTGGGGGAAATAGGTGGTGCACCCATTTAATGCACTGAAGTTTGCAGTGATTTGTCACCCGTGGGAATCATCTTTGCACATCTTTTTGCATGAACTTTATTTATATATTTTGCAATGGCATCAGTTATTAGTGCACGTTAATTATGGACTATCACGTGTATATATTGATTGTTTGATCAATTTTTTATTTTTTCACGTATTTTCTCTTCACCATTTTTACACTTAATTAGTAATTTTACATGTTTTGGATTATTTATGTGGATCATTTTAGGTGTTTAAATTTTTTCTTCACGGATTTTTGCTCACTAATTGTTGCACATGTATTATATACACGAGAATTTTTGAATTATCGATATTGATTTATTTTATGGTATTTATGTTACACTCAGTGGAAATTAGTTGATTTATATATATTTTTTTAAGAGTATTATTCACGGATTGGTTTTAGCACTTTTTTGGTAGCGCCGCATTTTTTACTTATTTATATTCATTTTTGGTGTAGAGATCACACTTTTTTATGCTGGCTGCTTCCTTGATACATTATTTCTTTCCTTATGAGATTTTAGGTGGAGCGCACTAGTTTTTTCCTATATATATCAGTTAATTAGACTTAATGCTGTACAGTGGGAGATAAAATGTCCATGTGTTTAAAGTGGTTGTAAACCCTCCTCTACAACTTTACATTAATCAAATCTACATAACACAGGCAGCTGATCGCTGCCTGTAAAAGTGTACTCACATTTGTCTTTGCGATGCAAATCGTATTTATCTGTCTTGTGACGTCGCTTACGCACTATGTTTCTTCCTTAACGGCACACACTGTGTTCCGTTTCAGCTTCCTCTGCCTGCTGTGTCATTATCTGACACCCAGAACGGCACAGAGGAAGCCTCCCGATGCTGCAGCTTTGTTAATCAGTTAGTGTTCTCATTGAGAATGCTCTGTTGCCGTAGTAACGGCAATTGAGATCGAGGCTTGGTTATGATGCTATGCTATATGTGCAAGATTTTGGCAGGGATACGAACTAAGGGCGGAAATTACGTCTGCAACGGCTTCAGCAAACAGGACAAAGAATGGCGCGGACGATACCCAGAAGATACATGAAAATAAAAATCATAAAAAAGGTACTTCTAATGCTCGTTTAGGTCTAATTTATAGATCGCTTGCTTGGCAAGGTAAAAAAACATTGAAATATTAGAAAAAAATATATTTTGGAGGGTTTACTTCTTTAAAAGAATTAACTAAATTGGCGTAGTTTTGTTTCTAAACAGATCCTTGTTTTAGATGCGATCTCTTGTTCCAATCAAAACCACTAAAGTGATGCATAATGGACATTGATTGGGACTTTTAACGAAGCTATGGCCTGGTAAGGTCATGTGCTTCCATCCCACGGGACTTTAAATGAAACTATGGCCTGGTAAGGTCATGCGTTTCCATCCCTATTGTATTCAAAAAAAGAGGGGGGGGGGAAACAAGGGGGACATTGGGACTTTACATGAAGTATGTGGTAGCAAGAGAGTACAAGGTGAACTAATAGGAATTTTATTGATCGTTGCAATTAGATTTACAAGAAATAAATAAATACAATGATAAACAAAGTAATAAACAATGCATGATAATGGTAATAATGATAATAATAATACAGCATGATAATAACATAAATATTACAAAGTATCATAATAATAAAACTCCAAAGTTCACCGCAGCAAGATTGAATAAAAGCATATGTAAGATAATGTCTGCAGGACCAAGGTCTTTGTGCACCAATTAGGGTAATATCAAAATCTGAATGTATTCAAAAGAAGCACGGCATATGATAGCTCTACGCACGTTTCGTGGCCTTTATACCACTCATCAGGAGCAGAGCACGTGTTCAATCTATAATAAAGAGTAATATGATATTCAGAAGTAAGGTAAATGAAAAATAAAAATAGTAATGAAAACGCATGAAAAAAGGTTGGGGTAAACGAGTCACCCACACCTAATACATGCTTACTCACTTAGGTAAGTGCACTGATAGTCTAGTAGGTGGGTGCCGCAAGCCGTCCAAAATACACCCCCAACCGGGAGCCGTGGTGGGTAACTCAATGGAGATAGCCACAAGGCCGCAGCACAAGCAGGCATGGAATCACCACGAGGCACTTCTATAGAGAGTGAAAGATTAGAACCATTAGGAGATATGCAAGGTGTGAAGATGGTGAAGGATTAAGAAAGATAGTAAGGGGAGCTGAATGTTAAGAAGAAAGAGAGAATATAAAAAAGTTAGGGCTCACCGAGCAAAAAAGTGAGGGGACCAAACATAGGGCTGTTAGCCATAGGAATGCAGTGAAGGAGTGAAAGATTTAATTAAAAGACTGCATGTGATCTGGTGTATAAAAAGCCTTGAGTGACCACACCCTCTAAAGAGCCGCCCCCATGAGTATCACCACAAGTCATCCCACCACCGTCACGCCGCATGGCGAAATGGGGGGAGAAGAGGGCTTCCGCCAGCCGGATAGTATATATCTCCAGTCTGGCGGCTCCGAACTGCCCCCATAGTGCCAGCAGTGTGTAAAACTCAACTGCAAGGACGTAGCAGCAATAAAAGAACGCTGCACATCCTGCGTGAATTGCGTGACGTCGACGCACAGTGAGACGCATCCACCCATCAGGCGTCCAATGACGCAAAGGATGGGAGGAGACTATCAGTGTGCGTCACAGCTCCCGGAAATGGAGATGGAAGCCGGACGTCATAGCAGCACATCCCCACAAGGCACCAGCAGAGCAGCAGACAAGACTGGCAGGTCCAAAATGGAATATATATTGCACATGATTTAAAACTATAAATGAGGTAGTAAACAAAAAGAAAATTGATACAAAAGGTAAACAAGATAATTACATATAGATGAAAGGGGCTGGCCAAGGTCAATAGTAGCAGAGAAGTACTGATACTTAAGCTGATAGAGCATTACCACATACTTCCATCCCTGAATTCATGTGATGCATAATGGACATTGATTGGGACTTTTAACGAAGCTATGGCCTGGTAAGGTCATGTGCTTCCATCCCACGGGACTTTAAATGAAACTATGGCCTGGTAAGGTCATGCGTTTCCATCCCTATTGTATTCAAAAAAAGAGGGGGGGGGGGGGAAACAAGGGGGACATTGGGACTTTACATGAAGTATGTGGTAGCAAGAGAGTACAAGGTGAACTAATAGGAATTTTATTGATCGTTGCAATTAGATTTACAAGAAATAAATAAATACAATGATAAACAAAGTAATAAACAATGCATGATAATGGTAATAATGATAATAATAATACAGCATGATAATAACATAAATATTACAAAGTATCATAATAATAAAACTCCAAAGTTCACCGCAGCAAGATTGAATAAAAGCATATGTAAGATAATGTCTGCAGGACCAAGGTCTTTGTGCACCAATTAGGGTAATATCAAAATCTGAATGTATTCAAAAGAAGCACGGCATATGATAGCTCTACGCACGTTTCGTGGCCTTTATACCACTCATCAGGAACAGAGCACGTGTTCAATCTATAATAAAGAGTAATATGATATTCAGAAGTAAGGTAAATGAAAAATAAAAATAGTAATGAAAACGCATGAAAAAAGGTTGGGGTAAACGAGTCACCCACACCTAATACATGCTTACTCACTTAGGTAAGTGCACTGATAGTCTAGTAGGTGGGTGCCGCAAGCCGTCCAAAATACACCCCCAACCGGGAGCCGTGGTGGGTAACTCAATGGAGATAGCCACAAGGCCGCAGCACAAGCAGGCATGGAATCACCACGAGGCACTTCTATAGAGAGTGAAAGATTAGAACCATTAGGAGATATGCAAGGTGTGAAGATGGTGAAGGATTAAGAAAGATAGTAAGGGGAGCTGAATGTTAAGAAGAAAGAGAGAATATAAAAAAGTTAGGGCTCACCGAGCAAAAAAGCACTAAAGGAATGTATGTCAGTAACTCTTGATGACTGCAAGTACATTAAAGATCATAAAAGGAAGTGGAAGAATTCACAATTGAAGTGTCCATTTAAATCCACATTTATGACAGTGACATTTTCAGTTTCTAGAGTAGTCAAAGTCTGAGTGAGATTAGCAGGAGTGTTATTCACATAAGTGCAGGTGGAATGCATACAAGAGACTGTTGCAGAAGACATTAGAAGTATTTCAGTAATGGACAATTCTAAATAATTGTATGTGATACTCTGCACGTAGAGAATTACCATTGTTTGGATTGTTATATATGTTACAAGTATTATTATTGTGAACACCTTAACCCCCCTGACGGTCTTCCCAAGTCTGGCTCGGGGTGGAATTTTTGTACCATTAGCGGTAACCCCGAGCCAGACTCGGGACTGCATCGCTGGATCCAGCAGGAGGTTTACTTACCTTCTCCCTCGGATCCAGCGTTGTCTCTCCGCTGTACGAGCGAGCAGTGCCTCGCTCGATCTATCACGGAGCCGGTCTCCGTGCCCTGCGATCGTTGTGACACACGGGGACGGAGATCGCCAAATTCAAAAAGTGAAACAGACAGTATACATACAGTATAATGTAATCTTACAGATTACATTGCTGTATGTAAATATTTCACATCCCCTTTGTCCCTAGTGGTCTGTCCAGTGCCCTGCATGCAGTTTTATATAATAAAAACTGTTCTTTATGCCTGGAAACTGGAGATTGTCCATAGCAACCAAACTGTCATTTTACATCAAAAATGGTTTTAGACCAGCTAGAAAACAGCGATAATAAATTGTAATCACTTGCAGAATTGAGCCATAGTGATTTGGGGGGAGATACGTCATCAAATACTGAAAAGTAATGACAGTGACAATTCTGCAACTGAGCAAATTTCAGTGTTTTTGATTTGATTACATTATTGAATAATTTTTATTATTGTTATATTATTATTTGGTACAATTATTTATAGTTATTTATTATATTATAATTTATGATTTCATTTTTCAAACTTTATCATACCCGGGATGTCTGCTAGACTCTGGTTTGGACAGATTTAAGAGAGTTATTCCTAAGAATTACAGGACTACAATATAAAACGTCAAATTTTCATGCAATATAATGGTACCCCTTTTAGCACCTAAAATCCGAAATAATCGTACCGCCAGGGCGGTTAAAGTGGAATTTTGGTCAGAAAATTAAGTCCTGCCGGGTCACTTACGGCTGTCCCACTGTCTCACTCTGCTCTGCACATGCTCAGTTGTGCTCTATTTTTTTTGTTGCACTGATTAAAATCTAGAGGCCAGTCTGCTGACGTTCTACCGCTGCTTAAAGGTTCTGGGTTTCCGTAAAATGGTAGCATAATAATTAATGTGGAATGTATTTTTCTTGAACATTATTTTTATCACATTTTTATGAGTAGAGTTCTGCTTTGAGTAAATGTTCAATCATTATAAACAAATAGTTTTATCATTTTTTGAGGGAAAAAAAAGTGTGGAGGTGTAATGTAATGAGTATTACATTTTCGCTAAGAATGTATGATATTGATGCTTTATAAGATACGTTATGCTATTTATCTTGATATTTGCATGATGTGGGCCAAGAACTCTTATTTATATGTTGGGTGATACTTAAAAAAAAAAAAAACTGTGTTTTATGTGGGTGTACAGATTTATTTAATATGATGTTTTATAATTCATGTTTTAAGACATAGGAAAGATAAAAAATAACCCATAGTAAGATAGTAAGTAAAACTAGGCTACTAACTTAGACAGTATAGCAGCGACTGACAGAAGAGACCCATGCTGACTGTTATTGTATAATATTCTGCAGCATAGAAAAAAGGTGAAATGGTTTTGGGTTTAGCAAACTTTATGGGAAGACTACAGAATTAAAACTAATGAAATATCTGGACTGACTATATTGACCTATGACATCACCTGGGTAATAGCGACTGGTAGGTGTAGTCAAGGTTAAGAAATTATAAGAATTTTAAATGTATTGTATGGGAAATAGTATTAGCTGGAAACTAGGAAATACAATGTAAAATAATAATCTATATAAAATACTTCATACTGAAAACATGTACTAATAATATTAAGGAATATTCTAAGAGTATTCTGTTATGATAAAACTATATAGATACATGTATATTATTTTAGTGGATGTTGTAGAAGTAAAAGGAACGCACTAAATTAGGCTATTAGATAAAATGATAGTGTAGGAGCCATTGCTTTGTAGATTGCCCTGAAATGCTTGCCAGAGACTTATTGTATCCTGAAACTGACTATTTTTTATTTTTTACAACTATAATTTTAAAGTGTAATTTATATACAGACAAATATCGGGTGATCGCAGAAGACATGATTAAACTTGTTACAAATGTTAATTGCTAGAAAGGAAGGATTTCATCCAATAAAGGAGGAACTGGAAAATCTGAGACTTGTATCTTTGCAGAACAGGTATGCACTGAACTTGTGTCTTACAGCATCCAAAGAAGCTTGTGCTATGATACTGGACCAGCAAATGATAATGAAGAAGGAGATCTCTCCAAAAAACATCAAGCACTTGGCTAAACTGAAAAGACCTATGCAGGAAAAGGCAGAGCCTTATGGGACTGAGTCTGCTGAATAGTCCCTGGAACCACATATTTGGCTTTCATTCACTAGCTAAATGGATTGTTCCCCTTCCCTGTTATCCTTGATGTGATGTTGCTGAGTAACTATTGTCTGTTGCAAGAAGTTTGTAACTATGTAAGTTTGTGGCAAGGATGATCATGATGCCACTAAGACTAACAATTATGTCTTCTATGCCACATATGGAGAAGACTACAGCTACAGAAGAAGATGCAGTGTGTTTTTTGATTGGACTGATTTATTTATTAGGGGCATGGTGGGTGATTTGCACTGTAATTGATGTGAGGCTTATGCCTCAACAGGGGGGAAATGTAGTAGAATTTCATATTAACCAATATACAGTGCCTTGCGAAAGTATTCGGCCCCCTTGAACTTTTCAACCTTTTGCCACATTTCAGGCTTCAAACATAAAGATATAAAATTTTTATTTTTTGTGAAGAATCACCAACAAGTGGGACACAATTGTGAAGTGCAACGAAATCTATTGGATTTTTGAAACTTTTTTAACTAATAAAAAAAAGAAAAGTGGGGCGTGCAAAATTATTCGGCCCCCTTGCGTTAATACTTTGTAGAGCCACCTTTTGCTGCGATTACAGCTGCAAGTTGCTTGGGGTATGTCTCTATCAGTTTTGCACATCGAGAGACTGAAATTCTTGCCCATTCTTCCTTGCAAAACAGCTCAAGCTCAGTGAGGTTGGATGGAGAGCGTTTGTGAACAGCAGTTTTCAGCTCTTTACGCAGATTCTCGATTGGATTCAGGTCTGGACTTTGACTTGGCCATTCTAACACCTGGGTACGTTTATTTGTGAACCATTCCTTTGTAGATTTTGCTGTATGTTTGGGATCATTGTCTTGTTGGAAAATAAATCTCCGTCCCAGTTTCAGGTCTTTTGCAGACTCCAACAGGTTTTCATCCAGAATGGTCCTGTATTTGGCCCTCAATTTTAACCATCTTCCCTGTCCCTGCTGAAGAAAAGCAGGCCCAAACCATGATGCTGCCACCACCATGTTTGACAGTGGGCATGGTGTGTTGAGGGTGATGAGCTGTGTTGCTTTTACGCCAAACATATCGTTTTGCATTGTGGGCAAAAAGTTCGATTTTGGTTTCATCTGACCAGAGCACCTTCTTCCACATGTTTGGTGTGTCTCCCAGGTGGCTTGTGGCAAACTTTAGACAAGACTTTTTATGGATATCTTTGAGAAATGGCTTTCTTATTGCCACTCTTCCATAAAGGCCAGATTTGTGCAGTGTACGACTGATTGTTGTCCTATGGACAGACTCTCCCACCTCAGCTGTAGTTCTCTGCAGTTCATCCAGAGTGATCATGGGCCTCTTGGCTGCATCTCTGATCAGTCTTCTCCTTGTCTGAGCTGAAAGTTTAGAGGGACGGCCAGGTCTTGGTAGATTTGCAGTGGTCTGATACTCCTTCCATTTCAAAATGATCGCTTGCACAGTGCTCCTTGGGAAAAGGCTTGGGAAATCTTTTTGTATCCAAATCCGGCTTTAAACTTCTCCACAACAGTATTACGGACCTGCCTGGTGTGTTCCTTGGTCTTCATGATGCTCTCTGCGCTTTCAACAGAACCCTGAGACTATCACAGAGCAGGTGCATTTATACAGAGACTTGATTACACACAGGTGGATTCTATTTATCACCATCAGTCATTTAGGACAAGATTGGATCATTCAGAGATCCTCGCTGAACTTCTGGAGTGAGTTTGCTGCACTGAAAGTAAAGGGGCCGAATAATTTTGCATGCACCACTTTTCAGTTTTTTATTTGCTAAAAAAGTTTAAAATATCCAATAGATTTCGTTCCACTTCACAATTGTTTCCCACTTGTTGGTGATTCTTCACAAAAAATAAAAATTTTATATCTTTATGTTTGAAGCCTGAAATGTGGCAAAAGATTGAAAAGTTCAAGGGGGCCGAATACTTTCGCAAGGCACTGTATACTATGTTTTCCATAGATATAGAAAATCTTCATTTTTAAATGTTGAACTTTAGATGACCTTCTGCTTCTTTCTGATATTTTTTATAAGATAGTTTACAGGGTGAAAGTTCATTAGGATAGTTAATTTTTAGTTTTTAACCACTTGCCTACTGGGCACTTAAACACCCCTCCTGCCCAGACCAATTTTCAGCTTTCGGTGCTCTCACACTTTGACTGACAATTACTCAGTCATGTAACACTGTACCCAAATGATTTTTTTGTCCTTTTTTTTCCCCACAAATAGAGCTTTATTTTGGTGGTATTTGATCACCTCTGGGTTTTTTTTTTTTGCGCTATAAATGAAAAAATAACGAAAATTTAGAAAAAATAACGAAAATTTTGAAAATTTTTTGAAAAAACGCATTTTTCTTTGTTTCTGTGATAAAATTTTGCAAATTATTAATTTTTCTTCATAAATTTTGGCCACAATTTATACTTCTACATATGTTTGATAAAAATAACCCAAATTAGTGGATATTGTTTGGTCTTTGTGAAAGTTAGAGAATCTACAAGCTGTGGTGCGAATCACACAAAATTGATCACATCTGATGTACTGGTGGCTCATTTCTTGTGACCCGAACAAGCCAGGAAAGTACAAATACCCCCCAAATGACCCTTTTTTTGAAAGTAGACATTCTAAGGTATTTAGTAAGAGGAATGGTGAGCTTTTTGATGTTGTAATTTTTTTCCAACAATTCTTTGCAAAATGAAGATTTTTTATTTTATTTAAATCTTTTCCACAAAATTATCAATGTAATAGGTTATTTCTCTCCCGTGGCATATGTATACCACAAATAATGCCCCAAAATAAATTCTGCTATTTCTCCTGAGTATTACGATACCACATGTGTGGGACTTTTCCACAGCTTGGCCACATAGAGAGGCCCAACATGCAGGGAGAACCATCACGTGTTCTAGGAGCATAACATCTAACTTGTTGACTACCTATTACACTTTTGAAGGCCCTGGAGCACCAGGACAATGACACGAGACACCGACGTGGCACTGATGACAGATGGCACTGATACATGGCACTGATGACAGATGCCACTAATACATGGCACTGATGACACGTGACACTAACAGATGGCACTAATATGTGGCACTGATGACAGATGGCACTTATACGTGGCACTAATACGTGGCACTGATGACAGATGGAACTAATACGTGGCACTGATGACACGTGACACTGATGACATATGGCACTGATACCTGCCATTGATGATACATGACACTGGTAACAGATGGCACATGACACTGACAGGTGGCACTGATGACAGATGGCACTGATACGGGGCACTGATGACTGATGGCACTAATATGTGGCACTGATGACACGTGAGTAATATGGCACTAATGACAGATGGCACTGATGACACGTGGCACTGATGACAGATGGCACTATGTGGCACTGATGACAGGTGGCACTGATGACAGATGGCACTTATACGTGGCACTGGGGACAGATGCCACTGATGACAGGTGGCACTGGGGACAGATGGCACTGATGACAGGTGGCAGTGGAGGCAGATGGCAGTGGGGACAGGTTGCAGTGGGGACAGATGGCAGTGGGGACAGATGGGCACTGTATTTTTATTTATTTCTTTTTTTACACTGACCGCTGCAGAGATGCAGCGGTTCATCTCTCCCTCCTCACACGCTGTCTGTGTAAGGAGGGAGAGCCGGCGATGAGAGATGATCTCATATGTTTACATATGAGATCATCTCTCATTGAGCACACCGATCACGCTGTAAACGGCGGCTGTGATTGGCCGTATACAGCGATCTGTGACTGGCTGTGTCCGGGGGACACAGCCAGCACAGAACTTCCCTGATGCGCGGCCGCGGTGGCGCGCATTGGGTAAGTAAACAGGAGGACGTCCAGGGACGGCCTCCCGGCAGTTAGCGTCCGCACTGTAGCTGTCTTTTGGCTATAGCGCAGGCGCGAAGTGGTTAAGTAAGCGCTAATTAGAAAAGAAAACACTTGACAGCAGTGAAATACAGCCTGATAAGATAAGAACATCTCATACAGGTGGTTTAGAAATAATTATGTGGAACATGGGAAAGTTATGTTCAGTACATTAAATTAAGTTTGACAGGGTCAAACAAAGGTCTCATTAAAACAGTTAAAATACATTGAATGGGATAACACTGATGTATGTGTAGATGTATGTATATGTATGTAAAAATGTTGGGGTTATTGAAAGTTCATTTTCCCAAAGTCGTAAATCTGTTCTCTTTGCGTTGGTATCAGGGAGAGGAGGGTTGATTTAACACAGCTGGGTGCCATACTGTCTCTACGCAGGTGTTTTTAATTGGACAAAACCAGTTATAAATCACTTTAATGAACATACAGGAATTCTGGGAATGAATACGTTTGTCTGGTTGTAGAACAGGTGTCAGATTTATAGTTAGTTACATTGACGTAGATCTTAGCATCCAATTATATCTAGGAGAGATGGCTAAGATAAGGCTTGTAAAAGGGTATATAAATGCAAGTTCTACAACTGTTAGACAGACAAGTCAGATAGGAGCTCATAAGGCTGAATGCTATGTATGCTGCCCTATTGCACGGGTCATAGAGATCAGAACCAATGGGCAAATATCTGTTCCTTTTGTTGTAACTTGTCTCCTCGTAGGAGTCAAATAAAGAAAACCTGCATCATTGAAGTCCTGCCTGGTTTGATACATTAATATTCTACTTCATTTGGTGGCCCGTATGGGGACAGCATCCCCTCAACTCTGATTTTGCCTAACTTCATGCTGAGGCACTATTTGAATTCTATTTCACCTGCTAGTGATATTTACACAGTAATCAGTGCATTTTTATAGCACTGATCGCTGTATATGTGTCAATGGTCCCAAAAAAGTGTCTCAGTCTTGCTAAAAACTGCCATTACTAGTACAAAAAAAAAATAATCAAAATGCCATAAATCTATCCCCTATTTTGTAGACGTTATAACTTTTGCACAAACCAATCAATATACGCTTTTTGAGATTTTTTTTACCAAAAATATGTAGAAGAATACATATTGGCCTAAACTGATGAAGAATTTTTTTTTTTTTACAAAAATTGGGATATTTATTATAGCAAAAAGTAAAAAAAATAAACAAATTTTCTTCAAAATTGTCACTCTTTTTTTGTTTATAGCACAAAAAATAAAAACCGCAGAGGTAATCAAATACCACCAAAAGAAAGCTCTATTTGTGGGAAAAAAAGAACATCAAGTTTGTTTGGGTACAGCGTCGCACGTTCACGCAATTGTCAGTTAAAACAACACAGTACTGTATCGCAAAAAATGGCCTGGTCATTAAGAGGGTAAATCCTTCCGGGAGTAAAGTGATTAAATGTGCCCCAACAAAATTGTGGAACATTAATAAACAATTTTCATTAATATTATCATCGTTGCCATCATCATCATCCTTGTAATCTTCCTATTATTCTACCAACAACCCTTCAGAAGATCCCTGGTGAGAATATAAGCTTTTAGCTGCTTCCTGTCATGAAAACATGTTCAAATCAAATACCTGCTTATTCATAACCTTATAATTCAATGTCTAATTAATTTACTGAAACAAAAAGGAAATGTTTACTTTTTCTAATAGTTACATTTGCATAAGGAACCTAATTAGATTGTGGTTATGTTTACAAAATTTAGTTTTCTTTTTTGTGCTGCTCATGTTGATTGCACCATTAATGTAGCATCACATTTTTTCTTCTTCTTCCAATCTTACCAGAGATCCCCAGGGATCGGTTGATTGCTTATTAGCAAAAGATGTCTGATTAGTAACACGTTACTGAAAATTTAAATGGATGTTGATTGGAGAAACTAACCTCAGGTAGGTGAAGTAATAAACTGATTATTTTTCCCAAACATTAAAAGGGCAATATATTGACGATGATTAACTAAAGTTTAATTTGTGCTACGTAGGTTGAAGAACTTAACCACTTTCAGACCGGACCATTTTGCTGGCTTAAGACCAGACCACTTTTTGCAATTCGGTACTGCGTCGCTATAACTGACAATTGCGCTGTCGTGCGACGTGGCTGCCAAAGAAAATGAATGTCCTTTTTTGTCCCACAAATAGAGCTTTCTTTTGGTGGTATTTGATCACCCCTGCGGTTTTTATTTTTTGCGCTATAAACAAAAAAAGAGCAACAATTTTGAAAAAAAAGCATTATTTTTTACTTTTTGCTATAATAAATATCCCCCAAAAATATATAAAACAACTTTTTTTTCCTCAGTTTAGGCAGATACGTATTCTTCTTCATATTTTTGGTAAAAAAATCACAATAAGCGATTATTGATTGGTTTGCGCAAAATTTATAGCGTTTATAAAATGGGGGGATAGTTTTATGCCATTTTTATTAATTTTTTTTTTTACTAGTAATGCCAGCGATCAGCGATTTTTATTGTGACTGCGACATTATGGCGGACACATCGGACATTTTTGACACATTTTTGGGACCATTGTCATTTATACAGCAATCAGTGCTATACAAATGCCATACAAATGCAAATTACACTGGCAGTGAAGGGGTTAACCAGGGGGTGGCAGTGTAGGGGTTATGTGTGTCCTAGGGGCGTGTTACTAACTGTGGGGGGCATGGCTGTGTGTTAGTGAACACTGATCTCTGCTCCAATCAAAGGGAGCAGAGATCTGTTTCGCTTGTTACTAGGCAGAATGGGGAGATGATGTTTACTTCTGCATCTCCCCGTTCAGCCTCCCCGTGAGATGATCGCGGGCACACGTGATGGCACGGTGGCAATTTTAAATGGACATACCTGTACGCTAATTTGCCTGCCCGTGCCATTCTGCCGACGTACATCGCTGTGCGCCGGTCGGGAAGTGGTTAAAGTGGTAGTAAAGTTTGCTTTGTAACTTGTACCTACAGACAAGCCTATGATAAGGCTTATCTGTAGTTACAGTGAATATCTCCTAAATGTTTACCCTTTAGGACAGTGTGTTCTCAACATTTTATGGTGAAGTACCCCTGCAAGTCTAAAAAAATGTCCTAAGTACCCCTATCTCAAGAAAGTAATTTCTGTTGTTTGGGTGTCATCATGTCTGTGTGTGTGAAATGTCAGTATTTGTTTGTGATTGTTTATGTTTGTTTGCAATATTATTGTATGTGTGCATGCTGCAATGACAGATACACACACATTCCACCTCAGCCTCACCAATGCAGCCTCACCAGTGCTCATCAATGCAGCCTGCTCAGTGCCCATCAATGCAGCCTCACCAGTGCTCATCAATGCAGCCTCACCAGTGCCCATCAAGGAGCCTCACCAGTGCCCATAAAGAAGCTTCACCAGTGCCCATCAATACAGCCTCACCAATGTCCATCGATGCAGCCTCACCAGTGCCCATCAGCTTAGCCTCACCAGTGCCCATCAGCTCAGCCTCACCAGTGCCCATCAATGTAGCCTAATCAGTGTCCACCAATGCAGCCTAATCAGTCCCCATCAATACAGCCTGCTCAGTGCCCATCAGTGCAGCCCTTCCTGTGCCTATCAATGCAGTCTGATCAGTGCCCATCAGCTCAGCCTCACCAGTGCTCATCAATGCTGTCTTATCAGTGCAGCCTTACCTGTGCTTATCAATTTAGCCTCACCAGTGCTCATCAAAGTAACCTCACCAGTGCCCTTTAATGTAGCCTCACCAGTGCCCATCAATGCAGCCTGATCAGTGCCTATCAGTGCAGCCTTACCTGTGCTCATCAATGCAGCCTAATAAGTGCCCAACAGTGCAGCTTTACCTGTGCCAATCAATACAGCCTGCTCAGTGCCCATCAGCTCAGCCTTACCTGTGCTCATCAGCACAGCCTTGCCAGTCCCCAGTGCCCATCAGTGCTGCCTTGCCAGTCATAAGTGCCCATCAGCACAGCCTTACCAGTCACCAGTGCCCATAAGCACCGCCTTGCTCATCAATGCAGCTTGATCAGTGGGAATCAGTGCAGGCTTACCTGTGCCCATAAGCTCAGCCTTAACAGTGCCCATCAATGCAGCCTAATCAGTGCAGCTTTACCTGTGCCCATCAATACAGCCTGATTGGTGCAGCTTTACATGTGCCTATCAATGCAGCCTGATCAGTGCCCATCAGCTCAGCCTCACCAATGCCCATCAATGCAGACTCACCAGTGCCCATCAGCTTAGCCTTACCAGTGCCCATCAGCTCAGTCTCACCAATACCCATCAATGCAGCCTCACCAGTGCCCATCAGCTCAGCCTTACCAGTGCTCATCAATGCAGCCTGATCAGTGCCCCTTCAATGCAGCCTGATCAGTGCCCATCAGCTCAGAATTACCTGTGCCCATCAGCACAGCCTTGCCAGTCCCCATCAGCACAGCCTTGCCAGTTGCCAGTGCCCATCGGTGCAGCCTTGCCAGTGAGTTTGACTCGAACATTGGCTGTTCGCTGCATAGCGAACAATTTGGGGGGTTTGCGGCAAATTCGAAAAAGCCACGAAACACCCTTTAACAATCTATGGGAGAAATCAAAAGTGCTAATTTTAAAGGTATATATGCCAGTTATTGTCATAAAAAGTGTTTGGGGACCCGGGTCCTGCCCCAGGGGACATGTATCAATGCAAAAAAAAGTTTTTTTGAGAGCAGTGATTTTAATAATGCTTAAAGTGAAACAATAAAAGTGTAATGTTCCTTTAAATTTGGTACCTGGGAGGTGTCTATAGTATAGTAAAGTGGCACATGTTTCCCGTGTTTAGAACAGTCCGAGAGCAAAATGACATGTCTAAAGGAAAAAAGTAATTTAAAACTACTAGCGGCTATAATGAATTGTCGGTCCCAGAAATACACATAAAAGTCTTTGAAAAAATCGGCATGGGAATCCCCCACAGGGGAACCCCGAACCAAAATGTAAAAAAGAAAAATCCCCCCAAATTCCATACAACCAGCCCCTTCAGGTCTGGTATGAATATTAAGGGGAACCCCGCACCAAAATTTTAAAAAAATGGTGTGGGGTCCCCCCAAAAATCCATACCAGACCCTTATCTGAGCATGAAACCTTGCAGGACGCAGGAAAAGAGGTGGGGACCCCTCTCCTGAATCGTACCAGGCCACATATCCTCAACATGGGGAGGGTGCTTTGGGGTAGTCCCCCCAAAGCACCTTGTCCCCATGTTGATGGGGAGAAGGGCCTCATCCCCACAACCCTTGTCTGGTGGTTTTAGGGGTCTGCAGACAAGGGGCTTATCGGAATCTGGAAGCCCCCCGTCTGCAGACCCCTAAAATCACAAGACAAGGGTTGTGTGGATGAGGCCCTTCTCCCCATCAACATGGGGAGGGTGCTTTGGGGTAGTCCCCCCAAAGCACCTTTAACAAGGGGACCCCCAGATCCCACCCCCCTGTGTGAATTGGTAATGGGGTACAAAAAAGTGTCAAAAAAGACAATAGCTAGTTTTTGACAATTCCTTTATGTATTCTTCTTTCCCGCTTCTTCTTCCATCTTCTTCTGTTCTTCCTTCGGTGTTCTTCTTCCTCCATCTTGTTCTTCCTCGGCTTCTTCCTCTATCTTCCTCTGCTTCTTCCTCCGGTCTTCTTGTTCGGCATCTTCCTCTGGCTTCATCTTTCCCGCTTTGTCCTCTGGGTGATCTGCCTTAATGGGGGTTTTCCACTTTGTGACGCTACTGTTCAGGTGACAGCTGTTATATAATGGAGGGACTTCCCTATGGCTTGCCAGGACCAACGAGTAGTTTTAAATTACTTTTATTCCATTAGAAATGTCATTTTGCTCTCGGACTGTTCTAAACACGGGAAACATGCACCACTTTACAGGCATACTATAGACACCCCCCCCCCCCCCCCCCGGTACGAAATTTAAAGGAATATTATAATTTTATTGCTTAACTTTAAGCATTATTAAAATCACCGCTCCCGAAAAAAAGCGTCCATTTTTAAAACTTTTTTTTTGCATTGATACATGTCCCCTGGGGCAGGGCCCAGGTCCCCAAACACTTTTTATGACAATAACTTGCATATAAGCCTTTAAAATTGTCACTTTTAATTATTTACATTTGTGTCCCATAGACTTTAACGGTGTTCGTGTGTTTGAACAAATATTTTGCCTGTTCGCATGTTCTGGAATGCGAACTGAACCGGGGGTGTTCGGCTCATCCCTAATTATATATTAACAATCATGTTTGTACATATTTGGGTATACTGCTATTCTATTATGAATCATGTGGAATAATGTTATATTATGCAATTATTTTTATATTATGTGATTTACCAATCATGTTTATTATAATTCTGTATGTTACTTTTTGAGTTAATGTTATATTACCCAGTACTATGCCCTTCTGTACTAATAAATATTGTATTTACTAATATTGATTGATTGATTCTACCCCAATGATGTGTTTCATCTAAAATCCCATTACCCTCCTTTTTTCCCCTTTTCCCCTTCCTTAACAAACGATAGGGATGGAGACATATGTACTATATAGTCGTTGCCTCATTTAAAGTCCCAACATTCTTTTTTTTCTTTATAGACATCAAGCAATGGAGACACACACTTATGTATTTTGTTTATGGCATTGTTTTCTGTTAAATGCCTCATTTGCCAATATAGGTTATATTTACTGTTGGGTTAGTCTGCTCTGTCAATTTTTTGTCAGGTTAGTGCCTGGGGGTTGTTTTCATCCATTTCCAGGAGTTGTGACATGCACCGAGCTTTCCCTCACTCCCCCGATCTCATTGATCTTAGGATTACGGACATGCACTCAACTCACTGCACGTCGCCGCCACGCCCACACGTCGCAAGAGTAATGTCATTCTTTACGCCGCATGCTGACATGATGCTTTCTCCATCTGCGTACAGCACGCGGGAGGGTTTAGGCACCTATTTATGAGCGATAGCCGCTCGGATGTAGTGATGGGAAGTCCGGATCTTTAAAGTGAATCGGTTCATTTCGAACTGCTCACTGAAATGAACCGATTCAATGAATCGATTCTTCGGTTCACTTGCTGAGTCTACTGACAAGCAAGTGAACTGAAGCTCTGATTCAACCACATTAAATGATTAAAATCATAAGAGTGAATCACACAGAAGGTTGTCAGGTCCTGGGGACGTTTACTTTGATTTAGTTGATTGGCGCAGAGCACAAGCCTATTGTTGTCACATTAGCTCAGTGTCATGAATTTTGGTGATACACAAACAGCTGTGTTAGGCTGGGTTCACACTTGTGCGATGCGGGAACCCTGCAATTCCACTACGGGTTCCTGCATCGCACCTGACTCACACAACAGTTTACAATGACATATGCGAACTGCTGGGGGAGTGTCATACAATGTTAATGACACCCCCATTTCAGCTCGCATTTCGCACTGCAAAAGTGTCAGTTTGGACATGAATCGGATTGCATGGGTGCCATGCGATACGATTCTGGTGCGGACCAAAAAAAGGGTCCTCTGTGAGTTTAGTCCAAATGCGATACAATTTCAGCCATACTATCTGTATGGCTGAAATTGCATTGCACGGACATCGCCTGTGATTTGCACTGCAGTGCAAATCGCATGCGATTTTGCACGATGCAGCAGTGTGAACTGGCCCTGAACCTAGGTTTCCTCAAATTTGATGGATAGCAATGTTAACTGTGAAGTTGCCCCAGAATGCAGTTCACATGCACACAAATCCCGCTTTTCATTTAGGCTCTGTTTCCACTTGTGCAACTTGTCCTGCGACTTGGGACTGCAAAGTTGCATGACAAGAAGTACCCGATTTCCAATGAGCACCATTCATATCTGTGCGACTTCAAGTCACAGCGACTTCAAAATAGTCCCTGCACTACTTTGGTCCAATTTTATTGTGACTTGAGGTCCCTAAACCTCCAGAATACACAGGCATTGCTTCAAGTCGCGGCAGAATCGTGCAACTTTCAGGCTTTTCAGGCTAACGCAGCCTGAAAGTTGCACAATTCTGCCGCAATTTTGATGCGACTTTAAAGCAATGCCTGTGTATTCTGGAGGTCTATGGATCTCAAGTTGCATCAAAGTGGGACCAAAGTAGTGCAGGGACTACTTTGAAGTCGCACAGATATGAATAATACTCATTGGAAATCATAGAGTACAAAGTCGCAGGACAAGTTGCACAAGTGGAAATGGAGCCTAAATAAAAAGTGGATTTTTGTGCATGTGAACTGCATTCTGATGGGCCAACTTCACAGTTAACATTGATAGCCATCAGATTTGCCCGTAGCCTTTACAGCGCATGCTTAGTAATGATGATCAGATTTTACTACCACTACCATGGGCGAAGTACCCCTGGTAGTAAAATTCAATCGTTAAGGCTATTTTCACACTTGTGTGACTTGAAAGTCAAGTGCTTTTGCCATGATTTTTGCCATGACTTGAAGCAATGTCTGTGTAATCTTGAGGTCTCTGCCACAAGTCGCATCAAAGTCGGACAAAAGTAGTACAAAAACTACTTTGAAGTCGCACAGATATGAACTGAACTCGTAGGAAATCACGGGTTATGACTTGCAGTCTCAAGTCGCAGGACAAGTCGCACGAGTGTGAAAGGGCCTTAGGCTGTCCGTACCACCTTATCACTGCTGCTACCTCATTGGTTTAGTGTATTGTTTTACTGGTGGTGACTTGTGGTTCTTTCAGTGTACTGGGTTCTAAAAACTGATATGATTATTTAACTCTGTAACTTGTATGATTCTTTAACTCGGTAACTTGTATGATTCTTTAACTCGGTAACTTGTATGATTATTTAACTCGGTGTACTGTGTACTCCTGACTCTTGTTTTAAGTTTGTATCCAGTTCCTGAGTGTCACTGTGCTGTGAGTCAGCTGATTGGTTGCAGGGAGGGGCCGAGGTCTCTCACTCTAGGACAGTGATGGCGAACCTTGGCACCCCAGATGTTTTGGAACTACATTTCCCATGATGCTCATGCACTCTGCAGTGTAGTTGAGAATCATGGGAAATGTAGTTCCCAAACATCTGGGGTGCCAAGGTTCGCCATCACTGCTCTAGGATCATATTACCAGGCCTGCTCTACTGTGTACTGAGTGCATAGTGAAATGTTTCAAACGAATCAGTTCACTCAGATGAATCGATTCATCCAGTTCACTGAAAAGAATCGATTCAAAAGAACGATTCGTTCATGAACTGGACATCACTACTCAGATGTGGTCACGTCCCTTCTACCAGCATGTAGCATGATGTTGGTGGGGCTCTGCTGGCGAGCTGGCTACCATCCACCACTACTCCTTGATGAAGTACATATTCTGTTCCTTAACGCTTTCCTGTCACACTTATACATCACCTTGGACCATATGCTTTATTTCAAGTCACGGGTAATCTAATTGCAGTAGTTTCTTGTACAGGTTATGTGATGGGTATTCACCTTTCTTTCGAATCATTCACTCTCTTTCGGTGACACATCAAAATTCTTCATTGTACACCTGGTTTGTCCTTTAGGGCCTACCTTACTTTTCACACTTGGTTCATTCCCCCTCTCCCCCTCCCCTTTTTGTCATCTGCCAAGTCAGTTACTTTAAATGGCACATCAGTCTATATTATATGCATGTTATTTTTATTTTAAAGCGGTAGTAAACCCGCAATTTTTTTTTTTTTTAAAACCTGCAAAGCAAAAGGCATAATGAGCTAGTATGCACCGCATACTAGCTCATTATGAAATACTTACCTTAGAACGAGGCCCCGACATCTCGCCCGATCCACGCCGAGGGAGCCGACATGCTCCCTCGGCGTCTCTTCCGGGTATCGCGGCTCCGGCGCTGTGAGTGGCCGGAGCCGCGATATCGTCACTCCCGCGCATGCGCGCGGGAGATTTAAATCCGGCCGGACGAGCGCTGCCGGATTTTCACGGAGAGAACCCCCTTGTGCACATGCGCCGCTGCAGTCAGCGGCGCATACCGAGGGGAATATCTCCTAAACCGTACAGGTTTAGGAGATATTTTTTTTACCTACAGGTAAGCCTTATTATAGGCTTTCCTGTAGGTAAAAGTTAAAAAAGTGGGTATACAACCACTTTAATGGCACATCAGTCTATATTATATGCATGTTATTTTTATTTTAATGGCACATCAGTCTATATTATATGCATGTTTATTATTATTATATGCATGATAAGAAGCCCCACAGGCTCATATCCACTAGTATTCATTCACTACCATAGTTTCTGATGGGGGATTCCTTCTTATAAGATGTCCATTCACAGATGGTTTTTGCCATTCTGTCGCCACAGTGCTATCACCTGAGCTCCCGGGGGGATGTTTCTCCCATAGTGCCTTCAATCCATTATAACATTCTCTTGTATTTACTAATATTGATTGATTCGTTCTACCCCAGTGATGTGTTTCATCTAAAGTCCAATTTCCCCTTCCTTTACTATCTGTAATGCTCACCTATATACCATATCTGTAATGCTGACCTACTGTATGTACCCTATATGTAATGCTCACCTATATATCCTAACTATAATGCTGAGCTATATACCCTATCTGTAATGCTGAGCTATATACCCTGATCTGTGAGGCTGAGCTATACACTCTGTCCTGTGATGCTGAGCTGTATACTCCTAACACTATGGGTGGAAGCAAATGGAATACAGGGGATTTTGTGGGTGGATTTTATAATGGGGTGGGGCTTATGAGAAGTGGGGGATCAACAAGGAAGGATGGAGTCTGGCGCCCCCGCATCATAAAACTTCACCAGCTGCCGCTGATCTGGAAGCACCCTCACAGGTAACTGGGAGATCACTTGCCACACTATTAAAAAGCACTGTAACAACCAGTTCCACTGGTGATTACATTTACCCGGCACAGCTTGCACTACCTGGTTCCACCCATTAGTACCATGCAGCACCACCACATCCAACTGTAATGGAGAGACACAAGTATACAAGGAATGTGCTTTCACCAGTTCAAGCAGTTCCACTAGCATACTTGTCATTTTAATGCACTCCACAACAATATGCAAGACCTTTTTAGGGACCTTTCCCTTATCAGAGACATGGAGGGGCTCATTCACTTCAGCTTGAGAGGTGGAGACATTTAAAGGGGCCTCCACCTCACTGGAGGTACCCATTACAGCCTTATGCTCCCCCGAAGCGATGTCAGACTTATGTCTCCCACTCATCTCCTCTAACTCAACAATAAGCCTCTGCAAGTCAACATTCGTTACATTGTCACCTTGACACTTGACATTCAGCGGTTGGGCTGTGTCCACACCTTTGGGGGCACTAATAACACACTCAGCTGTGTATTTTCAGCTTTGGCCAGCTGATTTAACCCCTTACCAACTGGGTTACATATAGGGTGAATGGACTGCTCCCACACACTCTCACAGCATGGTGCAGACCAGTCTGTTCCTCATTATTAGTGAACATGTCAAAATCATAAGTACATATATCATCAGCAATACCTTTATCATCAGTATTCATAGACATAACAGTGTTTATAAGCTTTATCAGGCTGTTTTTTGGTCATAACGCACTGCGCCCTGTGTGCCACTCAGCACACCACCCTTCCTCTTCAAAGGGATTCTTTTGCCCACTAGGGTAGCTCCACATTTGTCCTGGAAAACCACGTGCCTCACCACTGAGGGCTCCTGGGAGGTTTCCCTGGGCATCTCTGCAGCACCTGTCACTAGGGAACGCTGCACACAAACTGTATTGGTCACCCCTAGGTTATCATTCCCAGCATTCTGCTGGATTACACCAGTCACATACAGAGTCCTCAAGTCTTTTTGAGTCCTTAACCTCAATTTTTTCACCTTCTTCAGATCTCCCAGTAGGACACACTCCCACTTCACTAGGATCAGTCCCACAAACTGCAACAGTCTTAACAATTCCTGTAGCTGGTGTCATAGTCTTCACTTGAGTGTGAGGTCTCATGCCGCGTACACACGACTAAACTTTCCGGCAGAAAAGGTCAGACGGAATCATTCCGTCGGATATTACGATCGTGGGTGGGCTTCATCTGACTTTTTTCTTCAAAAATTCCAATGGACCTAGAAATAGAACATGTTTCAAATCTGTACGACGGAATCAATTTCAATCGGGAAAACTGTTCGCCTGTATGCTGGTCCGACTGACCAAATACGACGCAAGGGCAGCTATTGGCTACTGGCTATTGAACTTCCTTTTCTAGTCCCATCGTACGTCATCATGTTCAAAACTAACGGACTTTGGTCCGTTTGTGTGTGGGCAAGTCCATTCGGTCGGAAGTCCATTGTAACTCCATCGAAAATCCGTCGGAACTCCGTCGGGAAGACCGTCTGACCTTTTCTGCCGGAAAGTGCGGTCGTGTGTACACGGCATCACATGTGTGGTGTTTCCACAGACTGACTTCCCCATGTAGTTATGAAGCAACACTGCAGCCTCTCAAGATCCACTGACACCCCCTGCAGGTAACAGAAGGTCCCTGTTGCTAGGAGTAACAGCAGACTTGCACTACAAAGACAGTTGGCTATATCTCACACAGAATGAAGACTGTTGCACCCTCCATTCTGGGCTGATCAGAGGCATAACTAAAACCTTCAGGGCCCCGGTGCAAGAAATCATGATGGGCCCCCCTTCCATCCGAGCCCCAATTTTGGGAGGGTGTCCATGGATATCCTCCCAGAACTCTGCTTCCCGCATGCCCCCTGGGATGTGCATCCCGAGCAATCACAGCGGCCCTTTACCATGTGATCAGCTGATCACATGTAAACAGACTTGCCAGTTATCCGCAGCCCTTTCTTTCCACACTGTGTCTGCGTGAGGAAAGGACTGCCGTTAAAGTGGTAGTATACCTTTTTTTTTATTTTTACCTACAGGTATAATAAGACTTACCTGTAGGTTAAATTAATGTCTCCTAAACCTGTATGGTTTAGGAGATATTCACTTTGAATGCAGCCACTGACGTCAGCGGCTCATGCGCTGTGAAAGTCCAGTGGACGCTGTCGGAACTTGCTGGAAAGAAGACTCCCACAAGGTGACCAGGATCAGATGGTGACACCTCGTTCTAAATTAAGTATTTCATAATGAGCTAGTATGCAGTGCATACTAGCTTATTATGCGTTTGCCTTACAGGGTTTTTTTTTTTTTTTTTTTTTTTTTTTTTTTTTATGCAGGTATACTACCACTTTAAATGTCAAGAATGTCAGTAAATTGTTTACACTGATACTCAGTGGCATCTATCAGATCTCATTAATGCCGCCATCTCTGCTTTGTTATCTTTACCTTGGCAGAGGACCTTGTTCTAAGACTAGGAACAGAGTCTAGACTCAGAAGGTTGTGTGTGTTCTAAAATCCAGGCTATGGAGTTGCATTGTGTCCTGCTAAGGCCAACCATAACTCAACTCTACCTGTTAATAGATCTATAGCTGAAGGAAGGCGGCACAGTGTACTATTACTTTTGCTTTATTCCTACTTTTGGATTTTTACTTGACTGTGCAATAAGTACATCCCTCACTGTTGTGTTGGATATTAATGATTTTACCTCTGTGCTTCTCTTTTGATTAAATGTGATATTTTTTATTAATTGATTGTATTTATGTTGAGTACCACTGAGCGCTGATTTTAAATTCTATTCACGTGAACCTCTCTCCGGAAGTTTTTTCAGCTGCACTGGATACCACTCGGAATCACTAGTTTTTAATCTGGCTTTGATAGGTTGTCTCCAATAAAGCTGGCCATACACTGTGCAATTTTCTTATTCAAATTCCTTTGGGTTTGCCTTCAGCTGTGTGGTACAAGGGCTTGTCTGATTTCACACACATTGAAGGTGTTTAGATTTGGCCTCATATTGTGTGGTTTTTGAAAGATCTGGGGGAGATCCATAGAGAAGAATTGTATGGTGTATGGCCAGCATAAGACCAAAAAATCTTAGCGCTGGAGTTTTGTGTTGTCTGTTTATTAACTCGTGGAACTCTGCTTTAATCTTGAAGAATGTCTAAAACAGGCCTGACCAAAAGTGTAAAAAGGAAAAGACTAATCTTGCTGCATCGTAGAAACAGTAGGAATGGACAAAGTTGCATTCAGAATTTTATTAATGGCCTGTAGGGTACATGACTAGTGTAGTCTGAATGTTCCCCATATACTATTCCTTATCTATTAGAAACGAGACCACACCATAGGTTGGAGTAAACTGGCCACAACAGCCTTTATTAAACATAACTCAAAATTACTCCAATAACTTGTAAATATGAAAATATATAAATATATAAATATATATAAATATATAAATATAAATATAAATAACTTTATTAACATTAAACCACATTTTAATTAACATTAACTGCCCATTCTGGTGATCTCTGACGGTGACCACACTTAAACCAATACCCAATCACTGCGGTACACCTGACCAACTTCCCAAAGGCCTCCACCTGTGACCGGTCGGAGACAACTTCCGCCAGTGAACATAACCGTATTCCCTCCAACGTTCAGGAATACCCAGAGGGGCCGATCGTTAGATGAGCCCCCCACACCCTCAGATCCCTTCTGAGTACCTGTCTACCGTCAGAAACCACCAGAAAACACACCGCCAACACGAAAAACTTTCAGCTGCTGTGACAACCGATGAACCTGAAAAAGAAGAAAAAGACCAGCAACAAAACACCACAAAACAAACACATAACAATAGGGCGGGAGGGTGGGAAAAACTGCCTCCTCTGTGTCACACTGGGCTCCGAATGATTCCTTAAAGCCACACCTCTCCCTTTTATGTGACCCCTCCCCTACACTGAACTTGTTTCCTGCAAACCTTTTCCTGAACTCCACCCATAAAGCTTAACCCTCTGTGTCCCTCATCCACACTGTCATGTCCAGCACTCCTTATATCATTGCATTCTTAATCCGTGCTTCTCTTGACTAGTGTAGTCTGAATGTTCCCCATATACTATTCCTTATCTATTAGAAACGAGACCACACCATAGGTTGGAGTAAACTGGCCACAACAGCCTTTATTAAACATAACTCAAAATTACTCCAATAACTTGTAAATATGAAAATATATAAATATATAAATATATATAAATATATAAATATAAATATAAATATAAATAACTTTATTAACATTAAACCACATTTTAATTAACATTAACTGCCCATTCTGGTGATCTCTGACGGTGACCACACTTAAACCAATACCCAATCACTGCGGTACACCTGACCAACTTCCCAAAGGCCTCCACCTGTGACCGGTCGGAGACAACTTCCGCCAGTGAACATAACCGTATTCCCTCCAACGTTCAGGAATACCCAGAGGGGCCGATCGTTAGATGAGCCCCCCACACCCTCAGATCCCTTCTGAGTACCTGTCTACCGTCAGAAACCACCAGAAAACACACCGCCACAGCCCGAAAGGGTGACCCCCTCAACCTTGAGGGCCGCCCCACACCCGAAGAGCTTTCTGTATGCCCTCCTGTAAGCCAAAGGACCAGAGGTCAATCCCCACATCCGATAGATGAACGCCATCCCGCCTAAGATAAAGCCCTACATTCACCTCCAATTCCCTGTGTCTTACCACAATGCCCCCGTTCTGCACTACAAACCGCCCAACAACCTTATTAACCCTAATCCTAGTTTTCTCGAGGCTGGCTAAAGACCTGGCCCCCCGCCACACCGTTCTGGCCACAATGTCCGACCACACCAAAATGGTGCCCGGGAACAGGACTCGCATGCGCAACACATCAGCCTTGATATCCGCCAAAATGTCCTTCACTTTCCGAACTCCCAGGTCATTGCCCCCCGCATGAACAACCAGCACATCCGGGGGCCTATCCCTCAAAGCGAAGCGCTCCACCTCCCTCATGACACGCTCCCACCTCATGCCCGGGAAACCCAACCACATCACCCTAGCTACCTCCCTGGGGATACCCAATTGCCTGCCTGCTGGTAGAGAATCACCTCTCCTGGCCCCCCAGCAGACGTACGAATGCCCCAGGATCCAAACGAGGCGTTGAGAACCTCCATCTGGAATGAAAACAAGAGAAATAACACAACAACCAAAGGAATGTTACAAGCACAGTCCTCCCCCCCATAAATCCCACAGCAAACAACCCCCAGCCGCACCCTCCTTACCCCAGTAGCAACTGCGGCCGGACATAGGACCGGAACCTCCGGGACTCCCATCTACCAATCCGGCGCACCACCGCCTCCTCCAGCCCACATCGAGCCGCTTCCGTGGCCGCCCCAATCCGAAAAGAGTGGGACGCGTAGTCCCGCTCATCCAAACCCACCGCCCTCAGGCATTGCCGAAAGACCGACACAAATTGAAAACGGGATAGAAAAGAGCCCTCCTCGTGCACCAAAAAGGGGCCCGCCCCCACCGGCCGTACCGCCCGGAAAGCCCGTACCGCCGCCACCGGGCACACTACCGAGCCCGGCAGGGCGAGCAGCGTAATCGCCACTCCCCTGCCCCGTTGATCAGTCTTAGACCTACGCAACCGTATACTCACCCGATCCGCAACCACCTGCACATCCTGATCCAACAGACCCCCAGCCACCCGTTTTGAGCGACACACCAACTCCCCAATCCTAAAAGCCCCATAAAACGCCAACGAAAACGCTGCCGTAAACAGAACGGTCTCGTAAGCAGACGAGCAAACGTCCACCAGCCGAGAACAAATTGCCACCAAATTGTCAAATGACACCGGCCGGCGCGCATCCCTACCCTTCCAATCCCTCCTGTACCCTTTCAACGTTTGCCTAACCCAAAAATCCTTCGTCCCGTCCGGCTCCCCCCACAGTTTGAACAAAAAGGCCAACCCCGCCAGCTTCCGCTCAATAGACGCGGGAGACAGGCCCGTCTCAATGTTCCGGGCAACCCAGTACAATACCACCCAGCGCCGGTCGGAGCCCCGACCAGCCACTCCAACCTCCCGCAGGAACGCCTACCATTCCGCCCACACTCTAGAATAAGCGGACCATGTAGCCTCACTCAACGACCTTTTTAACCAACCTGCGGCGATTCCAAGGGAAGTTCCCACATCCACCCGGGGCATGGCGCCCCCGACTCCTCCGCTCCCGGCGCCAGCTGCCGGAACTTGTCCCACTGAAAACGAGAGAGCGAGTCAGCCAGAGAATTCTCCACCCCAGGTATGTGCACAGCATAAACGTAAACATTGAGCCGCAAACAGCGAAAGACCAGGTGTCGCAGCAGCCGGATGACCGGGGGGGAGGAAGCAGTCATCCGATTGAGGACCTGGACCACCCCCATGTTATCGCAATTGATGCGCAACTTCAAATTACGAAACTCCGCCCCCCACAGCTCCAATGCCACCACTATCGGGAACAATTCTAGCAAAACCAAATTGCCCAACAACCCCGCAACCTCCCATGAGTGTGGCCAAGGTTCCGCACTCCACCGACCCCGGAAAAATGCCCCATAGCCCGTTGAGCCAGCCGCGTCAGTAACCAACTCCACATCGAAGTTGCTCACTGGCCCCGACATCCACATAGCCCGCCCATTATACGACTCCAAAAATTCATGCCAAGCCCGCAGGTCCTCCCGGTGTTCCCTTCGCAAACGCACAAAGTGGGTAGGGGCGGTTACCCCGGCCGTGGCCCCCGACAGCCGTCGGCAGAACACACGGCCCATAGGGATGATCCGGCAAGCGAAATTCAGCTTGCCCAACAGGGACTGCAGGGCCCGAAGCTGAACCTTCGGCCGGCCCTGCATGCCTGCCAACTCCGCCTGCAGATCCCGTAATTTATTCTCTGGCAAGCGACACTCCATTGCCATAGAATCAATCACGATTCCCAAAAAACTCAATTCCGTCACCGGGCCTTCCGTCTTATCCCCCGCCAACGGCACCCCGAACCTGCCCGCAATGTGCTGCAACGTGGACAGAAGAATCGCACACACATTGGAGGCAGGCGGGCCCACGCACAGAAAGTCATCCAAATAGTGGATGACCGACTCCAGGCCCGAAACATCTCTCACCACCCATTCCAAAAATGAACTAAAAGCTTCAAAATAGGCGCATGAAATGGAACAACCCATGGGCAGGCACAAGTCCACATAAAACTTGCCCCGCCAATGGCATCCCAACAGCCGGAAGCTGTCCGGGTGGACCGGCAGAAGGCGAAACGCCGATTCCACATCCGCCTTGGCCATGAGAGCCCCGCGACCATACCGCCTGACCCACCGTACCGCCGCGTCAAAAGACGTGTAGGAAACCGTACACGCCTCCGGGTCAATGAAATCATTGACCGACCCCCCTTTCGGAAAAGACAGGTGATGAATCAAGCGAAACTTCCCCGGCTCCTTCTTAGGAACTACACCCAACGGGGAGACCACCAGGTCCCCCCACGGCTGCACTTCGAAAGGACCACCCATCCGGCCCAGCGCCACCTCTTTACCCAATTTGTCATCCACAACCCCCGGGTGATCTAAAGCCGATCGCAAATTCCTGGCCACCGGCGGCACCCCTCCCAGAGAACAGGGAATCCTAAAACCGTCCCGAAAACCCAGAATTAACCCCCGCGCCGCCGCACCATCCGGATACCTATTTAGGAAAGGAAGCATCCTTCCCAGGTTCACCGGCGTCATCCCTTTTGTGACCGGCGGCACTGGCACGCTGACCTTTTTTGAAACAGCGAGACAGGGGGTGGGTGCCGCCGCACCCGGAGCACTCATGCTTGAAGCGGCACGCGCCTCCGAATTTACAAGCCCCTTCATTAAAGGGCCAGCACACCCCCCACTTCTTTCCGGCCGGCAGTCCCGAGGAAGACGCACTCCCGGCCCCCCCCTGAAGAAACGGAGTGGGCGCCCGCGGAGCAGACATAAGCCTCATCCAGAGGCTTATGTCCTTGTGATCCCACCGCAGGTCAGCCCGCACTGCCTTACGCTGACGAAACTGCTCATCATAGCGCAGCCAAGCCAGCCCTCCATACACTCGGTGAGCCTCCCCAATCGCGTCCAGGTAACAAAATAACGCCGAGCAATGCTCGGGGTTCTTTTCCCCTATCACGCTAGCCAATATAGCGAACGCCTGAAGCCAATTTGCAAATGTGCGCGGGATCAGCCGATACCTACGTTTTTCCTCGTCGTCCTTCTTGGAACTGTCCGGCTTAACCCTGTCCAAATTA
Source organism: Lithobates pipiens (assembly GCF_037356315.1). Lineage (NCBI taxonomy): Eukaryota > Metazoa > Chordata > Amphibia > Anura > Ranidae > Lithobates > Lithobates pipiens. The sequence goes on from NW_027507903.1 coordinate 428,835,497, forward strand.
AATTTCTCGAGGGGGAGCAAGGAGAAAATCTCCACATACTCACCCTTGCCGATCTTGTCCCGCACCTCCTGCTTCAAATGCGCCCCCAATGGGCCTTCGAAACAAACATAGACTTCGCACCGGGCAGCATCCGCGATCCTAACCAGGTCAGACCGCGCCCCCGGGTCCGCAGGCACCGGGGGGACCCCCGAGCCCACAGCCCCTGCCTCCGTGCTCCCCGACACCGCAGCAGGCGGTGCATCCCGCGCAGGAATGACCTCCGCCCCCCCGGCCCCCCCCACAGTACCCATCCAGGGGGCCACCTGAGGCGACCCGGAGCCCCCCAGCAAACTTACCAACCAGGGCCTGCAGCCCCCCCAACAGCTCCTGCAACTGACCTGACGGCCCCCCCGGGGCAACAGGCCCCGCCCCCTGCGCTGAACCTGCCGCAACCCCCCCCAATACGTCCCGGGATCCCGTGGGCACCGCACCCCCCTGCGCCACCCCCATCAGATCCCGCAAGGCATCCGCCAGCAATGTAGACTCCCGCAACTTACCCGGGCCCCCAGGGGCCTCGGCGACCGGTACCGGTCCGGGTGTAGAAAAGGACCCCTCCTCCTCCTGGGACAGCTCGCTCTCCGAACCGACCTCTCCAACGCGCACCGGGGACGCGGCAATCCCCCTGTGCTCCGCGCGGTCCATCCGGTCCCTGCGATCCGGGACTGCAGGCAATGTCCTCCTCCCCCCGCCGCCCCCGGCATGCCGGCGTCTAAAACCAGCCCTGCCAGGCACCTTGGCAGCCTTCTGCGACCCACCCTCCCCCCCCTCCGGCATGCGACCCCCCCGGAGCGCCCCCCTCCCCCCCACCGCGCGGATGCTGGCCCCAGACCCAGCCTGCCGCAGATCCCCCGCCACGTGCACCCCCCCCCCCTTGGCCTGCCGACCCAGAGCCATCCACACTCCCCCCCACCTCCACCGGGCCCCGTGCGGTCCCGGCGCCATTTACATGCGGCCGTGAAGCCCCGCCCCCCTCCGTTCGGCGGCGCAACGACCGCCCGGATCGGGGGGAGCCGATAACCTGCCGTTTTGCCGGGGGGACCGATCGGTCCACCCCCGGGCTCCGGGAGTCACGAGGCGGCCGAGGAGTAGGCCCAGGAGAAAAACGCGCCGGAGGCCGAGACCTCCGCGCGCGCAGTGGAACCTCACCTGTCCCGCCGCCGTCCACATCGCCGTCCGTCAGGTCCCCCACACGTTCCCGCAGCCAGTCCGCACCGTGCACCTCCGCCGCCCGTCGCAGCCGCGCGAAGAGTCCCTCGAGGTCCGCCATAGCAGAGGAGCAGCGAAAAAACTGCCTCCTCTGTGTCACACTGGGCTCCGAATGATTCCTTAAAGCCACACCTCTCCCTTTTATGTGACCCCTCCCCTACACTGAACTTGTTTCCTGCAAACCTTTTCCTGAACTCCACCCATAAAGCTTAACCCTCTGTGTCCCTCATCCACACTGTCATGTCCAGCACTCCTTATATCATTGCATTCTTAATCCGTGCTTCTCTTAGTGACAATTGATTACATACAGAGAAGGAAATGTGAGGATATAATCAGTGTTTCATTATGTAGTTATTGTACACTAGGTTGAATAAATGAGAGGCATTATCATGTGGTCATTGTATCATATGTTGAATCAATAAATGTGATTTGCTAACAAACAAAGCCATTCATTGCTGACAATCCACCATTTGTAACTAGAGATGGGCAAACGGTTCAGCCCAAGCATAAGTTCACAAAGCATTGCGGCACTGAACAGTGCATTGCAAGCCCTGGTTGGCTGAAGCAGTGAAAGCTTCAGCCAATCAGGGCACAGAGCACTGTAAGCCATTGTACACACGGTCAGACATTTCGATGGAAAATGACCGATCGGACCGTGTTGTGGGATAATCCGACCATGTGTGGGCTTCATCTGACTTTTTCCGTTGGAACGTCCGTCCAACAAAGTTATAAAAATCTAAAAATGGATATAAAATTTTCTGACAACATGATCCGATCAGACTTTGTCCGATCGTTTGAAGAAACAAAGTGCCACGCATGCTCAGATCAAATTCCTAGACCAAAGCTATTGGCTACTAGCCTGAACGTTTTCCCATCGTAACTAAATAGCGTCATCACGTTACGAACGATCGGATTTTCCGACAACTTTGTCCGGCCGTGTGTATGCAACACCAGTTTCGGACAAAATGCATCTGAAAAAATCAGACAGCTTTCGTTGTCGGAATGTTCGACCGTGTGTACAAGGGCTAAGAGTCATGATTGGACACAGTCATCATGACTTTATTCAATCATGGCTCATTCCCACTCCACAGTATAAAAGTGTTTTTTAAATGGCAGGTATTTTCAGTGTGATTTCGGCGTGGAGAGAGATAGAACAGGGCTCTGTTTAGTGCTATTAGTTAGTGTGCTATAATGTGCTATTTTGCTTCAATTGTCAGTGTAGAATATTAGTTTAGTGTCAGTCTAGGGATAGTGTGAGTGTAGTGAGGAGGACCATCATTTAGATTTGCATAGTGTGTGTCTAGAGTAGGGACAGCTCAGATAGTTTCACTGTAGTGTAGTGAGACCGTGTCATTCATACATACATTAGTGTGGAGTAGGGACAGCTCATATTGTTTCAGTGTAGTGTAGTGAGACCGTGTCACTAATCTTGACATTAGTATATAGCTAGAGTATACAGTTCAGATAGTGTCAGTGTAGTAACGGTTGAACACTGTCTATTTGATTGCGTTACAGACAGTTTAACGCCATTTACGTCTGTGTGCGTTACTGACAGTTTAACGCCATATAGTTTTGTTTGCGCTACTGACAGTTTAACACCATATAGTTTTGTGCGTTACTGCCAGTTTAACACCAATTACTTTTGTGTGCATAACTGCCAGTTTAACACCATATAGTTTTGTGTGTGTTACTGCCAGTTTAACGTCATTTAGTTCTGTGTGCGTTACTGCCAGTTTAACACCATATAGTTCTGTCTGCGTTATTGCCAGTTTAACGCCATATAGTTCTGTGTGCATTACTGCCAGTTTAATGCCATATAGTTTTGTGCGTTACTGCCAGTTTAACACCATTTACTTCTGTGTACATTACTGCCAGTTTAACTCCATATAGTTCTGTGTGTGTTAATGCCAGTTTAATGCCATATAGTTTTGTGTGTTACTGCCAGTTTAACGCTATTTACTTCTGTGTGCGTTACTGCCAGTTTAACACCATATAGTTCTGTGTGTGTTACTGCCAGTTTAATGCCTTAGCCCTTGTACACACAGTCAGATATTCTGATGGACAATGTCCGATAGGACCGTGTTGTCGGATAATCCGACTGTGTGTGGGCTCCATCGGACTGTCGGAGTATCCAACGGTCCAAGTTTTCCAGCTGGGCTATAAAATTTTCCGACAACATGATCCGATCAGACTTTGTCCGATTGTGTGTAGAGAATTCCGATCGGACAAAGTGCCACGCATGCTCAGATCAAATTTCTAGACCAAAGGTATTGGCTACTAGCCTGAACGTAGTCCCATCGTAACTAAATTATGTCATCACGTTTTGAACGATCGGATTTTCCGACAACTTTGTCCCACCGTGTGTATGCAACAGTTTCGGACAAAATCCATCGGACAAAATCCAACGGATTTGGTTGTCAGAATGTCCGACTGTGTGTACAAGGGCATATAGTTCTGTGTGCATCACTGCCAGTTTACGCCATATCATTTTGTACATTACTGCCAGTTTAATGCCATATAGTCGTGTGAGTCTGGCACATTATATTGCAGTATATTATATCTGTGGAGTGTGTCTGTGTAGTGTGAGTACTCAAATTAAGGTGCACCAAACACCTCTTTACATTGATTAAAGGGCATCTACGTACAAATTTCAACTTCTTCTTTACATTTGCTTATAAGCACCGCTCCTTCCCTCCCAATAATGTCTGGGAGGACAACAAGGAGTGGCAGACATTCTCTTGGCACTGTAAGGTGTACGAGGTGGTCAGTCCTTGGGCAGGGCATCATTTCCTCTGTTTAGTGAGTTTACCTGTGCTATCTAGCCACAGCATGCAGAGTTGGTGGTGGACTTGCTTACTAAACTTTCCTCATCCTCCTCATCCTCTGTCACACAAGCAGAGACAAGTGTGCAGTCCCCTGCAGTTGCCAGGGTGGATAAACCTGCCTCCTTGTCCACATCTATTCCTGCCATAGTCCCAACATCAGCCATTGAGGAGTCAGCTGAGTTATTTGACCACAACATCAGCCACTTGCGCCTTGATGATGCCCAGCCATTACTGGATTCAGATGTTGGTTCTGAGGTTGAGGATGACAGGATCATGGGCCTAGAGAGAGGGAGGAACACTGGTAGAAAAATTTACATTCATATTCCCCAAGCCACAGCGTATTGCCAAGCTGTCTCCAGTGGTAATGATGAAGATGGAGGAGATGGAGATTATAATGATGATGATGAGGTCACTGATGCGACTTGGGTGCCAGATAGAGCAAAGGAGGAAATTGAAGGTGAGGCAGCACAACCCCAAGGAGGCAAAAAATTGTACCTATTAGATTGGGGCCTGGAACCCAAGCCTCATCCCATTTCAAGCGAGAGAACAAAGAGAGAGGGTGCGCCAGGGGTTTTATGGGCAAGGGTTGAAGCCAGAGAGAGAAGTAGAAGGCATATGTAAAAGAGTATTACAAAATTAATTGGTTTGTAGGACATACAAAATTACATAAGAATATTGAAATCACAAGACCAGTGGTTAATGTATGGTAATTTACAGCAAAAAAATTATGAAATAGGTCTTATGGTAAGAGGCCAATCAATATACATGAGTTCAGAGCTCCAAACATGTTTCGGAATATTTAAATTGTTAAATTCCTTCTTCAGGGGCTGATTTGTGTCAAGCTGTATTGTCTGATGATACAATGGCAAGAAAAAAAAAATATATAAAAATCAGCCAAATCAATTGTATACGTACGTGACACATGTATGTAAACATATAATTGGGAGAAAAGCATGGGAGAATAAAGATAGGACAAGCATTTTATGGGAATTGGTGGTACTTACGAAATAACCAGCTGTGATGAAACATAGTACACATCAAGGTCCTGATTGAATCATTGGTCTGCATCTCAAGATGGCCACATAGCGTGGATCAATTGGGAAATGAGTCTCCAAATCACTCTTTGGAGACTCCTTAATGTGCTTCTTGCAGCTCTGCAGGGACAGGCCCAGAGGTGGTTCGCACCACGCCAGCTAGAGCCAGGAATAGCTCAAACCTCCTGTCTGCCCTCAGACAGGGAACATTGACACATATGCCATGCCTGGCACATGTCCTCAATTTGGTGGTGCAGCATTTGCTAAATACGCACCCAGGGTTGCAAGATGTTCTAAAGCTAGCCAGAAGATTCCGTAGCCATTTCAGGCGGTCATACACAGCCAGTGCTCAGTTGGCTGAAATTCAGAGGAAAATCCATCTGCCCGTAAACCGCCTGATTTGTGAAATGTCCACCAGGTGGAACATGACTTTGTCAATGATGCAGCCGCTATACACGCAGCAGAGGGCTGTCAATGTGTGCCTGTGCAAATTCGGCACGATGACAGGCTCAGGCCACCTCTGCTTTTTTTCCCATGCTAATGGCTGATCATTATGCATGCAGTGTATTGTCACCATTGGAGGAGGCCACAAGGATGGTGACAGTGCATGCATCAGTGACACAATCCCTGTTGTGTTCCTGCTGGAGCAGACTGCATGGCATTATGGACAGGGCACTGAAAGCAGAGCAGCAAGAGGAAGAGGAGGACTTGCTTTCCTCTCAAGGCCCACTTTATCCCGACACCATTATTCCTCTGTCACAGAGCACACAGGAGGAGAGAGGGAAGGAGGATAAGGAGGAGGATTCTGGCACTTTCATAGGCTTCGAAGAAGAGGAAGACATGCGTCAATCTGTAAGCGATGGCTTTCCAACCCTAGGACCCTTGGGATTACTGCATGGCTGGGAGGAGGAAGTTCCAGATACTGTCATTCTGAGTGACCCCAAGGAGTCTGCTTCTCAAGCCTCTGCAAATTTAAGGGGCGCATGGGCAACCTCATGCTTCAAAGCCTGCGAAAGGACCCAAGAATATGTGGCATAAAGGAGAAAGATGATTACTGATTGGCAATCCTCCTTGAACACCGTTATAAGTGGAAGGTCTCAGAACTCATCCTGTCCCCACAGAGAGTGCAGAAGATGAAATCTCTTGAGTACACGTTAAAGAGGATTTTAGCAAATATTTTTCCTGACTCCAGTAGGTACAGTGTCGCGGAAAACGTTGTTTTGAGACGTTTTGAGTCTTCTGTTGGTCAAGAGAGGAGCACTGGAAAAGGCATCTGCCTAAGTGAGGCAATTCAGAATTTATTTAGTCCTCGCTGCCCAGGGCTGTCAGCTCCCACATCCCATCAGCAGCGTCTGCATCACATGGTGGATGATTACCTCAGGGCCAAAACAGAGATGAAGAGCTTTCTAGCTGACCATCCACTGACTTACTGGCCAGAACTTGCCCAGTATGCTATGGAGTTGTTGGGCTGCCCTGCATCCAACGTGTTTTCAGAATGGGCATTTAGGCTGCAGGAGGTACCTCCTGACAGGTGTTTGTCCATATCACTGCAATTTTTTTACAGCAAGTCCAATTCTTGCTTTCATCAAACGTACCTCTATAGGGTTACGGTGGAAAGGCGTCACCGACACCCTAAGACCAACTTTTCTGCACCTGTTTGACAGCTGCATATCATTCCAATTTTTTACAGCAAGGCCCATTCTTACCAACACCCAAAGACCAATTTTTATGCACCCGTTACTTTATACAAAGTCAAAGTGACACCAGAATGTATCCAAAAAATCTCTAATCTTGTGTAGAGCGCCATTATATCTGGTCACATGCTCCACTCTATGTGTACTACAATTCCCACAAAGCTGAATGTGTCTACATGTACATGTGTAGTCAACTCAGGGGATGTGCAGAAAAGGGTAGCAACATTCACATATACAAGGGGAGCATGGAGAACAAAGGAAGCCATCCTAGAACAGGAAGTCTGAGACCAGCAGAAAAAAGATTTTGAGCATTTGAGAGATGAAACAAAGGAAGACAGAGAAAGTACATTATGCTTATATTTAAACTAGACATGTCCAAAACGAAAAAATGTGTTTGTTTTTTTTTGGATATGTTAAAGTGGAAGTAAACCCACTTTTTTAACTTTTACCTACAGGAAAGCCTATAATAAGGCTTACCTGTAGGTAAAAAAAATATCTCCTAAACCTGTACGGTTTAGGAGATATTCCCCTCGGTATGCGCCGCTGACTGCAGCGGCGCATGCGCACAAGGGGGTTCTCTCCGCGAAAATCCGGCAGCGCTCGTCCGGCCGGATTTAAATCTCCCGCGCGCATGCGCGGGAGTGACGATATCGCGGCTCCGGCCACTCACAGCGCCGGAGCCGCGATACCCGGAAGAGACGCCGAGGGAGCATGTCGGCTTCCTCGGCGTGGATCGGGCGAGATGTCGGGGCCTCGTTCTAAGGTAAGTATTTCATAATGAGCTAGTATGCGGTGCATACTAGCTCATTATGCCTTTTGCTTTGCAGGTTTAAAAAAAAAAAAAAAAAAAAATGCGGGTTTACTACCGCTTTAATTATGATACTGATTTTGTTTTTCATTTCTGAATATTTTTATTTTGTTTTTGTTAAATTTCATTTTGTTGATACATTTTCTAACTAATTCCAAATTTTCAAAACGATTCGAATTTGGATCGGTCGAAAAATGATCAACTAGTTTGAATTCTGTAAGAAGAATAGCTGGTTGTTAAGCAGCCGCTTAAGCCCGGAAAGCTTGCTGCCATGTTCCTAACAACCGATGACTCATCAGCTGTCAGAGGGCTTCCCCACTGACAACTAAAATGTAAACAAAACAATACTATCAATAGAAAATTCTTAAAAACAAACAGTGTGGGGTCCCCCCCCCCACAATCCATACCAGACCCAAAAGGCCCCCCCCTCCTTCTGATCTTTTATGGGTTTTGATGGGAACCTCACACCAAAATGTAAAAAAAAAAAAAAAAAAAAAAAAACACGGAATGGGGCCCCCCAGAATCCATACCAGACCCTTATCCAAGCATGCAGCCCAGCAAGCCAGGAAAGGGAGGGGACAGGCGAGCAGCGTCCCCCCCACCTCCCTCCTGAACCATATCAGGCCACATGCCCTTAACATGGGGAGGGTTGGGTGCTTTGGGGACAAGGGCCTCTTCCCGATCACCCTGGGCAGTGGTTGTGGGGGTCTGCGGGCAGGGGGCTTATCAGAATCTGGAAGCCTGGCCCACTGCTTAAAAACCAGCTATTCTTCACACAGAATTTGAATCGGTCGATTATTTTGTGACCGATCCAAATTCAACAAAATTGTCCAATGTCCAATCCTTGATTGTCAAAGCAGCAATTTTTTAGAAAATCTATTTTCATTTTTATAGCTATTGATGTACATATGCATTCATGTCATAGCTAAACAAGTACAATATTTGGAGTCATGTTACTTCAAGACTCAAAAAATTAGAGGTAGGTAAAGTAGGGGCGGTAGGGATTGTTGGAGTAGTTATCACACATGTGGGGGATTTTCATTCCATCTTTTTCACTTGTATTTTCCTTTTTTTGTTTTCAACGTTATACAGTGACCCCAAAGCACTTTTTCACACTTTGACTTTAATCATGCATGTACTGTAGTTGTTTGTATTGACAATTTTTATATATATTTTTGTCTGTGCAGTTACCTACAGCTTCTCAAAGGTTGTCTCTGTGAATGTGTCTAGAGATTATCCATCCATTCTCAGATTTATCCTTGGAGTATTATTGCTTTCCCACTACAGTAGAATTTGCCTGTCTGTGGCATAAGTGCACCCATTGGACGTAGTATGTCCCGTTTCCCTTCTTGGGGGGGATATGAGTCACTCGGTAGCTTGTAATTGTAGCTCTACCCCTGTAGGGGTGTTAGAAATTGTGCGAGTTCTTTTTTCCAGTGGTTGTCCCACAGCGAGACACACATTCTCAGTCGCTCTTTGGCTCAATAACAAGGCCAGGGGTGTTCTTTTTTGGTGTTTTTATTTTTGAGGTAAGAATTGAGAATTTGAGTGGGATACTCCAAAAAGAACTATGTACAAGATGAGGACAGTAAACTTCCTTCTATAGAACTGAAACAAGTCCTTGCAAAAGCAAACTGTGGACTTAAGCCGCGTACACACGGGCGGACTGTCTGGCCAACTAAGTCTGTCAGACAATCCGACGGACAGTCCGTCCTACTTTCGAATGAACGGACTTGACCACACACGATGAACAAACAGTCCGTTGAAAGCTTGCGCGATGATGTGTACAGCACGTACGACGGGACTAGAAATAGGACGTCCAATACACAGCAATGCAACCTTCCGCCGTGTAAATCCTTTCTGAGCATGCGCCATACTTAGTCCGTCCAACTAGCCTACTCACGAACGGACTGTCCGCTGAAACCAAAGTTGGACGGACAATATTACGGAAATTCCAAAATACTTAGTCCGCCAGACTGCACGCTGAAAAAGTCCGCTGAAGCCCACACACGAGCGGACTGTCCGCTGAAATGTGTTTCGGCGGACTAAGTTGGACAGACAGTCCGCCCGTGTGTACGCGGCTTTACAGTCTGCTGGTTGGTTTTCAGTAGGGATGCACAGATACCATTTTTTTTTACGAGTACGAGTGCTGATACTTTTTTTTTAGTACTTGCCGAAACCAATTACCGACACCTACCGCAACTGTTTTGTTTACACTTCAGCTGTCAGCAATGGTAGAAAGCATTGAAAAGTCATTTACAAATTAAATAAATTGGTTTTGTTTTTTAATTTTGCACTTTTTTAATATGAAATGTGTAAATATATGTTAATATATATGTGTGAAAATATTCACTTACAAAGCAAACAAAAAAAAGTTTTTTATTGTTTATCGTTTATAAAATAGGCATGAAAAAAAAAGGAGGAAAATAATTAAATGGAAGAGAATAGGGAGTTAATTGATTAGAGTAAACTAAGGGTTAATAAGGGGTTAAACAGAGGAACATTTGTTCATCCCCACTGACAGCTCAAAGAAGCGAGCCTGAAAGTATTGGTTTTAGGTAAAGGTGCATTTGCACGAGTACCAATTCTTGTGCAAATACTCGGTATCGGCACCGATACCGATACTAGTATCGGTGCAACCCTAGTTTTCAGCATCTATTATTACAGTTTTAGCCTGTACATTGACTATTAGATTTCAATAGAACATAAAACAAATGTATTCCTACTATCAATTGTAGTGTATGTACAACAAAAGGTGAGTATGTACAGCCACTTAGGCTGGAAATAAAATTAACTCATCTCTTTACCTTGCATGGGCAAAACATAGGTTCACTTTAAGGGTATATCAATAGGCTTATTTTGACCAGAGGCAGTAGTCAGGCTGGACATGTATATTTGTCTGCAGACTATAAAATGTATTACATATTTATTGGATTGATTTTTTTTTTTTGTTTATTTTTAATGACAGTAATGTTGCATTTTTGTGACATTGTGTAGTGGGAAAAATTGACCTTTAGGGCTAGTTCACTTGAGATGCACTGTGAATTCACTGCAAATTCGCACCGCATCAAAATCCAGACCTTTTCACAATCCGAACTGATTGTGGAGTGTATGTTAACGACACCCCGGAATCAGTTTGCAAAACTCAGCTCTAGTTCTCTTGCTCTTCTATATCAAAATGACCACACTATGCAAAGAAGCACATCCATCTCAGTGTGGTCAGTTTTCTAGCTGTGCTGGGAACATAGCCTGCCTGTCCTCCAATGGTCAAGTGATGACACACACTCTGCACAGCCATTCAGTGGGCAGATTTTTCCACCCCCAACTCTGTCCCTTATGCAGCTGAGAACAGAGGCTATGTGATCCCAAAAAAAGAGGCATGTGTAATGTTTATATATGTTTACACTCCTTGTGTGTGTGTGTGTGTGTGTAATATATATATATATATATATATATATATATATATATATATATATACATATACATATACATATATATATATATATATATATATATATATATATATATATATATATATATATATAGTAATATTTGGGGGTTATTTTAGCTTAAAGGTAGAGCTTACCAGTGAGCTGAGTCCACGCCAGATATGCCGTTTTAAGGGCTTGTAGGCCCACTTTTATTAAAGAAAGAAAAGTCCGATAACAAAATAGTTGCCCACACAGGGGTTTCAGCTTTCCACAGCAATAATGTACGTAGAACCAAAAATAGCAAGCCACCTGGCTCTCTTTAGCAGCACTGCTGCTCAGACTTCTGCTGCAGCCCTCTTGGCTCTTTAACAGAGTTCCTGTACACCCAGTACCTCAGCACTCTTTACTAGCTTCTTTTTCAGCCCACAAGCTTGGACCCTCTGTCTGCTCTGACAGACCGACCTGTGCAGACATGCACACTTCTTCTCCCTTACTCGCCTGGACTCCTCGGGAGGGTGGAGCCCAGAACCATGGTGTTGGCTTTGTTTTAAGCCCAAGACCCACCTGTGCAATCATCCAGCCAGACTGCTGGCTGGTCCCAAAACCCGGTCCCAGGATTGGAGATTCCGTACTACCACATATCCCTCCCCTTTGTTTCGACCCAGAGGGCGGAACACCCAAGTTACTTTTGGCACCTCTGTGCCAGATACCATTTACAGAAGTACCCTCCTGTCCAACCTCGCTTCTCCTAACAGGGAACTCCACCCAATGCCTCCTTTGGTGTCTCCCTCCAAGCCTTACTGTCACTCTGCTATGAGCTTTGATGCGACCTTCCCAACTTTTCTTCCGAGTGAATTTCCATAAGCACTTCCTCTCCTGAAATCTTAATGGGTTTCCGTTGGTCTTCCTACCAACCCTTCTGCCTCCACGCTTCAGGTTCCCAGGTTTCCCCAAAACTCTCTCAGCAGTACTGTTCTGAGACTGTAGGGGGCCTATTTCTATAGTGTTTAGAACGAAAACCCACCTCTTATTTCTGGTACCTGACTCAGCAGTCACTAATTGATTACCAGGTTTACCTGTACCTTTGGACACCACATTATCATGTACCATTAACACATTATTTGGTTCATCATTGACAGACATATTCAAACCAACATTAGACCTCTCAATGTTGCACATGTCACCAATGCCTTTTTTTTCAAAATTTGCTAGGGCAGAGTCCACAGAGGGCACACATACCAGAGGGCCGCCATCACCCACAGGAACCTCACAGGACGCCACCTCCCCTGGGTTCACCCACTCTGCAGGCAGCTGTCCTACCACTTGACCCGTTCTGATGCCATCTGTATTTTTATCCACGCTCCTTGCCCATTCCCCTGTCCCGGGGACCTTATTAGGTTTGTCACCTAGACCAAGCACTGGACTGGGGACCCCAGTCTCTTTAATCACCTTTGTTTGAGCCCTGGTCAGGATCTCTGCTGCTTTCAGGTCCACACATGGCCCTTCCACCTCATGTGGTTTTTCTACTGGTGCAGTATACACGCCCTTCACCAACTGACCACACTGGACCATAGCAGCAAAAATGCTTCCCATCTGGCTGTTAGGAGGTGTAACCACAGGCAATTTAGGCTTATTTTCAACTTCTCCAACGTCTGTCTCAAATATTTCTTCTGGATCTAATCTAGCAGCATACGTAGCGGCAACTTTTAACAAAAGTAGCAAATTTATGAATAAACCATTCCCGTCCTGTTTTGCTTTGCTCTGTACAGCCTGCCATACAGTGCTCCACCTAGTGGTACTGCGCAGTACCAGCCCATCAGACTGTGGAGGAGACACACTAGTATAGATTGGCTGTACATCCCAAAGTTCAAGCATCTCTTTTAATGCTTCAGTTATAAACCAGGCCCTTGACTCCAGACCTAAGTCCTTCCTGGGGATTTTCATGACACTGGGGATGCAGAGAGACTCACTTGCTGAGACTTGAAAAGTTGCAATGGTTAACGGAACCTCCTCCCGTCTGGAGGTAAACACAGCCTGGTGCTCCACCAGAGCGCTGCCAGGTGCTAGACTTATACCCAACTTCTCAGGCTCAGCATCAGTGAACTGCTCCAGAACATTACCAGTGACGTCACGTTGACACTCCATGTCAACCTCAGTTTTGTGGGTCACGGACAATGTCTCTGCTGTGCCCTTATTTGGTTCATCCTGCTCACCAGGGTTAACTCCTGCAGCAGCCACTGCGCCCTCAGGTACAGGCTGTTCTGCAGCCCCTCCTGCTGGTCCAGCAGAAACCGTGTCCACCTTATCTTTGTGCATAAAAGCCTTATCTATCAGGGAGATAAGATTTTTGCTCCAACTATCCCAATCTGTTGTATGTGTGCTCCCTTCTGCGGTACTCCTCAGCACCAATCCATCTGCCCAAGGAGACACATAAGAACAGACTGGCTTAGTTGCAGACTCATAACACCAGTCATTGTAAATCACGTCAGACTGTGGTAGCACAGGTTGCAATACACCATATTCACCACCTTTCTCAGCTTGCATTTCATAAGCCTCACACACCTTTGCATTTTTCACAGGTTGTGTTAATCCACCATTTACCTGCACATTTTTTGTACTAGCAGCTTGCACTAACACATTACCATTACACGGTACAGTTCCATTCTGTCCCACCAGAGTGACATCGCAGTTGTCCAGGGCAACCTCTGACTCCAACACATGAAGTTCCCTGGAGATTCCTGTGGACAACTGTGCCGTCTTACCACCAGTTGCTACAGGCAAAGGCCCATTTTTGATAACCCCAGGTTCTTTCAGAGCAAAAGTTTTCCCAACAGCATTAAACTTTTCATTAACAGTAACACTTATAGCATTTTTCGCATTTGTAGGCTGTCCTAGCCCATGGTCAACTTGAGCCTGATAGTCATTAGACACAACACTTTTAGACATCAACACAGGTTCTATTTGGATTTTAACCCTTGCATTCCCACTATATAGGGAAAAGTCATTCTCAAGTGCACATTTAGTGGCCCCACTAACTGGGGTCACTCTCACATCATCATGGACAGTCTCGTAACCAGTCCTTTTATACATGAAATCAGCAGTTCCAGCCATCATTTCATTAAAGACAGTCTTACCCACCGCAGTAGTTGGTGTCACCATCTTCATTTGAGTACGTCGTCTTATGCACCAGTCCTCTACTGCACTTTTACTGGCCAATTCCTCCTGGTGGCCATGGGATGAAACTACAGCAGGCATCGCCCACCGTTTAGCACCCCCTGCAGGCACAACAGGAAACTTCTTGTTGCTAGGGGTGACTGCAAACATATTTTCACCGGAATCTGAGCCTACAGACAAAACTTTCTCAGCAACATTATCTCCAGCCGTATTCCACAACCTAGGGCAAGAAAACATGCCATGCCCCAGCTGGCCACATTCCAGGCATGGTACTGGACGTTTTTTTCCCGAAGCGATTCTCTCCTGGTGATTCCCAGCTGGCCGGAATGCACAGGCCTCTTTGTGGAGACGCTGAACCAAACCTCTACTGCAGCTCCTTTCAGGCATAAATTTCACTCCGGTTGCCATGGGAGACCGCACTCTCCCAGCAGAACTTTGCTGGCTCTTTCCAACATGATAAATTGGCTCCTCCTTAAGCCACTTTCCACGATCCTTATTAGACATAGCCCATGGTACAGAGACAGCCCGACTGGCTTCCTCTGCGTTGCTATGGGCAACCACTCTCATCCTCAGCCTTTGATCAGCCTCTCTCCTTGCATATAGCATGGGCTTCTCTCTGCTGGATCCCGTCTCATGCTGTGACACATTCACATTAGCTGTTTTAACTGCATCAGCTTTGCCAGGGGCAACAACAGCCCTCTTCCAGTTATGGACATCCAGCGGCTTTCCCCTTGCACTGAGGGTTGGCTTCCTTTCCTCTGTAGCTTGGTCCAGTGCTGCTAAATGCCGCTTGCACCAATCCGCTGCAGATTCAAATGCTGGTGGACTCTCCATAACAGCAGTCACCTGTGCACTCATTGCACCAGGGTTGCTAGGGACAACCCCAGCTCTTTTTCTCCTTGATACACTCTGATCAGGTATGTATGGGGCTCGTTTGGGCGGTAACAACCCCTCCAACCACAGAGCTCTGTCTCTTTTAGGCCGGGTTCACACCGCTGCGATGCGGGAACGCCGCGAATCCGCAGCGTTTTCCCGCATCGCATTACTCCCGCCGGCAGTTCACACTGCCCTATGCGAACGGCTGGGAGTGTCAATGATATGTTAATGACACCCCCAGATCCGTCCGCATATCGCAGTGCGATCTGCCGACTCGCACAGGAATCGGATCGCATGGTGTGAACCCCCATGCGATCCGATTCTGTTGCGGACCAAAAAAAGGGTCCCGTGCGAGTTTGCTGCCGGAGCGATGCGAATTCAGCCATACTATCTGTATGGCTGTACTCGCATCCCTACGGAGATCGGATGTGATTTACGGTGCGAATCACATCCGGATCTCCCCCCGCAGCAGTGTGAACCCAGCCTTAAAGCAAGTTGCTTTTCTCTTCATGCAAGCTTTCCTCACCTGCACATTGCACACACTGATTGTGCTGTCTCATGCACACAAACACAGTTCATAGCATGAAAAAAAAAAAAAATTTGACTTTTCATTCACAGGTACACCACCTGCAACACACAATGCCTTTTGCCTGGCTGCACTTCCACACACAGCCAATAGTTCCTGACTTGAACTTACTGTAGGGCAAGGACCCGGATTCCACCGTCTAATGCCCGCATTCGAACACCACTTGTAATATTTGGGGGTTATTTTAGCTTAAAGGTAGAGCTTACCAGTGAGCCGAGTCCACACCAGATATGCAGTTTTAAGGGCTTGTAGGCCCACTTTTATTAAAGAAAGAAAAGTCCGATAACAAAATAGTTGCCCACACAGGGGTTCCAGCTTTCCACAGCAATAATGTACGTAGAACCAAAAATACCAAGCCACCTGGCTCTCTTTAGCAGCACTGCTGCTCAGACTTCTGCTGCAGCCCTCTTGGCTCTTTAACAGAGTTCCTGTACACCCAGTACCTCAGCACTCTTTACTAGCTTCTTTTTCAGCCCACAAGCTTGGACCCCCTGTCTGCTCTGACAGGCCGACCTGTGCAGACATGCACACTTCTTCTCCCTTACACGCCTGGACTCCTCGGGAGGGTGGAGCCCAGAACCATGGTGTTGGCTTTGTTTTAAGCCCAAGACCCACCTGTGCAATCATCCAGCCAGACTGCTGGCTGGTCCCAAAACCCGGTCCCAGGATTGGAGATTCCGTACTACCACAAATATATATATATATATATATATATATATATATATTGTAAGGGATCTTCCCGGGGTAGGGTGTGTTTGGACACAGTTCACAGCAGACTTGGAATTTGATAAAGCAGATCTTGGCGTTTATTCGTGGTACAAACAGTCCAGCAAACAAAATATACAGCAACACCGTGCTTTCTAAGTACAACAAAAATAAAAGTCCTAGCCCGGCTGGGCGCTTACTAACAGGTTCTGCTCACCTATCTGACACTTACAAACACAGCGTCTTTCGCCTGGATATCGCAGGGTGAGTTTTAGCTCCAGCAGTGGCTGTGCTTGCAGCTTCCTTCAACACACAGATTGTTCATTCCCTGGCTGAGAAGCAATCACCTGCAGACCCTACAGAGCCTTTAGCTTCCCAGGCTAATTAGGATCCAAGCTCACCTGATCCCAAACCCAGAACTGGATCGGGGGATGTGGAATGACAGGTCCCTCTACCAAACCTACCTGCCATTCCATATAAACCCAGGCCCGGCAAAATTAAATAACAACTCAGCAGCATATCGCTGCTGAGAAACTGATCCATCCTGGATTTACCATCTCACACTGTGTAGCAACCTAGGTGAGATGTACACCCCCTCGATCACTTCTCCAGTGACATGTCTACATATCCCCCCCCTCTTTTTCAGACCGGAGGGCTGAGCCTTTTGTCCCCACAGACAACTTACCCTTGACAATGCGTCAGCATTTGCCTGTAATTTCCCTGGCCTGTGTTCCACAGTGAAATTAAAGTTTTGTAGGGAGAGAAACCATCTAGTCACTCTTGCATTTCTCTCCTTGTTTAACTTCATCCATGTTAGGGGGGCATGGTCTGTCACCAACTTGAATTTCCTGCCTAGCAAGTAATACTTTAAAGATTCTAGGGCCCACTTCACTGCCAAACATTCTCGCTCCACAATGGCATAATTTTTCTCGGCCGGGGTTAGTTTTCTACTCAAGTACGTCACCGGATGCTCCTCACCATTCACTACTTGTGAGAGTACTGCACCTAAGCCTGTGCTAGAGGCATCTGTCTGGACCAGAAATTCTCGCCTGAAATCGGGGGTGACTAACACAGGTGGTTGGCACAAGGCAGACTTAAGGCTTTGGAAAGCCTCCTCGGCCTCTGGGGTCCACGTGACCATTGCTGTCTTTCCGCCCTTTGTCAAGTCAGTTAGCGGAGCAGCAACTGAGGCAAAGTTCGGCACAAATCTACGGTAATAACCCGTAATACCCAGGAAAGCTCTAACCTGTTTCCTTGTCAGGGGTCTAGGCCAATTCTGTATTGCCTCAATTTTATTTAGCTGTGGCCTAACCAATCCTCTTCCAACAATGTAGCCCAGATATTTGGCCTCTTCTAGGGCTAGAGCACACTTCTCGGCATTTATGGTCAACCCTGCATCACTTATGGCATCCAACACGGCCTGTACCTTACAGAGGTGACTTTCCCAATCAGGGCTAAAAATGACCACATCATCGAGGTAGGCGGCTGAGTAATCACGATGTGGTCGCAGAATCAAGTCCATCAACCTCTGGAAAGTTGCAGGCGCTCCATGTAACCCGAACGGCATCACTACATACTGGAATAGCCCATCAGGGGTGGAGAAAGCAGTTTTCTCTTTAGCCTCGTCAGAAAGTGGAATCTGCCAATAGCCCTTTGTGAGATCGAGGGTGGTTATGTACCTGGCGTTACCCAACTTCTCAATCAACTCATCTACCCTGGGCATAGGATACGCATCGAACTTGGAGATCTCATTCAACTTTCTGAAATCGTTACAGAACCTCCAAGTTCCATTGGGCTTTGGGATTAGCACAATTGGGCTGGACCATTCACTCTGTGACACCTCAATTACCCCCAGAGCAAGCATACGTTTTACCTCGGCAGATACGGCTTCCCTACGTGCCTCGGGTATCCTATAGGGCTTAAGGTTTACTCTGCTTCTAGGCTCAGTTTCAATGTGATGATGGATGAGGTGTGTACGCCCTGGGAGGTCAGAGAACTTGTTTTTGTTTTTCTGTAAAAATTCCTGAGCCTCCTGTTTCTGTGACACTGATAGAGTATCACCTACCTTGACTGGAGGGATTGGTTGTGACAAATTATTAACAGTATTTGTCGCCCCCAAGGATTCCCTGTCTTTCCAGGGCTTGATCAAGTTTATGTGATAAACTTGGAAAGGCTTCCTTCTACCTGGTTGGTGCACCTTGTAGTTCACCTCACTGATCTTTTCAACAATTTCATAAGGACCTTGCCACTTCGCTAAGAATTTACTCTCAACAGTGGGGACTAGTATAAGGACCCTATCGCCTGGGTTGAATGTCCTGATTCTTGCGGACCGGTTGTAAATTCTACTTTGGGCCTCTTGAGCTCTCTGGAGGTGTTCCCTTACCAGGGGCATTACAGTGGCTATACGGTCCTGCATTTGTGCTACATGCTCAATAACACTCTTGTATGGGGTGGACTCATTCTCCCATGTCTCTTTTGCAATGTCTAGTAGACCCCTAGGGTGATGACCATAGACCAACTCGAATGGTGAGAACCCTGTGGACGCTTGGGGCACCTCCCTAATAGCAAACATGAGGTAGGGTAATAAATGATCCCAGTCACGACCATCTTTTGCCACCACTTTCTTCAACATATGTTTCAAAGTTTTATTAAATCTCTCCACCAATCCGTCCGTCTGGGGGTGGTACACAGAGGTACGGATGTGTGAGATTTTAAATAGTCTGCATAATTCCTTCATTACTTTCGACATAAATGGCGTACCTTGGTCAGTTAGGATTTCTTTGGGGATCCCAGTCCTAGAGAACATATAAAACAACTCACGTGCAATTGTTTTAGATGCAGTGTTTCTTAAGGGTACAGCCTCAGGATAGCGGGTCGCATAATCCAGGACTACCAAAATATACTGGTGTCCTCTAGCTGACTTTACAATGGGACCCACTAAATCCATGGCAATACGCTCAAAAGGCACCTCTATAATAGGGAGCGAAACCAAAGGACTGCGAAAATGTGACACTGGGGCACTAACCTGACATGTGGGGCACGACTCACAGTATTTTTTAATGTCATCATATATGGCCGGCCAAAAAAACCTCTGGAGAACCCTCTCTCGCGTTTTGTCAGTCCCCAAGTGTCCCCCAAGAACATGGTTATGTGCCATGTCAAGCACCTGACGCCGGTACGGCTTAGGTACCAGAAGCTGTTCCACAATCTCATCTTTAACCTTATTGACTCTATAGAAAAGATCATTAGTCACCGAAAAATGTGGAAATCTTTTTTCAGCATCTGGTTCCTGAGGTACCCCGTTCATAACAGCAACCTGCTCTCTCGCATTTTTGAGAGTGGGGTCCTGTAATTGTGCAGTCCCAAAATTATCGCTAGACACCTCTAAGTCTAGTATATTTTGCTCAGTGGGAGGAGCCTCCTCCTCCCCAGCCAGGACCTGCAAAGGAAAACAATCATTTTCATCCTGCACATTTTTATCATTCACAGTGGACAAGGCAACCCCCTTAGAGGTATCCTCACTCCTTTTGGGGATTTTTCTTTTTTCCCAAAGAGCCCAGAATAATGGAAAATCGCGCCCCAATATTACATTATGCATGAGGTTTTTAACCACACCCACTTCATATTGTACGGTGCCTTGTTCAGTCCCGACTTTAGCCAGCACTATAGGGTACACTTTTGTATCACCATGTATGCACACAACACTCATATGCTTTTTAGACTCTAAGTCCCCAGTCACCAGGCTAGCATGCACCAAGGTTACAAGGCTTCCTGAGTCCATTAACGCTTTAACAGGAAAGTCATTGATTGTGATGTTGCAGATTTGCGGTTCAGTCTCTAGTCCAGGAACTGCAGCACAAGATGGTTCCGCAAATAGCGACTGACGCCTGCTAGCGTCACATTCCATGGGTTCAGAGGTAAGAGGGCAATGGGCCGACACGTGTCCCGCCTCATGGCATCTCCAACACTGGATAGGGCCTGGTCTCTTTGGCAAGGAGTCCTTTTCAGAGCCCCTTAGCCACCCGGGACCATCACCAGTCTTTTGTCCCTGAGACACCACTTGAGCCCTTTTCCCCCCATCAGCACCCCTCCACACTCCCCCAATAGATGGAAGTCTCTTACCAGCTGACGGCACAGATCTGGCGCTCCGGGGAGGTGAAGATGCTGCAGGAACATCACGGAGGTAGTCCTCAGTCGCCTGGAACCTCTCCACAAGGTTGACAAGTTCGTTTGCATTCTTAGGATCACCTTGTCCCACCCAGCGTTGCAAGTCAGTAGGAAGGGCTCGGAGGTAGCGATCCATCACGACCTTCTCTAGGATTTGTGCAGGAGTAGAAGTGTCTGGCTCCAACCACTTTCTTGCCAAATGGATTAGGTCATACATCTGGGACCTCGCTGATTTGTCCAGACTGTAGCTCCAGTTGCGTACCCTCCGGGCACGGACTGCAGTAGTAACTCCTAGTCGGGCAAGCATCTCCTCTTTTAGCCGAGTATAGTCCTTAACCTCTTGCTCACTGAGGTCATAGTAGGCCTTTTGAGGTTCACCTGTTAAATAGGGCGCAATTACCTCTGCCCACTCAGCGGCTGGTAACTTCTCTCGCTCAGCCACGCGCTCAAATACTGTTAGATAGGCCTCAACATCGTCCTCAGCAGTCATCTTTTGCAGCGCTTTCTGCACAGTCCTTCTCCCAGAAAAAATCTCTGGAGCGGCTCCCTCCATTGTGGGTGGATTAGCAACCACAGGCGCCTCTCGATTTACTATCAGGTGCTCGATAAGTTGTTGTTGTGCAGCCATCATCTGCTGTTGTGCAGCCATGGACTGTTCATGTCGTCTATTGGCCTCTGTCTGCGCCTGCTGTTGTGCAGCCATCATCTGCTGTTGTTCAGCCATGGACTGTTCACACCGTTGCCCCTAGCAACCGCGTTGCCCGCTACCTCCACCAATTGTAAGGGATCTTCCCGGGGTAGGGTGTGTTTGGACACAGTTCACAGCAGACTTGGAATTTGATAAAGCAGATCTTGGCGTTTATTCGTGGTACAAACAGTCCAGCAAACAAAATATACAGCAACACCGTGCTTTCTAAGTACAACAAAAATAAAAGTCCTAGCCCGGCTGGGCGCTTACTAACAGGTTCTGCTCACCTATCTGACACTTACAAACACAGCGTCTTTCGCCTGGATATCGCAGGGTGAGTTTTAGCTCCAGCAGTGGCTGTGCTTGCAGCTTCCTTCAACACACAGATTGTTCATTCCCTGGCTGAGAAGCAATCACCTGCAGACCCTACAGAGCCTTTAGCTTCCCAGGCTAATTAGGATCCAAGCTCACCTGATCCCAAACCCAGAACTGGATCGGGGGATGTGGAATGACAGGTCCCTCTACCAAACCTACCTGCCATTCCATATAAACCCAGGCCCGGCAAAATTAAATAACAACTCAGCAGCATATCGCTGCTGAGAAACTGATCCATCCTGGATTTACCATCTCACACTGTGTAGCAACCTAGGTGAGATGTACACCCCCTCGATCACTTCTCCAGTGACATGTCTACAATATATATATATATATATATATATATATACACACACATACACAGTATACACACAAGTTTTGCCTTTCATTTCTATTTTATATCGACTGGGTTGTTTTAGGTGAAGGTTCCCATATACTTTAATTATTAAATGTCCAAAACACATACGTTTTGACACATAATTAAATAGTATCCATAGTAAATAAAAATAAAGTATATTACACCATAAATAAATCATAAAAAGTGCATCAACAACAATCAGAATCAATCAAAATTTGTGTAAACTGAAGTGAAAAAGCATCTACAGACAAATGTGATCCAACCAGTATCTCCAATCACACAGACTGTTCCAGATATCAGAATAAATCACTGCATTCAGATAGTAAGCAATTTCCAATAATTCCTCTATGGTAATCAAACCTTATGAAGTGGACCCCTTAATTGAACAAGGTAGTCATAACAGCATATAGAATCTTCCACTCCTTTCCAATATAGATCCTGCCCTATACAGCCTCCAACTCAAGCCAAACAAACACTGTTGTAGAGCTCCTGGCACAGAGAGCAATACAGTACACTTCCCTGCAACCTAACCTTTCCTATGACCTCAACCACCAACACTCATTGTAACCCTAACACTAACCCACACATTTACCCTCTGTGTAGACCTAAAACTCACTTTCCGTGTAACCATAACACTATTTCTCTCTGTAGCCTGGATGATTTTATCCCTATATCTATAAAACGAACCCTTCTTGCAACCCAAGTCCTCATTCCCATCGGTGCTGGAACCCATAGTGCATGAATGTGGCATTTGATTTTGCACCTGCATCCACCAGGGCTGCATGCACGCCAATTACATAATTGAATGCAAATGCAGCACCTGTGCAGACACAGCTGCAGGTGGAGGACCACTCCTGCATGCCTGTCAAATTTTGACATTCACTTCTATGGCATTTACTTCTATAATATATCTGTGCAGTTGGGGTGCCAGCACCCATGTGAATTAAGCCTAACACTAACTATCCTTGTAGCTCTTATGCCCCATACACACAGTCGGACATTCCGACCACAAAATCCGTCTGATTTTTTTAGATGGATTTTGGCTGAAACTTGTCTTGCATACACACGGTTGCACAAAGTAAATCCAAAAAAGTGACCAAAAAAGTAGGAAAATGAATTTGTATTCCAGTTGTTGCTCTTTAAAAAATCGTTGTTTTATTGACCAGCCACAGTGAACAAACCCAGATGAAAACAGTTGACATGTTTCAGCCTATAAGGCCTTAGTCTATAGGGCCTTAGTGGTTATGACTAAGGCCTTATAGGCTGAAACACGTCAACTGTTTCATCTAGGTATGTTCACTGTGGTTTGTCAAGACAAATGACAATTTTTTAACCACTTGCTTACTGGGCACTTAAACCCCTTCCTGCCCAGACCAATGTCCAGCTTTCAGCACTGTCACTCTTTGAATATCATGCTACAGTGTACCCAAATTACATTTTTATAATTTTTTTCACACAGATAAAAAAAGGACCGAAAATGTTGAAAACAGGTAATTTTTCTCCTTCACTGATGTACGCTGATGATGCTGCACTGATGGGCGCTGATAGGCACTGATAGGCGGTGCTGATGGGCACTGATAGGCAGCACTGATGGGCACTGATAGGCACTGATAAGGCAGCACTAATGGGCAATGAGAGTAGGCAATGATAAGCACTGATGAGGTGGCACTGATGGGTGGCACTGATGGTTGGCACTGGTGTGCACTGATGGTTGGCACTGATGGGTGGCACTGAAGGGCACTGATAGGTGGCACTGATAAGCGGCACTGATAGGTGACACTGATGGGCACTGATTAAAACTGATGGGTGGCACTGGTGGTTGACACTGATAGGCAGCACTGATCTGTGGCACTGATTATGAGACACTGATGGGCATTGATTGGCAGAACTGGTGGACATTGATGGGTGGCACTGTGGGCACTGGTAGGTGGCACTGTAGGCTCTGGTAGGTGGAACTGCTGGGTACTGATAGGTGGCACTGGTAGGTGACACAGTGGGCACTAGCAACTGACACTGGTGGGCACAGAAAATGCAACTGCGGCCTCTGACAGATGCCGGCGATCGGCTTTTTTTTCCCTCACGCTGACAGCGCGCGAGAAAAAAATACTGATTACCAAGCTTCTGTTTACATCACGTGATCAGCCGTCATTGGCTAATAGCTAAGCGCGTGGTAAGGGGTCGAGATCGACTCAGATCTGTGATCAGCCGAGCCGCCGAGCATGACCCACTGTAGCCGTCGTTCAGCTATAGCACAGGCGGCAAGTAGTTAAAGAGCAACAACCAGAGTGCGGATCATTTTTCCTACATTACTTTACTCAGCCAGCGACTGTGGATCGAGCAGCCGGGGGCTCTGCTATCATCATATATTGTATGGGTAGTAGCACTGACATTTCTGTTTAAACCATGACCGAAAAATGGGGTGGACACAATAGAAAAGCGGGGGGAGATTTCTGCACTAATATTGGATCATTCGGGTCACTGGGTTGAACGAAAAAAAACTAGCAGTGTGTACAAAGCTTAAAGTGGTTCTAAACCCTTGCATTTTTTAACCTCAATGCATTCTATGCATTGAGGTGAAAAACCTCTTGTAGTTCACCAGCCCCCTAGAGCCCCCCCTTTTACTTGCCTGTGACCGATCACTCCTGCACGGGGATGAGCACAACCACTCCAGCCGGTGTCTCAGGTCCTGATTGGATAGACTGATAGAAGCGCAGCCATTGGCTCCCGCTGCTGTCAATCAAATCCAATGATGCGGGAACCGGGGAGTGGAGCCAAGTCCTTCTGTCTGTGTCAATGGACCCAGCAGCAGGACATGGGAGCGCATCCGCACGGGTGACCCAAGAGACAGCGCTACTCCCATGAGGCACTCGAGAAGAGGAGGAGCCAGGAGCGCTGCTTGGGGACCCCAGAAGAGGAGGATTTGGGGCCACTTTGTGCATAACCAACTGCACAGAGGAGGTAAGTATGACTTGTTTTTTTTTTTTAAACTGAACCTTTAGTTATCCTTTAACTTTCCTTGGAACCCTAACTAACCAGAATTATTTTTTGTGCGTCTTCCACACAGCATAGGGACCGGTTGCTCTCTTTGGATGCGCGCATGTGCCATAAATTGCTATTGGCATCCCATATGCAACTAGCAAATGTGTGAGCATTTACGGATACCAAAACATATGGTACCACCATACTGTATGCGCGTTCCCATGTAAATGTGCTGTTAAAAATGTGTTGTTCGAGAATGCGCAAAAACACTAACCTTCCCTTTAACCCTAATGCCCTGTACACACGGTCGGACTTTCAGATGGAAAATGTACGATCGGGCTGTGTTGTCAGAAATTTCGATCGAGGGTGGGATCCAT
The DNA here is from genome assembly GCF_037356315.1 of Lithobates pipiens. NCBI lineage: Eukaryota > Metazoa > Chordata > Amphibia > Anura > Ranidae > Lithobates > Lithobates pipiens. The sequence continues at coordinate 428,860,819 of NW_027507903.1, forward strand.
CTGACTTTTTCCGACACACAAAGTTTGAGATCTGGATCTAAAATTTTCCGACAACAAAATCCGACCGTTTAAATCCCGATTGTGTGTAGGCAATTCCGACGCACAAAGTGCCACGCATGCTCGGAATAAATTACGAGACGAAAGCTTTGGCTACTGGCCTCTTTATATTCACGTCGTATGTGTTATACGGCACCTCATTCTGAACGATCGGATTTTCAGACAACTTTGTGCGACTGTGTGTATGCAAGACAAGTTTTGGCCAAAATCCGTCTGAAAAAATCAGACGGATTTTGTCATCGGAATGTCCAACTACAGGGCATAAGAGGAACATTCCCCTAACCCCCATATGCCTACCCCCTGTAACCCTAACACTAACCCACCCTGTAACCCTACTCTAACCCTCCCCTCTAGCGTTAGCATGAACCGTCCCTATAAATGTCAATTTTGCTTTTATATGCCCCTCATCTGTACCAGGATCCTTGGCACTGCGGAATAACCCTTCTTGCACAGAAAGATACCAGCAACACAGTCCCAGCATCTGCTACTTCGAGAAAAGTGACTGTTGATATTTTGGCATTTCAGAGCCCATTGTATATGATGTGCATCAATTTCAGAGCTGAAAAGAGTAATTGAAATCTGAAATCAAAAGAAGCTAACAATGTTGATAGTCATTTTTCATCAAATTCTCCATAGTCAGCACTGTAGCCAACCTCTCATTTGTCTAATAGCGAGAAACACATTTATAAACCTTGCTTATATAATCCGCAGTGAGCTCAGAAGCTCAGCAAAAGATTTAAACAATCCCTGATGTACTTCAAGCATTTGAGCCGAGGTGCAGGCGAGAGTCGGCTAAATCTGTCTTAGCTAACCTGCAGGTGATCTCCCGGTTCTCTCCATCTCTCTCTGCTATGAATAACTTGCTCCCTCACCCCTCTCCCTGGAGTCCCCATCTCACTGTATTTCTGTCCTCTCAATTGCAGTCCGCTCTACTCAGTGATTTGCCTTGATAAAATATTCATGTGTGACACACTATGTGATTGGCTGTAACATTCTGTCCTATACAGAGCTCAGAGGCCTAACATGATGTGACAGCTCTCAGGCCACAGACACAAGGCTCAGAAAAGAGTCTTAAGAAACCTGTCATTCCAGAAGCCGCGGCTCGCGCCCGGCCGCTGTATAAAACACGGTTAACAATGACAGAAATATAAAGCTTTGGCCCCTCAAAGCCGTGGCCCCTCAAACAGTAATACAGTCAGGGTCTGAATTTTCGGCCTTACTCATAGGGTTGCCACCTCATCCCTTTAAAACCAAACACATATTAATTACACAGGTTCTGTGGCTGATTAAGGTGATAATTAAACTCACTCGGTGCCTTATCTGCATGATATTAGCCTCAGAACCTGTATAATTAATACGTGTTCGGGTTTAAAGGGATGAAGTAGCAACTCTAGGCCTGAGATTAGAGAAGGCTACATACAGTACCTCCACATGGAAAGTGATTTCATTCTTGTGCAAATGTGACATTTTTAAAGTCCATTAAAGGCCAGCCCCACTGAGTATAATCCGGTATAACTGTAACATATTGAAATTGATATCCTTATGATTTTCAACAGCTTTTGTTACTGCAATAGGTAGTTGGGGTCTCTGGAAAGAATATTTGACACATATACAGATTAATATCCATGGTTTTATTAAAAGAATGCATAAAGCAGTAAAAGGAAACGTGCGCATGCTGTTTGATGCGATACAAGAAGGCATTATTTTTCAGTGCGCTATTTACTCCTCTAGTAGCATCTGAGATTCCTGCAGGGAAATTGACAAAACTTTGAAGAGAATGTGTCTGGGCAAAGCACTTTCAATAACAAATTTTAATTTATGAAGTTTATTCTTTTCAAGATATGTCACTCAATAAACAGAGAAAAATGGCTTTGACTGCAATATTAACTAACACCTTTTGTATGCTCAATTTTCAGATGACTAAATGTGTATCCTTTCTTCGTCATGTTTTTCGGCATCTTAAAATTAAAAATCAGGACCCCAAACCCATCCATCTAAACTCACTCTTTTTTTTGTCTTGTATTTTTGTTTTTAAAGAACGAATCCCTTGAGAGCATCACCTAGATTGAAAGAGGTAGGGTCAAGCTACTAGCCAATTGGGCTGTATTTACACATATCCTCTGGTCCCAGTCAATGCCTCTTATGGGAAAATGCATCAGAGGAGCTACTGTCGGTGATGTCACCACGCCCAAGCCTGCAGAACAAGGTCTGTGCCTTTGTGTTTGGAATTTTCAAGCTCCCATATTAAGGCACCTATGGACATTTGTTTCTGGAGTCACAATTAATCACTATAGTGGACACTTACACATTTTTTGGGGATCATTCTCATTTATTTTTGGTTATAATTTGTGATCATGCACGTATTTGTGTATGTATTGTTTGAATTGGTATTTCGATTCTTGAGTAGCAGCACTCACACATTAGTAGTCACACAATTTTTATGGGTAAACGCAGAATTTAATGCTATAAATATATCAATTGGGCTGTTGCACATGTGCTCACAGAAAAAATGAGAGTAAGCACAGGGATGCATTCATCTGTGGGTTGAAAAGGTGCTCATTTATTACTCGGAAACAGCTGTGTAGAAGGCTTAAAACTGAGTGAAGAACAGCCAAGCTCTGCTACTAAAGCACCATACTTAGATTTTCTGCAGATTTTTGTCTTCAGCTTTACCAAAACCATGTAGTGCAAGGCCCTGCCTGATTGCATACAAATTGAAACTCTTAACGTTTGAGCTCGTATTATATGGTCTTGGTAAATCTGAAGACAAAAATCTGCAGAAAATCTAATAGTGAGATTGTGGAAGATAGTTTCATGTCGCCGGTCATACACCATGACAAGACTGAGCACAGCAACAAGACACAAGGTACTTATACTGCATCAATAAGGGCTCTCCCAGGCAAATAGTTCAAAGCAGACTAAGGTTTCATGATGTGCTGTTAAAACGGAGGTCCCCCTCCGCTGCAACAATTAAAAGCCAGCAGCTACACAGCACCTGCTGGCTTTTAATAATAGGACACTTACCTGTCCTGGAGTCCAGCCATGTTGGCACCACAGCTGATGTTTCCATCAGCTGTCGAATACTGCTGCTGCCATTGCGGGTAAGGGAACCCGGCAGGGTAGGCTTACAACTTCACACCGAAAACCCTACAGCGCATGTTGCGAGGCTCTGTTCCTCTGTCCTACTAGCCTGGCGGCAGGGGAAGGAGGAGGCAGGAGAAGGGAGTCAAGCGATTATGTCAGCAGCCACAGCTGTGGCTCCCGGAAGTGGGAACAGGATACTTGTCAAAGACAGTTATCTGCTCCCCCCTCCCCCCCAAAAACTGGAGGGAGGAAGAAGATAAATGAGTGGAAGTTCCACTTTTGGGTGGAACTCCGCTTTAAAGCTCTTTTGAAGAAACACAAAGAAACGGGCAACACTGAGGACTGTAGAGCAAAAGGGGGTTTTGGGACTTTACATGAGGTGCATGATACCATGCACCCCCATCACTAATTCAGAAATAAGAAAGGGGATTTTGGGACTTTGAGTGAGGCACGAGACACGTGGTAGGAGAAATTATAAAATTGTTTAATTGACATATGAACAAAGCATAACATAAACATATAATACATGGTTGAGCCTATCAATGTCATCATGTTCCCAACACATAGCTTGACCTCAACTGTGATTCTAACCCATCTGTATCCATTACTCAATAAGCATTTGGCTTTTTACATGAATTACTTCTATGGGATACTGTGCGATTTCAGATGCGTGTGTATATACAGTACATATATATGAATCCTTCTTTTCTGTATGCCATTGTATATAGATAAAAATACTCATGTTCAACCATGCACCATATGTTTGTGAGGTATGCTTTATTCATATGTTAATTAAACAATTTTATAATTTCTCCTACCAAGTGTCTTGTGCCTCAAAGTACCCAAAACTCCTTTCTTATTTTTAAGGACCGTAAACACAGTGATTGGTCAAGGAAATTTAATGGAGCAGATAAGAGGCACATCATGTACTTCCCTTTGACATTGGAAGACGTCCAGCGGTGCCATCAGCACAGAACTGGTGGAAACTAGTGGGACCCAGGACCTCCCATCTATTGTCTGTAAAAGTCTGGCCAGAAGTGTCTTTGTGGAAGAATTGTTTGCAAAAAGCCATGCATCCAATATGGAATCAAGGCTAAGTGACTCAAATATGCACAAAAACATACACTGGAGTGCAAAACAATGGCAGCAGTTGCTCTGGACTGAGGAGACATAATTTGAAATATCTGTCTGTAGCAGGAGGCAGTTTGTTCACTGAAGGGCCTAGAGAGCAGTACAATAATGAGAATCTACAGGCAACAGTGAAGCATGGTAGAGGTTCCTTGCAAGTTTTGTGTTGCATTTCTGCAAATGGAGATGGAGATTAGGTCAGGATCAATGATGTCCTCAATGTTGAGAAATACAGGCATATACTTATCCATCAAGCCATCCCATTAGGGAGGTATATAATTGGCCCCAAATGTATTCTGCAGCAGGACAAGGACCCCAAACAAAGCCAATGGGATTAACTGCTTCCCTTCCAACAACATACTGGCACATCGCTGAATAGGAAGGGTGATATCTCAGTCATCGCTTGCAGCTGCAGTGATGACTGAGATATCACTTTTTTCAGGCAACAATTCTCTTCAAATTAAATGTAATCTTAGAAGCTATGGAGCTACTGTATTACTTTTACAGACGGAGGAAAGGTGTCCCACCTCCCTCCCACTGCTGCCGTCTTTACTGAGCTCCCCGAGCAGAAACCGTAAGGACTAGGATTTTGTGACTTCCTGTTCTGGTGCTTTGTATACCTGGTTGTTACAGGCCAGTGAAGCAGCCAATTAGACCAATCTGTGCCTGATCAACTGCATCGGAGACAAATCCCTCCATATCTCTATTAAAAGGACCTGCCATGGCCCATGCTAGCACAAGGGATGTAGTTCATCCTTTGTGTCAGCAATAAAGTTGCTAAAAAAATTGAAAGTGACCGTGTCAATATTTTTTTTTAAATAAAATAAATAATGTGCAAATGGCAACGGGCACGTCAGTCCCGCACACAGATGTAAGCAGTGATTGTACCACACATGGAAAGTATTGTTGCAAACATCAGAGTGAGAGCAATAATTCTAGCTCAATTCTACCTGTGTAACACTAAGTTGGTAACCTATAAAGGCAATTAAAGTATAGCCAATGGAGATTTTTAGGTACCGCAGTTTTGTTCCGTTCTCCTGGTGTATGTAAGTTTAAAGCGTGACTATTTTGACTATCTATTTACTTGGCATAACATCATCTTTTAGATTTTACAAAGAAAAATGGGATTTTGTATTTTTGTGTATTGAAATTCATTAATTCATTGTATTTTTTGCCAAAACATTTGCGCTTGAAAAACTGCAAGCTAATGTCGTGTGACAGAAAAATATGCAACGCCCACCATTTTAATCTCTAGGATTCCTGCGTAAAAGAAAATATACCGTATTTATCGGCGTATAACACGCACTTTCCCCCTTAAAATCGGGGGAAATTTGTGGGTGCGTGTTATACGCCGATCCCCACTGTCTGCGAGTCTAAAATACTAAGCGCCGCCGAAAAATACCAAGTGCCGCCGAAAAATACAGAGCGCCGCCGAAAAAGACAGAGCCGATTGCTCGGCTCCGCTCGTAGTCCCGCCTCCCTGCTGTTTCCGGAGCGAGCGCTGCCGAAAAAGACCGAGCCGACTGTACTGTGTACTCGGCTTGGCTCGGCTTGCAGTCCTGCCCATACTGGGCGGGACTGCGAGCGGAGCCCAGCCGAATACACAGTACAGACGGCTCAGTCTTTTTCGGTAGCGCTCGCTAGAGAAACAGCAGAGAGGCGGGACTACGAGCGGAGCCGAGAAAGTCGGCTCGGTCTTTTTCGGCGGCGCTCGCTCGGTCTGTCTCGACGCTTGCTCGGTCTGTCTCGGCGGCGCTCGGCCTTTTTCGGCTCCGCTTGCTTGGTCTGTCTCGGGGGCGGGAAATTTAAACATGGGCAAGGCTGCAAACGGCACTGGCCAAGCTGCAAATGACACTGCAAAGCTGCAAACAGCGCTGGGCAAGCTGCAAATGACACTGATCATTCTGCAATGATGGACAAGGCTGCAGATGCACACTGATGCACACTGATAAGGCTGCATTGACGGGCATTTAAATGTAAGTTTTTTTTTCCCTTAAACTTCCCTCCTAAAACTTTTTTCCTTAAAGTGCGTGTTATACCCCAATAAATACGGTATGTAGCCATGCCCCCATAGGGGTTGCTGATTACTGTGGTTCACCTGATACCCTGCCCAGCCAGACATCCATCTCTCAATCACTCAGACATAGAACAGTCCATAAGCTTTGTTTTTTTGTTTTTATTGAGGGGATTGAACTTGGATGGGTAAAGGATAGTTATGGGATGCCCAGAGTGATTCAGCTCAACTTACTTGGGACTTCTATATACACTCCAGTATATACACTCCAGTATATACACTCCAGTATATACACTCCAGTCTTCTCTCTAGCACAAACACTTGCTTAAGGCCTCTTTTCCCTTTTTTCCTCCAGTACTTCACTTGCTGCATAATGTTCCTCCTCCAGCACTTTACTTGCTGCAGACCATTACTTCTCCAAACTAGCTAGTATAACATGGTTAGGCCTGACACTAACTCAGCCAGGCCTCTATGAAATTTGCCCTTTGCAGGCAGGCACTGCGGGCCCCTATAGTGTAGAAAGTTCTTGGTGCTAATTTTCCTCTTCCCAGCTACTGATTCCAGATAGCTCTTTTCAGGCCCTGCCAGCCAGCCAGGCTGCAATGACCTCTCTCCTCTGCCCTTCCCACAGTCCACGCCACTGGTTCTGCGGCCATCTCAAACTGCAAACTCCCAGTTCTCTCAGGCGTGCCTCCCCAGTCCTCCCGACTGTGCTTCATTCACCATCCCTCCAGCCTGTGACCAGTTGTCCTCCCTGGAGTCTCTTAGCGGGGTTCTCTGCCACTGTCCTCTCCTTGCTCTCGCACGTGCCTCTCTCCCAGTATCTCTTCTTTCCCCCTGGATGCACCCGAGCCCAAGCCCCAAGGTCACCCCCCCCCAGACTGGGGAGCTACCTGTGTGCCCCGACAGCCTCCACATTCTCTTACTCCAGCATTTCCACTCGACAACTCCCCCACAGCTGGGCTGACCCTGGGTTATTAGAGAGGCCTGACCCCTGTCAATCCAAGTTGGGGATTGGTCAAGGCTCCTTAGAATAAAAGTGGTGGGAGGGGCAAGCAATGTCCCCGCCCACCACATATGGGATGCTGGTAGACAAATTATTTTAAAAAAAAATGCATGATAAATAACAGTTAAAGTCAGTTATTATACATACCTTTGATTGGTTCAAGATGCTAATTAACGGTCCTGGCACGAGTCAAAACCTATAAAAGAAAGAAAAGTGTGTCACAACAGCACAGTCAACAGGATCAAGAGAAAAGGTCGCATCCCACCCTCCCGTCCCATGCCGTGGCTTATATTATGAGGTTTTTGTCCTTTTCTTTGAAAAGGGACTGTGTTTTATAGTATAATTAGCTTGAGCTTTAATAGCCAAGCTATGACATGTTGTTGTTGGTATATAATGTCAATTTATGATAATAAACAAATGAAATATATATTTAGATATATTATATACCTATAATAAAAGGCCATGGTCATTAAACTACACATATATGAGTCCAGTGTTATAATGTTATTTTATATATCTTGAGTCTATATATAGTTCTGCATAGCATACCATACCCCAGACAGCTCCACCTCCCCACTCCTCCTCTCTTTTCAGAACCTTCTGGAAAGAAGAGGGAGGTCTTGGTGATGCTGCCTGTGAGTCACCAGCTGCTACCCTGAGCCCCTCCTAGCCCTGAATGAAAACAAACAGACTAGCCACCAGCTAGGCCTGAGTAATTTTCTTACTCTGCTAGAAAATCCTCACTCTAGCACCTACCTAACTAGAGGGTGCTATATATATAACCACTTGACCTCCGGAAGATTTACCCCCCTTCATGAAAGCACTATGTTATTTTAACTGACAATTGCACGGTAATGCGATTATGGTTGCCGCCTCGTCCCTTTAAACCCAAACACATATTAATTACACAGGTTCTGTGGCTGATTAAGGTGGTAATTAAACTCACTTGGTGCCTTATCTGCATTTAATTAGCCTCAGAACCTGTGTAATTCAAAGGTATTTGGGTTCAAAGGGATGAGGTGGCTACTGTACATGCAATGCTGTACCCAAATCAAAGTTATATACATTTTTTCCTACAAATATAGCTTTCTTTTGGAGGTATTGGGAGGTATTTTATCAGCACTGCATTTTCATTTTTTTTGTGCTATAAACGAAAACAGACCGAAAATTTTGAAAGAAAAGCAATATTTTTTACATTCAGCTATAAAACATATCCAGTAAAAAAAATTTGAAAAATCGAATTTCTTCATAAATGTAGGCCAATATGTATTCTACTAGATATTTTTGGTAAAAAAAAATCCCAATAAGTGTATATTGATTGGTTTTCGCAAAAGTTATAGCGTCCACAAACTATGGTATATATATATATATATATATATATATATATATATATATATATATATATATATATATATATATAATTTTTTTATATATAATCATAATGGTGGCGATCAGCGACTTACTGTATGGTGGGACTGCGCTAGTATGGAGGGCAATCTGACACTAACTGTCTCGTTGTGAGAACCAGTGACACTAATACAGTGATCAATGCTAAAAAAATATATGTCACTGTACTAATGACACTGGCTGGGAAGGGGTTAAACATCTTGGGACATCAAAGGGTAAAATGTGTGCCTTACCAGTGTTTATGTGTTTACTGTGAGGTGCTTTCACTAAGGGATGTTGATATGCTGGGTTTTATTCCCACACATCTCCGCTGACAGGACAGATTGTTTACATGCACAGAGCTCTGTTCTGTTTTCCTCTTTGCCGGACAGCGGGTGTCGGCAGCCATCCATCACAGCACAGCCAGGACGCTGACAGTCTGTGTGCCCCCTACCCAGAAAAGCACAATCATATATATATAAATATATATATATATTAATATATATATATATATATATGTCTGTGTGTGTGTGTGTGTGTGTGTGTGTGTGTGTTCCTGCGCAGGCGGCCTGCAGTAAAGCTACAGTGTGTGGTTGGTAAGTGGATAATGTTTGGGGGTTGTAAATAGGTTTCTAGTAAGAAAAAAGAATTGGTCCAGACTGAAGTGAAGTGAACTATCTTTTGTGTAAATAAGGACAAGGAGTCCTGGATGGTTGGCCCCCACAGAGCCCTGATCTCAACATCGGGTATGTCTGGGATTACATGAAGTGACAAAAGGATTTGAGGCAACCTACATCCACAGAAGATCTGTGGTTATTTATCCAACATGTTTGCAACAACCTACCAGCCAAGTTCCTTCAAAAACTGTGTGCATGCAGGTACACCTAGAAGAACTGGTGTTGTTTTGAAGGCAAAGGGTAGTCACACCAAATATTAATTTGATCTGGATTTCACTTCTGTTCATTTATTTTCCACTTTTTAAATTGATAAAAAAAATAAACTATTACCACTTCTGTTTCTGAAAGTATTTCTAATTTACAGCATTCATTCACCCCTGCCTAAAACTTTTGCACAGTAGTGTACTTCCCAAAAAAGTAGATGAGTGGCTTAGACACCCATCGGACAAGGTAGAGTTATAAAGAAAAATATTTAGGCGGATACTGTGCAGCGATCATTTATTCTGATGAAACCAAATGATCCAGAATAGTATGAAATTTAACAATTTATAGGAATACTGGATGACTGGGAGAGCTAGCGTAACTTAGCTGCCTGTCAAATTCCATGTTTAAGTGATTTTATTTCATTACTACTAAATGAGCCTGCAAAGGCATATATAGGACAGTGAAAGTTTCCCCTCGATAACTGACAAAAGTAAAAATATTTTGCTTTGCTTGCTGAGTTTCTAAAATTTACCATCGCTGCCAAGGTCCTTGGACCAATATGAGTGACATTTAGGTAATTTAGACTAAAAATGGGATTATAATGAAGCAGTGCCCTCATTTTTAGAGTGGCGCTCCACAAAGTTAATGAGGCCAATGCAGGGATGATGAGTGATGCCTTCGAAATTAATAAATGTCACCCAAGAGGGGTGTCACTTGGCAAGTGGCTGTGTTGTGGATTACGGTGGGGTGGGGGGGTTGAAGTGGGATGTGTTCTATTGCTCATTTTGTTCTCATATCCAAATCCATTAAGGAGATTACAGATATAGGAATATCATATCTGTGATTACTATTATCTCATGTTAACACACAGCTAATTAGATTCTTCACACTTTTTTTTTTTTTTGCCAGGCAGACCACAGCGAAGAAATGTATCACATCCTGTTCTAGCTTCCGTAACCTGAAGTGTTGAATTTAATTTGAAAAGTAGGTATGCAATAGTGAACGCTGTTTTTATTATCACTTTAGAGGCCAACTTCCACTGACCATAAAAAATGTGCGCACACCCCCTCACCTCTGGATATGCAATACATCATTTTTTTTAGTCTGGGAAGGCTCTAATAGAGATACTTAGCTTATTTCTTTGTCTACCAATATACGATTATAAACACCATGTAATACAAGGGGTAAATCAAGCTCACAGCTGCTACTGAAGCCCTGATATTACTATTGGTTTTAACAGCCAGCAAAGGACTTTCAGATAAAAGTGATCCAGGTGGCTCTAGAGATCATCAGGGAAGAAAAACTTCTATTTTTTTTGGGGGGGGGGTTTGGTTTTGGATAAGGAGCGATTACAACTGGTGTCAGTGGTCGGAATAGTACCCCATCGTTGGTGCCAGTGGGAAGAATAGTGTCCCACTGTTAGTGTCAGTTCAAGGAATAGTGCCCCATCATTGACATTAGTGAAAAGAATAGTGCCCTATGTTAGGTGTCATTAGGAGAAAGACTGTTTTATTGTTTATATCAGTGTAGAGGAAATATGTCCAATTGTTGGTGTTTTTGGAAGGAATTGGTCTTCATTGTTAGTGTTAGTGGAAGGAATAGTGCCCTATCATTGGTGTCAGTGACAAGAATATTGCCCCATCACTGGTGTCAGTGGGAACAATTATGCCCCTCTCTTGGTGTCAGTAGAAGGTACAAAGCCTAATTGTTGGTGTCAGCGGGAGGAATAGTGCCTCGTATTAATGGGAGGAATAGTGGCTTGTATTAGTGGGCAGAATTGTGCCTCATATGAGTGGGAGGAAAAGCACCTTGTATTAGTGGAGGGAATGGTGCCCTGTATTGGTGGGGGAAATGGCGCCTGGTATTAGTGGGGGGAATATTGCCTCGTATTAGCATGAAGCATAGCACCTCGTATTAGTGGGAGAATTAGCACCTCGTATTAGTAAGAGGAATAGTGCCTCTTATTGTCGGGGTAATAGCGCCTCATATTGGTTGGGGGAATAGCGCCTCGTATTAGTGGGGGAAAAAGCACCTTGTATTAGTGGGAGGAATATGACCTCATATTGTTTGGGGGAATAGTGCCTCATATTAGCGGGAGGAATAGCTCCTCGTATTAGTGGGAGGAATAGTGCCTCATATTAGCGGAAGGAATAGTGCCTCGAATTAGTGAGAAGAAAAGCGCCTTGTATGAGTTGGAGTAATAGCTTCCTGTATTTGTGGGAGTAATAGCTTCCTGTATTTGTGGAAGTAATAATTTCCTGTATTTGTGGGAGTAATAGCTCCCTGTATTCGTGAGAGTAGTAGCGCCTTATATTAGCGGGAGGAATATCGCCTTGTATTGGTTGGGGGAAGAGCACCTCGTATTACTGGGAGGAATATCTCCTCGTATTACTGGGAGGAATAGCGCCTTGTATTACTGGGAGGAATAGCACCCCGTATTAGCGGGAGGAATAATGCCTTGTATTAGTGGGAGGAATATTTCCTCGTATTAGTGGGAGGAATAGCTCCTTGTCTTATTCATGGATGGAATAGTGCCTCGTATTAGTGGGAGGAATAGCTCCTCGTATTACAGGGAAGAATAGCGCCTCGTATTAGCGGGAGGAATAGTGCCTCGTATTAGTGGGAGGAATATTGCCTCGTATTAGTGGGAGGAATAGCTCCTCGTCTTATTCATGGATGGAATAGTGCCTCGTATTAGCGGGAGGAATAATGCCTTGTATTAGTGGGAGGAATATTGCCTCGTATTAGTGGGAGGAATAGCTCCTTGTCTTATTCATGGATGGAATAGTGCCTCGTATTAGTGGGAGGAATAGTGCCTCGAATTAGTGGCAAGAATAGCGCCATGTATTAGTGGGAGGAATAGTGCCTCGAATTAGTGGAATGAATAGCGCCATGTATTAGTGGGAGGAATAGTGCCTCGAATTAGTGGGAAGAATAGCGCCTTGTATTAGTGGGAGTAATAGCTTCCTGTATTTGTGAGAGTAATAGCTTCCTTTATTTGTGGAAGTAATAGCATGAAGCATAGCACCTCGTATTAGTGGGAGAATTAGCACCTCGTATTAGTGAGAGGAATAGTGCCTCTTATTGTCGGGGGAATAGTGCCTCATATTAGCGGGAGGAATAGCTCCTCGTATTAGTGGGAGGAATAGTGCCTCATATTAGCGGAAGGAATAGTGCCTCGAATTAGTGAGAAGAAAAGCGCCTTGTATGAGTTGGAGTAATAGCTTCCTGTATTTGTGGGAGTAATAGCTTCCTGTATTTGTGGAAGTAATAATTTCCTGTATTTGTGGGAGTAATAGCTCCCTGTATTCGTGAGAGTAGTAGCGCCTTATATTAGCGGGAGGAATATCGCCTTGTATTGGTTGGGGGAATAGCACCTCGTATTACTGGGAGGAATATCTCCTCGTATTACTGGAAGGAATAGCGCCTTGTATTATTGGGAGGAATAGCACCCCGTATTAGCGGGAGGAATAATGCCTTGTATTAGTGGGAGGAATATTGCCTCGTATTAGTGGGAGGAATAGCTCCTTGTCCTATTCGTGGATGGAATAGTGCCTCGTATTAGTGGGAGGAATAGCTCCTCGTATTACAGGGAAGAATAGCGCCTCGTATTAGCGAGAGGAATAGTGCCTCGTATTAGCGGGAGGAATATTGCCTCGAATTAGTGGGAAGAATAGCGCCTTGTATTAGTGGGAGTAATAGCTTCCTGTATTTGTGAGAGTAATAGCTTCCTTTATTTGTGGAAGTAATAGCATGAAGCATAGCACCTCATATTAGTGGGAGAATTAGCACCTCGTATTAGTGAGAGGAATAGTGCCTCTTATTGTCGGGGTAATAGCGCCTCATATTGGTTGGGGGAATAGCGCCTCGTATTAGTGGGGGGAAAAGCACCTTGTATTAGTGGGAGGAATATGACCTCATATTGTTTGGGGGAATAGTGCCTCATATTAGCGGGAGGAATAGCTCCTCGTATTAGTGGGAGGAATAGTGCCTCATATTAGCTGAAGGAATAGTGCCTAGAATTATTGAGAAGAAAAGCGCCTTGTATGAGTTGGAGTAATAGCTTCCTGTATTTGTGGGAGTAATAGCTTCCTGTATTTGTGGAAGTAATAATTTCCTGTATTTGTGGGAGTAATAGCTCCCTGTATTCGTGAGAGTAGTAGCGCCTTATATTAGCGGGAGGAATATCGCCTTGTATTGGTTGGGGGAATAGCACCTCGTATTACTGGGAGGAATATCTCCTCGTATTACTGGGAGGAATAGCGCCTTGTATTACTGGGAGGAATAGCACCCCGTATTAGCGGGAGGAATAATGCCTTGTATTAGTGGGAGGAATATTGCCTCGTATTAGTGGGAGGAATAGCTCCTTGTCTTATTCGTGGATGGAATAGTGCCTCGTATTAGTGGGAGGAATAGCTCCTCGTATTACAGGGAAGAATAGCACCTCGTATTAGCGGGAGGAATAGTGCCTCGTATTAGCGGGAGGAATATTGCCTCGTATTAGTGGGAGGAATAGCTCCTCGTCTTATTCATGGATGGAATAGTGCCTCGTATTAGCGGGAGGAATAATGCCTTGTATTAGTGGGAGGAATATTGCCTCGTATTAGTGGGAGGAATAGCTCCTTGTCTTATTTGTGGATGGAATAGTGCCTCGTATTAGTGGGAGGAATAGTGCCTCGAATTAGTGGCAAGAATAGCGCCATGTATTAGTGGGAGGAATAGTGCCTCGAATTAGTGGAATGAATAGCGCCATGTATTAGTGGGAGGAATAGTGCCTCGAATTAGTGGGAAGAATAGCGCCTTGTATTAGTGGGAGTAATAGCTTCCTGTATTTGTGAGAGTAATAGCTTCCTTTATTTGTGGAAGTAATAGCATGAAGCATAGCACCTCGTATTAGTGGGAGAATTAGCACCTCGTATTAGTGAGAGGAATAGTGCCTCTTATTGTCGGGGTAATAGCGCCTCGTATTAGTGGGGGGAAAAGCACCTTGTATTAGTGGGAGGAATATGACCTCATATTGTTTGGGGGAATAGTGCCTCATATTAGCGGGAGGAATAGCTCCTCGTATTAGTGGGAGGAATAGTGCCTCATATTAGCGGAAGGAATAGTGCCTCGAATTAGTGAGAAGAAAAGCGCCTTGTATGAGTTGGAGTAATAGCTTCCTGTATTTGTGGGAGTAATAGCTTCCTGTATTTGTGGAAGTAATAATTTCCTGTATTTGTGGGAGTAATAGCTCCCTGTATTCGTGAGAGTAGTAGCGCCTTATATTAGCGGGAGGAATATCGCCTTGTATTGGTTGGGGGAATAGCACCTCGTATTACTGGGAGGAATATCTCCTCGTATTAGCGGGAGGAATAGTGCCTCGTATTAGCGGGAGGAATATTGCCTCGTATTAGTGGGAGGAATAGCTCCTCGTCTTATTCATGGATGGAATAGTGCCTCGTATTAGCAGGAGGAATATTGCCTTGTATTAGTGGGAGGAATAGCTCCTTGTCTTATTCATGGATGGAATAGTGCCTCGTATTAGTGGGAGGAATAGTGTCTCGAATTAGTGGCAAGAATAGCGCCATGTATTAGTGGGAGGAATAGTGCCTCGAATTAGTGGAAAGAATAGCGCCATGTATTAGTGGGAGGAATAGTGCCTCGAATTAGTGGGAAGAATAGCGCCTTGTATTAGTGGGAGTAATAGCTTCCTGTATTTGTGGGAGTAATAGCTCCCTGTATTCGTGGGGGGAATAGCGCCTCATATTAGCAGGAGGAATAGCGTCTCGTATTAGTGGGAGGAATAGCTCCTCGTAATACTGGGAGAAATAGTGCCTTGTATTAGCGGGAGGAATAGTGCCTCATATTAGTGGGCGGAATATCGCCTCATATTAGTGGGAGTAATAGCTACTCGTATTAGCGGGAGAAATAGTACCTCATGTTAGTGGGAGGAATATCGCCTCGTATTAGTGAGAGGAAGAGCTCCTCTTATTAGTGGGAGGAATAGTGCCTCGAATAAGTGGGAAGAATAGCTCCTCGTATTAGTGGGAGGAATAGTGCCACGAGTTAGTGGGAAGAATAACACCTTGTATTAGTGGGAGGAATAGCTCCCTGTATTTGTTGGAGGAATAGTGCCTTGTATTAGTGGGGGAATAGCACCTCGTATTAGCAGGAAGAATAGAGCCTCATATTAGTAGGAGGACTAGCTCCTCATATTAGTGAGAAGAATAGCACCTCGTATTAGCAGGTAAATAGCACATCGTATTGGGGGGGAGGGGGGAAATAGTGCCTTGTATTAGTGGGAGGAATAGCGCCTTGTTTTAGCAGGAGGAATAGCGACTCGTATTAGTGGGAGGATAGAGCGCCTCGTATTAGCGGGAGGATGAGCACTTCGTATTAGCGGGAGGACGAGCACCTCGTATTAGCGGGAGGAATAGCGTCTCATATTAGCAGGAGGAATAGTGCCTTGTATTAGTGGGAGGAATAGCGCCTCATATCAGTGGGAACAATAGCGCCTCATATTAGCAGGAGGAAGATGCTCGTATTAGCGGAAGGAATAGTGCCTTGTATTAGCGGGAGGAATAGCGCCTCATATTAGCGCAAGGAATATCGGCTCATATTAGCAGGGGAAATATCGTCTCAAATTAGTGGGAAGAATAGCGTCTCGTATTAGCGTGAGGAATAGCAGCTCATATTAGCAGGGGGAAATAGCGACTTAAATTAGTGGGAAGAATAGTGCCTCGTATTCATAAGAGAAATAGTGCCCCAGGGGCTGGATAAAGGCAAGCAAAAGGCCTGCAGTTTGATGACCACTGGACTGGATTAACACATATTTTTTGTACATGCAGAAAATGTTCTTAGCCTAAAAACAGCAAATGCAGTCATCACATCTAAAGACTGGTAATCTGCAATACTGTATATTACATTTAAATATCCTTTAAATCAAATCCCAGATGCGCGATGAACACCTTTTTGCAGCAATTTGCTACAATTTTACCGAATTAGGACTTTTTCTTTTTTGTCTACTGAGATTTAACATCATTATGAGTTATTATGTTCTCTTTCTGTGGCTGACAAACTGTAGGAGGCATAATTTTGGCTCATCTGGATCTGACCCTGGCGCTATAGTGACTTTTTTTGGGGGCAGACCTGCAGAAGATTTAATGACAGTGCAGGCACCATGACTAAAGTGCAGTCCACAATAACAATACAGCTCTTGAAAAGGAAACACTGAAATTACACCCGTCTGTTTGTGTTTTGAACCGCAGATGCAAAGGCGTCAAATGGAAATTCCTACAAGGTGGCAGTAACAGACAGTGGGTGATCACCCTGTTTATAGCAAACACAGACATGCTTTGTATTCCCCTGGGCACACATGGATGTACCTTTGTCATCACGTAGAAGGAATCACAGGGTAACAAGCATGTATAATGCAATGTTTTCACTTGATCATCTTCTGTCCCAGTCATTATTGTTAAAATCCACGATTAGAAGAAATTACTCCACGATTATCTGGGTGATGTGGCTAGCAATGACAGCTATCATTTTTAACCCTTCTTGGTATCTCCAGAAAACATGGTGTACTAAAATCACCATCATTGCTTCAGTATCAACTGTAGTTAATCAGTTCAGATTGAACAAAAATATGCAATCATATTGTCACATGATTTCTCAAGGCAATTTAACAAAGATTAAAATCTATGTAGATTCTAACAATGGACTTCTCTTTGCAAAAGTCAAAGACCCCATACCGGTGAAGTCACTTTCTTAACAGAATCTAGAGCTTGGAAGCAGTGATGTCTCTGTCTCTTACAGCTAACCTTGGTTTTGGTCAGTTTAAAGGAACTAAACTAAACTAATTGATTAAAAGTCGCAATTAATCCAAAAAAAAAAAAAAAAACATTTATCATATTGCAGCTTACCAATTCTTAGATGGGAAGGTGCATTCGTTTTCTTTTCTAGGCTTTCTTTCTTCTATTTTCAGCTGTTTACCCAGCCAGCCATTAAAGAATATGTAAACCCAACATTTCATATTCCTAATATGTCCCTGCTGTACCATGTACTTGTATGAGAACGTTTTCTGTTCTCTTTGTATAGCTTCTATTCTGTGAAATTCCCTCTGGTTTCCTATTGAAAACGAACTAAACTAGGCATGAGAACACACTGTGGTCAGTTTTCTGGCTGTGCTGGAACTGGGCCTGCTCTCCTCCAATGATCAGACTTGTCCTGACACCCCACTCCCCCTGCACATTCATTCACTGGGAAGCTCAGCATGCTGCTGTTTTTCCTCCCCCAGCTCTTAGGCAGCTAAGAACAGATAGTATGTGATCACTTATCAGAAAAAGAGGGAAAGGTTTTTATAATGTTTTTTTATATCTATACACAAATGTTTTACCTTTTATTTCTATTTTAAACTGAAAAGGTTATTTTACAAGGTGAGGGTTTACAATTACTTTAAAGCAGAGTTCCAATCATTTTTGTGATTATTAAAAGTCATCAGCTACAAAAATTGTAGCTGCTGACTTTAGATAAACACACACTCACTTGTCCCACGATCCAGCGATGCGGCCACCTGAACCCTCGGTTCTCTCCCTCGCCTCTCACCGGCATCACTAGTGTGGACAACCAGCTGTGACAGCTTGCAACTTCAGAGCTGGGTGCTCCCTGCGCATGTGTCAGTCATGCTGCACCTCCTCGGTGTCCGGACAATCTTCTGGGACCTGGGACATGTCCCAGAAGATTGCAAGGAGGAGGGGGGAGAGGAGAACTTCCGCTCGAGTCACCAAGGCAGCCCGAGTGGAAGTGAGAGCTGGGTACCTGTCAAAACTCACTCCCTCCCACCCAAAAAATGACATGCCAAATGTGGCATGTCAGGGGCAGGGCCGTCTTTAATGCAGGGCAAATGGGGCACCTGCCCTGGGCCCAGTCTTTGTTGGAGGGCCTAAACCACGATACCAGCAAATTGGGGCCCTGTTGACAGCTTTACAGAGTGCACAGAGGACACGGGAGGCTGTATTCCCAAGCTAGCCAGCAGAGAAGGGGTGGGGCTGGAAGCTCCACTGATGCTCTGACTGCGGCCCATGCAGCCTGTATGCTCGAAAGAGAACGGCTGTAGTGAGAACAGAGATCGGAGTGGGGGCATCAGTGGAGCTCCCGGCTCTACCCCCTCTATACTGGCTGTGGAAT
Organism: Lithobates pipiens; assembly: GCF_037356315.1. Taxonomy (NCBI): domain Eukaryota; kingdom Metazoa; phylum Chordata; class Amphibia; order Anura; family Ranidae; genus Lithobates; species Lithobates pipiens. The sequence goes on from NW_027507903.1 coordinate 428,879,543, forward strand.
AGGGTCCGGGGGCGGGGCCAGGAACTCCACTGATGCTCTAACCCTGTCCTATACCTGTATGCTCACGGGGAGCAGTTGTAGTGAGAGCAAAGTGTGGAAGCCCCTCCCATGGACCTCTGAATGTATGCAGTGAGCTCGGCTGGCCAGGTATGTCCTTACACCCATGAAATGCCTGACTGATGAAAATCTGAGCTGTGTTATTCAACTGTAAAGCTGTGCATTGCTAAACGTTCTCTGACCATCTCCTGTATAATGTCCGCAGTCTCTGATTGTCTCCTGTAGTTACACAAGTCCATCTAGTTCAACCAAAAAAAGCAAAAAAAACAATCCCATATGCACAATCCTTCACCTACAGTTGATCTGGAGGAAGGCAAAAAAAAGCAGCAAAGCATCATCTCATTTGCTACAGCAGGGGAAAAAATTCCTTCCTGATCAATCGGATTTTCCCTGGATCAACTTTACCTATAAATGTTAGTATCCAGTTATATTGAGTACATTTAGGAAAGAATCCAGGGCTTTTTTAAAGCAATCTACTAAGCTGGCCAGAACCACCTCTGGGAGGGAGTCTATTCCACATTTTCACAGCTCTTAGTGCCCGTTCACACAGGGGCGACGCGACTTGCAGCGCGTCTCACAGACGCGACCTGCACACGACTTCAGCGGCGACTTGCAAAATGACTTCTGTATAGAAGTCAATGCAAGTCGCCTGAAGTCGCCCCGAAAATACTACAGGAACCTTTTTCTAAGTCGGAGCGACTTGAGTCGCTCCTATTAGAACGGTTCCATAGTACAGAACGGAGCGCAACTTGTCAGGCGGCTAAGTCGCCTGACAAGTCGCGGTAGTGTGAACGGGCACTTACTGTGAAGAAATCTTTCCGAATTTTGAGATTAAATTTTTTCCTCTAGACGTAAAGCGGGCCCCCTTATCCTCTGTGATGACCTTAAAGTGAATAACACCAAGTTCATATATTCCTCATAGCTGAGCTCCTCAATGCCTCTTATTAGTTTAGTTGCCCTTCTTTGCACTTTCTCCAGTTCCCCGCTATCTTTTTTATGAACTGGTGCCCAAAACTGAACTGCATATTCCAGATGCGGTCCTACTAATGAATTGTACTCTCACTGTAGTCCATACCTCATTTAATACAAGAAAGGACTTTGCATGCTGTTATTGAGCTTGTGATCTACCAAAACTCCCAGATCCTTCTCCACTACGGATTCCCCCAGTTGTAATCCACCTAGTATGTATGATGCATGCATATTTTTAGCCCCCAAGCGCAATACTTTACATTTATCAACATTAAACCTCATTTGCTACTTAGTTTCCCAATTAAACAGTGCATTGAGGTTGGCTTGTAAAGTGGAGACATCCTGTAAGGATGTTATTCCACTGCATAGCTTAGTGTCATCTAAGTATGTAGTATGTTCGCAGTCTCTGATTGTCTCCTGTAGTATGTCCACAGTCTTTGTCTCCTGTATAATGTCTGCAGTCTCTGATTGTCTCCTTTAGCATGTCTACAGTCTCTAATTGTCTCCTGTAGCATGTCCGCAGTCTCCGATTGTCTCCTGTAGCATTTCCACAGTCTCTGGTAATCTCCTGCAGTATATTTGCTGTCTTTGACCCTCTCCTGTAGTAGGTGTATTAATGTGCCACTTGACTTGCTCAATTATTTGGGATTGTTCCACAGCTCAGTGAGTGGCAATGATGTGTATTAACCTGTAGCAACCAATGAGTGAACAGTAGTGATATGCTGTAATCGCTAGCAACCAATTAGTGAGTGGTAATGATGTGCTGTAACCCCTGGAAACCAATCAGTGGGAGCCAATAATGTGCAGTAACCTCTAGCAACCAATTGGCAAGCAATAATGATGTGTTGTAACCTCCAGCAACCAGCCAGTAAGGATAGGCTGTAACCTTTTTTTTTTACGTTTTAAAGGACAAAAATAAAAGCAGACAGCTGTCTACAGCAGTATTATGGTTTTTCTCAACCCCTGTGACTATTAGATTTTCTGGACAGTTTGGTCTGTATATTAAATTTAAATCAAGTATGTGAAATTAAAAAAAAAGCTATTTGTTTACGGAATAGTATCATGACATATATTAACCGGTTGCCACCCGGCCACAGTACATTTACTGCAGCAGGGTGACATGGGTAGATTTGATCATGTACATGTACGTCATCCAGCCAAGAAGTGTGCACATGTCCCCTGGGACATGCAGTGTGCTGTTCCCATGACTTTGTAGCTCCCTATACCCTGTCCACTTTAAAGTGGCCAGGAATAATGTGATCACTATGCAATTACATGATCACAATGTCAACAAAGCTGTTATGAAAGAATTTAATTCAAAACAGCTGTGATTGCTATAGCGGTGCTGTGATTGGCCCACAGCTATCACATGACACCTGGGCAATCACAGCATCCTGTACCATGTGATAGCTGTGGGCCAATCACAATAGCAAATCACAGCTGTTCTTAATGTAAACCATTCATGACAGTTCAAAACATTGCTGTTAAAAAAAAAAAAAAAATAGTGAAAAAGAAAAACATTTAAAAAATTTTTTTTTTTTAAACATACTGTCACCAGTCAGTATCCCTAATCACGCCATGCCAGTCATATGATGATGCTGCACTGCACTGATGACATTATGTAAAAAATAATTGTGAAAAAAAAAAATATTTAACATCTTTATTAATAAATAATAAGTAATAAATTCCCTATAATAAAACTAGAGTCTGTTCCTATCTAAACGCTGCAGTGCAGGGTGTTTTAAAAAAATATCGGTCAGTTTTTTTCTGTGTTTAGTGCATTGGGAAGTTCATAGTCGCCAATGGCAGCACATCAAACTGCATATAACATGCGTTTTGATGTGTTGGCAACATATACATTAACAAGCCTTAGTCAAAGACTGTTTACATCTATCCACTCTAAATTCAAAAACACATTTAAAAAAAGACATCAAAACTCATGTCAACTCAAAGAAAAAGCATGTCGATGAATAACAATGCACCTGCTAATGCTACAATAAGACGCTTCTCTATGCACACACATAGATCTAAATGAGCCCCTAGATCAAATTTAAATTCAATAAATGACTGTAACCTCACTCTTTAGCCATTATGAATACAATACAGGTACGTGTAGGAGAGAAGAAGCCATTATTGGTAAAGTGATAACAAGCATAGACTGCAACTTTAAAACACAAGGAAATGCTATTTGAATAAGGGACTCATTTGTATGCTGGTTTCAATTCTAGGTTAACAGTGCCCCCTGCTGGACAAAAAGAATACTTGCGTAAAAACGCAAACACAAAACGTTTCAAATTCTGCTATATTATACAATAATGGCAAATGTATTTCAATGTAAATAACAGACACAGGATATTCAGATTTAAATAGACACAACAGGATGATTTTTTTCATGTTTTAATATGTTGCAGAAATGATGGTGATGCACTTTTCCTCTTTGCATCATTACACTGTGAGCATAAGTCACTGGGAGTAATGTCACCTTAGGGGCCAATCCACAATGCCCTGCACTTCCAGTAGGTGCTAAGTCTTAAAATTCAAAGAAATGTGAAACGTTACCCATCCTGCTAGCGCTAAGAGTTACATATAATGCAAATACTTGTTAAATATAGCGGAGTTTCACTCAAAGTGGAACTTTCACTTATCGGTCTCCTCTCCCCTCCAGTGCAACATTTGGCACCATTCAGGTTTTTGACAGGTACCATTCCCCACTAACGGGAGACAGGGCCGTGGCACCGTCTCCCGGAAGTTCAGCCCCATCCTCCTTCCTTTGCCCCCCAGAGCAATTAGAAAGCGCAGCGAGCTTCACGCACATGCAGTAGGGAACCCGGCTGTGAAGCCGAAAGGCTCCACTGCCAGGTTCCCTTAACAGGAATGGTGGAGGCTGCACCAGACAGTCGATCCAAAGATCAGCTGGGTTGCCAACATTGTGGGCTTCCTGGACAGGTAAGTGTCCATATATTAAAAGTCAGCATCTGCAGTATTTGTAGCAATAGTGGTGATGACCCCTCATAGGTCAATAATAAACAAAAACCTCTTTCACCTCTTGAAAAAGACACATGACCATGACAAAACATGTCAGGGCAGAGCCTGTGATGTCATTGCATACTACCAGGAAGCAGATTGCCACTGGGGAGCACAGGACTGGGAATCTGCAAATCTTTGAGTGACCAGCAAGGCTTACAACGGTCAGCTTTTGTTAATTAAAGTAAAACCTTTATCCTAAAAGGAAAAGAAAACTCTCTCTAACAGCTTTTAAAATGTTAGCTGGAATTCAGCTTTAAAGTGGTTGTAAACCCTTACAAACCACTTTGACCTACAGGTAAGCCTAAATTAAGGCTTACCTGTAGGTCCAAGAAATTTCTCCTAAACCTATACGGTTTAGGAGATATTTACCTGAAGACAGTCACCGCTGTCTATGGCGCATGCGCCGTAGACAGCGGCACGCAGGTGCACTGGGTAAGCCGCAGATCGCGGCAATATGCTGCGAGTGTCGGCTCCCGTGCGCATGCGTGGGAGTGACGTCATCGCTGCTCCTGCAAATCACAGCGCCGGAGCAGCGAGACACACCAAGAAGATGGACGCTCGGAAATACAGGGGACAGCGGTGACTTCGCTGGCTCCTGTGTCAGGTAAGTGACACATAATGGACTACTATGCAATGCATAGTAGTCCATTATGCTTTACCTTTGCAGGGAATCAAAGAGGAAGTAAACCCATCAGGGTTTACTTCCTCTTTAATTTGTTGTTCAAGTCTGCTAGTGCAGGTAACACTGCCTTCTCCAGACAGTGCTGCTGTCCAAGGTGACTCAGTTGCTCCTCTGTAGATAGATGTAGATAGAGGAGCCTTCCTAGGTCAGGAAGTGATTTACTGGCTGATTATCAGGTGAAAATGAAGAGAAAAAATACAAAAACAGAAAACGAATATCTATCTATCTATCTATCTATCTATCTATCTATCTATCTATCTATCGTATATTTATCATTTTGGGGTTTTGATACGTTTTAAGAAAAATGCTCTCCAAGAACTGAATATAAATATGTAGCGCACCCCCTAAGGAGCCGCAAGTAGAAAGGGATTCCCCCACCCTGCACAGCCAGGCAAACCCCATTTTCACAGCACACTTGAGGCAAGGAACAGCCTAGTGCTTTGTTTTGTATTTTTAACTTTGGACGGGGAAAAAGGTAATATAGGATGCCCACTTGACTTTACTACTTTAGTAGAACTTTTTAGGGACAACTTCTACTGTACAGACTGTTTACACTCCTCAGGTTCCTCCAGCACAACACTTGCTTGAAGCACTACAACTCCCAGGACCAGCTGGCACACTGTAAAGTTATTGCAGGCCCCTTTGGTAGTGTAGCAAAGTCTTACTGCCCAGCTATCCTTCCATGGCTACTGATCCCAGCACCACCTTTTTAGGCACTGACAGCCCATCTGGCTGCAGCTGCCCCTTTCTACAGCCCTCCTGGCTAAACTTCTGTAGTCCTCCAAATAAAAAAAGGGAAAAAGCACTCAAATTGCCTCATCTGCAAATATTGGGAACAAAAGGTAAAAAAGGAATTCAAAGAAAACCTGTGGTCGGACTTTAAATGCACAACAAACGCTGGGAGTACAAAAAAAATATTTAACATTTATTGAAAAGTACATATAGTATAAAGACCAGAGATATGAAAGAAATAATAAAAATCACATATGGAAATAGCAATCGATAAAGGATGTGAGCCCTAATGCGTCTATACGTTTCATTGTACACTTCTTCAGGACACATTTGGGTTCAGAAATTGCAAAGAAGAGAAGGATCTCACTATCTAAATATAAAAACATACAAATTACCATAAACATATAATAAAAATGTTTTTATTATATATTTATGGTAATTTGTATGTTTTTATCTTTAGCTAGTGAGATCCTTCTCTTCTTTGCAATTTCTGAACCCCAAATGGGTCCTGAAGATGTACAATGAAGCACGTAGACGCATTAGGGCTCACATCAAGTATCGATTTCTATTTCCATATGTGATTTTTATTATTTCTTTCATGTCTCTGGTCTTTATACTATATGTACTTTTCAATAAATGTTAAATATTTTTTGTACTCCCAGTGTTTGTTGTGCCTTTAAAGTCTAACCACAGGTTTTCTTTGAATTCCTTTTTTTCTTTTGTTCCACAGTCCTCCCAAACTGTGCATACATCTCAGATTGCTCTCACCAAGTCCTCTCAGGGTGCCTCTCAGTCCTCCCCAACTGTGACACTCACGAGCCCACCTGGCTATTTTCTCCTAGGAGATCTCCCAGACGTGCTCACTGGCTCCTGCTGTCCTCACACCTGCTTCCGTGCCACTGGACAGGATTCCTCATGGGTTTTAGAGATTCCCTCCTGCACCCGAGCCCCCAGACCCAAAGTCAACCCCCCCCCCCCAGACTAGAGGGCTACCCTCAAGGGTCTCCGACAGCCTCCTAGCACTCCATCTCTATCTTCCACCCAAACTCCATAGAGAGAAATACTATGGAGAGGATTTTAAAAGCACCAATGAGAACCAATATTATAATAAAATACATAAAGTGTAAAAATAAATATAATAAAGTTTTTGTATTTTATTACAATATTGGTTCTCATTGGTGCCTTTAAAATCCTCTCCATAATTTTGCTCTCTCTATGGAGTTTGGGTGGAATATGGAGTGTTAAGATGGAGATGGAGCTCTGGTATGTGGCATCAATGCTGTTGGGCAGTTAAGGCATATCGGATATAATTGATCTGTTCCACCCAAACTCCACTGCCCCAGCTGGGCTCACCCTGAGTATTTGAGGAGGCCTGCCCCTGCCAGCCTGTCTGTTGGGGACTGGTCAGGGCTTGAATGAACTTGTTAGGAACCAGTGTATTCTGGGAGAATTCTCTAAAGGAAGTGAGTCAGCCACCATTTTTAATAATCTTCGCAGCTGCAGAGATCGGGAAATGTCTCACTGCTTGTGATTAGCGCTGTGCGATGCTGACTTCCTGGTGGGCTCTGCACATGCTGTTTGCGAACATACCTGAGCTCATCCTTAGCAGCAAGGCATCTTTTCCAATCTCTCGCCATCACCTCTTAGCGAGCTTAAAAAGTATGTTTTTGTTATATAGCATTGTTTCCTTATTATATGCAATATTGTACTGATTGATGTTTATTTTATCAATTTTTAGTTTCACCTGGCTCGTTCTAATACATTTTAAGATCAAAGAAATATGGTATCTGAAGTTTATGGAGTGAGAAGGTTTAGCTCTATGTCCTACAGACAGAACATGGCTGCCAACCAAGCCTGAACATTTTACCTACAATAACAACAACAAATCTAGCACACTAGCTAGGGGGTGCTACAAAAGAATGGAATTATATATATATTTTTTGGTTGAACTAGATGAACTTGTGTCTTTTTTCAACCTATGTAACTATGTAACTATGAACACAAAACTTTTTTTTTAGGCTTAGTTAGAGTGGGGAGGGATTAGGACACCTCTCTGGGTTGTATTGCTGCCTGTGTCCTTGTTAGAGGTATTCACCTTTTTATTTGTCCTGGGGACCGTTAGAATCAAAATTGAAAATGAAAGAAAATAATAAATTGTGAATGGTCAGCAGAACAGAAATAAAGGGGAAATCTTATAATAGGGACACTAGGTGTGTTGACCCTGCTGACCACAAAGGATCCCCTCACCAACAATTTCCTCTAACATCCTGTTGTGGCTATGTGAAAGGAAGTGAAATCTCCCCAATGGGATTCAAATAAAAAAAACAAAAACTAAGAGGTCCTATCCAAAATGAAAAAAAAAGTTTTGCCTTCAGTTCTACTTTAAATGTCAGAACCTGGGAATGCCTTTTACTGTTGGTCAGTTGAAGACATTTCAAGGACAAATCTCAGCGCTAGTGAAATGGCCAGCTGCTAGAGAGATCTTGGAGTATAGTTTTCTTCAGAAAAGATAGCAAATTGCTTCAATTAACCTACACAAGAAATTTTGCTCTCATTGTATACAGTAAAGCTGTGAATGTTTCTTATTGGTTTATTGAAGTAATTAGTGAGAAGCAGCTTGGGAATCCCCGTGCTATTCATAAGTCCTCATTATTGAGGCAGTTGTTCTGACTGGAGCCTATACAGTAAGGAAACAAGAATCTACACTAAAGCCCACATTTGGGATATTTTTTTAATTTTAAAGGCCCCTTAGCAGCTTAAAGCTGAATCCTGGACACAAAATATTAATTTAAACAAATTCCTCAATAGCTGCATAGGATATACTGTATATCCACTTTGTGTACCAAATGCTTTTTCAAACCCAGTGATTATTCTGTGACTAGTAGCAACATCATTACTGCCTCTGCAGAAAGTAGCTGTGGATGTAACCCAGCAGAAGGGGTTGGGGGGCAATATAAAACCAGTCATTCTGTATAAGGAGAAAGAGCATCAGTGACTGTTCTTTGTTACAGGAAGAAAAGTTTCTCACTGAATTACTGCACAAATCTGGAAGAAATAAACAAAAACATACAGTACCTCTTGTATTTAGAAAATATTTATTTATCTTAGCATTCAGGATGCAGTACTTGCCTACAATCCAGTACTGTCCCCACAGCACTACCATTTACACCACAAGTTGTCTTCAGTTTTCCAGGTTGAATGACGCCCATAGTAAGTACCTAAAAATCATTGCAACCACCTAAGGACACACTATGAATGTAGGGCGTCGTCATGTCTATGCCATATCAAACTAAATTACACTTCGATATGCCATAAGGTCATGCATTTTCGCGATATTTTATAGATCCATATACTCTTGGCTAGGAAAAATTACCATTGAGGGACATACTTTCAAAATTGTTGTCCGTCTCCCAGGCAATAACATTTGCCTCCTGACATCTCCTGCACCACCTTAGGAAAGCCCTCCGCAAATTTATATGGGCCCACAAACCCTCTAGAGTCCAACTAGCTGTAGTAATATAATCCAAAGATACCGGTAGCCTGGCCCTACCAGATTTCTCACTCTACCTATGTGCTGCTTCTATCACTGGAATTTTTGATTGGTTCCACAATATACACTCTAAGCAGTGGGTGTTCCTGAAGGGAGATATTGTTCCCCTGAAGCTTAAAGTGTAAGTCCAGCCTAACTCTAAAATCGCTACATATACAGACATCCACGATCTAACACTGACCTATCTAGCCCTGTAAAGAAGAAGGTGGAAGCTCTGCAGAGGACACAGCCTACAATGGCTGTGAAATGAATGGGGAGTGACGTCACCCATAGGGCCGGTTCACACTGCGAGGCGAGGCGAGGCGACACGGCTCGCCTCGCCTCGCTCCCGCAAGTCGCCCCCATTCAGTACTATGGAACCGTTCTGAGAGGAGCGACTCGAGTCGCTCCGACTCAGAAAAAAGGTTCCTGTACTACTTCGGGGCGACTTCGGGGGCGACTTGCATTGACTTCTATGCAGAAGTCCTCTGCAAGTCGCCGCTGACCCCCCCTGCAAGTCGCGGCGAGGAAGTCGGAGACGCCTCGCCGCGGCTCGCTGTGTGAACCGGCCCATAGACTTACTATGGGGTTTCCATTGTCAGATGTGTCCTCTGCACCTGCCTCCACAGCAAAGCCGCTGCTGAAGCTCATCGTGGGATCCGGTCGGATCGACTTCAGAAAAGGTATGTATACTGATTTCTTTCTTAAAGGACTAGATAGGTCAGTGTTAGATTGTGGATCTCTGTACATGCAGGGATTTTAGTGTTAGGGTGGACTTCTACTTTAATTATTTGCAGTGGCTTCCCTCCCATCTCCACCTGACGACAGAAACTCTACCTTGAAGATATGGGAATAATGTACTGTTCCTTAAGTAAGGGAATGGCTCTCTCTAGTGGCTGTTACAAACATTGTCTTGATCTTTTCTGTGTTTTTAGCAACAAACAATTGCATTATGGACTGTGTAGTTTAACGAGGAAGTGACTCATATGTTTAACTGAGGGAACTACTTACCCATAATACTCTGTTCACCTACCCACAATGCCAGGTGACAACACAGCCTGCTGGGTAGGGAAATAAAAGGCACAGCGTGGCCATGCTTCAGTATCTTATTCCTGGGACGCCATTGAGGATCTGCCTGCAGGGAGTGTGTGACCGCGGCCTGGTTGGTGCAGAGCGGAATCGCAAGGTTTCTACGGAGTTCCGGCACACAGCTGTGTTGGAATCAACATGTAGATGGATTGGAGGATCAGAGATAAAGCAAAGGTTCCTGCATTACAGTCACCGGTCGTCTGACAGAGCAGCACCAGCTTGGAGCAGGACTGAACTACCGGAATCAGAACAGGACAAGCGTCTGGGCTCTGTGTGGTAAGCGGGCTCTGGCCCATATTGTTATAACACTTTAATTACTACACAAACTAGTTTCATAAGGCTGGTGGGACCTGTAGTCCCACAGGGAGGTTTTCACTTGATTAGACTGTGTACAGCGGGGCTTCAGAGTTTGTTTTACTATAACACCAAGTGAATGCGGTGTTGCCCCCTTCAGTATACAGAGGAGTTCCACCAGTACTTTAGATAATCAAGCACAACTATACATAATCTTTACTGGACTACAAATACTGCAGTTTAAAGGCTAGCTGAAGAAAGAAGACCAGACTTTACTATTCACCATAAAGCACTTCTTATTTTTCCTTGTGCACTCTGAGGACTGCAGTGCAACCTAGGGGGAGCCTTTGAGCATATGACATAAATGTATGTGTTATATTACACGGCTGTATTGTACTTTATAGCATATTACAGGTTCCGGTGTGTGTATGCTCTGAGGAGGAAGTGGAATGTGCTCAATAAAAAGAATCTACCATATTGAGTGCATATTCCACTCTTAGGTGTCCGTTTATGAAGCAGTGATCAGTGGAGATCCAGAGGATCGCCGCTGATCACAGCCCATAAACAGTTTATAAACCAGAGATAATCAGGGGAGAAGTGTTTGAACTTGTTCTCCCGCCGATTATCTCTACACACTGAGAATCCACATTGAATGACACAGTAACGGCCAGTTTATGAAGCTGTGATCTCAGCGCTTCACTGGCGTTCTGTGTCAGAATTCACACTCCCCGATTCACCAGCTCAGAGGTGGAGAACCCGGGGAGTGAAGAGAGAATGTGGGGGGATCTGAGGGGGAAAGAGGAAGATAATTAACTTCCTTATGCCTCGTTCAGACCCCCCAACACTGTAACCATGTCCCCCTGTCATATTTATGTGTATACATATATATATATATATATATATATATATATATATATAATGTGTGTGTATATACATGTATGTATAATGTCTGTGTATGTATACATGTATATATTATGTAGGGGGACTCTTTATTTCACTAACATTAATCACACCGTGTGTCAGTGTATTGAGCTGTGATAATTTATCACTGCTTAATAAATTGACATCTCTGTGTATCGGTGAATTTCTAGTACTGTAATCTCGTAAAGTCTCACGAGATTCCAGTATTAGGGGCCGTTCTCCAGTGTTAGAAGCGTTTGTAGATCGCTTCACTCCTCCAAGGGTGAAGCGATCTACTCCGCTTTATAAACTGGCATACAGAGGAGAAAGATCTCCTCTGTGAATGCCGGAGAATGAAGCAGTGAATAGATTTCACTGCTTCATAAAAGGACACCTTAGCCTGTCTGCATATACTCTCAAGTGAATATTGAGTTTTGGCATTCACATACATTTTGATTATTATTGTTATTATTGCTGTCATTTCTTTAATCAGAATTACCACTGTTACTAAAGTGTTTAACCAAGTTACAAAAATGAACTGTTTATGTGGTTAATTTACAACCTGTGTGAGATTCTATCTTTTATTACAGTCAAAGAAGTGGTGGATACCCAGGTAATGGTAAATTGCAGTATATTGTGCTATAATTGTGTTGCTATTTTTCATTGGGTCTCACTCTAACATTACCACACAGTTGTGCCTAGGGGGTCGAGCCCATATTCAGGGGTTGATTGGCAGAGTGCAGGCCCAAAACATTTATCAGCAGCTCCTTAGGGGATCAGTGCTACATTAAAAAACAGATCCTTCGCACACAGATTGGACCCATGACTAAACAGTACAAACAAATGGCAACCACCCCAACCTATAACTGGCCTCTGCAGCAAGCAGCACATGGAAGGGTGATGCATTTAAAAAAACAACAACAAAGAAACATTCCCAGCTCACTTACCAGCCAGCCTGCCTCAAAATGAACTGCCCTGTCTAACAGGTCACATTTAAACCAGGCGTTTAGTTTGCACAAATTTGCAAATATATGCATAAGCTGCAGGGCCACTTCACAGCACCCTAGTGTACTGCAGTCCTAACTACTTTTTGAGAGATTTTACCAAGTTGGAGCACATATATAATAATGGATAGATAAAGGGCAGGTATGCCTGGGGGGAGCCCAACCCTCCTTAAAGGTATAGGTACACACTGGTCACCCAGCAATAGCAAAATGGCAGCAAAGGGAACCAGTGGGTCCCCTCACCAATTAACCAACGGTACAAACAAATGGCAACCAACCCAACCTATAACTGGCCTTTGCAACAAGGAGCAAATGAAAGAATGATGCATGTCAAAAAACAACAAAGAAAAATTCCCAGCTCACTTACCAGTCAGCCTGCAACAAACCGAATTGTCCTGTAGTACAGTGGTCATCAACCCTGTCGTCAGGGCCCACTAACAGGCCAGGTTTGCAAGATAACTGAAATACATCACAGGTGATATCATTTGCTGCTCAGTGATTGCAGTATTCTAGTCTGCATCTCCCCAAGGTAATACATAAAACCTGGCCTGTTAGTGGGCCCTGAGGACAGGGTTGATGACCACTGCTGTAATAGACCTTTAACCAGGGCAGTAGATCCTTTTTTTCTGGGGGGGGAGGAATTCAGCTTGCAACGGAGCTGCATTTTTACCAATGTAAAATTGATTGGTGTTGCGTTCCTAATTAGATAACTGATGGTTACTACAGTGAAAAGATTATCAGTATAAACAGTAGTAATGTGTCCAATAACGTGCCAAAAAATCTCAATATATGGAAACTATAAAATGTGGAATCAAATAAAATTCATCACAGTATAAAGTGCTGATGTGCTAATAGATAAAATACATCATAATATAGTATATAGCATTAAATGTGAACACACATAACCACATGTAAGTGTGTGTAGGCAAAAGGCTCACATACACAAATAAATGTGACTGTGTTTTTAAATCAACTGTGAGAAAAAAAAAAGCTGCATTTTTCCCACTCCACAACTTCTCCCCCTTGACCTCTAAAGGCAGCTGACGGGGGGCAAGTGTTATACAGGCTGTTGCATTGGCAGGCAGTAGCGCCCATCAAATGCAACTCATTCACCATACAGTTGTGGAGCAGGCTTTTAGGGGTTAAAGCAGGTGGCAATGAGTCAAACTTGATGCCTCCTCACAGATGTATAAATCTAAACAGAATAAAGATAGAGAGCTAAAACTTTGTCTGAGCCTATGAAATTTACCGACATTCCTTATAGTTTCATAGTTAGTAAGGTTGAATAAAGACACCAGTCCATTCAGAGTGAGTGTCTACAATTGTCCCTATCCCTGTACATTGCACACTAATGTCGGTCCCCACAATCCAAGGTCCCCCATTCATATACTAGGGCCAATTTTGGACAGATGCCAATTAACCTACCTGCATGTCTTTGGATTGTGGGAGGAAACCAGAGTACCTGGAGGAAACCCATGCAGGCACAGGGAGAACATGCAAACTCCAGGCAGGTAGTGTTGTGGTTGGGATTCAAACCAGCGACCCTTCTTACTGCTAGGTGAGAGTGCTAACCACTACATCACTGTGCTGCCCTGTTAGACAAAAGTTGATCATTAGATCAATATCTGTACAGCAAGAACGGCCGTATATGGATCAAAATTTTGGCGGTCCCTGCTAAATTTCGATCCACCCAAGGGCAGCTTAAGGTCTGTGTAACAAACCACATGATACAAAAAAACGAATCAAACACCTGCGATCGCTCGGTTCTCAGAGCTCCCTGAGTGGAGAGCTGGTGACTCTCAGTCTGCAGAGTATTGGCTGAACACAACAATCTGGACACAGCTAATCAGCCAATTTTGTACACAGCCATAGTACAGAGCGCTGCTGTGTTCAGAGGCACTGTTTAGGGTTGTTCAAACCAAATCGCAGTGCGGGAAACCCCCACTCTGTGGGCATTTCCTGCACTGCATTCAAAATTTATCGCAGTTGCAATCTGCAATGGGTGTCAGTATAAAGTTCATGACACCCCAAATGCAGGTCGCAAACACAGCTTTTGCCTGAACCAGATCACTAGGTACAAAAGTGCCATGCAATGTAATTGCAAGGAATTTTTAAAAGTAGTGCATGCACTACTTTTGTTGTGGTGCAGTGCAATTTCAGCCCATTAAAAATGAATGGGCTGAAATCACACTGCACAGACCTGCATGTGAATCGCACAGGAACACACTGTGCATTCCTGTGCAATTTCTGGTGTGACCCGGCCCTTAAACATCTCTGAACACAGGAAACGATATACTCCTGTGTGCCCCTGTTAATGCATGACTAGTGTAGCCCAGATAAGACCCACTCTGTTGTAACAGACCCTTTTACTCCCAACCTTTTACCCCCCTTTATTAAGAGACCACACCATTCTTTTTGTGGAGTAAAATGGCCATTAATAAACCAACCAAAATAAAACTCCAAAATTAAATTTTAATATAATAAACATTTTCCACACACGTGGAAACAACATATGAGAAACAACATGTTTTACCCAATTTTGTTGGTCAGTGACGGAGCTACTTCTTTCAAGTATACATATCTGTATACACACCAGGGGGCACTGCGGCACCTTTACCACAACCTTACCGGCCTCCAGCTGTACCGCTCGGAGACAACCGCCTTTCCCGCAGTGCAACAACACCATTATCATCACTTTTGATGCACACACCGGAGGGGCCATCTCCGATGAGCCCCCCACCCACTTAACCACCTCTTTTAATGCTACCGTCACTGACCAACAATTAAATACCGCCAACCCACCAGCTGTCGTGACGACCCACCATGCTCCAATCTGAAATGACAAGAAAACCATTAACACATTCAAAACTAAACCATAACCAACTAGGGAGGGTGGGTGGGAAAACTGCCTCCTTGTGTGTTCTTCCGTCCCGACTGCCCGCTCGTGGCTCTGCCCCCTTTTTAAATGGCCGCTCCCCCTCCTCTGTTCCGTCTACTTTCTTCCCAAACTCCACCCACTAGTGTGTCACTTGACACACCGTCATGTCCGGCCCTCCCCTACATTCCCCTTCGCTGCATTTCTGATCTGGTCCTCTCTGTATGAGCTGTAGTGCCAGCAGTACTCACATAAATGGTTATCAGTAGTCAGTAAGGACTCCTGTTATGTGATGTAGTTGTATGCTGTTCTCATGCCCTCCCACAGACCAAGTTCTCTCCCTTCTCTGCCATTAACTTAGGTTTGTAGACTTCTGCCTTGCTTTTGCCACCTTTCAAACACAGCATTTTGCTGTGAGGCTCACCTATGTTCTCCAGAGCCCCACACAGTAGCAGGTAAGAGTCACTGAGCGTGGGTGGAGAGATGTATTCTAAAGTAGACGGGAGGTGGAAGCAGCAGCATGACACAGTCTGTCAGTGCTCTGAGCTTGGCTGATATCGGGAATGCACCTTGCACACTGCATAAACAACCAGATTAAAACTGTGTACCCTGTTTTTTTAGAAACTGTTCCTATGAGGTACGGTTGTCAAGTCTCCTTTGGGGGGGTTCAGACCTCCGACTCCCCCCTTTATCTACACTCCTGCCTTTAACAGACTTTGAATGACTAGTACTTCAGAAGCAGAGACCGTCCCATGTCCTCTCCACCATCTGCAAGTTCTTACTCTCAGGCCATTTCCCCTTGACCCACCTTTTTTTTCCAGTTGGGAAGCTAAATCGGGTTCTCCAATCTCCCCTTCAGACTGACAAAAATCCTTTTCATCGGCTCACAAACTTTCAAGATCTGCTACTCCTAGAACTACTACCTAGAACAAGAGATCATCTCCAGGTAGTACCACTGTCCCACTGATCTTCGTGCCATAGATCCAATATATAAACATATAGATCCATCTAGATACTTTTAGATGGTTGCAGAACAGTCATAAAAGCATATAGCTAAATAAGATACTGGTATAAATAATAAACGATACCACTGCTGAGTCCGGATGAGAGGGGCTTAATATTAACCAATCAGCTTCATGCTGGACCGTGGAGATTGAGATTTGAGACACCATCCTCCCCCCTGCCATACTGGGATTTTCATACCAACTATTTAGAGTTGTGACAGCCCTCTCCACGGTCCAGCTTGAAGCCGATTGGTTGATGTTAACCCCCTCTCATCCGGACTCAGCAGTGGTATTGTTTATTATTTATACCAGTATCTTATTTAGCTATATGCTTTTATGACTGTTCTGCAACCATCTACAATTATTTATACTACTATTGACTGTTGCTGCAACTTTTTAGATTTGACTCTTAGTGCAATAAATTCATCATGTTACTTATTGTAAGACTAATACGCTTTCATGTGATTTCCATTGTGCGCTGCCTTTTTTTTCTGTATCCTGATATCCATTTTTCCAGTGGTTGGTAGCCGCACTGGAACTTAGTTTACTTTATATTTTTCAGGTTGTACATGCCAATGCACATGACTAATTTGTAGCGCTAATAGGAACTGTATATATGTTTGCTATTCAAATGGTGAAAGCTGACCCGCTCTGCCATGGCAGAATAGGTATGTGAATTCAACAAGATCCAATCCCTGGAACAGAGGATCAATGCTGAAGAGACCCGTACAGAACGTTCTCCTATTAGGCGATTACAGTGGGAGTATTTCCAATATTATGCCACCTTCTCATAATACCTAATGAGGATTGAGAGCAGTCAGTTCCTACTCTCCCCTCCTCTTCTACCCCATCTTGCTATCGCCAACCCTAAAGTGGTTCAACTGCAGATTCTGAACCTTTTTTATCCCTTTTCCCTCTCTGCCTTCCCCCTCCTTTGCCACCCAATATATTATTTTTTGCTCTCTTTCTTCATCACTTCTCTCTTTCTTTCTTCCTCTTTCACATTCTTTTCTTCTCAGTTCTTAAACAGGACACCTGAGACATCTTCCATTATCAAGTTGATCTACCTGCCCCAATGTGATTTATGGCTGTGACACTGACATTATTCCATGTCTCTTTCCAAGAGGGTGTCATTTCTATATTGTATTCTTTTGGCATTAGACCTATTAATCTTCTGATCTATCTCTGCCAATATGCAATTACTTGTCTCATAACTGGATTCGCTGTCAGCCTCAGCGAGTCTGATGGACATAACTGTTGATAACCATATACTGTGTTTTGACATTAGTATACATAACATTTGTACAATGTGACGTTTTCATATAATGTAACTTGACACTAGTCGCCTACCTTCTCTCTTTCTGTACTATGTTCATAAATCTTTAAAACAAAGATTTTACATATCAGCAGGGCCGTGGATAAGGGGGTACCACCAGTCCTTCTGTAAGGGTCCCAGGCCAGCAGAGGGACTCAGGCAGTAGGGTGAATCGAATGTGGGCAGAGAGGGTGATCGGTGAGGCATGGGGGCAATTATTGGAACCAATCCCCTGTATGGCCCTCCCTGCAGTAACTGAAAGCTGGCTTCTTCTCCTCTCCTCTCCCTCCCATTGGCTTTCAGCTGCTGCAGAGAGAGCCATACAAAGGACTTGTTCCAGTAATTCCCCCCCCCCTGCAACACTGATCATCCTCCCCGTGCACCATACGCTTCCCCCTGCTGCCCAGGCTCCCCACTGTGCCCCCCCCCCACCACCCATGCTGCCAGCTTCCGTCCTCTCCTGTTCGCTGGCAGCTGCAAGCACACAACAGGATCCTTTAAGATTGAGAGTGGGAGAAGGGTCCAGTAAATTGGTCATTTACCAGCCCCTTCATCTCCTGAATGAACACAATGAGTGATCAGTACCCAACACTCACTGTGTTCATTCAAAAATGAAGAATTGGCTGTATGGGGCTCTGCATATCAGTGACATATCAGAGCTGTTTTCTACATCATCGAGGACCACCCACTACTGGAGACAATAGAAAAAGAGAGTACCCAGGGAGTCACCTGACCAACCAAAAGACATCTAGAAAAGGTAAATATCTTTCAAAAAATAAAACATACAGCTTGGGTGCCTCTGGAGGCCAGGCAGGCCTTTGGGGAGCAAAAGGCTGAGCTCCGAGTTGAGCATTTAGGTAGGGTTGCCACCTGTGCAGGATTCACCTGGACAGTTCGGGTTTGAAATCATGTCTCCGGGTTTCAGACTGTCTGAGACCGGGACACATTATTTAGACTGGACTATGGCTTCCCAGCAGGGTTGCTGGCTGCAGTTGTCTAAGCTGAGAGTGTCCGTTATACTCTCTTTCACACTGCCCAAAGCCAACACAAACAACCCTCCCCCAAACACACACAGACAGGAGAAGAGAGAGGGCTTGATCTTCTCCTCTTCCCCCCACCCCTACCCCTCTTTGTCTGCCCACACTCCAATCCCCAGTGCTGTGCCTCAGAAAAGGAAAATTGGGGCCAGAAATTCAAAGTCCAGCAGCCTCAGATCCATCTGGATGAGAGGTGCTGACTGCCAAAAGGTGAGTGAGCTCACCATCCATCCCTGTCTGTGATTGAAGTCTCCCCCTTGTCTCTCCTGCCTCTGAGTAAGTACACTAAGGAAAATCAGGGTTCTCAGAGCACCCCTTACATCAGAGCTCCCCTTTACACCAGAGGCCACAGTGTTCCCCCTTACATCAGATATATCAGAGTTCTCAGTGTTCCCCCCTGAAATTAGGGTTCCCAGAGCATCCCTTATGTTAGAGTCCCCAGAGTTCTCCTTTACAATAGAGTCTGCAGAGTCCCCCCTTACAGTGAAAGGGAACTCTGCGAGTTCAGATGTAAAAGGGGAACGCCGTGGACTCTGATGTAAAGGGGGACTCTTGTTATTAACTTCATATGATTAGAAATGTTATTCAATGGCAAAATATATGTATAGTTTATACTGTAAAACAAAATTGCTGTGCGCTGCTAAAGTGTTCAGGTTTGACTTGAAGAAAAGGTGAAAACCCTACTTTTAGGAAAAGGAACCTCTTTTCCATTCTCTATACTTGTTGCAGGTACGTGAATCGGCTATTATTGAAGTTAAAGCAACGCTATGACAGCCAACAGCATTTTCAGAAATGACATGTCACCAATGGAAAACTCCAAATTCCTCTTCAAATAGGTTTTCTTTAAATACTCAAAATCATTTTTTTTTTTGCCTCTGCCTACCTTAGACTAAGATCATCAGAAGTCAGTGGGACACTGTGGCGGTGTCTGTCCTCATGACTTAATTATCATGATTGACAGATGGAGCAGAGAATGCAGAGTTCCTATTGGTTCATGGCAATAGAGATGTTTGTGTGTCTGATTTTGACCTGCTCATCACTGATACTGCATAAGATGTGTGACTACAAACGAGTACTATTTTTTAAATTTTCGTATTCATGGCTACCATGGTATAAAACCTTTAACATTAAAGCAGAAATGTAGGCAGATTTAAAATATCCCATTTTAACCCAGTTACCGTATATATTCATTAGCACATATTTAAATGTATTTAAAGTAAGTGGTTGCTATGTAAGCAAATCAGGCTTTAAAGTGGTTATAAAACCAAGACATTTTTTACCTTGATGCATTTCTTGCATTTAGACCCCCATACACACTATCAGATTTTCTGCTGATTTTTGTCTTCAGATTTACCAAAACCATATAATATGAGGTCAAACCTTAAGAGTTTCAGTTTGTATGCAATCAGGCAGGCCCTTGCACTACATGGTTTTGGTAAATCTGAAGACACAAATCTGCAGAAAAACCTAATAGTGTGTATGGGGTATAAGATAAAAATTGTCCCACTACTTGTGTTGCCTCCTCACCTACCCAGATACTTACCTTAGCCCTATCTTGATCCAATGCTGTTCCTGTCTACAGTGCTGCTGGTCTGTGTTTCTCTTTTCACAGGACAAAGTTGTAGCAGTGGGAGCCATTGGCTCCTGCTGCTTTCAATCAAATCCTGCGAGGAGGAGCAGGGGTGGGGCCTAGCCACACTGTGTGTGTCTTTTGACAAACAGCACCAGCAGTGGACCCTTTTAGAGGAGGTTTGAGGCTCCCTTGTGCAATATCATTGCAGGTTAGTAAAACATGTTTTTTTATTTTAATTGAAAAAAAAACAATCTTTACAACCAGTTTAAAACATTGCAGTACGCACAGGGAGCTGTGCGATAGGAAGCTGATAGGAAGGCCTTATCATTGTGGTGCCCCTTTACTATCACGTGCTGGGGCCAAACTGTATTGCTTTAGGTGCAGTAGAGAAAGGAAAGCTCACAACCTGGCTGTGCTGTATGACAGGGGTATTTAAATTAGAAAACTAGTGGAACAAAATTCATATTTTTAAGAGGTAAGGCAGTTTACATATACATGTGCATTTCAACTGTGGATTCAGCTGTTTGTCTCATTTAATCTCTTGCTGCCCACATAACGTACAGTGGAACCTTGGTTAACAAGCGGTTTGAAAGACGAGCAACTTTTTTTTTTCATTCTGACACGGTTTGCCAGTGTTGTCTCACAAAATCAGCAGAGTTCAAGCTAATGGGGGTGTGCAGTACAACATTTGGCCAGAGGTGCGGGGGCGTCTGGGACACTCAGAGAGGTTCAGAGCCGTATTGGAGCCACTCAGAAATACTCAAAAGCCTTTCCGAGGCTTTCCGAGTTCAGCCGAGCTGCCTCCAAGTATTTCCGAGGCTCTTCAGCACCCCCCTTCACCTCTGGCCACATGCGGTATTGCGTGTAATAGAAGTCAATGCGGTACGAATTATCTTTGTTTCCATTGACTTCTATCGGGAAACTCGCTTTGATATGCGAGTGCTTTAGATTACAAGGTTTCTACGACTGAGCTGTCAGAATCAGCTCTGGCAGGATGGGCTCCTGATCATATGACCACTGTGACAGCCAATAGCAGTTTTTGCCATCACCCCTCTCCCTGGGTGTAAAGACCCAGTTAAAATAATGCAGGGGCTGGACAGGAAGGGGTTAGGTTTTGGGGGTTATTTGTATATTGGCAGGTAGGATTGTGTTTTTTTTTTTCCCCAGGATTACATTATGTCGACATAGAAGCAAAAAACGATTGGGCCCAATCTCCTGGCCCAATCTGTGTTAATGTATGTAAGTGGCGACCTCAGGCTGCACCACTCCACAAACTACGCTCTCTGACATTTTCTGCCCCACCCATCGGGGCTTAGTCATAGAGGTCCCTATGATCACTAGCAGGACAACACATGCTTCTCCTGCTTAGAGCAGCACCATAAGTTATATGTTGGTCACATAATGTAGACAGTTACAAGATAAATGGTGCTTTAGCTAGTTCTGATAACCATTTCTTCTCTACCAAGGGTCATCAGTACTCACAGGAGTGTGCTCTCCGAAGTCACTTTCCTACTTGGTACATCTGACCCAGGAACCCTCCAGGGAAGCAGCCTTTTGCTCAGTGCAGGCCCACTTCTTCTGGCCCTTGTCCTATCCAGGGCCTACACTTGCTGATTAAATCCACATAGGTAGATATATAGATATATTTTTAAACTATAAAGCAGAACTAAATTGTATCTGAGCACCAGAAACTGAAAATGTTATTTCATTCATGATTAATATTCAAAGTATACTCCCCACTTATTCATATCGCTATGCTTTATTTTGTCCAGAAATCAGTCTAGCATTTCTAGCCATGGTAGTCTTGAGTAAGGGCAGGTGATTCATGTAGCATTTACTTCCTGGAATCCATCTGTCCTTAGCTCAGGCATGTAGGCAGGAGAGTGTGCTTAGCTGAGAAAGCCGCTCCTCCTCTCCTACAGATAAAAGAAAAAAACATCATGAAGACTTCAGATGTATGATATAATTTTTGCCTGGGCCAGAAACCAGGAAGCAAATGAGGAAATGTAAGAAAAAAAGTAAATATAGTATATTTTTTAGGGCTGTTACGGATTAAAATTTTCGTGTTTGATTAATTGATTTTTTAAAATCGATTAATCAACTAATTTCAATTAATTATACCGCACATACAGATCAAACTACTTTTAGCTGATCTTGCATTGCAACTCTGCATGTCAGTGGTAAATGTGGTATACACTATATACAATCACCCGACACTAGTTAGTTTCCACAATCCATGACTTAACTTCACAGTTCATACAAATACTTTTTAAATTCAAACTGTTAGCACTGACGTAAGTAATTTTATTTTCCACAGTAGTGTGACAATCCCTCAACCTCCGGTCTAACTAATCACTCTCACCTTATGGCATGGACCCCTGTGCAAACAGGTGGTCATGCAAGCGGGTATCAAAAGGGTTAACACGGACCATAAACTTCTCTCACCTATCTCCTTGGATCTCAGAAAAGATGCTAGATCATGGGTAGAAAGAAAAGATCTAAGTGCTCACCGCTTAAGTATACAATTTAATTTTTGTGTTCAAACACAAACTACTCACATAAAGATGATAAAAACACAGCATGTAAAGCCGACAATCGTGTTAGTTCCGTAGGGCAACAGCAGGTGACGTCATGCGTAGCTCCTCCCCGTACGCGTTACGTTCAATCCGAATTTCTACGTCACCGGACTCCTCCCCCCTTCCCTTCAATAGCAGGCGGAAGCACTTGGGGAAGGGGGGAGGAGTCCGGTGACATCGATGTCCGTGACGTCACCGGATCTCCGATGGAACTCCCTGAAGACCCAGAAGCCGGCAGAGAGGTGAGTACCGATAAAAAGAATTTTGATCAATCAAAAAAATTAATTGATTAAACGAGGAATTAATCTTTAATTTCCACAGCCTAATATTTTCCTATCTATTTACTAGGGCTGCACCAATACCACTTTTTTAGCAATGAGTAGAAGTGCCGATACTTTTTTTAAGTACTCGCCGATACCAATTAACGATACCTATTTCCGGCATTTTGGGAGTTCAAGATGAGGAGGAGCAAGGAGGGGGGTCATCATCATCTATAAGCACTCTGGGCAGCACAGAGTTAAAAGTTGAGTTTTTCATTAACCAATCAGCAGCAGACTCCTCCCCCAGCAGGCAGCACAGAGAGTGATGACGGCTCCTGTGTACGGACTCCAGGCTCTAGCTAAAAAATGTTTTGCCTGTCTGCACACACATCAGAGGCAATTGAGAGGGAGGAGAGCTCTGAGCATCGAGAGAGAAGGCATGGCCAGCCACACACCTACCTCCCAGGTCTCAGTCAAATCTCCACTTAGAAGTCTGAGCAGACTTCCAGATCGCAAAGGCCACATTCCTCTGCGGTGGTAAATCCAGGCTGTTCCTCCCTCCACGCATGTCAGACTCTACAGATTTAGCTGCTCCACACACACTGATAGCTAGCGGCAGCTACCCCTGGTTGTGTTTACATTCATCAGTCAGGCCCCTTTCACACTGGGGCGGTTTTCAGGCTCTACAGCGCTAAAAATAGTGCATGTGTAGCGCCTGAAAAATGGCCCCTTTCACTCCAGTGTGAAAGCTGGAGGGCTTTCACACTGGAGCGGTGCGCTAGCAGGACGGTGAAAAAAGTCCTGCTAGCCGCATATTTGGAGCGGTGAAGGAGCGGTGTATTTACCGCTCCTAAACCACCTATACCCATTGAAATCAATGGGGCAGCGCCGCTACACCGCTGGCAAAGCGCTGCTGCTGCGGCGCTTTGTGGGTGGTTTCAACCCTTTTTCGGCCGCTAGCGGGGCGGTTTTAACCGCACATACCGCCGCTAAAACTAAGGTAAAACGCCGCTAAAAATAGCGGCGCTTTACCGCCGATGCCTGCACCGCCCCAGTGTGAAACTTGCTGACTGATGAATGAGTCATTCGTTGTTAAGGATGCAGCGGCCCCGCTCCTCAATCACTTTTTGCGATTCGGTACTGCGTTTCTTTAACTGACAATTGCACGGTCGTGCGACGTGGCTCCCAAACAAAATTGACGTCCTTTTTTTCCCACAAATATAGCTTTCTTTTGGTGGTATTTGATCACCCCTGCGCTTTTTATTTTTTGCACTAAAAACAAAAAAGTGTGACAATTTTGAAAAAAACACATTATTTTTTACATTTTGCTTTAATAAATATCCCCCAAAAATATATTAAAAAACATTTTTTTCCTCAGTTTAGGCCGATACATATTCTTCTACATATTTTTGGCAAAAAAAATCGCAATAAGCGTTTATTGATTGGTTTGCGCAAAAGTTATAGCATTTACAAAATAGGGGATAGTTTTATGCCATTTTTATAAAAAAATTTTTACTAGTAATGGCGGCGATCAGCGATTTTCATCGTGACTGCGACATTATGGCAGACACATCGAAATTTTTGACACTTTTGGGACCATTGTCATTTATACAGCAATCAGTGCTATACAAATACACTAATTCCTGTGTAAATGATACTGCTGTGAAGGGGTTAACCACTAGGTGGTAGTGTAGGGGTTAAGTGTGTCCTGGGGTGTGTTTCTGGGCGTGTCTGTGTGTGACACATCACTGATCTCTGCTCCCGATCACAGAGCTTGTACAAGTTGTACCCGTACTATCACCCCTGCCGGCTGTCTGCCGAGATCTGTCTGTGAGACTGCTGTGACATACTGCATCCAATGAGTGTGCAGCCCCTGCTACCTGTGAGACAGTTTTACACTGAGCAGATTGTTCGGCTTGTAAAAGCCGCACAGTGTGTGACACTGTCATG
Source organism: Lithobates pipiens (assembly GCF_037356315.1). NCBI lineage: Eukaryota > Metazoa > Chordata > Amphibia > Anura > Ranidae > Lithobates > Lithobates pipiens. The sequence continues at coordinate 428,904,416 of NW_027507903.1, forward strand.
TAATGTAACTGAATGCAGAGAGAGACCAGCTGTCAGAATTCAGCGGTGATGTCGGTGGTGGGCGGGACCCAGCAGATATCAAACACCAGCCAATGATTGGGCTGCTTAAGAAAGGGGGCCAGACACATACACATAAGGGTCGCTCGCCCAGACCCATCCCATTGGCTGGTGTTTGATTGCTGCTGGGTCCCACCCACCCCTGACATCAACTCTGAATTTTGACAGCTGGTCTCTTTCTGCATTCAGTTACATTACATGACAGTGTCACACACTGTGCGGCTTTTACAAGCCGAACAATCTGCTCAGTGTAAAACTGTCTCACAGGTAGCAGGGGCTGCACACTCATTGGATGCAGTATGTCACAGCAGTCTCACAGACAGATCTCGGCAGACAGCCGGCAGGGGTGATAGTACGGGTACAACTTGTCACTGCCGGCTGCTGCCCCTCTTAAAATTCTGCCTAGGACCATGGGCCTACTGGGTTTCATGGTAGAGCCGGCCCTAGGTGCAGGGGTGACACCAACCTAATCCATGCACCCAGCCCCTAATCTGCATGCATGCAAGTTTTTTGAAGAACACGATTAGAGCCTGAGGCTCTAATTGGCTTCAAAAAGAGTGGGCTGAGGGCACAGAGCACTGCGCCTCAAGACCACCCAGTTGTGTGACAATATCAAATTGATATTCGTTATTGTCTTCCTGCTTCTCATCCTGGCCAATCAGGAAGTGGGTCCCGAGAACCCATTGGTGGGCCAGAGGGTGAGCAAGCCGGCGACCGGGGGTGGATATGGTGTGCAGTGCTGGGCTCAAGAGACGGGGGAGAGGGTCAGTGTGGGGTTGGCCTAGAGGAGAAGCGACCGCATTGGCTGGAAGCAGAAGCAGGGGGGAAACCACTGAGGAAATGCAGGGGGATGCCACTGAACCTGCCCATGATCTGGATGGGGTAAGTGCTGGGCTGGTGGGAGGATGGGCGAGCAAGGGGGGAAGGGTTTGTGCATCAATCGCCTGAGCGATGGGGGGTTTGATCGATCAACAGAACAGGGGGAGGTCGGGTGGTTTGTTTACTGCCCCCCCCCCCCCCCCAAAAAAAATTGAGATTCAGCCACTGCTAAAATACACTGGTATAAATATGTCTGTTATCATAAGACTCCCTAAGAAAACTAGAGCTGCCCGAGCAGCAGACCAATTGTTGAAAATACAGAAACCTCTTTCAGCAGCTTCTCTACACTACTGTACCTCTGCACATATCATTTAAATATCTTATTTACATCATATTTAGATAAAAATTAGTTATCAAAAGGGCCATTTACATTTGTTTAGCGTGTCAGTGTACTGACTCGAGTCAGTGGGACTTTTCCGCCGGATAGTTTGAACGTGGCATTACTGTCATAAAATTTTGCTAATTAGTTATTTTTCTTCAGAAATTTTGGCCAAAATGTATACTGCTACATATCTTTGGTAAAAATAACCCGCATTAGTGTATATTATTTGGTCTTTGTGAAAGTTATAGAGTCTACAAACTATGGTGCCAAGCTCTGAAAATTGATCACATCTGATCAGGCCTTCAGTACATCAGGTGTATCTCAATTCTTGAGACACTAACAAGTCAGTAAAGTACAAATACCCCCCAAATGACCCCTTTTTAGAAAGTAGACATTTCAAGGTATTAAGTAAGTAGCATGGTGAGTTTTTTTAAGTTGTGATTTTTTCCCACAATTCTTTGCAAAATTAAGATTTTTTTAATTTTATTTTTACAAAATTGTCATATCATCAGGTTATTTCTCACACACAGCATATGCATACAACAAATTACACCCCAAAATACATTCTGCTTCTCTTCCTGAGTATGGCGATACCACCTGTGTGAGACTTTTACACAGCCTGGCCACATACAGAGCACCAACATTGAAGTAGCACCTTCAGGGGTTCTACGAGCAAAAATGACACATCTCATTTCACAACCACCTATTACACTTTTGAAGGCCCTGGAGTACCAGGACAATGGAATTGCCCACAAAATGACCCACTTTTGGAAAGCAAACACCCCAACGTGTAATCTATGAGGCATAATGAGTCTTTTGAATTGTTCATTTTTTTCCAAAAGTTTTTGGAATATGTGGAAAAAATTTAAATGCATCTTTTTTTACACAAAGTTGTCAATTTATAAGATATTTCTAACACATAGCAGGTATATAGCAAAAATTACACCCCAAAACACATTCTGCTACTCTTCCCGAGTATGGCGATACCACATGTAGGACTTTTACACAGCTTGGCCACATACAGAGGCCGAACATTGAAGTAGAACCTTCAGGCGAGCTAGGAGCATAAATTACACATATCATTTCATTCCTACCTATCACACTTTTGAAGGTCCTTGAACACCAGGACAGTGGAACTACCCACAAAATGACCCCATTTTGGAAAGCAAACACCCCAACGTGTATTCTATGAGGCATGGGCTGCAAATAGGTACTCGGGTACTCTGATGGGCTGCAGATAGGTACTCGAGTACTCTGATTGGCTGGTGACAGGTACTCGAGTACTCTGATGGCCTGGTGACAGGTACTCGGGTACTCTGATGGCCTGGTGACAGGTACTTGGGTACTCTGATGGGCTGTGACAGGTACACTGATGGCCTGGTGGCTGGTATTCGGGTACTCAGATGAACTGTGACAGGTACTCAGGTACTCACATGGACTGTGATAGGTACTCAGGTACTCAGATGAACTGTGACAGGTACTCAGGTACTCTGATAGACTGGGACAGGTACTCGGGTACTCTAATGGACTGTGACAGGTACTCGGGTACTCTGATGGGCTGTGGTAGGTACTCGGGTACTCTGATGGGCTGTGACAGGTACTCGGGTACTCTGATGGGCTGTGACAGGTACTCTGATGGGCTGTGACAGGTATTCGGGTGCTCTGATGGGCTGTGACAGGTACTCGGGTACTCTGATGGACTGTGACAGGTGCTCGGGTACACTGATGGGCTGTGACAGGTACTCGGGTACTCTGATGGGCTGTGACAGGTACTCGGGCACTCTGATGGGCTGTGACAGGTACTCGGGTACTCTGATGGGCTGTGACAGGTACTCGGGTACTCTGATGGGCTGTGACAGGTACTCGGGTACTCTGATGGGCTGTGACAGGTACTCGGGTACTCAGATGGGCTGTGACAGGTACTATGATGGGTGGTGACATGTCCTCTTTATTGGGGGGGGCAATCAGTGTGATTGTTGTGTACTATAAGCGGTATCGAGATGTTACCACAATCTCCTCCTGACACACGATCAGTGTGTGAGGAGGAGAACCCCGGTAACATCTCGTTACCACAGTTTGTTTACATATTTGTGATCGGCTGTGAGCCCATCACGTGGGTAAACAGCCGGCCAATGGTTGTTTACCAGCGTCGGGAACACACCGCCACTGATGTGCACGCACAGCGCACTCGCTCCCGCCACAAGAGCCACGCCGCCTGCCGTCATTTGACAGCCGGCGGTCGGCAAGCAGTTAAACTAACCCATGAAGTCAATTGGTTTCCAGTGCAATGAAACTGAAAAAAATAACTATGTCACCAATATTTTGCCACAATGCATCATGGTCTGCTACCCTAGTGTGTTAGGGTGCTCTTCAAAAATAATGGCACTGCAATGCGTTGATGGATGGTATGTGGCATTGCAGTAACTCGCAAGTTGCCGCAATGCATAGATGTAAACTGGCCCTATGACTCTCTGAGAAAAAAACTAAGTTCTGCAGAAGAAAATGTAGCAAAGCAGCAGACAAACTGTGGAAAGTACAGAAATCTCTTTAAGCACATTATCTGCACTACATTTAAAGTGTTTGGTTTTTGCAGATCCCCAGGTAGTATCCTGTATGGAAATCCAATAAATAATTTGAGGTATGTATGCGTCTGAGCAGCTCGCGTAACCAGTTTCAAATATTGACCAGTGTATGGAGCTCTCTGGAAGAAGCTGAGGTCTTTGATGTCTATCTCTGAAGCTGTTATACTAAAATAGATCTGAATAGCAAACACCCTTACATCTTGTAGAAGTTATGGATAGTGACATTTATAGAGAAAGTCATAGACACTCATTAGAAATCTGTCTCATGGTAGTGTGACACAATCATGATGTACATCAATCTGCCATACACATATTTCAGATAGCCAAAACTTCCCTTCGAACGATTTAAGCCCCATATCCACTATCAGATTTTCTGCTGATTTTTGTCTTCAGATTTACCAAAACCATGTAGTGCAAGGGCCTGCCTGACTGCATACAAATTGAAACTCCTAAGGTTTGACCTCATATTATATCATAGTTGCCAACTGTCCCGAATTTCCCGTGACATTCCCGGGATTAGGACATTTGTCCCGAATTAATTTTGTCCCGAGAAATGTCCCGGGAAATTCGGTTTGTCCCGGGAAATTGAATTTCCCATTTTTTTGCCGCCGGCCGCTAGAGGTCGGCGGCCGGCGGAGACAATGTCTCCGCCGGCCGGCATTTTTAAGAAGACCAGAAGTTGGTCTACACCTGTGGCGCGGCGCCACAGTTAAATGTCTCCGCGCGGCAACGGCGGCATTTCGGGGGCCAGTCTGTCAATGTGGATGTCGATGTCGGGGCCAGTCATGGTATGTGGATGTCGGGGTCCAGTCTGTGAATGTATGTGGGGGCCAGTGGTATGTCGGGGGCCAGTCTGTGAATGTGGGGGCCGGTGGTATGTCAGGGGCCAGTCTGTGGATGTCGGAGGCCAGTCTGTGAATGTGGGGGGCCAGTCTGTGGATGTGGGGGGCCAGTCTGTGGATGTGGGGGCCCAGTTGTATGTCGGGGGCCAGTCTGTGGATGTTGGGGGCCAGTGGTATGTTGGGGGCCAGTCTGGAGATGTGGGGCCGGTCTGTGGAGTATGTGGGGGCAGGTCTATGGAGTATGTGGGGGCAGGTCTGTGCAGGATATGGGGGGGCGGTCTGTGGATGTGGGGGGGCGGTCTGTGGATGTCAGGGGGCACCAGATGTAAGGAGGGGCTCCGCTGATGGACACAGATGTGAGGAAGGTACCTCTGATGGGGCACCTGATGTAAGGACAGACTCCGCTTGGGACACCTGATGGCATCTGGTGGCAGGCAACGTGGCTAGTGACGTGCTCATGGCTCCCACTGATTCTGCATTATGGTGAGTTGAATGATTTCATTTTATATTACAATGTAATAATAGAAATAATGTGCTTCAATCATCCTGACACCATAACAATCATGGCGCCGGGATGATTGAAGCGCTAACACCAGGTATTTGGAGTATCTTTATCTGCTGATTGTCAAACTCTGCAAACCACATATTGCTATTGTGGTGTAGGATCGGGGGGCTGCTGTCCCTTCTTTCACTCCCCCCCTCCTTTCCCTGTCTCCATCCCGCTCCTTTCCCTCTCCATCCCGCATTCATCTCAGACTCTAACCACACCCCTTTGAGCCACGCCCCATGTAAGCCACGCCCCCTATTTTATGTAAACCATGCCCATTTTCGCCGCGGCACCGCATTTTTACCTTTTCCTATGCCACGCCTATAAACGTATGCCCCACCCCCTAATTATACCACGACTCCGCCTAGTGCCAAAAAAGTGTCCCGAATTTTTTTTTTACAATGTTGCCAACTATGTATTATATGGTTTTGGTAAATCTGAAGGAAAAAATCAGCAGAAAATCTGATAGTGTGTGTGTGGGGCTTTAGGCTTAATTTCAGATTCAATCAAACTGAGTCAATAGGCCAGGACAGAATATTTATTGATTGTTATGCATCCATCAGCAGCACTGACGATCTTTGTAAATATGATCACATTCGATAAATCAGATTCTGCCTACAGTGAGATTACATGGTGGAAACAGAGACGCTATCAATAATTTATGATCGTAATATATAATCTTTACTATCATTTAAAATCCATTTCCCCATCGTGTGGCATGTCAATTGAATAGGTTGTCCACTATAGGCTGATTATTTCAAACCGAAAACATCAATCAGAAAATAAATCAATAATTTACTGAAGTGTGTATGGCCACCATTAGACAGAATTTTTTCTGCAAAACAAAGCTAACATTCAACACATTTTACTCCAACGTGAAAGGGGTTCTATTTACTATCGCTTTCCTTATCACTGATATGGAGACGCTCCTTTATGAATTTGTTGCAGCAATAGCAATAGACTGTAAAAGTGTCTCAAATAAGAACTAGATGTATTTCTTGCACAGGTCAGTACTAACAGTGGAATTGTAGCACAATTTCAAGAATTCGTCACAAAGCTTTCGATTACATCCACACGGTCAGAAATGTGTGCAAATTGTCCCTGGAATGTCCTAGTTTAGAGAGGCTGTCCAGAGATATGAAGGTTGCTGGGCTTCCAAATTAAAAAGCCAGTCATGGTTTGCAAAGCTAAACTCATGGTTGCACCTTGTAACACATTTTTTGTAAATTAAAAATTGTATGCAAATAATTAAAACATTGTAAACATCACTGTTTAAATGTGTAAACTTTAGCAGATAATGTAAAATAAAAATGGCAAACATTAATTTAGTTTACCCTTAAAGGGTTTGTAAATACCAACAATGAACTTCTGTTATTATTATTATCTGTTATTTCTTTTGGTCTGTTAAATATACCATTGACAGCATGTTATTATATCTTTTTTATTATGGACATACTACCAGATGTGTAAAAAAAAAAATTGAAAAACTATTGATTTTGTCAGAAATTCTGAGTTGTCCTGTTGCCTGTGCACATTTCTGAAGTTACATCAAGGATAATAATCAGCAAAATACCACATCATGGCCACTAGATGGAGCTGATGATCATAGAAAAAAAAATGATTTTTTTTTATCTACAATCATCAGCTCCATCTAGTAGTCATAATGCAGTATTTTTCACATTCACACTGCTCTTATAAATCAGGAACATCTGACCTGGAGAGAATAGCTTAGCAACATTTAAAGTGGTTGTAAAGTCTTGTTTTTATGTAGCACTATCCCCGTAGGGCTTGCTGAGTGTTGACTTCATAGGCCTCTCTGGTTACCTGCAGCTGGTTGCTAATGGTTCCCACTTAGTTACTGAGGGTTCCCACTTAGTTGCTCAGGGTTCCCACTTGGTTGCTGAGGGTTTCCCACTTTGTTACTAGGGGTTCCCACTTGGTTGCTGAGGGTTTCCCACTTGGTTCCAGAGAGTTTCCCACTTGGTTACTAGTGGTTCCCACTTGGTTGTTACTCAATGAACAGTCCAGGGTAATTGTGTTTTTGTGTTTTATTTTGAAACTTGGATGGGAGAAGGGATGAGTGGGATACTCCAACTGGAACTTTGCACAATGGATAGGGACAACTCGCACTTGACCTCAACGGATTACTTGCTGAAGCAGTCACACTGCTTTAACCATACAGCCACATGTATGGAGGAAATAGGTCTTCTTGTTCTCACTAGCAGCAGACTTGATGCACTTGACGCACTATCTTCAGGATACTCTATAGCATCCCCTTTACTGGCACCCGTCCGCTGACTCTTCTAGCTGAAGGAGTTGAACCTCACTTGACAGGCCCCAAAGACACAAATCTGTACTCACTGTAGGCAGAATCAGATCCTTCCTGGTGTCTCCCTTCCAGTCAGCTCTGCAGGACCTCTGGGTTCAGCTTCTCTCTAGCCCTCTGAGTCAATCACCCAGGGCCACACGACCGCCTCCGTGGAGGAGAGGGCAGCCGTCCCCTCCCTCCTAAACTCTGTTCCCTGGCTCAACTAACTCTGAGCATATGTACTCTGACTTTATATACAGTATCCCAACATGCAATGCAACACTTGTCCTCTGTCAATTGTCAGGGCTGTAACAAAGCCTCTGCACTCACTTGGCAGGTCCCTTTCCACTGTCCAACATGCCTTCCTATTAGACCAGTGGTGGACAGTCAGAACAAGCTGAGCTGCAGTACAATGAGCAGACCTAACCAATAGATCCTTCTCTCTGGTAGGCAGAGAGCACTCTAAGATTTACCTGACCGTCTTCCTGGTAAGCAGTTCAAAAACTATACTATCTTCTAGCACCTACCTAGGAGGGTGCTACATCTATAAAAAATAACAAACATTTCTATACTTACCTGACCTGTGGAGTAGTTTTGCACAGGGCAGCCTGGATCCTCCTCTTCTCTGGTCACTGTTTGTTGCTCCTGGCCCCTCCCTCCTGTTAAGTGCCCCCACAGCAAGCAGCATGCTATGGGGGCCGAGCTGCAGCTCCGTGTTTCCATTCAGACATGGAGCTGCCAATTGGCCCCACCCCCTCTCTCTCCTGAAAGGCTAACTGACTTTGATTGACAGCCGTGGGAGCCAATGGCGCAGCTGATGTGTCTCAGCCAATCAGGAGGGAGAATCTCAGATGGCCGAGACACTCGTGGGCATCGCTGGACAGAGATGGGGCTCAGATAAGTATTAGGGGGGCTGCTACACACAAAGGGGTTTTTATCTTAATGCATAAAATGCTTTCAGATAAAAAAACTTCTGCCTTTACAACTCCTTTAATGTGCACATTTGTAGGCGTGGAAGTCTATTAGGCGTGCAACCTTATCATGCATGCATTATGCAATGCGCATCCACCATAGATACTGACACCTAGCAGTATATTTAAATCTGAATTCTGCAAAAGAATATTGCTGAAAGGTCTTTCAGTCTTTATTTCTACAATTCCTGATCCCGAAACGTGTGCTTGACTTTGTTACTGACCCAGCTTACACCTGTCCTGCTTCTGAATTATCCTTGTCTGCCTATGATTGCTTCTTATCTCTGTCATCAACCTCAGCCTCAGAGTTCTAACCAAGATTCTGCCCGTCGACTTGGTACCTCACTGCCTGGATGGTGCCAATCAATGCTTGTTCCTGGCTTTGATTTTGCCTTTTTGGTGCCTTCCTGCTCGGCTGTTACCAAACCCAGCTTGTGTCCTGACTCCACTCACAACTGAACTTGGTGTATACTGTCTGTACTACCAGATGTACTTCTGCTCATCTGATACCAATTCTCCAAAGTTACAGTCTTCAGTTTGTGCACCCTGGCACTTGTGCCCTTCTATCGCCCTTGTAGTCCCTGCTTCAACATCCGGTTTACAAAGATTTTTATTGAAATGCCAATAAAAGGATAATGCTGTGACACCGACCTCTTGGAACACAATTGTTCCAAGGTAGTATATGGCTTATTGCAGGGGTGTCAAATTAAATTTTAGGGCTGCATTAGCATTATGGTTGCCCACAAAAGACCGGTTGTATCTGCAAGACTGTATAAATGTATCTACTCTTTATCATATTGCGTCTTTGCCTTTGCATTCAATTATTACTGGTTTTAGTAATAACTTAAGACTTAAAAGTGTAACTCCACTTGTGTTGGGAAAAAAACATTCCCCTCTGGGTAATCTATGTACATTGCAAGGAATCTAACAAACTTTGTTGCAGATTCCTACCTTTTGTTATTATAAAGAAATTACCGTTTGTTCCTCTGTGCCCCTGTACTGAGTGAGTCTAATGGGAGTAGTTTCATAATTATCAACCAAGCTGCTGCAGCTGTAGAGCTCTAATGAGGAAAACTGCAGGGTTTGTTTCCCTTTATACATAATTTCCTATTGGGAGTAGCTTACCAAAAATGAAGTTTTTAATGCAGGGGATGCCAAAAATCTGACTTGTATCTCAGTGTAGACTTCTGGGAAAGTCTGTGAGCCAATCACACAAGCAGAAAATTATGTTTCTGGGGGCATTCTGTACACATTCTGTGTACAGGACACCCCCAGGTAGCCATATTGCATTGCATTTACAGGAAATTACAGCTGCTGTAGATTGAAAAGGAAAGGTAATTTTTAATAATATTCAATTACAATATGACTTGTGTGGCAATTGTATTTGCTATATATATATTTTTTTTATATGCTATTTTATTTCCTATGAAAGTATAGTTACAATTTAAAGTGAAGTTCCGCCCAAAAATGGAATTTCCACTTTTTGGAATCCTCCCCCCCTCCGGTGTCACATTTGGCACCTTTCAAGGGAGAGGAGGGAGCAGATACCTATCTAATACAGGTATTTGTTCCAACTTCCTGGCATAGGTCACCGCGGCGTTCGCGGTGACCCACGCCACTTCCGGCGCCTACTTTGTCCTCCCCCGCTGTATTCTGACACACAGTTCCCAGAACACAGCAGGGACCAGTGAGGACGGGGAGCACCTCTCGCGCATGCGCAGTAGGAAACCAGGAAGTGAAGCCGCATGTCTTCACTTCCTGATTCCCTTACCGAGGATGGCAGCGGCTGCAGCCAACGGACAGATCGGCTTTGGCTGCTGACATTGCGGGCTCCTTAAACAGGTAAGTGTCCATATGCAGTATTTGTAGCTGCTGGCTTTTAATATTTTTTTTTGGCTGATCTCCTCTTTAAGCTGTAAAGGGCAGGTGCAGACCAGCATGGAGCCCATTCAATTCCTCTAGCAGATAATGCAAGTCTGAAAAGTAAGGTCACAAACCACTGTTATCATCTATAAGAAACTTTATTGGAAACTGCTCAGACAGTTGTTATTTTCAATACCGGTGCTAGTATTTTTGTAAATTTAAGTTTGTCTGAAGCTGCAGTTTGGCTCAGACTAATTATGCTAATGTTCTGGCCTCTGTACCAGTTTGGCTGGGTTGTGCTAATTTCCACTTGGCCGTGGATGTCATTGTTACCACCGGTAAGTGTTGGAAATGCAACAAGCTAAATATATTGGATACCCCTTTTACTCAGAAACAGCCCGGTGGGAGTGGTCTACCCGCTGTGCATTCTGGGTAAGGGTACTTAAGGTACCAAAGCCATTTTCTGAGTTTTTTTTTTTTTTCCCGACCTCGTAGCCCTCCAGGCATGGGATGTGTGCTGCATTGCTCAATGCTGGCCTGAGGCTTTGCAACTGAAGAGTAGGCCCAGACGCTCTGGGGCCTACTGATCTAGAGATGATCCTGTGCTGTCTTGCCTGAGAGGAGAAGCCATGCAATTGGAGGATCCAGGGGAGGAGTTTTCAGAAGAGGACCAAGCAACAAGGCTGGTGCCACATGGAAAAGCCTGGAGACTCAGTTGGAGGATGCATCCTGGGTTGTCTACCACACAGTATCGCTGGGACGGCTGAAAGAATCAGGTACTGTGGGGCAACTCTTTAACTTTGCAACCAGAAGCTTATTGTACCTTCCTGTGGCAGAGGATTGCATAACAAGACTTTGACTGAACATATTATCGGCTGCTAGATCAGTGAGAAAGGCCTATCCGGTTATTGCTAGATCCAACCTGTGGAAATTGTTTGTCCTCTGAATCAAGGAAATACCTTTAACCCGCAAAACTACAAAGGTACCTGAATCCCCCTTATCCTCTACCCCTCTATTGCAAAAGCGTGTGTTGTTGTTAAATAAACATCCAGAAAAAGGACTAAGTGTCAGAGCTAATATTCTTTAATCCACTCTACAACGGAACCCCTAAAACGAACACAGTGAACAGGTGAGGTAATGGTAAGCCCAACAAAAACCAGCAGCTCCTTCGGGGGTAAGTGCTACATATATAAAAACAACCAAATTTTGGGCACCTGACTGAAAGTGCACATTTAATAACATGCCTATGAATTTTGTTTAAAATCTATTTTTATTTCTCATTTTTACAGGCAAAACTCCTCCAATTTCTTTTAATACCTTTCACATCAGAAAAGCTAATTTAGCACAACAGATTATTTCTTTCCTACAGGTTTTCTGCTCTCAGTTTGGAAGAAAGAAAAAAAAGTGGCGTATTTAAAGATGGTTGAATGGCACAGAGGTGGCGATTATCTGATGATTTTCAAACTCCTGCTGTAGCAACAGAATAGAGAACTCAGGGGTATAATGGTTTGTATTGTGTTTGCGCTTCACGGTAAAAGACAATAGGTAGTTGAATGTGGCTGGAGCCTCCAATTGTCTGAGCGGCACGCAAATATTATTATATTTCCTGTAGGATAGTTTGGAAATAATCCATATTTTTCATGGCTCCCAAAATCCCAACTTAATATTAACTTTTGGAAGGTCTAGTTAAAATATTTATCATGAAAAACAAACTATGCCAGAAAGAATTGAAAATAATAAAGTTAGCCTGAACCTAAGTATACTTGCTTTCTCAACAGTCTTAAATTATTCCTAATGTTTTCTAAAATTGCACAGTCAGTGGATTTTAGCTACCACAGTCCTACCATAGGCACGGCTTACAGTTAACTCCTAAGACCGCGTACACACGGGCGGACTGTCCGCTCAAACCAAGTTTCAGCAGACAGTTTTACGGAAATTCCGAAAAACTTTGTTCGTCAGACTGTCCGCTGAAACTGTCCGCTGAAGCCCACACACGAGCGGACTGTCCGCCGAAACACTGTTCAGCGGCCTAAGAGTACATAGTTTTCCATTCCTGCTACATCTGTTGGAGGTTAAAATATATTAAACAGTTGACTGGTAGGAGAATTGCACAGTAGATGTTCAAAGTCAAACGCCTTCTTTCTTTTTTTTAGAGGACTGCAAAAAGGAAAAATATTTGATATAAGTACAAGGGACGCTTACATACCTGCATTGTAAGACAGCCTTCTGCTGGGCCAAACGCTGATGCTATCCTGGATTGGGATGAGGGTTTACTGGCAGTAAAAAATGGTGGTGGAAAAAAAGCACTTTAACCAACAAATTTTTGTGTATCAAGGGCTGTACAGACAGGCTGAATAGCTGGCAGCATTGGGCAGTTCAATAAAAAACGGACGACATTCGGCCCGTGTGTATGGCAGCCAATCCGACAGAAGTGTGCTGTTTGGCTGGGCTTCTGTCAAAGGGGCATGACCAAAAGAAGTCTACTGATCAGCATCCGATTAGCACTCTCAGCCAATGGCTGAGAGTGCTCACTGGTGTGTTCTGGCAGGGGGGGGCCTTCCCCCTGTCAGAACACAATAGCTCAGCGGGGGGAGATATATGTACTAACATTGCACAGTTAGTACAGCTGCTCCTCCCAAGCTGTTCGTTTTTTTGCTGCTAGGTTGAACAAAAAAAAAAAAACAATAGCGTGCACCACGCTTTAAAGGGTAACTCCACTTTTGTGGGGAAAAAATTGCAAATAAAGAAAAAATAATATAGTGCATATAATTGCGACACTAATCATATTGTAATTGAATGTTATTAACCACTTGCCGCCCACCCTATAGGCAATTGACGGTGGCAAAGTGGTTTCATAATCCTGATCGGACGTCATATGACGTGATCAGGATTATGAGCTGCTGCGCGCCCCCGGTCAGTCTGACACCCGGCAACTACGATCTCAGTAAAGAGTCTCCGACGGAGACTCTTTACCACGTGATCAGCCGTGTCCAATCACGGCTGATCACAGTGTAAATGGGAAGAGCCGGTGATCGGCTTTTCCTCACTCGCGTCCGTCAGACGCGAGTAGAGGAGAGCTGATCAGCTGCTCCTCTGACAGAGGGGGTCAGCACAGCCCCCCCAAGGATGCCCACACTGGACCACCAGGGACGCCACCAGACCACCAGGGAAAAGGTAATCCTCCCTAGACCACCAGGGATGCCAGTCAGCACAATGGATGCCAATCAGTGCCCATAATGGATGCCAATCAGTGCCCACAATGGGCATTATTGTTTGGCACTGATTGGCATCCATTAGTACAGTATAACACCAATGCCGCCTATGAGTGCCCACCTGTGCCGCCTATCAGTGCCCACCTGTGCCACCTATCAGTGCCCACCCATGCCCATCTGTGCCGCCTATCCATGCCCATCTGTGCCGCCTATCCATGCCCATCTGTGCCGCCCATCCATGCCAATCCATGCCAGCTATCAGTGCCAATTTGTGCCACCTATCAGTGTCCATCCGTGTCACCCATCCGTGTCGCCCATCAGTGCCGCCTATCAGTGCCACATATCAGTGTCCATCAATGCCACCTCATCAGTGCCACTTCATCGGTGCCACATCATTGGTGCCCATCAGTGCCACTTTATCAGTGCCCATCAGTATAGCCCCATCAGTGCCCATCAGTGAAGGAGAAAATGTACTTATTTACAAAGTTTTGAAACTGAAACAAAAAAAAACATTTTTTTTTCAAAATTTTCTGTATTTTTTTTATTTGTAGCGCAAAAAATAAAAATCGTAGAGGTGATCAAATACCACCAAAAGAAAGCTCTATTTGTGGGAAAAAATGATAAAAATTTCATTTGGGTACAGTGTAGCATGACCGCGCAATTGTCATTCAAAGTGCGACAGCGCTGAAAGCTCAAAATTGGTCTGGGCAGGAAGGTGTTTAACCACTTGCCGACCGCCGCACGACGATATACGTCGGCAGAATGGCACGGGCAGGCATATTGGCGTATATATAAGTCCCTGCCTGCCCGCGGGTGGGGGGCCCGATCGGGCCCCCCCCCCGGTGCCTGCGGCGGTCGGCATTCGTTCGGGAGAGATCAGGGATGAGGGGACGGCCATTCATTCATGGCCACCCCCTCGCGATCGCTCCCGACGAATGAAAATCCTCCGTGACATCACTTCCTCTCCTGTATTGTAAACACAGGCAGAGGAAGTGATGTAATCTCTCCTCGTGTCGGTCTTTTTCGTTCCGGCACGGAGGAGAGAGGATCGGTGAGTTGCACCTAACACTACACTAACAGTAGAACACGCCAGGCACACTTTTCACCCCCCCGATCACCCCCCAATCACCCCCCCAATCACCCCTGCCCCCCCAGTCACAGTGACACCAAGTGCATTTTTTATTTTATTTTTATTTTTTATTTTTTTTTGCATTGGTGTCATTTGTGACTGTAATAACTGTTAGGGCAGTTAGGGTTAGCCCCCTTTAGCTCTAGGGTGCCCCCCTAACCCCCCCAATAAAGGTTTAACCCCGTGATCACCCCCCGTCGCCAGTGTCACTAATAAGCGATTTTTTTCTGATCGCTGTATTAGTGTCACAGGTGACGCTAGTTAGGCAGGTAAGTATTTAGGTTCGCCGCAGCTTTTTATAGCGCCAGGGACCCCCATATACTACCGCATAGCCCCCTGATTGCCCCCCAGTTAACCCTTTCACCAGTGATCACCATATAACTGTTACAGGTGACGCTGGTTGGTTAGTTATTTTTTTTTTGTTTCAGGGCACCCGCCATTTATTACCTAATAAAGGTTTAACCCCCTGATCACCCGGCGGGTGATATAAGTTTGAGGGTCAGATAAGGCCTGCGTCGCCCCAGCGTCAGGTTAGTGCCAGTACCGCTAACACCCACGCGCAAAGCATACACCTCCCTTAGTAATATAGTATCTGATCAGATCTATATTAGCGTTGCCTTCATTTTAGGTTTCCCAAAACGCATTGTTAGCGGGATCAGCCCAGATACCCGCTAGCACCTGCGTTTAGCCCCTCCGCCAAGCCCAGCCCAGCCCACCCAAGTGCAGTATCGATCGATCACTGTCACTTACAAAACACAACACACATAACTGCAGCATTCGCAGAGTCAGGCTTGATCCCTGCGATCGCTAACAGTTTTTTTTGTAGCGTTTTGAAACAGTCGCTGACAGGCTAGGTGCTTTTTTACCTGTGAGTCTCACTAGTGTACCCCTAAATTTAGAGCCCAAAATGGCAAAGCGAAGGTACACTAGTGAAGAGGCCTACACGTTTCTGAACATGACAGATAGTGAAGAGGACGTCACTCATCTGTCAGATTCAGGCTCAGAATACGATCCTGTAGAGGACAGCGGCTCCATGACAGATAGCTCTGACGACGGAGATGAGGCCGCTGCTAAGAACAGGTGTGCCCAATCCCGTATGTATTCTGTTGTTGAGGTGCAGGAACCGCAGGTCACTCGTATGGAGCAGAGACGTACTAGAGCCGCTCATCCTTCTGGTGAACTGGCAAGCACCAGCGGCCTAGTACACCCTGGACGTACATCCAGCACTGCAGTAACACGTGGTGACGTGGCGAGTCCCATAAGTGCAGTTCAAGCTGGCGAGGTGGCAAGCACAAGTAGTGTCCCGCTGCCACCAAGAAGAAGACAAAGACAGGCCCGTCGTACCCATAGTGCCCTTCCTGCAGAATTCGCCAATCCTATTTGGGTGCCCACATCTTCTGCAGAACCCGTACTTCCCCCATTCACTGGCCAACCTGGCATTAACGTGGAAACAGTTGATTTTAAGACACTTGACTTTTACTCACTGTTTTTCACCGAAGATCTCTATAGATCTATTGTGGACCAAACCAATTTGTACGCTGCTCAACACATCGCCACTATTCCCCAGTCCGCCCTTGCCAAACAATGGAAACCAGTTACGGTTTCCGAATGTAAAATCTTTCTGGGCCTCTCCCTCAACATGGGCATAACCAAAAAGAGTGAGTTGCGGTCATATTGGTCCACTGACCCAATTCACCATATGCGCGTGTTCTCTGCTTCCATGTCCAGGGCACGATACGAGATGATTTTGCGGTTCATGCACTTCAGCGACAATGAACTCTGTCGTCCTCGTGGAGACCCTGAATACGATCGGCTCTACAAAATTCGGCCCCTCATAAACCACTTCAACCAACGTTTTGCAGACATGTTTACTCCTCATCAAGTTGTCTGCATTGATGAGTCCCTGATTAAGTTTTCTGGTCGCTTGTCATTCAAACAATACGTCCCCAACAAGCGTTCCAGATACGGGGTCAAGATGTATAAGCTCTGTGACAGGGCCACAGGCTATACACGTAGTTTCATGGTTTATGAGGGTAGAGATAGTCACGTAGAGCCGGAGAACTGCCCTGATTACATAGGAAGCGCTGGCAAGATAGTGTGGGACATGGTGTCACCCTTATTCGGAAAGGGGTACCACTTGTACGTGGACAATTATTACACAAGCGTGCCACTGTTTAGTCACTTGTTTGATCAGCAGATTGGAGCATGTGGCACCGTGCGACCTAATCGCCGGGGCTTTCCCCAGCGGCTTGTAGAGTCCCCTCTTAGGCTGGGGGAGAGAGCCTGCTTGCGCAGTAATAATTTGCTCGCTATGAAGTGGAGGGATAATAAGAATGTTTTCGTTCTTACCTCCCTTCATGCAGACACGACGGTCCAAATTCCTACGGCGACTGGTATTGTGGAGAAACCCCTCTGTGTCCACAAATATAACCTTAACATGGGAGGGGTGGACCTCAATGACCAGTTGTTGGCGCCGTATCTAGTTGCCCGTAAGGCCAGACGCTGGTACAAAAAAGTGTCTGTTTATTTATTCCAATTGGCTATACTGAATGCTTATGTACTACACAAAGCTTCAGGACGGACTGGATCCTTCCTTAAATTCCAGGAGGATATCGTCAGAGCCCTTCTGTATCCAGACGGTGCTCCACCTCACCTTCCCCTACCAGATGCAGTAAGCCGGCTGCATGAGAGGCATTATCTTTATGCCCTCCCGAGTACCCCTACCCAACGAGCCCCCCAAAGAAAATGTCGTGTCTGCAGAAAGCGCGGATTTAGGCGTGACACCCGTTATTGTTGTCCCCGCTGTCCTGACAATCCTGGTCTTTGCATTGGTGAATGTTTTGAACGCTACCATGAACTAGTTGAGTATTAGCGTAGGGTACAGCATTGCACAGGCTAGGCACACGTTCACAGGGTCTCCCAAGATGCCATCGCATTTTGAGAGACCCAAACCGCTGGAACCATTACAACAGAAGTGTTAAAGTTACATAAAAAAGTGTTTAAAAAAAAAAAAAAAAAAAGTAAAAAAAACAAAAAACCAAAAAAAATATAAAATAAAAAAACCAAAAATAGTTGTCGTTTTATTGTTCTCTCTCTCTCTATTCTCTCTCTATTGTTCTGCTCCTTTGTACTGTATTCTATTCTGCAATGTTTTATTGTTAACCATTTTTTGTTTTCAGGTACGCCATTCAGCTGTAGCGTGGATTTATTTATCTTGACAGCAACAGCGTTTGCTCCCACGATACGTAAAGCCACGACTCCAGCGCTGTCGGAGGTGATTTCACCACCACAGTTAAAAAAAGAGCATATATGCCGAAGCATGGGGGCATAAGGGGTGGAGGAGCGATCTGCTCCTACCTTTTGCGGGAGGATGCCCCCATGCTTCGGCATATATATATTTTAGGCACAGATTGTGTTAAATGTGTTATTTTTTGCGATTTTTTTTGTATTTGCTTTGCAGGTATGGTAAGTCCTACTGTTATACTGTAATGTTACTTTGTTTTATTGTTAACCATCATTTGCTTAGCAGGTACGCCATTCTGCTGCAGAGCGGATTTATTTATCTTGACAGCAACAGCGTTTGCTCCCATGATACATAAAGCTGCGACTCCAGCACTGTCGGGGGTGATTTCACCACCACAGTTAAAAAAGAGCATATATGCCGAAGCATGGGGGCATAAGGGGTGGAGGAGCGATCTGCTCCTACCTTTTGCGGGAGGATGCCCCCATGCTTCGGCATATATAAATGGTGCATGTATGCCCACCATTAGAAAGTGGGTGGATGAAGGGTGGTATCTAATGGTGGGCATACCCACCGATCAATATTTTTTTTTCGTTCAGCCCACAGGCTGCATGAAAAAAAAATTACAATATATGCCCAACCAGTTCCAGCAACATATTGGTATGTTGCGGGACTTTGAGTGCTTATACCAGAATGATGCCTGCAGGTTTAGGTATCATCTTGGTATCATTCTTTTCAGCCAGCGGTCGGCTTTTATGTAAAAGCAATCCTAGCGGCTAATTAGCCTCTAGACTACTTTTACAAGCAGTGGGAGGGAATGTCCCCCCCCCCCGCACCATCTTCCATGGTTTTCTCAGGCTCTCCTGTCCCAACAGGGAACCTGAGAATGCAGCCGGTGGTTCCGCCAGCTGACCATAGAGCTGATCAGAGACCAGAATGGCTCCAATCATCTCTATGGCCTAAGACACCGGAAGCTACAAACATTTCATGACTTAGATTTTGCGGGATGTAAACAGCGCCATTGGGAAATTGGGAAAGCATTTTATCACACCGATCTTGGTGTGGTCAGATGCTTTGAGGACAGAGGAGAGATCTAGGGTCTGATAGACCCTAATTTTTTAAAAAAAGAGTACCTGTCACTATCTATTGCAATCATAGGGGATATTTACATTCCCTGAGATAACAATAAAAATCATAAAAAAATATATATAAATGAAAGGAACAGTTTAAAAATAAAATAAAAAAGCAAAATAAATAATAAAAAAAAAATTAATAAAAAAAAACACCCCTGTACCCCCCTGCTAAGGCGCAACGTGGAACGCAAGCGTTGGTCTGGTGGCATATGTAAACAGCAATTGCACCATGCATGTGAGGTATCACCACGAAGGTCAGATCGAGGGTACTAATTTTAGCAGTAGACCTCCTCCGTAAATCTAAAGTGGTCACCTGTAAAGGCATTTAAAGGCTTTTAAAAATGTACGTAGTTTGTCGCCGCTGCACGTTTCTGCGCAATTTTAAAGCATGTCATGTTTGGTATCCATGTACTCGGCCTAATATCATATTTTTTATTTCATCAAACATTTGGGCAATATAGTGATTTTTAGTGCATTAAAATAAAAAAAAGTGTGTTTTTTCCCCAAAAAATGCGTTTGAAAAATCGCTGCGCAAATACCGTGTGAAAAAAAAAAATGAAACACCCACCATTTTAATCGGTAGGGCTTTTGCTTTAAAAAAACACTTCATGTTTGGGGGTTCAAAGTAATTTTCTTGCAAAAAAAAATATTTTTTCATGTAAACAAAAAGTGTCAGAAAGGGCTTTTTCTTCAAGTGGTTAGAAGAGTGGGTGATGTGTGACATAAGCTTCTAAATGTTGTGCATAAAATGCCAGGACAGTTCAAAACCTCCCCAAATGACCCCATTTTAGAAAGTAGACACCCCAAGCTATTTGCTGAGAGGCATGTCGAGTCCATGGAATATTTTATATTTTGACAAAAGTTGTGGAAAAAATACATTATTATTATTTTTTTTATTTTTTTTGCACAAAGTTGTCATTAAATGATATATTGCTCAAACATGCCATGGTTATATGTAAAATTACACCCCAAAATACATTCTGTTGCTTCTCCTGAGTACGGGGATACCACAAGTGTGAGACCTTTTGGGAGCCTAACCGCGTACGGTACCCCAAAATCCAAGCACCACCTTCAGGATTTCTAAGGGTGTAAATTTTAGATTTCATTCCTCACTGCCTATCACAGTTTCGGAGGCCATGGAATGCCCAGATAGCACAAAATCCCCCCAAGTGACCCCATTTTGGAAAGGAGACACCCCAAGCTATTTGCCGAGAGGTATGGTTAGTATTTTGCAGACCTTCATTTTTGTCACAAAGTTTTGAAAATTGAAAAAAAGAAAAAAAATATACATAATTTTTTTTTTCTTCATTTTCAAAAACAAATGAGAGCTGCAAAATACTCACCATGCCTCTCGGCAAATAGCTTGGGGTGTCTACTTTCCAAAATGGGGTCATTTTGGGGGGTTTTGTGCTATTTTGGCATTTTATGGCCTTCAAAACTGTGATAGGTAGTGAGGTGTAAAATCAAAAATTTACACCCTTAGAAATCCTGAAGGCGGTTCTTGGTTTTCGGGGCCCCGTACGCGACTAGGCTCCCAAAAAGTCCCACACATGTGGTATCCCCGTACTCAGGAGAAGCAGCAGAATTTATTTTGGGGTGTCATTTCACATATGCCCCTGGCATGTGTGAGCAATATATCATTTAGTGACAACTTTGTGAAAAAAAAAAATAAAAGTTTGTAATTTTCCCGCAACTTGTGGCAAAATATAAAATATTCCATGGACTCAACATGCCTCTCAGCAAATAGCTTGGGGTGTCTACTTTCTAAAATGGGGTCATTTGTGGGGGTTTTGTGCCATCTTGGCATTTTATGGCCTTCAAAACTGTGATAGGTAGTGAGGCGTGAAATCAAAAATGTACGCCCTTAGAAAGCCTGAAGGCGGTTCTTGGCTTTCGGGGCCCCGTACGCAGCTAGGCTCCCAAAAAATCCCACACATGTGGTATCCCCGTACTCAGGAGAAGCAGCAGAATTTATTTTGGGGTGTCATTTTACATATGCCCATGGCATGCGTGAGCAATATATCATTTAGTGACAACTTTGTGAAAAAAAAAAAAAAAAAGTTTGTAATTTTCCCGCAAGTTGCGGCAAAATATAAAATATTCCATGAACTCAACATGCCTCTCAGCAAATAGCTTGGGGTGTCTACTTTCTAAAATGGGGTCATTTGTGGGGGTTTTGTGCCATCTTGGCATTTTATGGCCTTCAAAACTGTAATAGGTAGTGAGGCGTGAAATCAAAAATTTACGCCCTTAGAAAGCCTGAAGGCGGTTCTTGGCTTTCGGGGCCCCGTACGCAGCTAGGCTCCCAAAAAGTCCCACATATGTGGTATCCCCGTACTCAGGAGAAGCAGCAGAATTTATTTTGGGGTGTCATTTCACATATGCCCATGGAATGCGTGAGCAATATATCATTTAGTGACAACTTTGTGAAAAAAAAAAAAAAAAAGTTTGTAATTTTCCCGCAACTTGCGGCAAAATATAAAATATTCCATGGACTCAACATGCCTCTCAGCAAATAGCTTGGGGTGTCTACTTTCTAAAATGGGGTCATTTGGGGGGGTTTTGTGCCATCTTGGCATTTTATGGCCTTCAAAACTGTAATAGGTAGTGAGGCGTGAAATTAAAAATTTACGCCCTTAGAAAGCCTGAAGGCGGTGCTTGGTTTTCGGGGCCCCGTACGCGGCTAGGCTCCCAAAAAGTCCCACATATGTGGTATCCCCGTACTCAGGAGAAGCAGCAGAATTTATTTTGGGGTGTAATTTCACATATGCCCATAGCATGTGTGAGCAATATATCATTTAGTGACAACTTTGTGAAAAATTTATAAAGTTTGTAATTTTCCCGCAACTTGTGGCAAAATATAAAATATTCCATGGACTCAACATGCCTCTCAGCAAATAGCTTGGGGTGTCTACTTTCGAAAATGGGGTCATTTGTGGGGGTTTTGTGCCATCTTGGCATTTTATGGCCTTCAAAACTGTGATAGGTAGTGAGGAGTAAAATGACATATGTATGCCCTTAGAAATCCTGAAGGCGGTGCTTGGCTTTCGGGGCCCCGTACGCGGCTAGGCTTCCAAAAAGTCGACCACATGTGGTATCCCCGTACTCAGGAGAAGCAGCAGAATGTATTTTGGGGTACAATTCCACATATAACCATGGCATGTGTGAGCAATATATCATTTAGTGACAACTTTGTGTAAAAAAAAAAAAAAATTTTTTTTGTCATTATTCAATCGCTTGCGGCAAAAAAATAAAATATTCAATGGGCTCAACATGCCTCTTATCAATTTCCTTAGGGTGTCTACTTTCCAAAATGGGGTCATTTGGGGGGGTTTTGTACTGCCCTGCCATTTTAGCACCTCAAGAAATGAGATAGGCAGTCATAAACTAAAAGCTGCGTAAATTCCAGAAAATGTACCTTAGTTTGTAGATGTGACAACTTTTGCGCAAACCAATAAATATACAATTATTGACTTTTTTTTTACCAAAGACATGTGGCTGAATGCATTTTGGCCTAAATGTATGACTAAAATTGAGTTTATTGGATTTTTCTAATAACAAAAAGTAGAAAATATCATTTTTTTTCAAAATTTGCGGTCTTTTTACGTTTATATCGCAAAAAATAAAAATCGCAGAGTCAGTCAAATACCTTTAAAAGAAAGCTCTATTTGTGGGAAGAAAAGGACGCAAATTTCGTTTGGGTACAACATTGCATGACCGCGCAATTACCAGTTAAAGCAGCGCAGTGCCAAAGTGTAAAAAGACCTCTGGTCATTTACCAGCAAAATGGTCCGGTCTGAAAGTGGTTAAGTGCCCTGTATTGAAGTGGTTAAAAATTACCTTTCCTTTTCAATCTGCAGCCAATGTGATTTTCTGAGAATACATTGCAATATTGCTACCTGCAGTTGTTCTGTACACAGACCGTGTACTGACACACAGTCTGCCTAAGATATAAATCAGATTTCAGGCATCCCTTGCAACAAAAATTGAATTTTTTGAGAGATACTTTCATTAGGAACACGTCTAAAGGAATGCAGGCCCAGCAGATTAGTGTTGTGCAGCTCCACAACTGAAAGTTAATTATGAAACCACTCCCATTAGACCCACTCAGTACTATGGATCAGCTTTAAGTTTGAGTCAAACGTAAGTTCGCCGAAGAGCAAACTTTGGCCAATTACAGCATGCTCCTCGGCGAGAGCTACAATTGGCCAGTAATGGCTTAATGGCTCAGGGGGACTAAGTCGACAGCCCACACTATATAAGGCTGCTTACACAGCGCCTGTATAGTGTGTTAGAGTGGATGGAGATAGAGAGATTGATCTAGGTTAGGCAGGCAGGTTAGTTATTTAGTGGCAGTGTATTTGAGATAGATAGATAGATAGATAGATAGATAGATAGATAGATAGATAGATAGATAGATAGATATCACATACAAGTACCACTGATCCCAGCACTCAAAAGAAGATGTTTAAAATTGAGATTTAAGCTCAAAGCTGCTATCATATCAAAAACAAAATATCAAAACCACATATAGTATCACATATTCTAGAAGACCATATTACAGTGTTACTATATTGACAGCGCTAGAAGAGTAATTATGAACATGAAACAAACAGAATCAGGCCGCGTACACACGCGCGGACTGTTTGCCCAACCTTGTTCGTCAAACAGTTTCGGCAAACAGTCCGCTCAAAATTTGCATGAGCGGACTTGCCCACACACGAGCGGACTGTTTCAGCGAACTGTTTGCCAAACAGTGCGCTCAACTTTTGAAATGAACGGACTCGCCCACGTAAGGAGGAGGCAAATCCGCCCATTTCGAGCGCGTGTACAGGTAGGCGGGGCCCGCGAAGGAGACGTCGCGGGCTCCGCCGCCTGGAATGGGCTTAAAGGGGAACCCCAACGCCGAAAAAAATCGGCGTGGGGGTTCCCCCAAAGTCCACACCAGACCCTTGTCCGAGCACGCTACCCGGCCGGCCAGGAAAGGGGGGCGAGTGAGCGCGCCCCCCCTCCTGAGCCGTACCAGGCCGCGTGCCCTCAACATGGGGGGTGCCTTGGGGAAGGGGGGGCCGCGCGGCCCCCCCACCCCAAAGCACCTTGTCCTCATGTTGATGAGGACAAGGGCCTCTTCCCGACAACCCTGGCCGTTGGTTGTCGGGGTCTGCGGGCGGGGGGCTTATCGGAATCCGGGAGCCCCCTTTAAGAAGGGGGCCCCCGGATACCGGCCCCCCACCCTATGTGAATGAGTATGGGGTACAATGTACCCCTACCCATTCACCTGTGAAATAAAGTACAAAAAAAACACAACACAGGGAAAAAATATTTTATTGCACAGCTCCGGGGGTCTTCCGTCTTCGGGGGTCTTCTCGCCGGACTCCTCCGCTATCTGTGTGTAGCTCTTTTGCTAGCGGAGGAGTCCGGCTTTCTTCCTCCCCGCCGCCGGCCTCTTCTCCCGACTTCGGGGGTCTTGTCCCCCTCTTCGGTTCTTCTGCCGGGCCACCGCGCCTTCTTGTAGCTCTTTTGCAGGCGGTGGCCCGGTCTTCTGTCGCCGCTGCCTTCCGTTCTTCTGTCGCCGCCTTCGGTTCTTCTGCCGGGCCACCGCGCCTTCTTGTAGCTCTTTTACAGGCGGTGGCCCGGTCTTCTGTCGCCGTTGTCGTCGCCGCCGCCGCCTTCCGTTCTTGTTCTTCTTCTTGTTCTTCTTCTTCTCCTGGAGATGTTGACTCGACGAGCTCTCCGGCCGGAATGCCAGGGACACGCTCCGCTGCCACTTATATAGTGACAATGGGGCGGTGTCACATGGTATATGTCACATGGGTTGGTCACATGGGTTGATGTCACATGGGGACTATGACATCGTAAGGGGGCGGGGTCACCATGTGACCAACCCATGTGACATATACCATGTGACACCGCCCCATTGTCACTATATAAGTGGCAGCGGAGCGTGTCCCTGGCATTCCGGCCGGAGAGAGCTCGTCGAGTCAACATCTCCAGGAGAAGAAGAAGAAGAACAAGAAGAAGAACGGAAGGCGGCGGCGGCGGCGACGACAGCGGCGACAGAAGACCGGGCCACCGCCTGTAAAAGAGCTACAAGAAGGCGCGGTGGCCCGGCAGAAGAACGGAAGGCGGCGGCGGCGGCAACAGAAGACCGGGCCACCGCCTGCAAAAGAGCTACAAGAAGGCGCGGTGGCCCGGCAGAAGAACCGAAGAGGGGGACAAGACCCCCGAAGTCGGGAGAAGAGGCCGGCGGCGGGGAGGAAGAAAGCCGGACTCCTCCGCTAGCAAAAGAGCTACACACAGATAGCGGAGGAGTCCGGCGAGAAGACCCCCGAAGACGGAAGACCCCCGGAGCTGTGCAATAAAATATTTTTTCCCTGTGTTGTGTTTTTTTTGTACTTTATTTCACAGGTGAATGGGTAGGGGTACATTGTACCCCATACTCATTCACATAGGGTGGAGGGCCGGTATCCGGGGGACCCCTTATTAAAGGGGGCTCCCGGATTCCGATAAGCCCCCCGCCCGCAGACCCCGACAACCAACGGCCAGGGTTGTCGGGAAGAGGCCCTTGTCCTCATCAACATGGGGACAAGGTGCTTTGGGGTGGGGGGGCCGCGCGGCCCCCCCTTCCCCAAGGCACCCCCCATGTTGAGGGCACGCGGCCTGGTACGGCTCAGGAGGGGGGGGCGCGCTCGCTCGCCCCCCTTTCCTGGCCGGCCGGGTAGCGTGCTCGGACAAGGGTCTGGTGTGGACTTTGGGGGAACCCCCACGCCGATTTTTTTCGGCGTTGGGGTTCCCCTTTAAGCTCATTCCAGGCGGCGGAGCCCGCGACGTCTCCTTCGCGGGCCCCGCCTACCTGTACACACGCTCGAAATGGGCGGACTTTCCGAGCGGGAACAGTTTGCTCATTTCGAAAGTAGCCTACACACGGGCGGACTGTTCGCTCAAACACAGTTTCAGCGGACAGTTTTTCGGAATTTCCGAAAGACTTTGTCCGTCCAACTGTCCGCTGAAACTGTCCGCTGAAAGCCCACACACGGGCGGACTGTCCGCCCAAACACTGTTCAGCGGACAAGGTTGGGCGAACAGTCCGCCCGTGTGTACGCGGCCTAATAGGAATTTAGGAAGTTCCTAAACATTGAGTGATGTGCTGAATCTAAAGCCGCGTACACACGGGCGGATTGTATGGCCTACTTAGTCCGTCATACAATCCGACGGACAGTCCGTCATACTTTCGAATGAACGGACTTGACCACACACGGATGCACAAACAGTCCGTCGAAAGCTTGCGCGATGACGTGTACAGCACGTACGACGGGACTAGAAATAGGAAGACCAATACACAGCAATGCAACCTTTCGCCGTGTAAATCCTTTCTGAGCATGCACCATTCTTAGTCCGTCGAACTAGCCTACTGACGAGCGGATTGTCCGCTGAAACCAAAGTATGACGGACAGTATTACGGAAATTCCGAAATACTTAGTACGCCAGACTGCACGCTGAAAAAGTCCGCTGAAGCCCACACACGAGCGGACTGTCCGCTGAAATGTGTTTCGACGGACTAAGTTGGCCATACAGTCCGCCCGTGTGTACGCGGCTTAAGGTTGTGAATAGGGTGCTCCGCTAAATTCTCAAACAGAGTAAAAAAGAGTCCAATTCAACACCATCCACCAAGATACTTTTATCCAGTGTGAAGCTTCGTGCTCAGTGTCACTCCCAATGGTAATGCACTTACCCCATATAGGGTTGTATAAAGGCACTTCTAATTGTATACCACTCCAGGTGTTTCTAAGGCAAAACCTCCAAGAAAGACTCTCCCCTCACAGCACCACTCAGATGTTTTTCACATATGGAAGAAATCAAAAAGTACAATCCATAGTGCAAACCATTTTAATCAGTAATCTCATATACACTCTTTAAAAACATACGTACAATGTACATAACAACATGTGGCATTAAGTATTGTCAGCGGGGCACAGTCTAATCTCACCAAACTCCGGAACACAGTGATAGAAAGTGGTCTCGGTGTTTAAGGCAAGTCCCGGGAAGACTGGCTCTCCTTCTACGATAGTGATCAGCTGCATGGTCACGCCCATACGCGTTTTGTCATCACGTCTTTGTCTGTGGGCGTGACCGTGCGGCGCAGCAAATCGATAATATATAGGGAGAAGGCGGCTAGTGGACCCCTCCCCGACTAGCCTCCTCACCTATCACAACACACATGCTGTGGAACAGCTTATTTGATTATTATTATTATTTGGGTTAAGTAAAACAGGGGGGCTGAACATCAGCATTAAATATTTTAAATTATGTTTTAATTAATATCAACCGTCAGCTAAAGTACTAGTTTAGACTATGTCTGAGATGTTATGTGTTTGTATAGGAATTATGTGTCATGTGATGAACTCTGTCCTCCCTCCCTCCTTTCTCTTTAAGTTCTGCAATATTCTTTGTGCATTATTTGTATAAAGATACAATTCTTACCATTAAAACTAATCATTCATTGAATGACTCTCTTGTCTTGTGCATAGGATGCTTCCAGAGCTCTGAAAGAATTCCACTGATTGTCCAGGTCTAAGCATTTTTAACCCTTACAGTGGAGGCAGCGTGTGGAATACGATGCTCATCTGAGGTATGTAAAATGTGTCTTCTTTGTTGACTCTGTTCTTCTTGCCTTGGCTCTGACAATACCGTATCCTTTATAGGGCAAAATTGCAAACTGCCGTGCTTTTGGCAAGCACATTAAGGCAATAGTCTTTGGGAGACTGATTTGAAAATAGTAAAATAGAGGTTCGGAACCAGACGATCAGTAGAATTCTACCAACCTTTTCACTTTTTCTTTCTATAGCGGAATATTGTATTAGAATATTGTATTGTACTATATAAGAATATTGTTTAGAGCTTATATTATTGTTGTACATTGCAAGAGGGTCTTGTACAGTAAGACAACGACCCTTGGTAGGTTTGTATAAATAGTTTGTAACCAAATTAGGAATGGGTATGGGAAAAAGTAAAGAATACCCCCCCACCTAATCCCGGATAGACATGTAAAGACTATGTGGTCAGAGTATGTGGAACGGATTATTTTTTGATAAATCCTTTCATAGATGATCTGGCCGGATAAAACTGAAAGTATGTACAGTAGCTCACCCTTCCCTGGGACTCTGAGGGATAAGAAAGCTTTCCCATGGTACACAGGGGACCACGAGTGAGACATAACATAAATGAAGGAAACAGGGACCCCCTTCCACTCAAATAGGCCAAGAGGAAGCTACCTCTTTGGCAGATACGATCCTTGATAGTGAGTGACTTTGTCACTGGAACTGTACTCTTACATCATTCATTCAGGATAATAGCTTCATGCCCAGTATATCTTCTGGGAAGAGATTTAATAGGAGTCTTAGAAATTGAAATTTTCTTGACTCGAAGAGGGGGAGTAGCCATAGAATTACCACTGTTCTTTCAAACTGAAGTCCCTCCCCCATTTCCACAGGGCCACCCCCTCTGGGCTAAAGACAGTCTTGATGTAGGATACATTTAATGTACCCCTTACAAAGCCAGAAAAGAGAAATGAGAAGGAGGAAGGCATCAGACCCATTATTGAACAATTCCCCTAACAAGGAATTTTAAGACCCATCATATCACTTTATAACACACCCATAAACCCAGTCAAAAAGAGTAATGGATCATACAGGTTTGTACAGGATCTCTGAGCCAGTTGAGTGTCTTGATTTTACTCTGTCCCTTGGTGAAAGGAGAATCAGTCACAAGAGAGCTGCGGCTCAAGTGGGTCTGCCCAACCCACATACCAATAAGGAAGTGTTAATCTTCTTAGGTACGATTGATTACTGCTGCCAATGGATATCTGATTGCTCCTACTATGATAGCTTGCTGAGACAAGCTGTTCTACCTGACAATCCTGATCTTGTGAAATGGAATGATGAAATGGTTAATGCTTTTGTGTATCTTAAAACTGCTATGGTAATGGCTCCTGGTCTGGGATTACTTTATTATTGTAAAGTGTTTCATCTGTTTGCAAGAGACAACTGTAAAACCATGGCTGGGGTCCTTGCCCAAGAGCATGGAGGAAAGCTGAGACCTGTAGCCTTTTTTTCTAGAGTAGTCCCAGGTCCGGTACAAGGCATGTCGGCGTGTCTGAGGGCTTTGGCCTCATGTGCCATGGCTGTAGAAATGGCTATATAATTTACATAGCACACACACAGTACTGATGACATTTCAAAGGGAAATGCACTGGCCGACGCAAGCTACTTTGATGGTCCCAGCTTTTATCAAAAATGCCCATCCTTACACCCCCAACTTTGCCGTGGGAACAGGTTTTGCAGGACCTATAGGCTATAGCTTCACCAGAAGATCTGGCCTATTGGCATAAACAGGATCTGACAATGAGTCCTGAGACAGGACTCATTGCCAAAGAGGGGATACCAGGCATACCAAAAGTAAGTGCACCTTTATTCGTCTCACAGTACAGCATAGAACATAAAGGATGGAAAGCTACAGCTGAAGTGTTAACACAAGACTTTGCAAATAGAGTGGAAATTCCACATTCCACATCACCCACAGAGTTCAGGGATAGTGGCACATTTGCCAGATGGAAAACTGCTGCCTGTGGTTTTAGCAAAAATAAGAATGACCCCTTCAAAGACCAATCACTTGTCCCCTTTTGAGATCCTGATGGGTAAACCTTTTCACATGCCTTGGATTAAGAAACCCTTGGTAATAGAGCAGGGAGATCTGAGTTTTGATACAGGAAGAATATTGTAGAAACTTGATTATGAAGTTGAATGGCATATACGGTAAAGTATTCTTTCCCATTACCCTCACAGGAACCAACACACGAATTCCAACCCGGAGATGTGGTCATAATTCGCCAGCTGAACCGGACCAAGAAGCAAAATTACCTTTTTGGCCCGCCCACTTGCGTAGTCACAGTGACCAGAACCGCTGTCCTCAAGGAACAATCTGGAGCCTGGATCCATGCCGAGAGGATAGAGAAAGTACCACAAAGGACCTAGAAGCAAGACATAGATAAAAGAGGTCAAGCAGGTGATACAAATCCTCGAACAGTGAGTGAAACAGGTGATAAAAGCCTCTGAAAAAGATGACCTCACTTCTCTCACCACAGACTTTTCGGAAAGCCTTGTGCCTACTCTTTGCTCACACTGATGGTGTTTCTACTCACATGGATCATTACTAACTGTATCTATCATCCTGAGGACTTGGGCACCCTAAAGACCATATGCAACCCCCGTCTAATGGATCAGTAACTAGACAAAGGAGGGAATCCAACATGGAAGGCCGAAGTTCTCATACCCCCCTACTGATAAATGTTACTTACTTCAGTATACGTATTCTTATACTCACAAGTCAGGTTATGACAAATGATGGGTATGTAGTAAATTGCATCCAAGCACACTCCAAATTCCACTCTTAGCTGCCCCTGTAAATATAACCCAGAACGTAATACAAATTTAAATAACATCTTGAATCAGGGAACTGGTATCAACAACCCTGTGAGTTTCGTTTTGAACCAGTTGACCATGGCTGCCTTTTCAGAAGGTTTTCAGGATACTATAAGCCAACAATCATTTTCCCTAGGGACTAGTGTATATATGTATGTTGCAGCAAGGAATGCTATCCATGGATACCGGTTGGTACCCGTGGGTGGTGTTATTCAACCTCATTGATTCCAGATATGGGAATCATAGAGGATGAAAAATCAAAGCACCAACATCTTTTGAGAGCTAACGCATACCCCAGGTACCCCCTTAACCACTTCAGCCCCGGACCAATTGTCAGCCTATGGACCAGAGGTCTTTTTACAATTTCACACTGCACTGCTTTAACTGGTCATGCAATGTTGTACCCAAACAAAATTTGCGTCCTTTTCTTCCCACAAATAGAGCTTTCTTTTGATGGTATTTGATTGCCTCTGCGATTTTTATTTTTTGCGATATAAATGGAAAAAGACTGAAAATTTCAAGAAAAAAATATATTTTCTACTTTTTGTTATAAGAAAAATTGAATAAACTCAATTTTAGTAATACATTTAGGGCAAAATTTATTCAGCCACATGTCTTTAGTAAAAAAAATGTCAATAAGCATATATTTATTGGTTTGCGCAAAAGTTATAGCGTCTACAAACTAGAGTACATTTTCTGGAATTTACACAGCTTTTAATTTATGACTGCCTATCTCATTTCTTGAGGTGCTAAAATGGCAGGGCAGTACAACCCCCCCCCCCCCCCAAATGACCCCATTTTGGAAAGTAGACACCCCAAGGAAATTGCTGAGGGGAATGTTGAGCCCATTGAATATTTTGTTTTGTCCCAAGTGATTGAATAATGACACATAAATTTTTTTTTTTTTTTTTAAAGTTGTCACTAAATGATATATTGCTCTCACATGCCATAGTTTTATGTGGAATTGCACCCCAAAATATATTCTGCTGCTTCTCCTGAGTACGGGGATACCACATATGTGGGACTTTTTGGGAGTCTAGCCGCGTACAGGACCCCGAAAACCAATCACTGCCTTCAGGATTTCTAAGGGTGCAAATTTTTGATTTCACTCCTCACTAGCTATGACAGTTTTGAAGGCCATAAAATGCCAAAATAACACAAAACCCCCCCAAATGACCCCATTTTGGAAAGTAGACACCCCAAGGAAATTGCTGAGGGGCATGCTGAGCCCATTGAATATTTTTTTTTTTTGGCCCAATTGATTGAATAATGACACAAAAAAAAAGTTTACAAAAAGTTGTCACTAAATGATATATTGCTCACACATGCCATAGTTATATGTGGAATTACACCCCAAAATATATTCTGCTGCTTCTCCTGAGTACCGGGATAACACATATGTGGGACTTTTTGGGAGTCTAGCTGCGTACGGCACCCCGAAAACCAATCACTGCCTTCAGGATTTCTAAGGGTGCAAATTTTTGATTTCACTCCTCACTACCTATCACAGTTTCGAAGGCCATAAAATTACAAAATAGCACAAAACCCCCTCAAATAGCCCCATTTTGGAAAGTAGACACCCCAAGCTATTTACTCAGAGGCATGTTGAGTCCATGAAATATTTTATATTTTGCCACAAGTTGCAGGAATATTAAAAAAATTTTTTTTTTTTTGCACAAAGTTGTCACTAAATGATATATTGCTCACACATGCTATGGGCATAAGTGAAATTACACCCCAAAATAAATTCTGCTGCTTCTCCCGAGTATGGAGATACCACATGTGGGGGACTTTTTGGAAGCCTAGCCACGTACGGGACCCCGAAAACCAAGCACTGCCTTCCGGATTTAAATATAAAACGCTACCAAAAAAAACTGTTAGCGATCGCAGGGATCAGGCCTGACTCTGCGAACGCTGCAGTTATGTGTTTAGTGTTTTGTAAGTTACAGTGATCGATCGATACTGCACTTGGGTGGGCTGGGCAAAACGCAGGTGCTAGCAGGTATCTGGGCTGATCCCGCTAACAATGCGTTTTTTTGGAACCCTAAACTGCTGGGGACGCTAGTATAGATCTGATCAGTCAGATATTGATCTGTTCAGATTCTATACTACTACGGGAGGTTTATGCTTTGCGCGTGGGTGTTAGCGGTACTGGCACTAACCTAGCGCTGCCTGGGGCGACGCAGACCCTGACCCTAAAACCTAATTGATATCACCCGCTGGGTGATCAGGGGGTTAAACCTTTATTGGGTAATAAATGGTGGGTGCCCTGATGCTGTAAAAAGCAAACTAACTAACCAGAGTCACCCGTAACACTTATAAGGTGATCACTGGTGAAAGGGCTAACAAGGGGCAATCAGGGGGTTAAAATCTTTATTAGGTAGTATATGGGGGTCCCTGGCGCTATATAAAAACCTGACGGGGAACCTAAATAACTAACTGGCTAACCAGCGTCACCAGGGACACTTATACGGTGATCGCTGGTGAAAGGGTTAACTAGGGGCAATCAGGGGGTTAAAACCATTATTGGGTAGTATATGGGGGTACCTAGCGCTATAAAAACCTGGCTGTGAACCTAAAAAAATAACTAGCTACCTAGCGACACTAGTGACACTAATGCAGCGATCAGAAAAATTATCGCTTAGTGACACTGGCAAAAGGGGGTGAAAGGGTTAACTCTAGGGGCAATCAGGAGGTTAAACCTTTATTGGGGGGGTAGGGGGCTACCCTGGACCTAACATTAACTGCCCTGACAGTTTTTACTGTCACAACTGACACTAAATGCAGTGATCAATAAATAAATGATCACTGCAATCAGTGACACTGTGATTGGGAGGGGGGCGATCGGGGGGGTGATTGGGGGGGTTTGTGTGCCTACATGTCAGTGTAGTGTTGGTGCACACTTACTTTCATTGTTCTCCTCGTAGTCCGGTCAATAAGACCGCCCCGAGGAGAATGACATCACTTCCTCCCTGCCTGTGTTTACTATACACAGCGGGGGAAGCTTCTCATTCGCCAGGAGCGATTGAGAGGGGATGGCCAGAAACCAACAGCCATCCCCTCATCCCGGATCGCTCCTGAAGCTAAACGGACTTCCGCATCCAGCGGGAGGGGGTCTGATCGGACCCCCCACCCGCTGGAAGGCGAGCACGTACATGTACGTGCTTGTGCCTGTCGGTGCCATTGCGCCAACGTACATTGCCATGCGGCGGTCCTTAAGTGGTTAAACACAGAGAAAAGAGAGTTGCTTTTTGATAAAGACCAAGCCTGGGCATGGTATCCCTCATGGACAGGATGGGGAATAGAAATAATGAAAAGATTGAATAACTACTCCAAAATTATGGATGAAATTTTGGAAAACAATTCTGTAGACATCAAACTGTTAAAGTGGTGTTGCCACCCAAAAAAAATAAAATAGCTCAAAATTCATAAAAAAAATAAAAAAAATAGAATTTTTTTTTCTTTACTCACCTCTAAATGCCTGTTGCTAGGGGGTCCCTCGTAGTCTGCTTCTTCAATGCCTGGGCTGGTGACATCACTTACCCTCGTGCTGCACAGTCATCTGCAACCTGTCACATGTCCCAGATGAATGTGCGGCGTATCACGGCGCCCGGCGCCGCTCACGCATGCACAGTGGGTGCCCGGCTGTGAAGCCACAGCCGGGTGCCCACAGTAAGAATGCCGGCACTGCGAGTGGAGCAAGGAATGAGGGGGGCTTTGTTCCCCCGCATCGCTGGACCCTGGGACAGGTAAGTGTCCGATTATTAAAAGTCAGCAGCTGCAGTATTTGTAGCTGCTGATTTAAAAAAAAAAATTTTTTTTTTTTTTTTTAGGGGGCACCCCACTTTAAGTATTGAACAAAGGGCTATTTGTAAACAACTATATATGCACAAAGTAGCTATCAAGTGCTGCTCTGACTGGACTCTGAAGTAACGGAGGACTATGAGTGCTGCACATGGATTCACAATACTAGTATTGATATACCTGATTATTCTGATATAATTGATAAACACCAAAAGGAGGTGTCAAACCTCCAAGCTGGAGCCAGAGATATTGCCAAAGATGGGTGGAACCCCTTTAAGGGACTAGGAAGTTTTGGTGATTTTTTTTGGTTCCATTTTCTCTTGGCCCTGACAATGTGCCTGTTTTTTTTTCCTTGTTATATATTGTTCAAGCTTATTCAATGTATCTGTAATTATACAATGCAACAAAATGACCCCACACAGAAAACATTAAATGATCACGGTGAAATAACTTTTGTGATTTATGAGGGGATTGAAGGAGGGGAAAGAGTTAAAGCGGAGGTCCACCCTAAAGTGGAGCTTCCGCTCATTAGGACCCTCCCCCCCTCCGGCGCCACAATTAGCACCTTTCAGGGGGGAGGGGGGTGCAGGTACCTGTACAGTACAGGTATCTGCACCCACTTCCGGCGTAGATTCTGCAGAAGCTACGCCCCTTTCCACAGAATCTACGCCCCTTTCCGAAGGTCCCCCGCTGCCGGGGGGGAAACACACGGATCCCAGAGACAGCGGGGACCATCCTTATTGCGTAGCGCGACTCGCGCATGCGCAGTAGGGAACCGGGAAATGAAGCCACAAGGCTCCACTTCCTGATTCCCATACCCAAGATGGCGGCGGCAGCACCCGAGAGACGATCGAGAGATCGGCTTCGGGTGCCGACATCGCAGGCGCGCTGGGCGGGTAAGTGTCATTATTTTAAAAGTCAGCAGCTGCAGTATTTGTAGCTGCTGGCTTTTAAAAAAAAAAAAAAAAACGGCGGACTCCCGCTTTAACATGACTAAAGTTTTAAAATAGCTGACACAGGAATATCTTTATTTTAGGGTCTTGTTTGTCACGATGATCACAGAATAGATAAGGTCTGGTAAGAACTGATTTTGAAATGATGTCTTCAAAGTCAGAAAATCAGCATTAAATAGTTTAAATTATGTTTTTAGATAATATCAACCGTCAGCTAAGATACTAGTTTAGACTATGTCTGAGATGCTACAGTATGTGTTTGTATAGGAATCATGTGTCATGAGATGAACTCTATCCCCCCCCCCCCCTCGATCTCTGCTTCCAGATCTCTGAAAGAATTCCACTGATTGTCTAGGTCTAAGCAGATTTAACCCTTACAGGACCCTGTGCTACCTGAAAGATTGCTGGTTTATGCCAGATTTTGGAGAGAAGGGCACGCTGATTGCACAGCTGTGTGTTGGGGTATTTAGTTGTGACCTGACTATGGCTCAGGGCCCCACCCAACAGACAGGAAGTCTGTGCATGGGAGTCAGAGGCTGCATGGGGCAGCCCGAGAGCATGCATGCATGCATGAGGCAGATGTACTTGGTGACAGAGCAGCAAGGTGCTGATTATGAGTAAGCTAGGAGAGAGCTTAACTCTAGGAAACTTTTTTGGTCTGAGGAGCAGACCTAAGGCATAGGCTAAAGGCCTGAAGCAGCCATGTGACAAGAATGTAAACCAGGAGGCTAAAGTATTGAGTGTGCAAGATACAGTAATGGTGGAACCCCCCTGCATGGACTACTGATGTCTTTGTGAACTTTTCCATGCTTTTAAATAAACGTGGCCTACCAAGCCCTTAAAAATACAGTTTTTGACTACCTCCCTTATTTGAAAACACACCTACTGCTTGAGTCTGATCACCCCAATCTTACACGTGGTGGAGAATGACAGGGAGAGATGGAAGAGTTCCAGATCCTTGCATACCAAAAACAGTGAGTAACAAAAGACTGTTTTGCAGCAATGCTGTGAGAAGCAGCTAATGTGAATCAGTGGAGTCTGCATGTGAAAGTGTGCTGCTTACAAGTCTTAAAGAAACAGTATGCTAAACTTTCCTGTTTTAAAAGAAACTGTGTTAAAAAGCGTTGTGGGCATGACTGCAGAGATGGGGTAGTCAAAATGCAAAAAAGGAAGCAATGTTTGCTGAGATCAGAGACAGAACCCTGTGGCTTGAGGGGCTGTTACCAACAGAATAAGCCCCAGACTGGTGCAAAATGCACTTGGCCGCACCGGAGCAAAGAAAAAAGGAAAACAAACCATCACTCAGTGCAAGGAGTGTGCAGATGTGTGTGTTTGCCTGTGGCAACAAAGGAGTAGTCTATATGGCTGATTTCATATGGCCTATGTTGCCTTCTGAACATGTTGAAGACTTTTTGGCTGAATTTGCGATGATTTCTTCCTCCCAAAGATGGCCCAAAGGTCGCTTGGTTGAATTGGTGCTAACTTTTCTGATGCAAGAGTACCAAGAGGTGTACCACAGATTTGTCATAACCGAGATGACTACGACAATTTCCTGGGAGCAATCCAATCTAGAGACTACTGGAAAAATTCAGCAGGGAGAATGTGGTCTCCCATAGCAACCCAAGAAAGTATGTTTGCAGAAAGGAGGAGCCCCAGCGGAGAGATGGCTCAGATTTTGAGTGAAGATGTTGGTGTAAAAATTTTGTTCAGCCTACAGGGAGTGACAGAGAGCACAAGAAACCAGTGCTTTCATCTTATGGCTGCTTGCGTGAAGTGGTCAGCCCAGAGAAGAATTCACTGTATCCGGCATACTGCATGAGGTATGACCAGTTATGTGGGTCTGCTGTTACCCCTGGCAACAGGAAATCTGTTTGGCCTGCAAGGGATGTTGGAAAATCTAAGAAGAATGCAATGCTGCCTCATGTCAATGTGGGGGCATTGGCTTGTGAGAGCGCAGCAAATAAGGGACGGTGTTGGCTTGATGCCACAGATACTGTGATCTAATCGCTAGGTGGGGGGAGAACTCCTTGAGAGTCGGGTAAAGGACGGGGTAGGGAGTCGCTACACTTAGGTTGACTTCCGTCCCCGTCGCGGGTCTTGGGAAAATTATTCAATTATTAACGGTATAAGATATGTTTTTTCTATGTGAAGTACTGTTGGTGAACATGGATTATGCTCAGAAGTTGATCGGGGGGCTTCACAGGGGGGAGAGGGTGGGAAGGGGGGGACTGGGGTTTCTGGGACCCTTTGTATGTTCTGTATGTGTTTAAAAACTGTTCAATAAAAATAAATTTTCAAAAAAAATAAAAATAAGGGACAACACCATCAATTCAAGCTTACCACACCTGCCAAAGGGAATGGTAAGACTGTTGCTGTTACAAATGTGAGAGATACTGGTCATGGGACTATTCTCTGTGAAGTGGGAGCTAGTCCAGTGAGACAATTTGCTTTCAGAGACTTGCTGCAAATGAATGCCTTGTCTAGTAATAAAGCACATTTTGAAGCAGCAAGCTTGGAGACTGGTAAAGACTTGTCTTCAGGCAATGTACTGTGTAGTAGGAAGACAAGTGGTAAAAAATTAATATGTTTTGGTCGCTAATGCGATTAGAAATGCTAATGGTAAAAATGTGACTGCATCCAGAAATGTCAGGGGTGACCACTGAGAGATATATGCCATTGCCCCTGGCAATTATGACAGGTGTAGCAGAGGTGTCCCTGGAGACCGACCAGGATCTCATGGTGTCGGAGCTCAGGGATTCCCAGGACAACTGTGTCACCGCCCAGACTGACAAGTGTGTTTCAAATAAAGTGATGTGCTAAGTATCCTACAGTCTGAAACTGCTAATGTGCTAATGCAGCCTATACAAGGCAGGAATGTGGATACTGATGATGTTGAAAAGCGTATTACTGACAATGTTGATGGTTTGATGTGTCCCATGGTAACCACAGGCAGTGCCGCAGAGTTGTGCCAGGAAATATCACGAGGACACCCTGTGTTGGAGTCGTTAGGGGTCCAGGACGGCTCTGATACTGCTCAGGTGGAATATAAAGAGAAAATTGCTCAAATGATGGAGCATGAATTATCACAATCTGATTTGGTTGACAGTGACTGGTGCACTCATTTGAAAACGCACCTAGTGCTTGAGTCTGATCACCCCAATCTTAATAAATGATCTATATATATATATATATATATATATATATATATATATATCTATTATATACTCTGCATTCAGCGTAACCTATATATACAATGCAGGCGGTGTACACAGTATATAATACAGTGTGTACAGCTTCAAATACACTTTAGGCGCTGTACACAGTATATAATACAGTGTGGTGTTAAAAAAAAAAATACCCATCCTTTCTGGAAGGCCTTCAAGGTGGGGCAGATGCTCAAAGGCCACTAAAAGACAGCAAGCAGCCTCTGAAATATTTTTTTTTTTTTCCTTGTCAAATGATTTTTATTTAATTCACAAAAAGTGATAACAGATATGGTAATGAAACATATTATGACAAAGGGAATGAAGTTCATTGTTATACAGATATATAGATATTCAAAGCATCTAATATATAATAAAGTGTGTTGGTAAAGAACCACTTGAGAACATAACCTAAACTAGGATATCTGTCAAGATCAACTGAAAGTATTGCAGATAGGCTGAGGAAGAAAGTTATATTCTGTAAGATTAAAAAAAAAAAATAATAATAATAAAGAGAGAGGAGAGAAGAAAAGAGTGTCTACTTGGTCATTTCAAAAGCTGCCATGAGATAAAATATGGTTATTCATAGATCAGCTACCAGGCAGGAGAACACTTTCATAAAAGATTGATGGTAGGTAGTATTTTATCCATGAGTGCCATAATTTTTCAAATTTGGGGATCTGATCACATTCTATGGCAGTTATTTTAGCATGAATCATAGATTTATGCATCCTGTGTTTTATCTCAGCTACCACCAATGAAGGGGATTTCCATGCCCTTGCTACCGTTTTCCTTGCGGCTGTACGGAGCTGGAGTAAAAGTTTAAACTGAGTGTACGTCAAGCACACCAGTTTCAAATTAAGTAATGCAGTAGTTAGGTTGAGATGTAGCTTCATTTCAAACATTTTGGAGGAGAATTCAAACATTTTGGAGGCAAATTCAAAAATGTCCCTCCAAAAGACTTGGGCTGTGGGACAGGTCCACCATATATGCAGCTGTGTTCCAAATTCCGAACAGCCTCAATAACAAAGAGTAGAATAGGTAGGCACATACTTTGCCACTCTGGGAGGAACAAGGTACCAGCGGGTCAACACTTTGTAATTGGCTTCCATCGTTAGAAGGTTAAGGATGATTTAGTTACCAACCAGATCTTAGACCAGTCTGCTGTGTCAAGGGTATGACCAAGGTCTGCCTCCCATTTTTGGGTGTAGGATGGTTTCTCTGAGTCTGGATTGACTAAAATTTCGGAGTATTAGAGATTAGTCCTCTAATATGGGGGTGATTCAAAGTCAGAGAATTGGGTTAGAAGAGTGTCAGTATTAGTATTTGGTGTGTAGAAGTATTTTAATTTGAAGGTATTGGAACAATTCTGATTGAGGTAAACCGCAGGTCTCACATAGAGTTGGGAATGGGATAAAGGACTTTGAAATTACAAATTTGTGACACCTCAAAACTTCCAAGGAGGTCCATACTTTAAATGATGAGGGGGAGACCCATGCAGGGTAAAAAGCGGGGTTTTTAAGAAAGTAGAGGATTGTGTGGGGATTGTAAATGGTGTTTAAATTTAAGTTTGCCCCAGAGTGAAATAAAGTGTTTGGTGATGGGATTACATATATTAGGACGGTCTTTGGGGTGAAGCCAGAGTAAATTGGAGATCGATAAGGGATCACATTCTGTAGCTTTGATTGTTATCCATAGAAGGATTTCCTATGTTGCGTGGTATTTAGAAAGACTAGCAATATGTGCTGCTTTATAATAAGATGTGTAGTTGGGGAAGTCAAGGCCTCCACTTGTTTTAGGGAGATATAGGGTGTGCAAAGGTATACATGGTTTGCAGAGGCCCCAAACAAATGGCATTGTCTTTTTCTGAATTGGCCTTAAAAAATAGGCAGGCATTGGGATCGGTAGAACTCTAAACAAATACAATAATTTGGGCAGAATTTTAATTTTTTATTGCACTAATTCTTCCTAACCATGATAGTGGAAGGTGAGACCATTGTTTCAAGAAGTTTGTCACCTTTCTCAAGGTTTGTGGATAATTTGACTGAAAAGAGATCAGAAGTAGAGGCTGTAAGGTTAATCTCTAAAAATGGGATTGATTTCTCTGCCCAGGTAAAAGGAAGTGCAATTTTTGCTGAATCCAGTTCCATATTGGTGAGCGATATATTTAATGCCAAACATTTCTTAGGATTTATTATGATGCCTAAGAAGGCAACAAACTTGTTGACAATGGGTAAGAGATTGGGGCCTGACACTTGTGGGGATGATTGGAATACCAAAATGTCATCTGCAAACAGATAAAGTTTGTGTTGATATCCTCCTATTTCTATTCCAGTTATCGTTGGGTTTGATCTGATTCGTTGAGCAAGGGGTTCTATTAAAAGAGTAAATAAGAGAGGGGAAAGTGGGCATCCCTGACCCGTGCCCTTTCCTATAGTGAAGGAGTCTGATTTATACCCTGCATATTTTATGTACGCCAGAGGTTTATCATATAGTGCAGCAATCCATCTCATGTAGTGTGGGCCAAAACCCTGTTTCTGTAGAGAGTAATGTAAATAAGTCCAGGAAATGGAATTGAAGGCTTCCTTAACATCAAGGGAAAGAAAGCAGGATGGGATGCGGGGAGTTTTTGAGATATGAGCTAAAAGGACTGCCATTTGCTTGGCGTGTAGGCATGAATCCTACTTGATCACGATGCACAAGTTTACCAATAATTCTGTTAAGACGATTTGCCAAATTTTTTGCTAAGATTTTTATATCAAGGTTCAGAAGGGAGATGGGGCGATCATTTTATACAAGAGGTGTCATCAGATTGAGGTTTAGGGATCATGCAGATGGTTGCTGTTAGTGTTTCCTGTCTGAAGGAGTGGCCCTCTAATAAAATATTAAAGGCGTCAGCCAAAATTGGGGATAATGTCTCTGTAAATGTTTGATAGTATGAGGCCGAGTATCCATCTGGGCCTGGTCTCTTATTTCTGTTTAACTCCTTTATGGTTTTAGCTAGGCAATCCACTAGGATGGGTTTGTCAAGTTGACGTCTTTGGTCATGAGTTAACTCAGGTAAATTTATATGGGAAAAGAAGGTGTCGGCTTCCGTAGGATTAAATTCATTTGCTGCCGTGTATAAGGAGGCTAAGTGGAAACTGAATTTAAGTATAATTTTAAAAGGGTTACTATTATAAATGTTATTTCACAATTTGAGTCTGGTTTGATGGCTTGTTTGATGATTTCAGTGCTCTTGTCAGAAAGGTACCTGATTTATTGGATTTCATATATTAGGCATGTTTAGATCTGTTAAGAGACTTTTCAGCTGATTCTGTGAGAAATAAATTGTATTCCAGACAGGCCTTTTTCTAATTGGGTTTTTGCCGCTGAGGTGGGATTATCCTGAAATAATGCAAAGGAAGTGTTGAACTCAAACTCTAGCTTGCAAGCAAAATTTCTGCGTTTGTGTTTGAACATTGCGGATTGTCCCTGAATTATTCCACGCATTACTGGTTTGTGTGCTTCCTAAAGCCTAGAGGCGATTCAGTTCGCATTGTGCGCTATACAAGTATTTTATTCATTCATTCATTAGTGGGGTAATGTTGGGGCAGGTATTGTGTGTTAAATATTCTCTCAGGGCTTGTTCAATGATTAGACGATGGGATGGGTGTTTGAGTATTGTATTTGGGAGAAACGAAGTATAATCGGTGAAGCAATTGTAGTATAGACTGCATTGTGATTGGACCATGTATTAGGGATTATGTCTGAATTGAGTATTTCTGGTACCATCCCTGTGGTTAAAAAGATGATTGATACGAGTAAATGTTTGGTGTGGGCATGAGTAGTACATGTATCTTCTTTTAGTCTAATTATTTTCTCTCCAAGTGGCCACTCAATTGTGTATAGAGATGAGCTGAGAAAAATACAGTTTATTTTGGTTTTGGGGTGGGTTGTAGGGTGATTTATCTAAGAATGGGAGGAGGACATGGTTTGAATCACCACTCATGATAGTTGTTCCTATCTTATGTGCGTGTCCATTTTATGTCCTGTGAGAATTAAGTAACTCCCTTTGGGATCTTTGATTTCTGTTTGAAGAGTGAATGGGGTGGAGCGGTGGAAAACTATGGTAGTAGCTGAGACTGTAAATATTTGTGGGTAAAAGGAACTCATAAATTTAGGTGTGGAATTCACTGTAAAGTGTGTTTCTTGTAAGCACACAATGGGGGTAATTTACTAAGATTAATGCGCTGCACCGGTTCATACCTTAATTTGTGCGCCAGATAAATTATTAATTGAGCGTGTGAACCGGTGCATGCATAAGCACAACAGAGAATGTGCCGGCACATGCAATAATGATATGCCATAGATAATAGAGCACGCCTTATCATTAACAGTCCATTAACACAGTGGAAACACGACTTCCAGCGCGACTTTGGGAGGCAACTTGGATACGACTTCAGTATGAATCACTTTGCGACTTGGGGCAACTTACAACATGACTTTAAGTCGCCCCCAGGCCAGGTGACTTTAATTTAAAAAAAAAAGGCATGGGTTCCCCTCCAAGAGCATACCGAAGGGCCTGGTATGAATATTAAGGAGAACCCCGCGCCAAAAAAAAATAATGCTGTGGGGTCCCCCTCAAAATCCATACCAGGCCCCTCAGGTCTGGTATGGATATTAAGGGGAACCCTGTGCCAAAATAAAATGGCATGGGGGTCCCATGCAAAATCCATACCAGACCCTTATCTGAGCATGCGACCTGGCAGGCTTCAGGAAAAGAGGGGGGGTGAGAGATCACCTCCCCCCCTCCTGAACCGTACCAGGCCACATGCCCTCAACATTGGGAGGGTGCTTTGGGGTACCCCCCAAAGCACCTTGTCCCCATGTGTTGAGGACAAGGGCCTCATCCTCACAACCCTGGCCAGTGGTTGTGGGGTCTGCGGGCGGGGGGCTTACCGGAATCTGAAAGCCCCCTTTAACAAGGGGACAATCAGATCCCGGCCTCCCCCCGTGTGAAATGGTAAGGGGGTACAAAAGTACCCCTACCATATTACCAAAAATGTTACAAAAGTGTTAAAAATGAAGAGAACTTCTTCGGGTCTTTTTCCTTCTTTTCTTCATCCTTCGGTTTCTTCCTCCATCTTCTTCTTCCTCAGATCCTCTTCTTGCCCCAGTGTTCTCGTTCGGCATCTTCCTCCACGACGTCTCTTCTTCCTCACTTCATTCTCGGGTCACTCCACGCAGTGGGAGGCTCCCGCTGTGTGATGCTTCTCTGGAGCCATGGACTAAGATGCCGGACGAGAACACTGGAGCATGAAGTAGAGGATCGGAGGAAGAAGAAGATGGAGGAAGAAACCGAAGGATGAAGGAAAGAAAAAGGAAGAAGACCCGAAGAAGATGAAAAGAAGACTTTAATAAAGGAATTGTCAAAAACTGTCTCTTGTCATTTTTAACACTTTTGTCACTTTTTTGGTGAAATGGTAGGGGTACTTTTGTACCCCCTTACCATTTCACAAAGGGGGGCCGGGATCCGGGGGTCCCCTTATTAAAGGAGGCTTCCAGATTCCGATAAGCCCCCTGGCCGCAGACCCCCACAACCACCGGACAGGGTTGTGGGGATGAGGCCCTTGTCCTCATCAACATGGGGACAAGATGCTTTGGGGGGTACCCCAAAGCACCCTCCCAATGTTGAGGGCATGTGGTCTGGTACGGTTGGGGGGGCGCTCTCGCCCCCTCTTTTCCTGCGGCCTGCCAGGTTGCGTGCTCAGATAAGGGTCTGGTATGGATTTTGAGGGGGACCTCTTGCCATTTTTTTTTTTTTTGGTGAGGAGTTCCCCTCAATATCCATACCAGACCTGAAGGGCCTGGTATGGAATTTCGGGGGGCCCCCACTCATTTTTTTTCATAATTTTTTTTTTTTTTTTTAATGCTAACATAACCTGTGTGCAAATAGCCTTAGAAAAAAATCATAAAAGTGAACCAGGGTAAAAAAAAAAAAAAAAAAAAAAAAGGCAAGTTGAGAGGTGCGCCTGTTCAACTTATGCAAATGTATCTATGTGGCTTGACATTTACTAAGATTTTGCTGGCGCAGTGAACCAAAGCACTTGAACATGCGCAAATGTCGCATGCGCAGTGCATAAATTGACCTCACGCAGTTCCAAGTGTATTTGCAGGCTCAGCAGGCTTGTTCATAGAAAGTTACTTTTCCATTCTATTTTGGGCATATTTGTTACTTGGACAGTTATAACTATACTTCCTCACATCACCCCCATAATATTGGCACTTCCACCTTCTTTACATTCTGAGATGAATAATGCGTGCGCTATGTCTATAGGCCGATTGCCGCCTCCCATGCGCTGGCATGATAATTGTAAATGGTAAGTGGAGAATTGCGCTGTGTTACAGGTGCAAATGCTTTGTGAATACGAAAACGGCTGTTGCGCATCGG
Source organism: Lithobates pipiens (assembly GCF_037356315.1). Taxonomy (NCBI): domain Eukaryota; kingdom Metazoa; phylum Chordata; class Amphibia; order Anura; family Ranidae; genus Lithobates; species Lithobates pipiens. The sequence continues at coordinate 428,949,372 of NW_027507903.1, forward strand.
CGTGTGCCGCAACTCATGGCGCAAACCGTTTGTAAATCGGCCCCAATGTGTGCTTTTCGAGCATGAAAAGAACAAAACACTTTAGTTTGCTTCTCTGGTATATTGATACCCTGAACACTCAGGGAAAAAATCTAGGAGATAATACTTATCGGTTATCGTGAAGTTTTGGTTGGTCAAAACGACTCGAGTAGACATGAGGGAGAAGAAGAGTGAAGAGGACCCATCAGAATCTGGGGTAAAAAGAAAGTAGCAAACAAATGAGGTTAGATAATACATTTTTAGAATAAATTTATAATAAGATTCTAGAGTTGACTGTGATGAGGAAAATGATTCTCCCATCAGGGGATGAAGGACCATCGTCGAGCTCCCACATATTATGGGTGGGTGATCGAGGAAGGTATAGTAGAGCACCTGTTATATCCGTGCATGGGAGAAAAGCCTTATTAAAGAGGCATTAAGATGTACAATTGTATAAACCACACGGCTTCCAGTGATTGCTGTTCTAGTTCCTCAGAAAAAATCCTAAGGGGGGAAGAATATGGGATGCAAACAATTTCTGCAGCTTGAGACCAACTTGTCTAGGACAGAGAGCACTTAGGAAGAAGAAAGGAAGAGGGAAGGGGATAGGGAGGGAAATATGAATCAGGCGGGGGGAGATTTGGGCTATAACAACCTGGGTATTTGTAAATTCACTTGACTATTAAAATCCTATTAATGAGATGTAGGGACTGTGGAGAGGTTACCCTTGAGATAATTAAATGCAGATACTAATATATATTTAATCAACTGGCCAAATAGTAACACTATAATATTAAAAGGGGTTAACATTAACTATTAGTATATATAAAGATAACATTAAAGTTAGGGAGGTCTATGAGGCTGAAAAAGATAGGGAATTTGATATCCAATCTCATATTAATCAGAGTATCAGGATATAGTGGGCTATGATACAGCATTTGAAAAGCAAGTAACGTTCCCACAAATTTGTATGAAACCAACCAAACTTTTGGAAGTATACCACTGGTAAGGGCAACAAGGGATCTAGCAAGGACACAGAAAAGACCAATAAACGAAATCCGTTGAATGTTAGCATAAAATGCATAAATTAGGATTATATTTCAAAAAGGTGCCGTATTAGGCCATTTAGTAAACTATCAGATATTTTTCTCAAAGTCAGAGATTGGAGGAGTGTTCACAGAAGTAATTCGCCATCAGTCCATAGAATCTTCTTGATTCAAAGGAGGGAAGCCAAACTGACCTCTCTTATGAGAATGCTGGCTTGAGTTTTTTTTCCCCAAGGATTGAGAAGAGTTCTGTGGAGACGAAGAGGCTGATCTTCTGTGTGAATCATTGGTGGAGGGTGCAGCTTCTGTTATATGAAGATCATGTAGTGTCTGAAGTTCTTCTGAAGATCTGCAGATATATTTAGAGCCCTGTTAAACAAAACGTATAGAAAATGGGAAGCCCCATTGGTAAGTGATGCCATGATGTTACAGCTCTATTAACAGGTTTCATTGCACGCCATTTAGATATGGTTAATTGGGACAGGTCAGTAAAAAGCTGATAGCTGTGCCCCTGAAAGGTTAAGGGATGTTTATCCCGAGCTGCAGCTAAAAGTTGTTCTTTTGTTCAATAATAATGGAACTTTGCGATTATATTGCGTGGGGGGCCATCTGTTTTTTTGGGTGTGAGGGATCGGACTCAGTCTATTTCAAGACATTCAACTGGTATAGCTGGAGTTCTTGAAATACTGCGGTTACTGTAGATTGAATGTTGGTTATATTTTCTGGAATTCCCCTGATGCGCAAATTGGAACGCCTGGTCCGGTTCTCATAATCTTCCAATCTAGTTTGTAGTATTAAATTCTCTTAGGTTTTCTATTTTAGTTATAAAATCCTGTGCTGTATTCATTATTTCTTCCACTCTGAGCTCTAAAGCTGCTGCATGGTTGCCCAGCTCTCTTATTTTTCTAGTCAGACTATTAGTAATGTGTTCAGATGTCTGCTTCAATGCTTTATGTAGCATTCTTTCAATTTGTTTCAAAAGAGTTGGGGAGCAGAGGAATCTTGAGAAGAGTTTCTGTGTCTGACTCACCTTGAGAGTCTGGCTGTTGTGGCTTTTACTTGTGAGAGAGTGCTGAGATGTTTGAGGACGAGGGGGCCAACTCCATTTTGGCTAAAGCCCACATCTGTGCCTCCTTACTGGAGGAATTCCTTGCCTTCAAATGGCTGCCCCCTAGCACCATTTTCCACTAAAATGGAGCTCTGGTTTCCTGGAAACTAGCGAGAGAAAGAGTGGCTTTGTAGCCAGCGGGTTTGTTTATGACGGCGGCTTTCCTCCCTCCTGGAGCAGAGCTCTAACAGTGCATGACCGCCTTGCTAGATTCCGCATGCACCCCCGAGACTGTACAACTTCAATGACAGGTTGTCTGTAGGCACAACTTTTCGTGGCTGTTCACTAGGGATGAGCTTCGTGTTCGAGTCGAACGTACGTTCGACTCGAACATTGGCTGTTCGTGCGTTCGGCGAATTCCGAACGTTTTGGCCGTTCGCGTCAAAATTCGAGTGACGCGCGCGCGGACCACAATGCACTGCGTTGGCGCAGTGCATTGCTGTCCGATGATTGGCCAAGCATGCACTGTGACCCCGCATGCTTGGCCAATCGCAGCGCCGGCAGCGAGGAGAGCCATGATTGGCCACAGGCATCCTGCCTGTGGCCAATCATAGCTCAGACTGTGTAGTGCACGCCCCACACTATATAAGGCCGCCTTTAAGGCCGCCTTTAAGGCCGCCTCCTGTAGTGTGTTACTTTGCATCTGAAGCAGTGGGTGTTCTGTGTACCTTCAACACAGTACACACCAATCGTTTTTGGCTGATTTCCTATCTTGCTGCTGTGTAGTGGTTGTTGTCTGTGCCCTGACTGCAGTATACACCACTATATTCACCTCACCTATATAGCTAGTGATCTAGCTTTATCCACTTAACAACTGCCCATTGCCGATTAACGGCTTCAGGGCGGTTGTTTAACTCAGAGAGGCCGTTAATTAATGGCCTCCCAGAATTCTGCTCTCGCGTGCCCCGAGGTGTGCGCACTCGAGAGCATCCGTGACCGCCGGGTCCATAGGACCCGGCGCATCACGGTAAACGGCCGCTCATAGCGGCCGTTTACCACGTGATTGCTCCGTCAAATGACGGAGTGATCACTTGGAAACAAACCGGCGTCATGTTATGACGCCTGTTCCTCCCTCCCCTTTCTGTACCGATCGGTACAGCGGAGGGGAAAGAGATCGGTGTCAGCAGCGATGTGGGCTGCATCTGCAGTGCCCACATCGCTGCTCACCGAATTTAACCCCTCAATTCCCTGCCAATACTCTGCAATACCAGTGCATACTCTGCAGTACCCTGCCATTACTCTGCAGTACCCTGCCATTACTCTGCAGTACCCCGCCATTACTCTGCAGTGCAGTACCCCGCCATTACTCTGCAGTGCAGTACCCTGCCATTACTCTGCAGTACCCCGCCATTACTCTGCAGTACCCCGCCATTACTCTGCAGTGCAGTACCCCGCCATTACTCTGCAGTGCAGTACCCCGCCATTACTCTGCAGTGCAGTACCCCGCCATTACTCTGCAGTGCAGTACCCTGCCATTACTCTGCAGTACCCTGCCATTACTCTGCAGTACCCCCCCATTACTCTGCAGTACCCCCCATTACTCTGCAGTACCCCCCAATACTCTGCAGTACCCTGCCATTACTCTGCAGTACCCTGCCATTACTCTGCAGTACCCCGCCATTACTCTGCAGTACCCCCCATTACTCTGCAGTAACCCCCATTACTCTGCAGTACCCCCCAATACTCTGCAGTACCCGCCATTACTCTGCAGTACCCCCAATACTCTGCAGTACCCTGCTATTACTCTGTAGTACCCCACCAATACCCCGCCAATACTCTGTAATACCCTGCCATAAATTGCCATACCCAGCCATACTCGGTGATACCCTGAAGTACCCAGCCATAGACGCCCCCCACCCCTCACCGCCCTCCGGTGCTTCTACCAACTCGCCAGTACGATCAAAGCCAGAATCTTTTTTTTAATTTTTTATTTCAGGCTTCCCAGCCTAGAGGTGAGATGTGGGGTCATATTGACCCCCCAGATTTCACTGTAAAGAGGACCTGTCACCCCATATTCCTATTACAAGGGATGTTTACATTTCTTGTAATAGGAATAAAAGTGATCAAAAATATATTTTTGGGAAAAAAAATGTCAAACTAAAATAAAGTAAAATGAACAATAAAAAAATAAAATAAAAATTAAAGCGCCCATGTCCCCATGTGCTCGCATGTGCCACACATGTGAGGTATTGCCGAGAATGTTAGAGCGAGAGCAATAATTCTAGTCCTAGACCTCCTCTGCAACTCAAAACATGTAACCAGTAAAAAAATATTTAAAGCGTCGCCTATGGGGATTTTTTAAGTAGCGACGTTTGGCGCCATTCCACGGGCATGTGCAATTTTGAAGAGTGACATGTTTGATATCTATTTACTCAGCATAACTTCATCTTTCACTTTATGCAAACATTGGGCTAACAAGTGGTTAATAATAGAGCTTGCAGTCAGTAGTGTTAGGAGATAGTGCGTGCTGTCTGCGTGCTCTGTACCCAGTACATACCGCTATAATATAGGGCAGGCCCCTACTTTCAAACATCCAACTTACAAACATCTCCTACTTGCAAACGCAAGGAGACAGCAGCAAGTGAGATGAAAAAAGATGGACGACAAAACAAATTATACAGGGGTGATAACCCTTCCCTATGTTTTCCAAAAAGCTTAAAGATATTTTTTTTGACTGGAGCTACACTTTAAAAATGTACCGGTTGAAAATGACAAACAGATTCAACTTAACACAACAAACCTACACAGTCCCTGTCTTGTTTGCACCGCCTGTATACTGCTGTTCTGAGTATATAGGGCCTGGGGGCCACACGCATTTCCTTTTTTTAATATGGGTACGGGGTTCCCCTTAATATGTGTACAAGACCCAAATAGGCTGGTAATGGGCAGGGAGGGCTACCCATGCCATTTTTCTGAATGATTTTCAACCATATTGCAGGAACCAGATATAACATTAAAACCGCAAGCAGTTTTAAATGGTGTTATTTCCGTTTAATGTCATTTTGTGCAGGGACTGTTCTAAACACGGGAAACACGTGGCACTTCACAGGCATACTACAGACACCCCCCAGGCACCATATTTAAAGGAATATTTCACTTTTTTTTTTTCACTTTAATCGTCATTAAAATCAGTGCTCCCGCCAAAACGGTAGTTTTTAAAACTTTTTTTTGCAGTGACCCATGTCCCCTGAGGCAGGAGGCAGGTCGCCAAACCCTTTTTAGCACACTATCTTGCATATTAGCCGTTAAAATTAGCACTTTCCAATTCGAACGTTCGAGTCCCATAGACTTCAATGGGGTTCTAATGTTCGTACCGAACGCGGGGGTCGTTCGCAAGTTCTGGTGCGAACCGAACCGGGGGGTGTTCGGCTCATCCCTACTGTTCACTGTATGAATAGCTTTGGCTACTAACACTCTGAAATAATATTTAACAGCAGAGACCATTCCTGCACCCAGCAAGAGTAACTGTGAGGGGTTAGTGTTCTGGCACCAACCAATGCCTAAGCCAATATTTCAGCAGAGTATATAGTGCAGTCTGTATAGTGTGTGTGTGTGTGTGTGTGTGCGTGTGTGTGTGTGTGTGTGTATATATATATATATATATATATATATATTTATATTATTACAGTTCAGAGTATATATAGTGTATTGAAGTGGTTAAGGGGAGTTCTATGACAGAATTAAGAATGGCATGGGTTTCCGCCACCCCCTCCATCCATACCACGCTGTGTGGTGTGCTCTCTCTTTTTTTTTTTTTTTTTTAAATTGCCAGGATCTGGCAATATATTACAGCCATGAGCAATTTTAAATTACATTTTTCCCTTTAGAAATGTATTTTTGCTGTGGTACTTTTCTGAACATGGGATAAATGCGCTACTTTACAGGCAGACTAAGGGACCCCCAGGCATGATATTTAAAGGAATAATGAGTGTACAGCATGTATAACAGTATAAATATGCTGCCCCCTCAAAATAAGTACACCCCTAAGTGAAAATACCAAATTGCGCACAATTAGCCATTTTTCCCTCCCTAGTGTCATGTGACTCGTTAGTGTTACACGGTCTCAGGTTATGTCATACTGGTCACTGGAAGTTCAATATAGCACCTCATGTCAAATAACTCTTTGAGGATTTGGAAAAAAGAATTGTTGCTCTACATAAAGATGGCATAGGCTATAAGAAGACGGTGGCCAAGACCATACAGCAGTTTAACAGGACAGGTTCCACTCAGAACCGGCCTCACCACGGTTGACCAAAGAAGTTGAGTGCACATGCTCAGCGTCATATCCAGAGGTTGTCTTTGGAAAATAGACATAGGAGTGCTGCCAGAATTGCTGCCAGAATTGCTGCAGAGGTTGAAGGGTTGGGGGATCAGCCTGTCAGTGCTCAGACCATACGCCACACACTGCATCAAATTGGTCTGCATGGTTGATGTTCCAGAAGGAAGCCTCTTCTAAAGATGATGCGCAAGAAAACCCGCAAACAGTTTGCTGAAGACAAGCAGACTAAGGACATGAATTATTGGAACCGTGTCCTATGGTCTGATGAGACCAAGATAAACTTATTTGGTTCCGATGGGTTTTAAGCATGTGTGGCGGCAACCAGGTAAGGAGTGCAAAGACAAGTATGTCTTTCCTACAGGGGGCATGAGTGCTGCCAGCACTGGATTGCTACAGTTCATCGAAAGAACTATGAATGCCAACATGTACTGTGACATACTGAAGCAGAGCATAATCCACTCCCTTTGGAGACTGGGCCGCAGGGCAGTATTCCAACATGATAACGACCCCAAACACACCGCCAAGATTACCACTGCCTTGCTAAAGAAGCTGAGGGTAAAGATGATGGACTGGCCAAGCATGTCCCCAGACCTAAACCCTATTGAGCATCTGTGGGGCATCTCAAACAGAGCTCCGTGATGTCGTCATGGATGAGTGAAAGAGGTCTCAAGTGGAAACCAGGGAAGCTCTGGTGAACTCCATGCCCAAGAGGGTTAAGGCAGTTCTGGAAAATAATGGTGGCCACGCAAAATATTTACACTTTGTGCCCAATTTGGACATTTTCACTTAGGGGTGTACTCGCCTTTGTTGCCAGCGGTTTAGACATAAATGGCTGTGTTGAGTTATTTTGAGGGGACAGCAAATTTACACTGTTATACAAGTTGTACACTCACTGCTGTACATTGTAGTAAAGAGTCATTTCTTCAGTGTTGTCACATGAAAAGATATAAAAATATGTTTATAAGTTAAATGTGAGGGGTGTACTCACTTTTGTGAGATTGTGTGTGTGTGTGTGTGTGTGTGTGTGTGTGTGTGTGTGTGTGTGTGTGTGTGTGTGTGTGTGTGTGTGTGTGTGTGTATGTATATATAATATAACGTCCCACCAAATAGCTAAGGCCACTGTTATTGCAAACGCATCAGAGATCAACGCCCATGTGCTAAAAATGATTATGTCCGCCCTTCTGCATTCTGATGTGGTTATTTTAAAAATATATTGAGACAATAGAAGGTTTTCTGATATATCATTGTACAGACGGCCACTGACCACCAATGCTGAGGGTTATTTTTGCAACTGGCCACTGGCGGGAGGGGGGCCCTTTTACAGTCAGCCACTGACCACCAATGCAGGAATGGGGATATTTATCACAGCCTGCTGTTGACCATCAATGCTTGGGGGTTAATGTTAATACTGATCATTGTCATCTCTGTCTGGTTAGCAGGGAGTCAACTCAGGAAGCAGTAAAGCAGACTTAGCCCTTAAACACATGGTCAGAGATTCTGACGGAATGTGTCCGACCGGAGCATTTTGTCGGATATTCCGACTGTGTGTGGTCTGCATCGGACTGTTTCCGTCGGAATATCCGTCGGACCAAATTTTCCAACTTGCCGGAAATATTTTCCGACAAAATGCTCCGATTGGACATACTCCGATCATGTATAGCCTACTCCAACAGACAAGGTGCCACGCATGCTCACATTCAAATTCCGACACGGAAGCGCTCGTTCAGGTAAAACTACTGCTCGTAATCGATATAGCACATTCGTCACGCTGCAATGTTAGAAATTCTTTCATGAAGCGCATTCTCTTGTTCTTTACAATGCTGCAAGAAGGAACTTCTTTTGATGCTCATAGTCACACACACTTCTCCCTAACGTATTTCCTGACTCTTTTTTTTTTAACCATTTCGGCAATACAATTTTTGAATTCGTCACATCTACACAATTTTATATATTTTTTTTTTTTTTGGGCTGCATTTTTTTTTTTTTCCTAAACATCTCCTTTTTTGACAGTTTGCTCATCTTTCCATTTTTTGCAGTGTTTTGTGTGTAAACTTACCACAACAACATTGTTATATTTTTTAGATTTTCTTTTTTAATCTACAGGAGGTTGTTTAGTGTTGGTACCCCTTGTTATTCATTTCACTTTTTTGGGGGAAATGTACCTGCCTGCTCACAAATAAACTGGCCTTTTGGAAGGAAAACACATACGCAAGTATTTCATCAAACCAAAAAAACCTTTATTTTGGTCGCAATAAAATAAAAAGCAGGAGGAGGAGAAGGAGGGCGATGGTCGACCTCCTGGCTGCCACTTGCCACAGCCTCCCCCCGACTGAGGTCTTCCTGTGTATGAAAATGGGACATAGTTTTAGTTTTTTGCTCATCAATCACACCATTTTGAGCTCATGACTTTTGCAAATTGAATGTTACCAAATAGAACAGACTATCATTCTGAGCCCAGTATTTTTCATTCCCGTCCCAATCATTTTTGGTCACTACTGTCTATTGAGATGTAAACCACTTTGTTAAATCACAACTTACTGATCAATAAGAACATCTAGTTAACATCATTAAATGTACCACATAAAATATGTTCAACGATGCAATACCTGTCTCAAGCTGGTGGGGCACCACATGTTGCTGCCTGGAAGGCCAGGTTGGACGTTGGAAGCCTCAGCTGGGGGTGAAGGATGCCTTGAAGGAAGACGGTTGAGTGGTGGCCTGGGTGGCCTGGGTACCCCCTGGTCTACCAGAAAATGCAGCCTCTGGAAGTAAACCATCCTGGGGTAATAAACGGCATCTGGATCTCCTGATCTCAAAGACTCCAGGTGCTTCTTTCTATCCTTGAGATATGTAATCTTCATGGCCCCAATTTTCCTATTCACATAGGCCATGTCTGCCGTGGGGACCATGATCCGCACCAAAGAAAGAAGTTTCTCCAGCGCTGCCTTCCTCTTTCTTCTGTCGTAATAAAACTGGTTGTTGATCTGCCACGGGCAGGGCATCTCCTTGTACAGTTTGAGGAATAGCCTCATAAAATTGGGGTTTTGGAATGGATCCATCTTGTCTGCAAGACACAACACAAGACAAACCCTAAAATACTAATAATGCCATGAAAAACCCTCCTAATCTTGTCCCAACATCGGCCTAGATGGAAGCAGTCTAGTCAAGTGATGCACCAAGTTAAAAATGTTACCTTCGTTTGCACGATCGTCGCGTCCGCACCTCCCTCTGTTCCCAGATCGTACGGACGACACACGCGTGTTGCGTTTTATATACAGTGCGCATGCGTGAAACTCCGCCCGCCCCTGACGTTCTTTCTAGACTATTCTCCGCCCCTTCGCTTTCGGCGCAGTGGGTAGAGCACATGGCTGAGAGAACGCAGGTGCGCAATCACAGTTCCACTAACGAGGAGGAGGGTGAGGAAAGCCCGGAGCCTGAAACATCCCGATCTAGGAAGAGAAGATTTAAGGCCTCAAATATGTCTTTTGGAGAGATGTTGGAGATGGTGGACATATTGAACAGGACCGACTATGATGGGAAGTATGGACCTTACCCAAACCCAAATATCAGAAAGGCCAAGATCATGACTAAAGTTGTGAAGAGTCTTCATAAGAATTTTGGGGTACGCCGATCCAAGGATCAACTGAGAAAACGCTGGTCAGACCTGAAACTGAGGGAGCATGATCAGTACAGAAGGATCAAGCGTGTTCTTCAAAAAAGTAAGTAGTTGTCGTGTGTTCATTTGATTATTCTTGCTTGCATACTGCTCCATGTGCTTTGATTTCATGTTGTGCATTTTAAAATGGCCACTTTCAAGTTCATGGTTTCATTCGTTCGTAAGAAACATCGTTCTGCAGGTAAGTATTCCAGCTGAACAAAGTGTCCACAATAATGTTCTCACCTTGGAGCTCGGCCCAAAAAATCTATTGTACAACACTTCCAAGCAATGTTTCATATTCCGAATTCTGCCCTCTGTGTGCTAATTATTCTGTTTTTACATTCTCATAGGGGAGAGAAGACTCGGCAAGTATGAGGACACCAGGGACCACAACCCTCCCAAAGAAGGACAAATACCAAAACCAGAAGCAGAGGAGCAGGAGGAGGAGGAGGAGCAAGGAGAGATCGTTGAAGTTGGGCAAATTGTCACCACAACAGGTGAGTGTCGGAGAACACAGCTTCCGGTAAGCTCATCAATGTATATCACCATATTTTTAATACATGGTGTGTTTTTTTTATTTGTTTTGTAGGTGATGTGGAAGAAGATTCCCGTTTTACCAGTGAAAGTGACCAGATCCTGATTGGGGAGATAATGGGGTGCAATCGGGATTTGGAAAATATACAGCAAAACATCAATGATGTTAAAAATAAAATGAAGAACATCATTGATGTTTTGGGGAGAGTGTGAAACAGCCCAAACTAGCTTGGATTTTAGTTTTGCTATTTTAAAACACAACTTTTGTATTTTTAGAAAATCCAAATTTGGAAGATGCACAGTGTGTAAACATGCGCTATCTCCCATCATGGGGGATCAATGTACGTGTTTTGTGGAAAGTGGCTGAGATGAAGGGGTTGCAGCCCCAAAACATGTACATTGATCCCCCATGATGGGAGATGTTGACACACTGTGTGCATCTTCCAAATTTGAATTTTACAGGGGTGACACCCCATGTGATGAAGGCAATATCAGCCCAGTTTGTACATACTCATGTCTGATATTGTCTTCACTTTTCAAAGTTGAACTTTGTAAGTTCCTGTGTTCTGTATTTTACGCTTTGATACATGCCTGTTTACACAAAAACACCAAGTAAACACCAAGTAAACAAAAATTAGCTGAAAGACTGTTTTTGATACACACAATTTCTTGGTTTGTTGTAAAAACCTTTTCCAGTGGCGTAACTAGAACCTTCAGGGCCCCGATGCAAGAAACCATGAAGGGCCCCCCTGAACCCCAGCCAGGGCCCTTCCCTCCAAGTCCGGCGGTGGAACTCCAGGGCGTGGTCACAGGTATGACCTTTGTGAGCCCTGTAGTTCCACCACTGGTTGGGGAGAACAGACATCGGACTGAGGGGCAATGCATGGAGCAGGAGAGGGGTACTCTGAGGACACAGGTCATGCGGGGAATGCACAACTAAAGAGCAGCCAGTGCGATAGTAGAGCATGGAGCTCTGCTAGTCACCCTCCACTTCCAGCCACCCATGTGCATGGTGCACTGGTACCCCTAGCTGCCTATGCTGCTGCCGGCCATATGTAGAGGGGGCTGCATGGGCCCCCTGCATCACAGGGCCCGGTTGCGGTCGCAACTGCTGCACCCCCTATAGTTACGCCCCTGACCTTTTCTAATTCACATGTGAATGTGCTTGGATTAAAAAGTTAAATTATCATCAATGTGTGGCTTCCTTTTTCATTGCGCCAAAGATGTATTTGGAGTAAAATTTTAGATTGTGGTGAGAATGGGTGTTGTTTACGAAAGGAAACTCCACTTTGCACTCCAAGTGCAGTTTCAGGTGTACTTTTGCAGTGCACTTGTAGTGCATAGTGGATGTGCCTTTAGTAAAAAACGCCCACAGTGATGAGTTCATTTGGACAATCATGCCATTTTCCTGCCATGGTGTTGAAAATGAGCACGATTTTGGTCAGTAATGCACTACATACATTAGTTAACAAAAACAAGGTGTGTGTGTAGCAGACCCACAACATAATAAGCTTATCTGAAGAAGAGACTGTCCCCTCATCTCGCTCTGAACTTGGGTTTGCAATGTTGATGAAAAAGGCACAAGAAGAAAAAACATAAATTTACCTAGGAGACACCTAAAACCAAGCCAAGCAGTAAATTAAGGAGTTTCAAAGAAAAATGTATTGAGAAAATGCTGCTCAGACATTGTCTGGCATATCAATGGCCCTCCTACCCACAAAGTAGTCCATGTATTGGGTTCTAACCTCACAGGCGCTTTGGGGGGGGCAAGCCAGGATGAGCAGGTTCAAGGCCCGTGAGGTTATCATCATTTTCAAGCAAGTCTGCTTCTTGTTGGCCAACTGAGACGCATAGTTCGCAGAAACTTTTTTAAGAAAATTGTGCAGAACACAGCACGCCAGCACTATGTGATTGAGTTTGTGTTCCGCCATGTGAATAGGCGTTAGAAAAAGGCGGAACCGGCTGGCCAGTATACCAAAAGTGTTCTCCACCACTCTTCGGGCTCTGGACAGGCGGAAATTAAAAATCCTCTGGTCTGGGGTGAGGGTCCTCATCGGGAAAGGCCGCATCAGATGGTTTGCCAGGGCAAACGCTTCATCCGCGACGAAGATGAACGGGAGTCCAGACTGCCACTCCACCATCCGACATCCGTCCATTTTGCCCCACGTCCACATACAAAAACTCATATGTCGCAGACACCACCGCCAACATCACAATACTATGAAACCCCTTATAATTATAATAGTACGACCCCGAGTTGGGTGGTGGGATGATGCGGACGTGCTTCCCATCAATTGCTCCTCCACAATTGGGAAAGTCCCAACGACTGGCAAAGTGGGAGGCCACGGTCTGCCATTCCTGTGGCGTTGAAGGACACTGTGGAGTGAAACAAGAACCAAAATTAGTAATTTAAATAATCAACATTGCAAGCAGATTAGACACCAACATTTTTGACCAAGATTAGTATAACATTTTGGGAACTGAGTATTTAAAGCCTAAAGTATAAGGTCCCCTTATGAGATTCATCACCCCCCCCCCATCCCTCCCCCACCCCCTATCCCCCCCCAGGGGGGGGGGGGGGTGTTTTGGACAGGTAACCCTCTCCACTTGAATGAGAGCTGAATGCCAAAATAATGTGTGATACTTTGGGAAGCCCCTCCTTACTTACATTATTGGCAGCCCACCGGACAGGTAAGAAGTGTCATAATACCAAAAAGAAAACAAAATGGAAGCACATTTTGACATTCTGCTATCACATATCAAGATAATTAATAGGGAAAAAAAAAACATTTGAAAGTATTGAGGCAGGCCCTTGCACTACATGCTTTGGTGAACTCGTCCATAAATGTGAGAATCAAAAAGGTAGATATAGTGTGTATTGGGTTTGGTAAAGTCAGCAGATAGAGGATTGCTATCAGCTGAGCTAGCAGTTGGGGGGAGGGGGGTTCCTAATGAGTTTGGCACAACCAAAAAAAAATGTCACTCTGCATGAATTGAAGCGCACACACATCACATTTGTAGACATTTTAGGGGGTGTTTAGGGGAAAGCAATACTATGGAGCTGACAAAAGACATTGGTAAGTGACTAGACTATAGTTTTATGGGCCAAGAAGAGCATGGTGGGGAAGTTAGTGAGGCAAATATGCCTGAGGACAAAGGGGCAGAGTATATGAATTAGAGCATATTGCAATGATGGTATTTAGGGAATGAGGAAAGAAATGCAAGACATTAGCAATCATGAAATACATAGAATGTGATGTTAAAGGAGAAAACTTACCTTCATATAGTCCTTCTGCAGGGCCTGAATGATTGCAGAACAGGTCTCTGGAATAATGATCCCTAGAGCCTGGGGGGAGATGCCTGTAGCGAACTTGAGGTGCTGAAGGCTTCTCCCTGTCGCCAAGTAGCGCAACGTGGCGATGAGCCTCTGCTCCGGAGTGATGGCTTGCCGCATACAGGTATCCTGCCTGCTGATATAAGGGGTCAGCAAAGGCAGTAGATGGTGAAAAACGGGGTCCGTCATCTGGAGATAATTCCTGAAATCATCAGGATTATTCTCCCGGATCTCACGGAGCAAAGGCATGTACGAGAACTGGTCACGCTGGCGCAACCAATTCTTGGTCCACAAACGCCTCCCCTCCCTGTTCATGGACCGGGCTTGTGTCAAAGTAACAACCCCAACACGAAGCCCCTGCACAGCACAAACTCTACGACGAGTACGTAGACGAAACATGGTTTTAAAACGGTCGGCTGGTCAGAACGGACAACAGAAAGCACCGATAAACAGCAATGCCTGAAAGAACGAACTGAATAGCAGAAGCAAGCAGACAAGAAGAAATGCAAATCAAAGCGTACTATACCAAGATATAGTCCACAATGAGAAACAAATACTTACTGACTGCACGCACTGATTATCAGATTCGCAAAGACAAGCACAAACTTAAGAGCAGTAGCGATCTGAATCACTAATCTGAAAAGCGCGAATCGTCTCTCACCAAACTTCTACTAACAGGCGATAGACACGAGATCAGCAGAAGGAGCCCAAAGGGTGCCGGACGTGGTGCTGAACTTCCCTTTTGTAGGCCCGCCGTACATGGCTTACGTCACCGCGTTCTTGGCAACCGGAAATTCCGACAACTTGGTCCGACCGTATGTATGCAACATCACTTCCGGACCTGGTCCAGAATTAATCCGTCGGAATAACTCCGACGGATTTGGTCGTCGGAATCTCCGATCGTGTGTACAAGGGCTCAGAAGTAGCAAAGTAGGCTTAATAATTAGTGGAGGTGTAACTAAAGATTGCCTTTTGGCTACAATTGCAAGGCTGTAAAACAGTAACCATATGCAGTAAATACTTCAGCAGTGTATTTTGCTGTTTGTCTGTGGTTCTATTTTAAGAAAAATTGTGCAAATATAAAAGTTGCAATTGCTGACAATCTTCAGATAGTACTAGTGGTCTGACTGTCATGCTTTTCCTCCTGGCTTTCTGGAGGTCTGACTTATGTCGCCTCTTCCTTTGTCCCCCAGTTGTTAGGCTATCCCTAATGCATACCTCCCAACAGTCTTGCATTCTATTGGACTGCCCTTAATTTTGATACTGCAGTCCCGAGGGTCCAAGCATGTTTCTGCAAAACTCCTCTGCCCAGCATTTCTCTTCTTCTGCATAATGGTGCAGGACAGGAGAGATGATAAACCACATCAATTAATCAGCAGTCATCAGCAGTGATTTAGTAATTTTACCCCATCATTTTAACTTGTAACTATTTAAATTTTCTTGAACTGCCAGTTCCTTCCTGATTGTCTGCAGTTTCAGAACATCTAAATGGTTACACTTTAGAATGATGGAGTACACATACTAAACAGCTGACTGACTGCTGAATAACTGATTAATGGAAATGGCTGTAGACTGAACACAAAGACCATTTGAGTCTGGTGAGGTAGGGGATTGCAGAAAGGTTCACACCGAACATTTATTATTGGCTACAGAGTTATGCTGGCCATAAACTATCCGAAAAAGTTCCAAACTTGTCCTTCGTTTTTTCGGCTCAAACGTCCCAATTATTGCTTTTGTGCCCATTAACTGGGTGAAAAATGAACGAACTGTCTACATGAACAAATTTTAGCCGATTTGTCATATAGTGTATGGCCTGCATTACTCAGTCCATGTATCTGTGGTTGCACATGTGGCAGAACATGCATAGCTCCCAACTGTTCCTGATTTTGAGTGACTGTCCCTGATTTGGAGCAATGTCCCTCTGTCCCTCATTCCTCCTCATTTGTCCCTCATTTTGGTCTGATCTATATAATCGTATATAAAATGCACTTTTTATCTTTCAAAAAGTATTTCCCAGTGCTAAACCTTTCATCCAAATTCTAAATTGCTGCAATTGTTAATTTTAAAAGCCAATATAAAGGAATATTAGTGGTAAAAAAAAGCACTTGTGGATTTTATTAACCTTTTTTCTTTTTTTTGGTTATGTCCCCTTTAAGGGGCATGGCAGGGGGCATGTCCTATACCTACATATGTTTGCTAGTAGGTGTCCCTCATTCCCATGTATGGGGCATGCACTGTACTCTGTCACTCTGGATCTCTGTTTACACTTGAAAGGATTTTTTTTTTTTATAACTCTGTAGATTTATGTAAGTCACACTCTCATTCATAGCACAGTAATTAGGGCTCATGCACAGGAGGATTTAACAAGCATTTTACAGCATATGCCTAGCATAATTTACAGATGCCTTCCCGTGCCCAAGGAACCATATGTGCTGTGTACAGCCTGTTATACAAGTGAGAATATGTCCCTATCCCCCCCTGAGGAATATTGGAACTAGCATAAATCGAAAAGGGTTGGTATTTTTTGAGCAGTACTGTATATCAAGTTTGGAAAAAATGTCATGTATATGTTTATCTATGCCATTAGAACATCCTGTGTAGTATAGAGGGTACATGTACCAGAGCTCCATTAAAGTCCATTAAAGGATCTTCTCATGGATTGTAAGGGAATTAAATCCACATATAGACAATAATAACTCCATATGGCCAGTGATATTTAAAATTCTTTGAGCTGTAGCATGAGATCAACCCACATATGAATGATGTAATTGGCCACAACATATGGTTATTGGCATTTAAAGTCCATGAGGGTATCCTTCAATAAAATGTGTTATAGGATCAGCCTCCTTATAAGCAGCATGGAGTCAGAGTGAATAATCGCATATGTACCAAACATCAGGCATAGCTGGTAAACTCCCAGGGAGAGGTACCCCTGTCATCACGTATGGCATGTTTATAGCATGGCATTTTCTTGGCCTTTTTTGCCTTTTGTTGGCAGCTAGATAGACACAGGAGAACTGCTCCAACTGTGTGGTATATAATTAATCATTTCCCAGTGTGGGAGTTATCAGTTTAGATCAAAGAAGAGTTTCCAAGCCATGTAACACTGAAGTAATGTAGAAAATGTACTTGGCCATCCATGTGGAAATTAAGAGGCGCAAGCGGTACTTATAGCAAGTGGAGGTTTATGAGTCCATATCCAGAGAGGTCAAAGTCCCTTAAATAAATGGAGAAGATAGGAGAGGAGGTATCCCAGAAGCTGGCAGCATGGGAGCAAGACTGGAAGCCTGACTGATTTCGCTGGTCACACCGGCTGCTTCAGAGGTAACTGTCACCCATCCATGTGAGAAATGTTTGTAAATATACTTAAAGTGGCGCTAAAATGGCAAAAAATATCATGCCGTAATTATAAGTTCGGCTTCTGTATTTAGAAGCTGCTCTCTAAGCAGCTGAACCAAACCCTCCCCGGCACTGTGCTGTGATATACAGGAGGAGGCGAGGCACCGATGACATTGCTAGTGCTGGGCATCCAGATATTGCCCTGCTGCAATTGCCGACACACGCAGCACCTTCACCTGCTGAAGCAATTTGGCTTCTCCTCAGATCTAACCTGACAGACTACACAGAGGAGCCTGGGAGGAAGAATATCTCCCACCCCACCCCCCCCCCCCACCCCCATTGAGTCACGCTATATCTGAGGTCTGTGTTGGAAGGGGAAATTGGGGTGGGGGGGATTTGTTGGTGGCAGGGAGGGATAAAGGGGCTTGTGCTAGGATTGAGAGGCCAATCCTGTTGAGGATGTGGGGGTAGGAGGGGATACGCTGCTCATCCCTGAACTCTGTACACTGCGTACCCCTGGACCCTGCACTCTGTGCATCCCTGAACTCTGCACCAGTGGTGGCTGGTGCTCAAGATTTCTTTTTGGAGGGGAGCACAAATGAACTGAAAAATTCTGAAACAAAAACATATTTTAGCCACTGTGCCCAGCAAATACAGCCAACTGTGCCCAGCAAATGAAGCCAACTGTGCCCATAATATGCAGTCACTATGCCCAGCAAATATAGCCAACTGTGCCCCAGCAATTGCAGCCTCTGTGCCAATAATATGCAGCCACTGTGCCTGCCCGCTGTCTGCCCGGCACTTACCCCATCATGGTGGCAGGTCAGGTGGTGAGCTGTGGGACTGGTAGCGCAGCAATGGCTCCTGTGTCCTCCGTGCGCGTATTCTTCCTGTTCTGCACGGCGACCAATGGGATCGCCTCTGCCTTCAGCCAATCAGGTGACCGGTATTACATCCGCACCTCCTGATGGAATGAGAGGGGACTCTCTGTTAGCAAAGCAAATATTCTTTTGATTTGCTAACACACCTGTGTTTTTTTTTAAGCCTATTCGCGCCTATGGCTCTAATCAGGTGCTTCAAACACATCCCCCACCACTGTAATTCAGGCGGATGGCATCCAAAACGGGGCCGGACACCTGAATAGGGGGTGGCTACAGCACCCATGGATGAATTCATGCAATGCATGAATCTATACATACTACACAGAGGGGGTGGCTGGCGAGAGGGGGTTGGGCCCATGCGCCCTTAATGGACGCACTGCCACTGCTCTGTATGCTGTCCACTGCGCACCCCTAAACTCTGCACTTGGTATGCTGCACACCCCTGAACGCTGCACTCTGTACACTGTGCAACCCTGGACTCTGTACTCTTTACCTTGTGCACCCCTCCACTCTGCACTCTATATGCACCCCTGAAATCTGTATGCTGCGCACCCTTGGACTGTGGACTCTGTACCAGGTCATATTTATTCTTTATTTACTGTTGCAATGGCCACCATGCTCTGACATAACTGTTCATGAGCTGTTCACACTTCCTTTTTACATGCCTTTTTAAAGTGGTTCTGCACCTTTAAAAAAATATTAAAAGCCAGCAGCTACAAATATTGTAGCTGCTGACTTTTAATAAATTGACACTTACATGTCCCAGGGTCCAGCGATGTCGGCAGCAGATGACGAGCGATCGCTCATCTCTCTGCTGCCCCCGCCGCCATCCTCTGTCAGGGAATCAGGAAGTGAAGCATTGCGGCTTCACTGCCCGGTTCCCTACTGCGCATGTGCCAGTCGCGCTGCGCGTCTCTGCTGGTCTCCGCTGTGTCCTGGGAACTGTGTGTTTCCCAGAACACAACGGGGGGCGGGGCATCTGCTGCGGTCTGCGGGGATCTTGTCCTGGAAGTGGGTGCAGATACCTGGATTATCCAGGTAACTGCACCCCCCTCCCCCCTGAAAGGTGCTGATTGTGGCACCGGAGGGGGGGAGGGATCAGATGAGTGGAACTTCCACTTCAGGGTGGAGGACCGTTTTAATTGCCATGTTCTCTTTGCTAGATTCAGGTGCATGCAGGTGGTGTGTGCTGTGGATTACAACTATGCCAAATTGTTGGAAGGGCTTACTGCACCAGAATGTGTGACCTGAAGCAAGCTCTCGTTACTGCCCCCAGAGGCAGGTTGAGGCCAACTACTCCAGCTTAAAAGCGGGGGTCCTCCACAAAAACACATTTAATTATTTGTAATCCATGGCCAACTTCTGTAACGCTACACATCATTCCTCTTTAAGCTTTTAGAATACTTCTTTCACATAAGTTGTGCAGCATTGAGCTGGTACTGTAGAACTTGTACTGAACTCCACCAACACAGTAACCTGTAACCTTACTTCCAGTGATATTGATCCATATGTTTCACTTTGATACCAGGAAGCTCACTTTTATACCGTGCTTATTCTTCTCCCAAGGTGTCAATACATCTCCCGTGACTCCCAAGCTAGGTCTCTAGGATGCCCCATGTCCAATGGTCGGTCCTAGTATGTAAGGAATCAGTCACTAAGGAAGGTGCCTAAGCACCAAGAACTTTCACTACCAGGGCCTTTGTCACCCGTGCCATGTCACCCACTTCCCGCATGGCTGGCGGGTTAAGCACACGACACTATTACTGTAGTCTTTAGCAACAGCAATATAGCCTTCTCCTCCAGATAGCTTTTCTGTACTGCACCTTCACTAATTCCTCTCCATCCCGTTGTTAAGCCGTGTTCTTTGGATACACCATGAAGCACCCTTTTAAGTAATTTCAGACCAGGCTGGGTTAAATCCCAGTAGAACGTTCCTTTTTCTTGTAAAAGCGTCATCCATTACAGCATATAGCATGTTACATTTCCTTCTGCTTGTATTAGTCTCTATAACCTTTTCTAACTGTGGCACCCTCTGGTAGCCCTCTGCCCTATTAAGAAGAGACTGTCACCTCATCTCGCCCAGAAATTTGGTTTGCACTGTTGAAGAAAAAGGCCAAAAAACAACAAAAAAAAGCTAGGAGACACCTAAAACAAACCCAAGTAGTAAATGAAAACAATATTATTGCAGTTTGAAAGATAAATGTATTTAAAAAATGCCTCTCAGACATTGTCTGGCATATCAATGCCCCCTCACCCGCAAAGTACTCCATGTATTGGTTTCTGACCTTGCGGGCGCTTTGGGGGGGCAAGCCAGGACGGCCAGTTTCAAGTGTCATCAGGTTGGCAAGTTCCGGAAAGTCTGCCTCAGGCCCAACTGAGGCCACATAGTTTGGTGAGTATTTTTTTCAAAAATTGTGAAAAATGCAGCAGCAAAGCACTATATGGTTCCATTCCCGGAGTGATTTCTTGCCTCATGCAGGTATCCTGCCTGCTGATATAAGAGGTCAGCAAAGCCAACAGACGGTGAAAAATGTGGTCCGTCATCCTGAGATAATTCCTGAAATCATCAGGATTATTCTCCCGGATCTCACGAAGCAAAGGCATGTGCAGCGTACCTAGAGCGTTTGGCACCCGGGGCTGATCCTACATCTGGCACCCCCCCCCCCCCCCCCAACTTTTAAATGAAAAAACACCCACAATTTTTTTTCATTTTCTCAAGAATATTTATTGTATACAGCACACACCTGGATTCTGCAGCCTGTATACAGCACACACCTGGATTCTGCACCCAATATACAGCACACGCCTGGATTCTGCATCCTGTATACTGCACACGCCTGGATTCTGCACCCTGTATACAGCACATGCCTGGATTCTGCACCCTGTATACAGCACACGCCTGGATTCTGCACCCTGTATACAGCACGCGCCTGGATTCTGCACCCTGTATACAGCACGTGCCTGGATTCTGCACCCTGTATACAGCACGCGCCTGGATTCTGCACCCTGTATACAGCACGCGCCTGGATTCTGCACCCTGTATACAGCACGCGCCTGGATTCTGCACCCTGTATACAGCACGCGCCTGGATTCTGCACCCTGTATACAGCATGCGCCTGGATTCTGCACCCTATATATAGCCATATATCTGCATTCTGCACCCTATATATAGCACACGCCTGGACCCTGCACCCTGTATATAGCACATATCTGTATTCTGCACCCTGTATACAGCACATGCCTGGATTCTGCACCCTGTATATAGCACATATCTGCATTCTGCACCCTGTATACAACGATACAGCGTATGCCTGGATTCTGCACCCTGTATACAGCACACGCCTGGATTCTGCACCCTGTATACAGCACACGCCTGGATTCTGCACCCTGTATACAGCACGCGCCTGGATTCTGCACCCTGTATGCAGCACGCGCCTGGATTCTGCACCCTGTATACAGCACGCGCCTGGATTCTGCACCCTGTATACAGCACACGCCTGGATTCTGCACCCTGTATACAGCATGCGCCTGGATTCTGCACCCTATATATAGCCATATATCTGCATTCTGCACCCTATATATAGCACACACCTGGATCCTGCACCCTGTATATAGCACATATCTGTATTCTGCACCCTGTATACAGCACATGCCTGGATTCTGCACCCTGTATATAGCACATATCTGCATTCTGCACCCTGTATACAGCGATACAGCGTATGCCTGGATTCTGCACCCTGTATATAGCAAATATATGCATTCTGCACCCTGTATACAGCACACGCCTGCATTCTGCACCCTGTATATAGCACATAACTGCATTCTGAACCCCCCCCCCCCATCAGGTCAGCTACACTATATACATGGCAGGGGGACACAGCAATCACCCTGACCCCCCCCCCCTCAGACCAGCACAGGGCAGGGGTAGACGCACTCCTCCAGCCTCTTCTTACATCAACCCCCCCCCCCCCCCAATCAGGTCTGACAGCTACACAATACACATGGCAGGGGGAGGGAGTGGTGGACATTGCAATCACACTTCTGCAGGCTGCAGCCTCTTCTTACATCAATCCCCCCCCCTCCCCCCCGCTCACCACCTCCCCCCCGCTCACCACCTCAGGCTCTCAGTCTCGGCTAGGGAGGACTGTGGATTCACTGTGTGGAAGCAGCCGCCCCAGCGGAGAGAGATGACAGGCACACACAGGCAGCAGCAGTGGTGGGTGGAGGCGGAGCTAGCAGGAGGGAATACAGTCACTCACTGGACAGTCTGGACCAGTCCATTGCACCCGCGGCATTGGGGACTGTTCTAAAAAAAACTAAAGTGAAAATGAGCAACCAGAGACATTAGGGATGCCCTTGGGATGATCAGACGGTGTTACCCCAACTCGGGTGCGGAACGCACCCCCATAGCAAAGTCACTCGCACCCCCCGTCCCCTATTGGTACGCCCCTGGGCATGTGATGCTGTCATGCTGGAGCAACCAATACTTGCTCCATGAACTTCTCCTCACCCTGTTCATGGACTGGGCTTGGGTCAAAGCTAAAAGCCCAACACCAAGCCCCTGCACAGCATGAACTCTACGACGAGTACGTACACGCAACAGGGCTTCAAAACGGTCGGCTGGTCAGAATGGACTAGCAGAAAGCACCGATAAACAGCAAGGCCTGAAAGAACGAACTGAAAATCAGCAACCAGCGGACAATAAGCACTGGAAATCAAACAGTACTATCTAAAATAGCACGCAATGACAAACAAATGCAAACTGACTACACGCACTGATAAGCAGATACGCACCGACAAGCACAAACTGAAATGCAGTAAGGATCTGAAGCACAAGTCTGAAAATCGTGAATCGTCTCTAACCAAACTTCAACTAACACCCGATAAACATGAGATCAGCAGAAGGAGCCCAAAGGGTGCCACACGTGGTGCTGAACTTGGCTTTTATAGTCCCGTCGTGCGCGTTGTACGTCACCGCATTCTTGACAATCGGAAATTCCGAAAACTTGTGCGACCGTGTGTATGCAAGACAAGTTTGAGGCAACATCCGTCGGAACAAATCTGAGGGATTTTGTTGTCGGAATGTCCGACCGTGTGTACAGGGCATTAGACTACAAATCCCAGGGACCCTGGCAGTGTCCTGAAGGTTGCTGGGAGAGATGATAAAAGAAGCTGAGAAGACCGCGCATGCTCTCTTCTTCCTGGGCTTGACACAAGACGGACCTCTCTGTATGACAGAGAAAGAGAGGTCACAGCCTACCATGCAGAACGCTACTCCCATCACGAGACCTAAGAGGCTCAGTCCTATTACCCCCTGTTGGACATCCTG
The DNA here is from genome assembly GCF_037356315.1 of Lithobates pipiens. NCBI lineage: Eukaryota > Metazoa > Chordata > Amphibia > Anura > Ranidae > Lithobates > Lithobates pipiens. Next base: position 428,972,898 of record NW_027507903.1, read on the forward strand.
TTACTAGCATCACTTACAGCACATACCGACCGGTGTGGACGTGTGGGGAAAGTCACTACAGACGGCCTAGACAAATAATCCGTTGCCGGAGTGTTGCCATCTGTGTTCCTATCTGGAAGACCTCGGATCAACTTGGGTCGTTGGTGAGAGAGCAAGCTGGTCAATCTTTGTCTATTCACTACCGTCAATACAGAAGTGCGTACACATCTCTACCCAAAAACACTTTACTGCAGGGGTCGGAAACCTATGGCTCGCGAGCCAGATGTGGCTCTTTTGATGGCTGCGTCTGGCTCGCCGACAAATCTTTAATTAAAAAATATTAACGTTAAAAATAGGGGTGGGCTTTATGTTCAAGTCGAACATGAGTTAGACTCAAACATTGGCTGTTCGCCAGTTCACCGAACAATTTTGGGTGTTCGCGGCAAATTCGCAGGCCGCAGAATACCCTTTAAAAGTCTGTGGGAGAAATCAAAAGTGCTAATTTTAAAGGCTTATATGCATGGTATTGTCATAAAAAGTGTTTGGGGCCCTGTGTCCTGCCCCAGGGGACATGTATTGATGCAAAAAAATGTTTTAAAAATGGAAGTTTTTCCGGGAACAGTGATTTTAACCCCTTCCCGCCGAGCATACGCAGATCTGCGTACTCGGCTTCCGGGGGTATACCGGGTTGATGCCCGCACCAGCAGGCATCATCCCGGTACCGTTTTCTTCAGCAGGTGATTGGCTTTCCAGCCATAACAACCGATGCGGCTAAAAGCTGCTCGGCTGTTATGCCGGAGGAGCGGGAGGGGACGTCCCCCCCTCCCGCCGCTGTTACGATTCCGTGTGCGATGCCTCCGGCCGCTGGGGAGGAACTGGAACGAAGCCGTAATCGGCTTCGTTCCAGTCTCCTCATAGTAAACACGGAAGCGACGTCATGACGTCATTTCCCATTTACTCGGCTGCCAAAGGCGCCGGTTTTAAAAATATATACGGTATTCAGAATCACCGTTTTCGGCGATCTGAATACATTGAAGTGTAAATGAGGGGTGGGGGGTCTTTTAGACCCCCGATCCCTCCATAAAGAGTACCTGTCACCACCTATTACTGTCACAAGGGATGCTTACATTCCTTCTGACTGCAATAAAAGTGATCAATTTTTTTTTTTATTTAAAACAATTTAGAAATGTTTAAATAAATAAAATAAATAAAAAAATAAAAAAAAATTTTTTAAAGCGCCCGCCGTCCCCGCGAGCTCGCGAAGCAAAGAAAACGCATACAAAAGTCGCGCCCGCGTATGTAAACGGTGTTCAAATCACACATGTGAGGTATCGTCGCGATCGTCAGAGCGAGAGCAATAATTCTAGCACTAGACCTCCTCTGTAACGCTAACCTGGTAACTGTAAAAAAAAAATTAAGCGTCGCCTATTGAGATTTTTAGGTACCGTACTTTGTCGTCAATCCACAAGTGCGTGTGATTATAAAGTGTGACATGTTTGGTATCTATTTACTCGGCGTAACATTATCTTTCACATTATGCAAAAAAATTGGGCTAATTTTACTGTTTTTTTTTTAAATTAATGAAAGTGTCCCTTTTCCCAAAAAGTTGCGTTTAAAACACCGCTGCGCAAATACCGTGTGACATAAAATATTGCAACAATCGCCGTTTTATTCTCTAGAGTCTCTGCTAAAAAATATATATAATGTTTGGGGGTTCCAAGTAATTTTCTAGAAAAAAATATGGATTTTAACACCAAATGCCAAAAATAGGCTTAGTCATGAAAGGGTTAATAATGCTTAAAGTGAAACAATAAAAGTGTAATAGTCCTTTAAATTTTGTACCTGGGGGGTGTCTATAGTATGACTGTAAAGTGGCGTGTGTTTCCCGTGTTTAGAACAGTCTGACAGCAAAATTACATTTCTAAGGGAAAAAAAGTAATTTAAAACTACTTGCAGCTATAATTGTCAGTCCAACAATGCACGTGAAAGTTAATTGATAAAAACAGCATGGAATTTCCCCACTGGGGAACCCTAAACCAAAATGTAAAAAAATAATTGCGTGGCAGTCCCCCTGAATTCCATACCAGGCCCTTTAGGTCTGGTATGGATATTAAGGGGAACCCCGCGACAATTTTTTTTAAAAAATGGCGTGGGGTCCCCCCAAAAATCCATAACAGATCCTTATCCGAGCACGCAACCTGGCAGGCCACAGGAAAAGAGGGGGGCGAGAGCGTGGCCCCTCCTCCCCCCTGAACCATTTCAGGCCACATGCCCTCAACATTGGGAGGGTGCTTTGGGGTAGTGGCCCCCCCAAAGCACCTTGTCTCCATGTTGATGGGAGAAGGGCCTCATCCCCAAACTCTTGCCAGGTGGTTGTGGGGATCTGCGGACGGGGGGCTTATCGGAATCTGGAAGCCCCCTTTAACAAGGGGACCCCCAGATCCTGCCCCCCCTGTGTGAATTGGTAATGGGGTACCCCTACCATTTCACAAAAAAAAGTTTCAAAAGGGTTAAAAAACACAAGAGATGGTTTTTGACAAGTCCTTTTATTAATTTCTTCTTCTTTCCACTTCTTCCATCTTTTTTCTTCTGATCTTCCTTTGATGTTCTTCTTCTTCCTCCATCTTCTTCTTCTCCATCTTCTTCTTCCTCCGCTCTTCTTCTGCTTCTGCTCTGCTTCTTCTCCGCTTTGTCCGCACGATCCGCCTCAGTGGCAGTCTTCTGCTTTGTGACGCTTCTGTTCTTCTCACACTTCTTATATAACGGAGGGCGGGTCCACCTGGTGACCCCACCCCCTCTGACACACGGGGACTTCCCTATATTGTACCCCATTACCAATTCACATGGGGGGCGGGATCTGGGGGTTCCCTTGTTAAAGGGGGCTTCCAGATTCTGATAAGCTCCCCACCCGCAGACCCCCACAACCACTGGGCAAGGGTTTGTTCAGACCTGAAGGGTCTGGTATGGATTTTGTAGGGGACCCCACCCCATTTTTTTTTTCATTTTGGTTTGGGGTACCCCTGTGGGGAAATTTTGTGCCGTTTTTATCAATGAACTTTTATGTGTATTGTCGGACCAACAATTCATTGTAGCCGCGATTAGTTTTAAATTACTTTTTTTCCTTTAGAAATTTCATTTTGCTGTCAGACTGTTCTAAACATGGGAAACATGCGCCCCTTTACAGGCATACTATAGACACCCCCCAGGTAGGAAATTTAAAGGAATATTACACTTTTATTGTTTCACTTTAAGCATTATTAAAATCACTGCTCCCGCAAAAACGTCAGTTTTCAATACTTTTTTTTGTATTGTTACATGTCCCCTGGGGCAGGACCCAGGTCCCCAAACACTTTTTATGACAATACCATGCATATAAGCCTTTAAAATTTGTATTTTTGATTATTCATATTCGTATCACATAGACTTTACATTACTTTGCATGTTCGAACAAATTTTTTGCCTGTTCGCGTGTTCTGGATGTGAACCGAACGGGGGGTGTTCAGCTCATCCCTAGCAACAGCATAACAACGTTATTAAAAATAATTCAGCAGTGAATGTCACATTATCGTAGCATTGAATTGCCACTGCTTCTAATGCCATCACATAATGTCAGGAACTGAAAGCACATTTAAAACATTACACTTGCCATTGTTTCTGATATTACTTGAAAGTTTTCATTTAATAATAAAAAAGCTACCATCCTTAAAAATAATTCAGAGGTCATTAATGTTCGGCAACTTTGCCGTATTTCTTTGTTCTGAGATTTATCCCTTAACCACTTAAGGACCGCCTCACGCCGATGTACGTTGGCAGAATGGCATGGCTGGGCACAAGCATGTACTTGAACGTTGCTCTTTAAGTGCCCAGCCATGGGTCGGGAGCGCACCGCCGGCGGCGCGCTCCCAATCCGGTCCAGGACCGCCGGTCCAGGAGACCTGATCGCCGCTGGTGTCCCGCGATCGGGTCACAGAGCTGAAGAACGAGGAGAGGTCTGTGTAAACAAACCTCTCCCCGTGCTTCCTACTGTGGCTGTCACCGATCGTCTGTTTCTTTTTATAGGGAAAAGACGATCAGTGGCATCACATGCCAGGCCATGCCCCCTACAATAAAAAAACACATAATGTCATACATAACACCTACACTGCCCCCTAGTGGTTAACTCCTTCACTGCCAGTGCAATTTACATAGGAATCAATGCATTTAAATAGCACTGATTGCTGTATAAATGACGATGGTCCCAAAAATGTGTCAAAAATGTCCGATGTGTCCGCTATAATGTCGCAGTCACAATAAAAATCACTGATCGCCGCCATTACTAGTAAAAAAAAAATATTAATAAAAATGCTATAAAACTATCCCCTATTTTGTAAATGCTATAACTTTTGCGCAAACCAATCAATAATCGCTAATTGTGATTTTTTTTACCAAAAATATTTAGAAGAATACGTATTGGCCTAAACTGAGCAAAAAAAAATATTTTATATATTTTTTGGGGATATTTATTATAGCAAAAAGTAAAAAATATTGCATTTTTTTCAAAAATGTCGCTCTATTTTTGTTTATAGCTCAAAAAATAAAAACTGCAGAGGTGATCAAATACCATCAAAAGAAATCTATTTGTGGGAAAAAAAGGACGCCAATTTTGTTTGAGAGCCACGTCGCACAACCGCGCAATTGTCAGTTAAAGCGACGCAGTGCCGAATCGCAAAAAGGGCTTGGTCCTTTGGCTGCAAATTGGTCCGGGGCTTAAGTTAAAGAACACCCGATTGTTAAAAAAAAAAAAATCTGAGACTTATTGTACTTTAAAAGTGTTGGTCTTACATAAAATGCACACATTTACTTTTTAGTTTAGATTTAAATTTAGTTTTAAACATATTGTATGGTTCTCACAGAATTACATTTTAAAATATGTGGCGTTCATGGCTCTCTCAGCCAAAAAGGTTCCCGACCCCCTGCTTTACTGCATTGCTGGAACACTGTGCTCAGATGCCTTAGGCCTTCATGACTCGAAACCTATTGTTTCATCTACAACCAAATGGATTACAGTTAACAGGCTCCAACTAGCTAGCAAAGAATAACAGATCTGCAACGTGGAACTCTATTGCCATTACTTATAGTATAGTGTGTATATATATATATATATATATATATATGTATGTATATATATATATATATATATAATCTCTCTATCTCTATCCACACTTAGATGAAAGCTGAAGCATCCACTAGGAAGTGACTTTGAATATATAGTGTACACTTGTGTATATAACATTATCCATCATTTAACCATTGTTGTGTTAAAAGTTAAATATTTCAGAACCTTTATACTACTGAGTTGTTTGATTCTTGCTTTATAGTGTTAACAGGATCTCTGAACCTAGAGTGTCAGGTGGATTGGAAGGTTCACTTGGTCATGGCTGTGCAGATGAGCAGGAAATTCTCAGCAGTCCCCAGGGGGGTCTTGCTACATTTGGGGGGCTCGACTAGGATGCTATCTGCAGAAGGCCCCAGTCAACTTAGATCTAAGCCACAATCTGAGTGGGAAGCCGCCTCTATGGCTGCAGTGACTTGGGGTCAAGTTATGGGAACTCCAATAGACAGAAGCACCATCCTGGAGATCTCATGGAGTGAGCATACCGAGAGGGAGATCAGAAGGTGGCTGAGAGATTTAGTGCCAGGACACCAGGCTTTCCTGGTGGAAACTGAAGCCACCTCTGAGATGGATCAAGTCGGGGCACTAATAGAATGGCAGGAAGAAGTGCCAGTGTGTTTTCAGGAGGAAGAGATCAGCTTAACGGAGGAAGTGATGGCAAGGGTATCCCCCCTCCCCCAGAAGCGATAAAGGAGGGAATGAGAAGCCACCTCTGACAAAAGCCCCCAAGAAAAGTCCTGTGACTATGGGCATTGATTCTCAAGGGGCCAGCACCCCTCCACTCTCTTTCTACACAGATATAAGTCATCTGGTCAATAGCCTGGTAAAGAATTGGCCTAGGAACGCTAATCAAAGTTATCAAAGACTTAGGTTTTTCTCAGGGGAGTTGCCGATGCCCGTGGGAGAAGACAAGTTTGAAACCTGAATGAGTCAAGCTTTACAGGCTATGGAAGAGTGGAGTGTTTCAGAGGCTATGAAACAACCGCAACGTAGTGAAAACCTTCGAGGCCCAGCAGCCGACGTGATCCATAACCTAAGGATGGGCAAGGCAACTTGTGTTGTCATGGACTACATTGAGGCTTTGTGTGCTGTTTTTGGAAGAGTTCAAACAATCGCTGATCTGATGTAAAAGTTCAACCACACCCATCAACAGAGAAGGGAAAGTTTGTCCAAATACATCTCTCGGGTAGACCGGATGCTACACCAAATCATCCTCAAGAAAGGTCTTGACACCAAAGATGTTGATCAGACACAAATGGACCGGGTGCTTCATGAGCCTGGCCCAATCATCCTATTGTGTTGAAGTTGTTACTGAAAAGGACCCAGGAGATACCAACCTATCCTGAATTGATAAGAGATGTTCGAGAGGAAGAGGCTCTGCTGGAAGAAAAGAGTCGACGACAAAGAGATGTGAATCCTGATACTAGAAACAAAGAGAAAATGGTGGTCCACGCTATTCATGCTGATTCAGATGTGGCAGTGGAGCTGAATCTGAACCCAAGGGATCGACTCCCCCTCACATTCATAAATCAGCAGTAGTACTAGGGTCAACAGAACTGATGGCGCAGGTAGTACAGGCTCAGACTCAAATGTACCACGCACTGATGCGAGTAATGGAGACCCAAGCGAAAGTTCAGGAGCAGGGGACTCGGGCAAGTGAACTAAAACAGTACTCAGGACCAGAAAGGAGATGTGGAGAAGCTGGACATTTCCAAGCCAAGTGTCCCAAGGCGGGTGTCAGCCCTCAACTCCTCAATGAAGTCTTGTGAGTGTTACAGAAATTCCTTTTCCTCAGGCTGGCAGGAAACTTTGAGGGGCCTCAATGAGGGAACTAGTTGGGAGTCCCAAGGCAAGGCTGTGCTCCAAGGACAAGAAAAGAAATTGAACGAAAAACAAGAGGAGAGAACACAAAGCTGTCAATCCACTCGCTCGTGCTCAAGCACGACCCAAAATTAAAGTCCCCGGAAAATGGGAGAAGGGGACAGGAAATCAATGCACACCTTGCTAAATAAGCAGTTAAATTGCCTGATCCCAAGGAGGCCTGTTAGAGCACATACCTTAGAGGCACCTGGAGGGAACCTACCCAAGAGCTTAGTGGGGCCTTACACTATAGTATCAGTCCAAGTGGAGGGCATTTTATACATAAGCACTGTTGCATACTGGAGCTCAAGTAAGGCTGCTGTATCAAGACTTCCACCATAAGTACTTGAAACACATCCCTCTGTGTAAACACAGCGAGCTGGAAATTTGGGGAATTGGACATCAGAAGTGCCCTTACGATGGTTACATACCTATCATTAACATAACCTTAGACTCTGCTTTAGCATAAGACCATAGACAATCGACACTTTAGCAGTTTTATGCCCTTGACCTCCTGGAGCCGGCAGAAATTCTTTGTTGATAAGAACTAATACCAATTTAGTGAGAAGACTACTCACCCTCTTGGCTGTAGAAGGTGCCCCTGTTGGAAAAATCCATCCTAAGTTGAGGCAAGCATTTCAGAGGGTATTGCAAAAAAAAAAAAGCCACCGGCTGAAGGAGTGGGGAGGTTGTGGCGACTAGACACTCAAAGGGTGCTGCAGCCTGGAGATAGCCTGTCGCAAGTGGTCCTGGGACCAACCGGGTCCATACGTGGAGGTAGAAGCTGATCCCACAGAGGAGGAAGTCGGGATAGAGTTAGTTCCCAAAATGATATCCACTCGGCTCTGTTCCGGATTGGGGGATTAGTTCCTGTTAGTGTGCGGAACGTCACTAGTCACCCGATCAGCCTAAAGCCTTGAATGGTGATCAGGAAAGTGAGTGCTACTTCCCGGGGAGAGAAGAATGAAACAGTCTAAATGGGAGATGGAAGAAATACCACTGCTCACTGCCCAAGCCTCCGCCCTGTTTGGGAACAAAGGATTAAAGCTCAGATCGGTGGGAGAAGATGTTCTTAAAAAATTACTTTGATGTGGGCTGTGCTAAGAGTGCTCAGCATCATATAAGGATAAGCCATTTCCAGAAATGGCAAGACTGGTCTCCTTATGTGATTTGAAAGACCTTCGGGAACACTAGCTGAACTGAAAAGGTCAGGAGTGATTAAAGAGTCCCGAAGCCCTTACGCTTCCAGATGGTGGTGGTAAGAAAAAAGAATGGGTCGATTATTGAACCTTGAATCAAAGAACTATCCCTGATTTTATTACACAACCCCTCACATAGAAGAAGCCTTGCAGTGCTTATACAGGGCCAAATGATTCAGTGTGTTGGATTTGACGAGTGGGTACTATCATATCCCTATGCACCCAGAAGATCAGGAGAAGACTGACTTTTGATCAGATGCCTTAGGGACTGACCAGGGTGCCTACCACGTTCCAGCAACTGATATAGAATACAGTGGGTGATATGAACCTGATAGAAGTACTGGTTTATCTTGATGACATAATGTTTGGTTGAACTTTGGAAGAGCATGAGGCCCGATTTAAGAAGGTTTGCCAGCGATAACACGTAGATGGGTTGAATTCCACCAGAACTCTGTCGCCTACTTAGGGCATGTGGTATCCGCAGAAGGGATAGCCACTGACCCACAAAAACTGGAGGTTTCTTGGCCTCAGCCCACCAGCATCAGCGAGTTGAGATAGTTTTTGGGTTTCTGTTCTTACTACAGACGGTTTGTGAAGAACTTCTCTCAGACTGCTCGGCCATTGAACAAGATATTACAGAAGCAAACAGATAGAGAACAGAAAACCCCTGAAAGGACGAGGCAGAAGGCCAAAGCAATCTATCCAGGACCAGTGAAGTGTGAGAGGTCCTTTGAGAGGCTGAAGGGGAGCTTGTTCGAAGTTCGGGTGCTGGCCTGCTCTGGCCTCTCGAAGCCTGACGAATTACATGTAGATGCCAGTAGAGACAATATTGGGAGTGTTGTATCAAGAATCAGAAGGGAAGCTCTGCCTAGTAACATGTGAGTCGCAGTCTCCCCCCCGAGAAGAATTATCCGGTACACAAGTTGGAGGAGTTCCTGGCCCTCAAGTGGGCTGTAGTGGACAAACTTTGAGACTACATGTATGGAACCACCCTTGTGGTGAAAAGGATAAAAATCCCCAGACCTATTTGTTATCCTCTGTCAAGCTGGATGGCACTTGGCAACGGTGGCTAGCCGCCCTATCGGAGTTCCAATTCAGTTTAAAATATCGGCCAGGAGTAGAAAACGGATGCTGATGCTCTTTCCCGAAGACCACACTTCACCCATAATGATCAGAGAAGTTGGGTTAATTTACCTCCTGAAGGAGTACAAGCAGTGTGTTGCTCTCTTTCTCTCTCTATTCATAGATGCAGACTTGGACTCATTTAACTTTTTCCTGCAAGCCTCTGGGCTCAAGCACATGCTCAGAGGGGTATGATTTTTTTTACTCGCTCCTGCCATCTGGTGTTGAGTGACCACGCCTGGTGAAACAGCAGTGGCTGGGCATGTAAGCAGTCACCAGTCGACTAGTCTTCCTATCAGTGGTGGCCCATAATGCAGGGCTCAGGGGCACCGTACCCTAATCCATGTGTCCGACCCCATAATCTACATGCGCCGGATGCATGGATTTAAATGGGGTGTGTTTTTATTTTTATTTTTTAGCACCTGATTAGAGCCAGAGGCTCTAATAGGCTTCAAAAATGGGTGAGCGCTACGCACTGAGCACATCCACTTGAGTGACAATAGCGAATTAATATTCACTATTTTTTTCTTGCTTCTCCTCCCAGCCAATCAGGAAGCATCTTGAGAGACCCAATTGGTCAGGGAGTCTTAGGACTATCAATGATAATCATGTCTCAGGACACACTGGCCAATCGTGTCTCGGGACACTTCCTGTTCAGTCCAGAAGAGAACGGAGAGGAGAATGGGCCGGCTCTTTATTCTCCCACCTCCTACCTCCTAAGGGGATGTCATATGCCCAGAGACGCAGGCACCAGCCAGACACAGGTAGGCACCAGTGGGTGACCCTTTGTTGTTCAGTTTGGGAACAGCTAGGTAGATGGTGGTAGTCTCTAGCGGGCTGGGGCACTACAGGGCTTAGTAAGGTGTCACTGGGTATGCACACTGGCGGGTTGAGTATACTTTTTTTTTTCTCACAGCCATGGGCCCCTGCATTTGTCTTGGCAGACCAAGCCTTCTAAATAACCAAAGCCCACTCCCAGAAAGCAGTGTGCAAAATGTGCTACCAAGATGCCCTTGGAATACACAGAGCCACTATGCCAAGTGTGCATCGACAGACTGGTTAACTAAAACAGATGCAATCTACACAAAAATCGTTGGATCCGTGAGAGAGGATATGGCCCCTACCTTTTTAAGGATGTTAAAAAAATTATTGCAGAGGAGGTTAAACCTCCAACAAGTTCCTCTCCCATAGCCTCACCAAGATAAGTCGCCTCAGGGTCGCAGGAGACAGCCAGGGAAAGAGCGGGTAGCAGAACAGTTAGCGTAATAGCCACCGACAACTCAGATTCGGAGCAGGAGAATGGGGGAGAAGAGAAAAAGGGGCCCAAGTACAAATTGTCCCTAGAAGATGTAGAGGACTTACTTGGTGCCATATTTGAGACTTTGGAGATTGAGGAAGAAAAAGAACTTCCATCAAAACATGACCTGATGTATCGAGGTCTTAGGAAGAAAAAGTCCAAACTATTCCCGGTCCACCAGGTGATGTCGGGTGTCGTGAGGAATGAGTGGGGCAGACCCAGAAAAGAAGCCCTTTGTGGCTAGGCATAAGAAGCTGTTCCCTTTGAGTGACGATCCACAGGACGTGTGGAATAAAAATCCTAAAGTGGATGCGCCCAGTGGCGGCTGGTGAAGTTTTAGGATGGGGGCACTAGACTCCGCCCTTCCTTTTGACACATCCCACTTGGTGAAAATGGGCGTGGTTTGAGCAAAATAGTGGGCGTGGCTCTAAGGTGGTGTGGTTAGCGTCTGAAATGAACGAGGGATGGAGGGAGAGGGAGAGAGGAATGAAGGGACAGCAGGCGCAGATCCTACATAACAATTGAAATGTGTATTCTAGAAAGTTTAACAATCAGCAGATAAAAATACTCCAAACACCTGGTGTTAGCACTTCAATCATCCCAAAACCATGGTTGTTATTGTGTCAGGATGATTGAAGCGCAATATTTCTATTATTACATTGTAATATAAAATTAAATCATTCAACTCACCATAATGCAGAATCAGTGGGAGCCCTGAGCGTGTCACTACCTACGTCGCCTGCCACCAGATGCCATCAGGTGTCCCCAGCAGAGTCCGTCCTTACATCAGGTGCCCCAGCAGAGTCCCTCCTTACATGCAGCCTGTGTGACATCAAATGTAGCCTTTGTCACATCAAATGCAGCTTTTGTCACATAAAATGCAGCCTCTGTCCCCCCAAATGCAGCCTCTGTCCCCCCAATGCAGCCCCTGCTCCCCCAATGCAGCCTCTGTCCCCCACCAATGCAGCCTCTGCTACCCAAATGCAGCCTCTGCCCCCCCCAAAAAAAATGCAGCCTCTGTCCCCCCAATGCAGCCTCTGTCCCCCCCAAATGCAGCCTCTGCCCCCCCCAATGCAGCCTCTGTCCCTCCAAATGCAGCCTGCCTGTGTCCCATTAAATGCAGCCTTTGCCCCCCCAATGCAGCCTGTGCCCCCCCAAATGCAGCCTGTGTCCCCCCCACAAATGCAGCCTGCCTGTGTCCCATTAAATGCAGTGTCTGTCACTTCAATCAAACCCCCCCAGCGGTATTTACCTTGCTGTCATCCTCTCCTGCGGTGTCTCCTTCCACTGCATACTGCTTACATAAGTACTGCATACTTCCTGGTTCCTCTCCCAGGAGCAATGGGAAAGAGAGACAGGAAGTGACATCTAACTGAGGTCCGATGTCAATCAAATCTGAAGCGCCGAGTAGCTTCCGCCCGGCGCTCTGTAGTATATATTACTATGGCTGGGTGGAAGCTACTCGCGCTTCAGAAAACGCGGCAAGGTGGGCAAAACGTCTGCCAAATGAAGTGCCACATCTGCAATCTCATGATTGCATAGACGTGGCGCTTCCCATAAGGGCACTATGTCCGGCCTCGCACTGTGTCCGGCGTCCGAACACAGTGCACTTAAGGAACTTTTTTTGTATTTTTTTTTTTAAAGGGCCAGTATTAAAAAAAAAATTACATTTATTTTTCTTTTTTTTGTGGCTGCCTATTTGCATCACCAAAAAACACTCAGGTGAATTGTTTCTTCTCACTAAACCTGCAAGACCGGCCACTAGAGATAGATGCACTCCAAAACCCATGGAATTTCAATATGTGCTGATTCCTCAGGTGGTGAAGAAACTCCTACAAGAGCGAACAAAGCTTGTACTGATAGCACCATATTGCCACAAGAGAGCCTGGTTCTCTCAGCTCCTCAGTCTCTCAGCAGAAGAGCCGTGGCTTCTTCCCCACAGGGATGACCTGATGTGTCAGGGACCCCTAACAGGCCTAAGACAAGAAAGCTTCAAATGGGTGGCCTGGTTACTGAGGAAGACATCTTGAGATCAAAAGGACTCTCAGATAAAGTGGTGGCAATGCTTCTGAGCTCTAGTAAGCAAAACACCAGGGCCATCTACAGAAAGACCTGGAGAAATTTTAACAGCTGGTGCACTGAGAATAACAGACAAAAGATGGATACATCGACTATTCTTGAGTTCCTACAGCAGGGTGCTGATAAAAGTCTAGCGCTCAGTACACAGAAGGTCCAGATAGCAGTGCTGTCGGTGTATCCAGAACGGGCAATGCAAGAAGACCCGTTGGTCTCTCGCTTTTGCAGAAAAAATACAGACCACCCAAGACACAAATGTCCCAATCTGTCGGTGGTACTGAGGGGGGCTCATCAAAAATCCCTACAAGAAACAACTTTACGCCAGCTGACATTCAAAACCGCTTTCCTCGTGGCTATCACTACAGCACGTAGGATAGGAGAAATCCAGGCTGTCTGTCAGAGCCTTTTCTAAAAATTCATGATGATAGAACTGTCCTTCAAACAAATCCAGGATTTACACCAAAAGTGACGTCAACTTTTCAGAAATCCCAGGATATAGTACTACCTTCATTTTGTAATTCACCAACCAACAGCAAAGGACAAGAACTAAAGTAATTGTAATGGTAAATAAAAAGAAAAAAAAAACATATCATACTTACCTCAACTCTACAGGTTCGTTGGCCCCAAACCTGCTCTTCTGAGGTCCCCCAGCGGCTCCTCCCCATATCTGTTAACCCTTGCAGGCGCGCTCCCGAGTCCAGCATTCAACATCCATAGAGTCTGAATGCAGTATTCGGCCCCGCCCCCAGCGCTCACGTCATTGGATTTGATTGACAGCAGTGGGAGCCAATGGCTGTGCTGCTATCAATCTATCCAATCAAGAGCCGAGAACCCTGAGAAGAGAGACAGCATGTCCCCGTTGGTCAAGTTCGAGGGTTTAGTTAAGTAAAACAAGGGGCTGGGGGGGGGTCGATCAGTGACAGGTATTTTTTCAACTTAATGCATAGGATGCATAAAGGTGAAAAAACACAAAGGTTTACAGCCCCTTAAGCCTTCTAGATGTTAGAAGATGTCTCCTTCGGTATCTAGAAGTCACCGTTTCGTATGAATCGAAAATTTGTACGAATTTCCGAGAATTCGTACATTCAGAAGCATCCAAATTACAAATTTCTATGCTTCCGAATTGTATACGAAATAAAAAATTTTGTTGAGGAATTTCGGATCCAAATTCTTTTACAGAAACTTGACTGGTGTTTTGTTGACCAATCAGAGGTTTTCTTCTGCTGTCAAATGAGGTTTGGGAAAATTACCTTTTTTAATATGAGAGTGGGAGACTGCTACTGGGCGATGGGAGAATCAGAATCGGACAAAATAAGAATGTACGTTAATATCGTTTTATCATTGTCATAATAATTACAATTATTCGTTATGATGAAGTTAAAAACCCAGGAAGTCAGCAAAGCACAGGGAGGGTGGGAGCCCCTCATAATGAACACAGCAGGGGTACAGCCCCAGGAGGAAGTCAGCACAGCACAGGGATGGTGGGAGCCCCTCATAATGAGCACAGCACATGGATGGTGGGAGCCCCTCATAATGTGCATAATGAGCCGACGACTGCCTTGTTGAGATATTTTTTGCTTTTTAAATTAATCATAACGAACGTTCGTAATTGTTCCAAAAAGTTAATGAACGAAAATTCATATTTCGTATGAATCCAAATAGAATTTCGGACATGTCTGTTTGTCCTGTATGCTGGCAAACAAGCATCCAAGAAAACGCCAACCAGATGGAACAAGGCAGCTATATTGGAATGCTTCAGAGTTATGGAGATAACACTGCCAAAAGATCTAAGGGCTCATTCAACAAGGGTTTCAGCAGCCTCATGGGCAGAGGAGGCAGGAGCCACTCCGGAGCAAATTTGCAGGGCAGCAACTTGGTCAAGATTCTCGACCTTTGTTCAGCAATACAGGCTGGATCTGATATCCAGCCGGGACCAGATTTTTGGTAGGAAAGTCCTCCAAGCCATTGTCCCACCCTAATCTTGTGAGTACCAGGTTATCCTCTCAAGGGCTGGCCTGGAAGACAACTGGGGGAAGAGCAGAGTTAGTTCTTACTGGTAACTCTGTTTCTAGTAGTCTTCCAGGGCAGCATGATACCACCCTAATATCTAACCTTGTGGGGTTGTGTTGTGTTTTTTATGTCTTTCAGATTCCCACCTTCGGTTCTCTTGGATGACTGACCAGGGACCTGAGGGACCACCTTTTAAAAAAATGAATGCCAATGTGTTTCCTGTGTGTGAGGAGGAGCTCCATCTCTCAAGGGCTGCCCTGGAAGACTACTGGAAACAGAGTTACCAGTAAGAACTTACTCTTCTTTTTCTTCCAAGCCCCAGTCACTAAACAGAGTGCTGTCCAGACTGCCACGCCTAATGTGTGCATGCAGCTATTGGCTCATTTATAGCAGAGACTTTTCCTGTGACTTTCATATGAAACAGGTCATGGGGTCGCCACCCACCTGAATTTCCAGAAACTGCTACCAGCAGCAGCAGCAGCAAATATTCATTTGTACCTACCGATTACTGAGAGTCTCATGTGCTGCCACCTAGTGACCTAATTAGGAATTTGCTCCTAGTGGTTCCTGTATTAGATAATAGAGTCATTACTAGTTGTTATATACATTAGGCATAGCTCTTTTCTTTCATCCTGTTTAAACAGTTAATCCTATTTTGTATTTATCCAGTAAAACTTTCAGTTGAAAACACTGTCCCAGATCTTTTGGCTGATCGTGTATCCTGTTACACTACAATGCTATATGTTTTCACTTTCTGTATGTTTTGATGCATCTCAGTGTTGCTGCTCTCCTGTAGTATATTTGCACATGTCTACCTGCATGCACTCATAGCATTTCTCAGGTTGGGTTTCTTGACGGTGACAACAGTGGACTGTCTGCATAATGTGTGTTTAAAATAACCACTTTTTTGTCTCCATCAGAAGCCTTTATGGCAGGGAGAATAATTGGGGGACAGAGCATTGTCACTCCAAAACAGAAAGTGCCTAAATGGATATTCATGACAGGATCACAATGCATAGTTTTAATGAAAGTTGCAAATTTAAAAATATTGAAAGCAACTAATGAAATTCCTTTTAACATTTTTAAGTGTATATTATATAATAGTGATTATGTTTACATATATAGTACTTACAAACATGGTGGCTACGTTCTACATGGCTGTGCTATAGCAGCCACTACTACCAAGGTATTAAAACAGTAGACTGCTTGGTCCATCTTCATTCTTATGTCACCCAAGGCAAAATACAGCTAGAAATGATAGAATGAATTTCTCTCTCTTACATACACATAGATCCCTGCTGGTGGCACTATGGTTCACCATTCACATAATCAGGATAATTGCTGTCAGAACAGGTATCAGTCACTCTTCATGTCTTTTCTGAGCCTGTGGTGCCTCAGTCCAGGGTCATTAGTGGAGTTAAGGCATAGAGGATGAACTGTTCAAGAAAATTGCTGCAGAGAAATAGCGCAGAGACAATGAGTGAGGGAACCTGTGTGATTTTCTGTTCCTCATCAGCCAATTTAATGAAAATTAAACAAAGATCACTGACTCAGAGAATGGAGTTCCATCTACATGATCCCTGGAATATGATCAAGTTAATTGAAAAGAGTGCAGAAAAAAATTCAATTATCTAGAAATGAATTTGTAAGCAAATATGATTTCTCTTAAGCACTAAATAGTTTAATTTTCTGGGATCTCCAGACAGAGTGAAATTTTTTTTTTAACAATGTATAAATGATTTGACGAAAGGGGACCAAAAAAAAAACGCACTTATTTCTGACTGGTTACCTGCAGAAAAAAAAACTGATGGCACAGCAACCCAACACATTATACAGAAACTGAAGATGTGAATGAGTCCTGAATGTTTGTGCACTTATTTTTTCACCAAGGAAACAGCTAAACATACAGGTGAAATACATATATGCACATCTTTTTCTGTGCATTTTTATTTTTTCTGGCACTGGTCCTGTACTGAGTGATTCTCTTCCTTTATGAGCTACTAAGCATCCTATTGGTTGCTTAACAACTCCATCACTCAGTGGGAGAGCATAGTTGGCAAGTGTCTCGGATTCTGCCTGGACAGTCCTGGGATTTTGGACCCTGTTCTGCAGTTTCAATGTCTCACAGACTGTTCTGAAGGACCCAGGACACTTGGACTTTGTAGAGTGACAATAGGGTGCCAGGCACTAGAACTTTCTCTGCATTCCAGCACCCATCACTGATTCATGGATACTGTGTAATCTCAACCCCAAAAAACAACTATAATCCTGGCCAAATATTGTCATAGAGAGAAGGAGGGACTTGGGAACTTAGGATACCCAAAAATAGCAAAAATATCCTCTTGCCATTTAGTAGCAGCTAAATTGATAGTGGCCCATTGAAAACAGCCTTGTAGTGGTAATAATAATTGGCCCTTTGATCCCATGTGGGCAGTCACAGGTACATTAAAGTGTTGTGCAAAGAGGTGTCCATGTAATGTCCACAAGTAGCAGCTGCTCCCAAGCTCTCGAACGCTTTTCAGCATGGGAGACTTTTCTGAAGATGTTTTGTACAGACAGCTAGCTACCTTCCTGTTCTAGTTTTCCTGGAAATGCTCCATACAGGTAGCTACCTTCCTGTTTTAGCCCTGTCCTGGTTTATGAGTGGTTTATCAGAATAGTTAATGAACCAAATCAAATAACAAGTAACTGTAACATCTAACAGTTTTCTAAACAGGTGCAAAATTAGAAGCAATCATTTCCAAACAGTTTCAGGATAGCAAAAATAATACACTGCAGAATAATACAAAAGTATGAAATCTGCACAAATATGGGTTATACACAGAATGTCACTGAAGCTCAATCAGTGGCTGCATAGCAGAGTCTCTATAAGGCCTCATGCATGCTGGACGTTTAATCCTGGTGCATGAGTCTTCTGCATTTAGCTGCGGCAAGAGGGCACAGGGGCACCATCCAGCCCTGCTGCCGGCAGATGGCCAAACTGACAGCTCCTGTGGCTAGAATGTGTATCTAGCACTACTTAATACTAGGGATGGGCCGAACGACCCCTTGTTTGGTTCACACCAGAATTTTAGAACATCGCAAAAGTTCGGAACTGAATCACAAACCCCACTGAAGTCTATGGGACCCGGAATTTAAAAATCAAAAGTGCCCATTTTGAAGGCTTATATGCAAGTAATTTGGCATACAATAGTTATGGGATTCCAGGTACTGCCCTGGGGGAAATAAGTTTGTAAACATTTTTAGATGAGCAGTTATTTACTAATGCTTAAAGTGACAGCATAAAAATGAGAAATAACAAAAATGAAAAATTCATTTCAATATAGTGCCTGGGGGGTCCCCTTAGTCTACCTGTAAAGTGACACATCTGCACTGTGTATAGAAGCTACTGCAGCAATAATTGCATTTATAAAGCCAAAAAAATGACAATTTCCCAGTGAGCTTCCTTTATTTTGTACCCAATGGTTTGGGAAGCCAGTCTGTATGATGAGGCCACAATGTAGTGAACTGGGATCTTTTGGATAAATGTTGGTGCCTTTTCCGTAGACTTTAGATAGGAGTAACAGGTGTGGAAAGACTTAGACTTACTGGTGACGGTATTGCTAAGAGTCTTCAGGACAACCCCGGAGAGAGTGTAGCTCCACCTTCTTCTCAGGAAACACATGCTAGCTTTTAAAAACTCCTCCTCTTCCACCATGGCTTCAGTTATTGTGGTCTTCCAACAACTGGAAAACAAAGCACATAAAGAAACACACAACCATGATAGATACTTAATACTACTATTAAGATTAACCTAGGGAGGGAAGTAACGGTTGTCCTGAAAAGCTCTTATGCCGCGTACACACGAGCAGACTTTTCAACATCCAAAGTCCGACGGACTGATTCCGTCAGACTATTCGATCGTGTGTGGGCTGCAACGGACTTTTGATTCGCAAAAGTCTGACGGACTTTAGAAATGGAACATGCTTCAAATTTTTCCGACGGAACTCCGCCGTACCCGGTCCCTCCGAAAAATTCGCTCGTGTGTATGCTATTCCGACGGACTAAAACCGACGCTAGGGCAGCTATTGGCTACTGGCTATGAACTTCCTTATTCGAGTCCAGTCGTACGTCATCACGTTCGAATCCGTCGGAGTTTAGTGTGATTGTGTGTGGCCAAGTCCGCTCAGTCGAAAAGTCCGTCAGAACTCTGTCGGAACTCCGGCAGAACTCCGGCAGAACTCCTTCGGAAGTCTGTCGGACATAAGTCCTCTCGTGTGTACGGGGCTTTAGAAATACCATCACGGTAAGTCTAACTAAGTCTTTCTCAAATCGCCTTTCAGGACAACCCGGAGAGGATAACCGAGAAACTTACCCTAGGGTGGGACTACTGCCTGCAGTACCTTCCTGCCAAAGGCCTGATCTGCAGCAGACAGTAAATCCAGACGGTAGTGCCGGAGAAAAGTCGAATAACTGGACCAGGTGGCAGCCTTGCAAATCTGTTCAGGTGTCGCACCGGCCCTTTCAGCCCAGGAAACTGCCGTAGATCTAGTAGAATGAGCAGCAAAACCTGAGGGAGGTATTTCTCCTTTTGCTTTATAGGCTTCTGCTATAGCCAGCTTAAGCCATCTACCCAGTGTACTTTTTGAAGCTTTCTCTACCTTGCGTGGGCCTGGGAAGACCACAAAGAGGGCGTTTGACTTTCTAAACTCCTTGGTCACCTTGAGAAACTGTAGCAAACATCTTCTCATGTCCAATGTGTGGAAAGCCTCTTCCCCTGGATTAGCTGGAGTCGCAGAAAAGGTGGGCAAGACTATTTCTTGCGACCTATAAAAGGCTGAAGACACTTTACGTAGGAATGTCGGGTCTGTCTGAAGGACCACCCTGTCTGCAAATACTCTTAAAAAAGGTTCTGTAACCGCCAAAGCCTGTAGCTCACTGATTCTTCTCACGGAGGTGATGGCCACCAGAACAAACGTTTTGAGAACCAGATTCTGTAGTGAAGCTACTAGTAAGGGTTCAAACGGAGCTCCCGAGAGACCCTGCAAAACCTCGAGTGAGAGCCCTAAAAAATCTAGAAATTAACGTTTTTTTTTTATAACGTCTTTTCAAAGAAAACTGATAAAGCCGCCACCTGAGTCTTCAGGGTGCTGGCTGCCAGACCCTTCTCTATTCCCTCATGGAGAAATTCAAGAACGGACACCACACTCCTGACTTGGAGGCCCTTGGACGCACACCAGGAATTACATTTTTTCCAGACTTTCATCTAAATTGCCTGCGTGACTTCTTTTCTGCTAGACAGCAGGGTCTTTACTACCTTGTCTGAAAGTCCCTTTGATTTCAAGAGGTCTTCCTCAGGAACCAGGCAGTTAACTGCAGAAACTCCACTTCCGGATGGTTTACTGCCCCCAGGGATAGCAGATCCTTCCTGGACGGTAATTTCCATGGGGGTTCCGTGGCTGGATTTAGTAGCTCCGCGAAACCAAGGTCTTTTTGGCCAAAACGGAGTGATTATGATCAGATCTGTGTTTTCCTCTCTGAATTTTCTTATGACCATCAGAGAGAAGGGGGGAAAGCGTAACACAGTTGGTAATGCCAAGGTGGGCAAACGCATCTATGCCTACTGCTTCGTCCCCTCAGTGAAGAGAAAAGAATTGGCTTACTTTTGAATTTTGTTGACTGGCAAATAGGTCTATTTGCGGAAGACTCCAAGTCTTGGAAATCATTAGAAAGACTTCCTGATTCGG
Organism: Lithobates pipiens; assembly: GCF_037356315.1. NCBI lineage: Eukaryota > Metazoa > Chordata > Amphibia > Anura > Ranidae > Lithobates > Lithobates pipiens. The sequence goes on from NW_027507903.1 coordinate 428,993,319, forward strand.
ACTCCACTTCGCTTCTATCAGCTTCCACTATTACGATTAGAAGATCTGTCAACAGATTCTGACAACCTTTCAGGTGAACTGCCGATAATGAAGCCGTGTTCTGCTCTGCCCAGGACAGCAAGAAGCTGGCCAACTCCACCAGACCTTTGCTCCAGGTTCCCCCCTGCTTCATTATATAGGTTACTGCAGTTGTGTTATCTGACAACACCTGAACATGATAACCCCTTAAAACCTGCTGAAAGGCCAACACACCCAGAAAAATTGCCTTCGGCTCTCTCCAGTTTGAAGACTTTTGGGCCTCCGCCTTGGACCAGACCCCCTGAGAAGTCTGACCGTCCAGGTGGGCCCCCCAACTCCAGGCGCTTGTGTCCATTGTTAGAAGCTTGTCCAAGGGAAAAGCCCAAGAAAGGCCCCTTGTTAGATTTACTGGATCTCTCCACCACCAGAGAGCCCTTTTTGTCTTTGCAGAAATCTTTATCTGCTTCTCTATGGGATCTTGATAGGACCAATTGTGCAGAATGTTCATCTAAAGGGGTCTGGAGTGTAACCTGGCCCATTGAATGGCAGGGATCGCTGCTGTAAGTAGACCCAGCACTGCCATGGCTGACCCGATTGTCACTGGCTGGTTGCTCTGAATCTGTTTTACTGCTGATTGTATTTTTTCTTTCTTTTCCAGTGGCAGAAAAACTTTCTGGAGTACTGAGTTTATGGTATAGCCCAAAAACTTCATATCCTGTGAGGGTACCAGATTTGACTTCTCCAAGTTCAGAAGCCACCCTAGACCTATGAGGTGAGACTGGGACGCTTGGAGATTTACTAAGACCTGCTCCTTGGAATCCACAAAAAAGATTGTCCAAATAAGGGACGACTGAAATCCCCTTCATCTTCAGGGGTTCCAGGGCCTCCGCCTTAATTTTTGTAAAGATCCTGGGGGAGAACGAGAGTCCGAAAGGCAGAGCCCTGAATTGGAGGTGCCATACTGAACACCCTAGATCCACTGCCAGGCGTAAAAACTGTTAGGAAGCCTGGTGTATCGGTACATGGAGATAAGCATCCCTTAAATCCAGGGATGCCATGAAACAGCCTGGGGTCAGCAACTTCGTGATGGAAAAAATCATATCCATCCTAAAGTGTTTGTACCGTATTGACCTGTTCAGAATTTTCAGGTTCAAAATAAAACGGTACTTCCCTGAGGGTTTCCTCACTAGAAAAATATGGGAATAGAAGCCCCTGCCCTCCTGATTTTCAGGGACCTGTATCATGACTTCTTGCTGGATCAGCTCCTGTAATAGGCACATCATTGCATAAGCCTTCTCCCGATTCCTTGGTAGGGCTGTTATGTAAAACCTGCTCGGGGGTGGCTCTGAAAACTCCAGCCTGTAACCCTGAGCAAAAAAGTTTTTCACAAACAGATATCGAGTCCCACTGCATGTGAAAAGCTGACAATCTCCCCCCTACTGGGGTAAGATTGTCACTTACTTTTGGAGCCCTGTTCTGGGGGAGATCTAAAAATAACTCCGCCCATAACCAACCACCTCAGGCACATGTGAGACCCCTAAACCATCCCAAGGGACGTCACCTCTGACCTTGCAGTGACAGGCCCCCAACAGGGGGGTAACAACAACAACAACCCAAACAAAAGCCCATAAGGTAGTGAAGAAAGGCACCACTGCACCCCACCTACCTGAGCTGGACTGGTGCTCAGGGCGCCTGCCTCCGCCATAGCTGTCTTGCCCTCGTCCATTCCGCCGAGTAGAACAGCCTTTCTGCAATTCATTTTTTTTTATTTCCCGGCCGCCGCTTCATCAGCTCTGGCTGGAACCGGAAGCGCTGGTCACCTGACCCACCCCCTGGTCCCTGCCTTCCAGGCGCTTGGAACCACAGCGCCACACCCCCCTCAGAGCACCTTGCGTCACCAGAAATGACGCACTGGCCGGCTGGGACCTGGATCCGAAAACAGGGACATGCCGCCGACCTGCAGTGGCCCCCACCAGCTACAGAGCCCTCTCTGTGCTAACCCCGCAGACTCCAGGCACAAGACGCTGGCCCTCTGAAGGTCCTCACTCCCCTGAGATGGCGGGATCGGGAACACCAGACCACCCCCTACCCCTGGGGGGGCTGCTGGCTGGCCACAGAACAACCAACAACCACCGGTAAGCCTGCTCCACCACCCGGAGAGCATGTAGCTTCCCTGGTTCCAGGCACATGCTTCCACCATGGAGGAAACACAATAACGTAAGCCATGGTGGAAGAGGAGGAGTTTTTAAACTGGCATGTGTTTCCTGAGAAGAACAACCAATAGTGATCCTTCTCCTTGATGCCACATATTCTTGGGTCCTTTCTCAGGCTTAGAAGCATGAGGGAGCCCATGTACAGACTCCCCCGGGGTCACTTAGGATTACAGTATCTGGAACTGACTCCTCCCAGCCACGTACTACTCCAAAGGTTCTGGGGATGGAAAATCATCTCTTAAGGTTTGACGTATATCTAATGCTTCAATGCCTTCAAAACTGCCCTAATCCTCCTCTCCTTTCTGTGTTCTGTGGCATGGGAATGTAGGAAAATGGTGTTTGCATAAAGTGGGTGTCAAGGATGTCCCGGTAATCCAGCGGTATATGGAAGACCTGCCTGTAGAATCCCTATCCTAAGAGCTAACCGGTACACAAGGGTGCGCGTTAGCGTGAACGGGCGCACGCGGGTGCGCGATGGCGCGAACGGGCGCACGTGGGTGCGTGATGGCGCGAGCGGGTGCGCGATGATGCGAACAGGTGCACGTGGACGCACGCGGGTGCACGCAGACACGCCATTTGACTGTTTTTGGTGCCCAGAAGGCTATTTAAGGAAATCTGTCACTGTGCCTCCTTGCTGTCCAGTCTACAGTGTTTCCTGTGATCCTGCTACCTGTTACCAGTTGACTTGATTCCTGTCTACCCGGCCTGCTACTGACGACGTCTGTTTGCTGCCTTCCTCCGACCCCGGCCTGCCTGACTACGCTTCTGCCTCTTCCTTTGGATTGATTGCCTCCCGCCTGTTATCGACCCGGCCTGTACCTCGACTACCCTTCTGCCTCTGCGTGGTACCTGCTCTGCCCACTGGTATTGATCCGGCCTGTCTGACCCTGCCTGTGTTCCTGCCTGACCTCTGAGTACCTTCCTGCTACCTGCTGTTCCAGCCTCCTGCCGTACTACAGGACACCTCCTCGCTATCAGCTGTTTCAAAGTTCCTGTCAAACCCAGGCATCTCCATACTTACGCTGTTCCAGTGTTCCTGCCAAGTTTCTGTGCACCACTTCGCAGCCTGCAGATCCTGCGCTCCTGCTGCACTACAGAACTCCTCCCAGTGGTCTGCGGTGTTCCAGTCACCAGTTCCAGCTTGCTGTTCCTGCCTGCTTTTCTACTGCCACTTCAGAGGTCTGGACCAGTCCCACACCTGCTAACTATCAGGCACTTGTGTCCTCTGAACTCTTGAGTCCCTGTCTCCTCTACCAGGGGTTCTCGAGCCAGAGGCTTACGAGAGGCCGCTCCCTGCATTCTGGGCTCCAACACCAGGTACGTGACAGTGGGCCTTGAGAGGAAAGGAAGTCCTCTTCTTCCTCCCGCTGCTCTGCCTCGAGTGCCCTGTCTATAATGTCATGCAGAGTCTGCTTCAGCAGTAACAAAATAGGGATGTGTCACTGATGCATGCATTGTCACGGCTATCCATTTTAGTGGCCTCCTCAAATGGTGACAATACAGTGCATGCATCCTTTATCAGCAGCCATTGGCGTGAAGGCAAAAAAGCCTAAGCCTCTCATTGTGCCATACTCACACAGGTACTTGTTGATGACCCTCTGCTGCATGTTCAACCACTGCAGCATTGCCAAAGTCGAGTTCCACCTGGTAGGCATGTCACTAATCAGGCGACATGCCTAGCCGAGCACTGGCACTGGCTGTGTATGACCGTCTGAAATGGCTATAGACTCTTCTGGCCTGCTTTAGCAGATCTTCCAACCTTGGGCACCTATTTAAAAAAAATGCTGCACTGCCAAATTGAGGATATGGGCAAGGGATTGCACATGTGTCAACTTTCCTGTCTAAGGGCAGACAGAAGGTTTGTGCCATTATCGCACATCACCATTCCTGGCTCCAGCTGGTGTGGCGTGAACCACCTTTGGGCTTGCCCCTGCAGAGTTGCAAGAATCTCTGCTCCAATGTGGCTTCTGTCCCCTAGACACACCAGCTGATGCACTGCGTGGCACCCTTTAGCCTAACTCATTGAATAACCCCTTGAATGCTTAGGGGGGTACCTACCTAACTTGTGGTTCATAGATCAATTCAGCAGAGGAGGGCATGGAGGAGGAGGGGTAGAGCTGACAAATCTTGCATCATCACCACTAGCTGTATTGCAACGTGGTGGCACAACAAGCTGCAGCACTGAGCCCTGTCCTGCATCCTTCCGAGTTGCAAGCAGAGTTATCCAGTGTGCTGTGAATGAAATATATTGTCCCTGACCATGCTTGCTGGACCACGTGTCAGCAGTAACGTGGACTTTGCGGCTGACTGCCTTGCTCAACTATGCCACAACATTGCCTTCCCTGTGATGGTACATAGCTGGAATGGCCTTGCGTGAAAGGAAATAGCAACTAGGAACCTGCCGTTGTGATGCAGCACATTCTGAAAATTCATAGAAGGGGGCAGAATCCACCAGACGGAAAGGCAGAAGTTTTAAAGCCAGCAGGTTTGACACGCTTGCATTTAGACGCTGGGCATGTGGGTGACAGTGACTGTATTTTTTTTTCTGCTGCAGCAGATGGGCAAGAGAAATTTGCCAGCTATAGTCTACAGCTGGTGGTGTGCTACTGGCAGATGTGCTGCAAGGACCTGGGACAACCCGCGCTATACCATCATCCCTGTCAGTGAAGGCTGCTGAGAGGTCATGAGGTATAGCTGGGGTAGACTGAGGTGAGTAAGGAGGAGGAACAGAATTGCGTCCCTTTTGTGTGGCTTTCAGGTGTTCTTGCCAACGGGCTAAATGGTGGGAGGTTAAATGCCTTATCAAGCATGTGGTACCCAAAGGCTAGTGTTTTTGCCATGCTTGATGTGCCTGAAGCCGCGTACACACGTGGCGGACTGTGTGGCCAACTTAGTCCGTCAGACAATCCGACAGACAGTCCGTCATACTTTCGAATGAACGGACTTGCCCCCACACGGCAATTTTTGAGCGGACTAATACGGCGGACTAAGTCCGCCATACTATCCGCCCTACTTTTGAAATGAACGGACTCGCCCACACACGCGGAGGAAAGTCCCCATTCACCTGTGAAAAAAAGTACAAAAAAAACACAACACAGGGTTAAAATATTTTATTGCACAGCTCCGGGGGTCTTCCGTCTTCGGGGGCCTTCTCGCCGGACTCCTCCGCTATCTTCTTGTAGCTCTTTTGCTAGCGGAGGAGTCCGGCTTTCTTCCTCGCCGCCGGCCTCTTCTCCCGACTTCGGGGGTCTTGTCCCCCTCTTCGGTTCTTCTGCCGGGCCACCGCGCCTTCTTATAGCTCTTTTACAGGCGGTGGCCCGGTCTTCTGTCGCCGCCGTCGCCGCCGCCTTCCGTTCTTCTTCTTCTTCTTCTTCTCCAGGAGATGTTGCCTCGTCGATCTCTCCGGCCGGAATGCCAGGGACGCGCTCCGCTGCCACTTATATAGGGACAATGGGGCGGTGTCACATGGCTTTATGTCACATGGGTTGGTCACATGGGTTGATGTCACATGGGGACTATGACATCGTAAGGGGGCGGGGTCACCATGTGACCAACCCATGTGACATAAAGCCATGTGACACCGCCCCATTGTCCCTATATAAGTAGCAGCGGAGCGCGTCCCTGGCATTCCGGCCGGAGAGAAGACCCCCGAAGACGGAAGACCCCCGGAGCTGTGCAATAAAATATTTTAACCCTGTGTTGTGTTTTTTTTGTACTTTTTTTCACAGGTGAATGGGTAGGGGTACATTGTACCCCATACTCATTCACATAGGGTGGGGGGCCGGTCTCCGGGGGCCCCCTTATTAAAGGGGGCTCCCGGATTTCGATAAGCCCCCCGCCCGCAGACCCCGACAACCAACGGCCAGGGTTGTCGGGAAGAGGCCCTTGTCCTCATCAACATGGGGACAAGGTGCTTTGGGGTGGGGGGCCCCCCCCTCCCCAAGGCACCCCCCATGTTGAGGGCACGCGGCCTGGTACGGCTCAGGAGGGGGGGCGCTCGCTCGCCCCCCTTTCCTGGCCAGCCGGGTAGCGTGCTCGGACAAGGGTCTGTTGTGGACTTGGGGGGGACCCCCACGCCGATTTTATTCGGCGTTGGGGTTCCCCTTTAAGTCCATACCAGGCGGCGGGGCCAGTGACGTATCCGTCGCGGGCCCCGCCTACCTGGATACCCGCTCGAAATGAGCGGACTTTTCTCCGGGCGGGAAAAGTCCGCTCATTTCAAAAGTACGGCGGACTGGTACACAAACGGGCGGATTGTCCGCCGAAATGCGAGTCCAGCGGACAGTATTTCCAACATTCCGAAATACTTAGTCCGCCAGACTGCACGCTGAAAAAGTCAGCTGAAGCCCACACACAAGCGGACTGTCCGCTGAAATGTGTTTCGGCGGACTAAGTAGGCCAGACAGTCCGCCCGTGTGTACGCGGCTTGAGATAAAGTTTGCAAATTGCAACAATGCGATCGGCTGCATATGTGCTAAAAATAGGCCCAGACAGCTGAGCTGTGGGAAGTGGGCCAGGAGATAACAGCTTCTCAATGTGATGGAATAGGTTGGATGCTCTCTACTCTTCCATTATGGAAGTGAAAAGTCAAAGAGCAACGGAGAGACGCTGTGTTCAAATAACTCAGCTGACTCATATGGATGATGCTGGGGCTATGGCAGGAATGGCTGTGGACAAGGAGGCTGAATAAGCCACTCTGGCAGCTGCAGTGGACTGCACACTATTCTCTGCTTGGGTGACGGAGGATGAGGATGGTTTAGTAAACCAGTCCACCACCACCTCTGCATGCTGTGACTGGATAGCATGGGCAACATCATTAAACAGAGGAAATGAGGACTGACCAGGTCCACCTTTGCCTGTGGACACATACGCTGCTGGTTCCCTCACAGTGCCATGGGATCGTCTGCCTTTCCTTGTTGGCCTCCCAGATATAATGGAGGGGGGGGGGCGTTTTACCAAAATGTAATTATAAAGATGCTGAAATGTGTACGTGGATGCACTTTAATCAATGGAAAATGGTGTTTGGTGCACTTTAACCTGAGTACTCACTACACATTCACACTCCACTGACACATTACAATATACTGCAGTAAAACTGCACTGACGCACTGCAATATACTGTGCTAAACATTCAGTAACGCACAGAAATATATTGCATTAAATGCGCAGTAATGCACTAAAATATACTGCGTTAAACATGCCCTGACAAAGTAAACTGAGACTAATGTAAAAATTAATAGTGACTACACTCAAATTGACTGCACAGATATATATTGTGTTGAACATGCAGTAACACACTGAAATTTACCGCATTAAACATGCCCTAACGCCAGGGGTGGACTGACAACTAATGGGGCCCCCGGCCAATAGAAGCTCATGGGGCCCCCTTGGGCGCCACACCTTGCCAGGGAGACAAGGGGGGGGCACACAGGGGGAAACTGGAGGGAGAACGCACACACACTCACACAGGGAGACACACTCGCGCGCGCACACACACTCACACAGGAGGACACACTCTCACACAGGGGGACACACTCTCACACAGGGGGACACACACACACACAGGGGGACACACACACACACGGGGGGGGGGGCACACAGGGGATACACTCACACAGGGGGACACACTCACACAGGGGGACACACTCACACACACACAGGGGGATACACTCTCACACACACGCACACACAGGGGGATACACTCTCTCACACACACACACACACGCACACACAGGGGGATACACTCTCTCACACACACACACACACACACAGGGGGATACACTCTCACACACACTCTCACACACACACACACAGGGGGATACACTCTCACACACACACACAGGGATACACACACACACACACACACACACACACACAGGGATACACTCTCACACACACACACACACACACACACACACAGGGGGATACACTCTCTCTCACACACACACACACACACACACACACAGGGGGATACACTCTAACACACACACACCCACAAAAACACACAGGGGGATACACACACACACACACACGGGGATACACACACACCACACAGGGACACACACACTCACACACATACGGGGACACTCACACACATACGGGAACACTCACACACGGGGACACACACACACACGGGAGGGCACAGGGGGATACACACAGGGGAGGACACACACACACAGGGTGGGGACACACACACACAGGGGAGGACACACACACACACAGGGGAGGACACACACAGGGGAGGACACACACACACACAGACACAGGGGAGGACACACACACACACACACACACACAGGGGAGGACACACACACACACACAGGGGAGGACACACACACACACAGGGGGGACACACACAGGGGGGGGGACACACACACACAGGGGGGGGACACTGGGTTGGGGGGATCCGGGGCCCCATGCATCTGTACCGCCACCCCCCCATCACTTGTGGCAGGCCCAGGCTTCACTTACCAGCGGATGCCGCTAATACTTTTAATGGCGCAGCTCCCCGCCGGCCCCTGCACTCTTCTACTGTGCCCGTATCTCATGCCGATTACAATACGGCTAACGGCGCGCTGCTCCCCGCCGGTCCCTCCTTCCCTCCCGTCCGTCCCAGGTGCTTGTACTGTATGCGTTGTGACATCACCTGGGATGGACGGGAGGGAAGGAGGGGCCGGCGGGGAGCAGCGCACCGTATTGTAATCGGCATGATCACGGCATGTGATACGGGCACAGCCGCTTCAAGTGGCCTCTCATGTGGCCGAGACCGGGCCCCTAATGACCTTGGGCCCTCGGGCGGCGCCCGAGTGACCGACTGGTCAGTCCGCCCCTGCCTAACGCACAGAAATATATGCGTTAAACGGCATGTAACGTATAGAAATATACTGCGTTAAACGACATTTAAACCAAAGAAATATACTGTGTTAAACATGCACTAACGCACAGACATAGACTGCATTAAACACGCAGTAACGCACTGAAATATACTGCAGTAAACCTGCCCTGACAAAGTAAACTGAGACTAATGTAAAAATGAATAGTGACTATACTCACACTGACTGAACTATCACTAGATTCACACTAAACTGATATTCCACACTAACAACAGAAGCACAATAGCACACTATAGCACACTAAACAGAGCCCTGTTCCATCTCTCTCCACAAAGACATCACACCACAAATGGCCGCTATTTAAAGAATACTTTTATAGTGTGGGGCAGGACTAAGATGAGCCATGATTGAAAAGAGGCGTCATTACTCATTACTTTCTCCAATCATGGCTCTGACAGTGCTCTGTGCCCTGTTTGGGCAAAACTTTCATTGCTTCAGCCAATCAGGACTTCCAATGCACTGTGCGGCGGTGCAGTGCATTGTGGTCATTCGGTGGGTCGAACAAATGGTCGAATACCCCGATACTTCTGATGTTCATTAAACGGGCAAACATCCAATGTTTGGCATAAACTAATTTCCTTGGGCTGAAACTTTTGCCCATCCCTACTTAATACTTACTACTTACAGTTTAGGGCAGAATGCACCCAGTGACAGATGCTCAGAAAGCAGCATTCGTTCCTGGGCACATAATGTCTTAATCGTTAGTAGCATGCAGCCACAGCATCTCTCAGCCTCGCATAGAATTTGACAGGCTGTTGGCAGACAGGTTGGATGTTGCATCTGGATTTTTTGCCTGCAGTTAAACGCCTGAGCTTCATGCCCCTGGGTTAAACTTCCATTATGCATAAGACTGAAGATTAACAATAGAAAGTCAGGCTGAGAATCACTACTTCAGCAAAACAGTACAGAGCACAACTACTTGCAATTATCCCCATCAAAAGCATCCCTCTCAGTGAAGTCCAGGCTAGCTCTGGTAAGATGTGCAAACAGCTGGAGTGATCTAAGCCCCAAGGCCAATCTCACTGAAATTGTAGAAACTGGGGAGAGTCTGAATCAGTAGCTGAGGCTCTTGCTCAACCACCTGCATGCTGGGTTTGACACTGGAGGCAGGGTCATCTTTAATATTGATTGGACCCTGGGCAAAACTTTTCTTGGGCCCCCCCATGCAGTTTTGCTCTCCACCTGCTCTGAGACATACAATAAATAGCAGCTAGACTCAAAATCAGTTTACTGAATCAGATCAGGCAGCTATTGTGATTGGTTGCCAGAGGTGATACAGTATATCATTACCGCTCACTGACTGGTTGCTAGAGGTTACAGCACACATTACGGCTCACTGATTAGTTGCTAGAGGTTACAGCACATGGTTTCTCCTTGTTGATTGGTTGCTACAGATTGCTGTGGATATAAACTCGGGGGCATATCAATGCCGCCCCTATTTACATATGATTGCTGACGAAATTTACATATGAATGCCAGTAATGTACATGTAAACACAGGGTCTGCAGGTGAGTCATCTGTACACAACAATAGGGCAGAGCTGGGCAGCATTAGTAGCAGCACTTCACACTGAGATATTGGGACACAGCACAGGACTAAAACCTCGAGGGAATTTAAACCAGGATAGTTGGCAAGTATGAGGCAGCTGCTTTGGGCCCTACAACAATGACAGGGCCCAGGGCAGCTGCCCCTTTTGCCCTGCCTTAAAAACGGCCCTGACTGGAGGGATGCTAGAGCAGATAACTTGCCAAGCTACTTCAGCTTCATCAAGTGTGGCCACTCTGAAATGCCATGGGAGGGAACCTGAAGAGATTATCTTCCCTGGACATGTCTAAGAACCCAGAGAGTTATGGAAAATGAAGTTAAGGGGTCTGTGCCTGCATCTTAGCATGGTGAGTAAATAGGCACAGAATCCATTAACTGTCCAATTGTTTTATATTACAAGAAGAAGTTTTGCTGCAGTTGAAATAAAAAAAAAGAAAACTTTCACAACATTATTCAAACATACACCTGTTCAATTACAAAAAGTGCCACTCGTCTATATTTTAATCACACAATTTTTCTGCTTCTTGCAGCATTCATAACAAGGCACAATTTTACGTTCTGAATCTGGAAATTGATTGTAGCAATTACATTTTATTTAGCCTAGTTTATTCAGAGTCCTGACAAACGTATTTCAAAACTTTTGTTAGTTTTTGTCATTTTGCTTTAAGGCCTCCTTTACTTGATGTGTTGCGTTTAAAACAATGTGTTATTGTGCATTCAAGACATGTACACAGCAGTATTGAAAAGGAGGAGCAGTACATCCATGACAAGGAACTTAGGGGAATAAAAGGTTAAGAATTAGAGGAGTGGTTAAAAAAGAACTGTACCTACCAGATTGGAGGTTGGTTGCAGATGGGAGGAGTGTGGCAATCAGCTGGGTAGAGCAAATGCAGAGCAGTTGGGGTCAGCAAGCAAGGAGGAACGTTCCCTCCCTCCTGCCCTAATAGAAGTCCAGGGTGGACTTCAGCAATAGATTGTGGCAGTTGGGTCCTTGACAACAGGTACATATATATGGATATATATATATATATATATATATATATATATATATATATATATATATATAGAAAACATGAGGCACTTGAAAACTTTGGGACCCATCCCAGGTATGGAGTCCTTCTGGTTGGTCTGGTGTCTGTCTGGACTAACAGCTAATAAGTTGTGGGGGTCTGTGGTCAGTTAGCAAGTTCTTGAGGTGAGTTGGCGGCTGGGGACAGATGCTAACAAAAGGGATTACAGGCTCAAAAAGTAAAAAGGGGGTCGTCAGGCACCAGAAACCAATTACTTGGATTTTTGAGCTGGAATATTTTGAATATTTTAAATTGTTTAAATATGTGAAATAAAAGTTGACAGTTTATTGTTTTTTGTTAATAAAGGCTGCTAAGGCCATTTACATCCAAACAGGTGTCCGCGTATTCATTTAGTAATAATAGAAGGTGTATACATGTATTGGTGGGGCAGTAAGGTATCTGGCTACCCTAGTCATGTGTGCTGCGTTAAAACAGAGTTCCACCCAAAAGTATAACTTCTGCTTTAAGGACTCCTTACCCCCTGACATGCCACATTTAGCATGTCCCTTTTTTTTTGGGGGGGGGGGGGGGTAGTGAGTACCTAGTTTTAACAGGTACCCAGCTCCCACTTCCGCTCGCACCTCCTAGGTGACTCCATTATACTGGGAGAGTGGCTCTACCAATGTAATCACCAGAGCTGTGCTGATAAACTATAGTGGACCAGCTGTTATGCCCCTTTCACACCAGCGGACTGATAAGGTCCGCCTGTCTGTTTTTCATAAGTACCCGATCGGGGGGCACCCATTGTTTTCTATGAAGCAGCGGATGTCACATGTCCGCTGACACCTTCCAGTGTTCGATCCGTTCCGCAGGCGGTTGTAGATATGTTTGCCATCAGTCCAGTGGATCAGATCGGATGACAGTCAGATGGAAATGGACAAGCGGTCTGTTTTCATCCGATCGCCCCATAAAAAACAGCAGGCTGTGTTCATGTCCGCTCTGCATAGCAGAGCAGACACGGCCCTCTCAATCGCCCGCTTAGTGGGGATCAGCAGAGAGATCCCCCACTAAACAGGCAGATCAGCTTGACAAGATTGGGTCAGCTGGTCCTGGTTCCTAATAATCAGGACTCATGGGACAGGACCTTTCTAATGGTGGAATGGGGGGGGGGGGGGCTGTCCATACGTAGTGTATGGTATATGATATAGTACCCGTAGCAGGGAGAAGGATGGGGGGGTGTGGAGGGGGAAGGCAGAGGGGAAGTGGGAACGGGGGAGGGGGGGGGGGGACAGGAGGTCTGTCGACCGTTGTTCTCCATGGTAAAGATGTGATGTATAAGTATATATATTCCCATGTAGTAGGCCATGTCGTTTGTATCATAAGACTGGTAAAAATGGTTGGTTAAGGAATGGTATAGCGGAAAGTCTCAAAACAATATGTTGAGAAGGGGGATCAAATCCATGTGAGTGTTTGTGGTGCAACCCTACTGATTAGCGTAAGCCAACATGTGGTTTCACAAGTTACCCTGTTTGTCCTTGTATACGATCAAATTCGTGCGTACTTTTAAAGTGTTTCCAGCAGGCCCATTTGGTGTTATATTTGTCGGGGGTATCTCTTGATATGTGGATTAATTCTTCCATTTCTGATATTCTATGTATCCTTTGGAGCCAGTCTTTAATAGAAGGGATGGTCTGGGATTTCCAATGGATCGGTATGCACTGTTTGGCTGCATTGATCAAATGGATCGTTATGGATTTGCGGGAGGAAGCTTGTGATATAGTTGTGTGATGCAATAGAAATTGAGCTGGGCTATAAGGTAATTCGTATTTCGTTATGTCCTTGATCAACTTATGTATAGACCTCCAGAAAGGTTGGAGCAAGGGGCAAGACCACCAGGTGTGGAGCAGCGTGCCTCTACTCTGGTGGCAACGCCAACAATTCTCTGGGGTAGAAGGGTCCCATGTGTGTAATCTGTCCGGTGTTCGATACCAGCTCAATAGCACCTTGTATCCATTTTCTTGGGTGGACACGTTTATGGAACCTTTATGTATATTGAAGAAGATGTTCTCCCAGTCCTCCACTGTGAGTGTAAGTTCTAGACCTTTCTCCCACATAGTGCAAATTTTTGAAGTATTGGGGTTGTAGTCTCGAAACAAGAGGGAGTGTGTTTGGGAGATGAGGTGGGATTGGGGTGCAGTCGAGGAACATAAAATCTCAAAAGGTGTCAGTTGTCGGGAACAGTCTGTCTTTTTACCTGCCGAGTGTAGGTAATGGGATATCTGTTGAAACGTCCAAGCAGGGATAGGGGGTTTCTGCATGGTGTCAGACAGTTGGGTAGGTGTCTGTGGGCATCTATTTTTGTAGAAGTGTTGCAACAAGATTTGTGGTTGTGACCAGTGTTTTTGAAGAAAAGTTTGGTGCATCCCTGGGGGAAAGTCGGGGTTCATTTTCAGCGGCGTTAGTGGCCCTGGGATAGTAGATAGAGAGGATTGTGTGCATAATTTACGAAAACAATGCAATGTTGGCATCAAAAGTGGGTGTGACTTGACTTCTTTTTGGTAGGGGGAGGATGGGATCCATGGCAGAGATCTGAGTGGTGATGCTGTGAACGAGGATTCTAGATGTACCCAATCTTTATTAGTCGCATTGACTTTCCAATCTATGATCCTGGTCAAATGTACTGCCTTATAGTAGTTGGGGAGGTCCGGGAGTCCTATTCCGCCGAGATTTTTGGGCAGGGATAATTGAACGTAATTGATCCTGGGTCTGTGGGAACCCCATAGAAATTTGGTACATAAGCTTTTGTAAGATCGGAAGAGGGCCAGGGGGAGATGTATCGGTATCGTTTGGAGGATGTAAAGGATTCGTGGCAGCACGTTCATTTTTAGTATAGCGGCTCTACCGAACCAGGAAAAGGTTGGTTTGTCTCATCGCTTTAAGTCGAGTGTGAGTTTCTGTATCAAGGTTAGGTAATTCCGTGCATAAAGATCCTTCAGGTTAGTCGTAAGTTTTATACCTAGGTATGTTATGTGGTCATCCTGCCATTGAAATGGGAAGTTGGCTTTACAATGGGTTATATCATCCAGGGGGAGGGAGATGTTGAGGGCATAGGACTTGGTGAAATTTATTTTAAGATTGGAGAGTAAGTTAAAATTCCGAAATTCGTTCAAGAGGATCAGGATCGTTGTGTGTGGGTGTGTAAGGAATAGTAAAATGTCATCCGCGAAAGGGGCAAGTTTGTATTCTTTTTTTTTTTTTTTCTTTACCATCAGTATGTAAGCTTTTTAATCTCCTCACAACCTGCCATTGTATGTAAACAGCTGGTCAGGGTACCACTTATTCTAAGAGGAGATATATATATAACCTTCCTGTGTCTATTGCAGCCTTTTTCAAACAGGGTGCCTTGAGGTTTCTTCATGGGTGCCTTGGCAAAATGGCTATAAATTTCCCCAAAAAATTGTATACAAGCCAGGAGGTGGACCAAGCCTACCTTTTAGTTACACAAAGCCCACAGATTTTCATTGTGCACCATTAAGACTAGGGATGAGCCGAACACCCCCCGTTTCGGTTCGCACCAGAACTTTCGAACGGACCCCAAATTCGTACGAACGTTAGAACCCCATTGTAGTCTATGGGACTCGAATGTTCGAAATTAAAAGTGCTAATTTTAACGGCTAATATGCAAGATACTGTCCTAAAAAGGGTTTGGGGACCTGGCTCCTGCCCCAGGGGACATGGGTCAATGCAAAAAAAAGTTTTAGAAACGGCCGTTTTGGCGGGAGCACTGATTTTAATGACGATTAAAGTGGAAAAAAAAAGTGAAATATTCCTTTAAATATGGTGCCTGGGGAGTATCTGTAGTATGCCTGTGAAGTGCCACGTGTTTCCCGTGTTTAGAACAGTCCCTGCACAAAATGATATTTAACGGAAATAAAGCTGCTTGCGGTTTTAATGTTATATCTGGTTCCTGCAATATGGTTGAAAACCATTGAGAAAAATGGCATTACCAGCCCCTTTGGGTCTTGTACGCATATTAAGGGGAACCCCTTACCCATATTAAAAAAAGGAAATGCGTGTGGCCCCCAGGCCCTATATACTCAGAACAGCAGTATACAGGCGGTGCAAACAAGACAGGGACTGTGTAGGTTTGTTGTGTTAAGTTGAATCTGTTTGTAATTTTCAACTGGTACATTTTTAAAGTGTAGCTCCAGTCAAAAAAACTATTTTTAAGCTTTTTGGAAAACATAGGGAAGGGTTATCACCCCTGTATAATTTGTTTTGTCGTACATCTTTTTTCATCTCACTTGCTGTTGTCTCCTTCCGTTTGCAAGTAGGAGATGTTTGTAAGTTGGATGTTTGAAAGTAGGGGCCGGCCCTATATGCTCTGCAGAAATGGCGGAACAAGGTGTTGGTTTTGCCACAACATTGTAAGCCCTCAAAGTGACTCTTGGTGGGCGCTGGAGCGCCCTGCTGTGACGATTATATCAAGAATTGTAATTACATGTCATTGTTGAACAGTGGTAGAAAAATTGACCTTTGGTGGTTGTGGTGCTGGTGCCACAACACTATAAGTCCTCACAGTTACTCTGGGTGGGCACAGGAACGGGCCCTCCTGTGAAATATTATATCAAGAATTGTAATTACATGTCCCTGTTAAACAGGGGCAGAAAAATTGGGCCTTAGGCACTGGTGCTGGTGCAACGACACTGCAACCTCTCCCATATACTCTTGTTTTATTGCAAGAATTAGCCCTGCTGCAAAGCATTGCATCAAAAATTGTACTTAAACGCCCCTGTTAAACAGGGGCAGAAAAATTGGGCCTTAGGCACTGGTGCTGGTGCCACTACACTGCAACCTCTCCCATATACTCGTTTTATTGCAGGAATTAGCCCTGCTGCATAGCATTGCATCAAAAATTGTACTTAAACGCCCCTGTTAAACGGGCAGAAAAATTGGGCTGATGGCATCACCCAGAACCAGAAATGTTCTTCCAACATATCATAGGAGGAGGAAGAGGATAGACAATCAACATAACAGGACAGTCACTCAGCATCAGCATAGGCAGTCTTGAAGGGATGTGATATTTCAAAAAAAATTATTCGGTTACATCAGCTTCAGGTGCTTGGTAGCTGTGGGTGATCCAAGACTGATTCATCTTGATGAAGGTCAGTCGAGCAACTGATTCGGTAGACAGCCGCACCCTGTGATCGGTAACAAAGCCACCAGCAGCACTGAAGGTGCGTTCCGAAAGAACGCTGGATGCAGGACAGGCCAGTAGCTCAATTGCATACTGTGCAAGCTCTGGCCAGTGATCCATCCTCAAGACCCAGTAAGCCAGAGGATTTTCGGTGGGAAAGGTGTCCAAGTCTGACCTTGCCCCTAGGTATTCCTGCACCATGTAAATCAGACGCTGGCGATGGTTGCTGGAACCGATCATACCTTGGGGCTGCGGACTAAAAAATTGTCTGAAAGCATCAGTCAGACGGCCACCTTCTCCACCGCTCCTTCTGACCGATGCCTCAGCAACACGTTGTCCAGGACCAGGAGTTTGTAACCTCCCAGTCTCTGGGAACGCGTTGCACAGACCTTTCTGCAAGGCCTCCCGGAGATGTCTCATCCTCTGCTCCCTATGCGATGGCATGATAAGGTCGGCAACCTTACCCTTGTACCGTGGATCAAGGAGAGTGGCCAGCCAGTAATAGTCCCTCTCCTTGATCCAAAGAATACGAGGATCCTTCCGCAGGCTATGCAGGATCAGGGAGGCCATGCAGCGTAGGTTAGCTGAGGCATTCGGTCCGGAGTCCTCTGGGTCACTAAGGACAACATGATCCGCAGCTACCTCCTCCCAGCCACGTACAAGTCCACGTGTTTCTTGGGACTGTAAATCATCCCTACAAGACTGCTGCTGCTGCTGTTGATGCTGAGTGCCAGCCTCCACCTCCATGCTGACACAATCATCCTCCTCCTCCTCTTCCTCCTCCTCATCCTCCTCCTCATCCTCTTCCTGTGTGATGGGTGGCACAGCAGGAACACTGTCTGGATAAAGGGGGCCTTGAGAGGCAAGGAATCCTCCTCTTCCTGCCTCTGTTCTGCCTCAAGTGCCCTGTCCATTATTCCATGCAGCGTATGCTCCAAGAGGTGGACAAGAGGTACAGTGTCACTGATGCATGCACTGTCACTGCTCACCATCCTTGTGGCCTCCTAAAATGGTGACAGGACAGTGCATGCATCCCTGATCATGCCCCACTGGCGTGGTGAGAAAAAACCGAGCTCCCCTGACCCTGTCCTGGTGCCGTAGTCGCACAGGTACTCATTGATGGCCCTCTGCTGCGTGTGCAGCTGCTGCAGCATGGCCAACGTTGAGTTCCACCTGGTGGGCATGTCACATATAAGGCGGTTCTTGGGCAGGTTCAACTCCTTTTGGAGCTCAGCCAGCCGAGCACAGGCATTAAATGATCGGCGGAAATGCACACAGACTTTCCTGGCCTGCTTCAGGACATCCTGTAAGCCGGGGTATCTGCCCAAGAACCGCTGCACCACCAGGTTAAGGACGTGAGCTACACAGGGCACATGGGTCAGTTGTCCCTGTCGGAGGGCGGAGAGGAGGTTGGTGCCATTGTTGCAAACCACCATTCCTGGCTTAAGCTGGCGTGGCGTCAACCACCTCTCGGCCTGCCCCTGCAGAGCTGACAAAACATCCGCCCCAGTGTGGCTCCTGTCCCCCAAACAAACCAGCGCAAGCACGGTATGGCATCGTTTTGCCTGCGTACTTGCGTAGCCCCTGGAACGCCTACGGAGCACCGCTGGTTCTGAGGACAGAGCACTGGAAGAGGCCATGGAGGAAGAAGAAGAGGAGGGGGTGGAGGAGAGAGGTGTGTCACAACCAATAGTAACATTTTGGAGGCGTGGTGGCGGAACAACCTCCAACACTACTGCACCTTGTCCTGCATCCTTCCCAGCTGCCAGAAGAGTGACCCAATGGGCCGTGAAAGACAGGTAACGTCCCTGTCCATGCCTGCTGGACCATGAGTCAGCGGTAATATGCACCTTACCGCTGACCGCCCTGTCCAGCGAGGCAAGGACATTGCCTCCCACATGCCGGTAGAGAGCCGGAATCGCCTTCCGTGAGAAAAAGTGGCGTTTGGGGACCTGCCACTGAGGAACCACACATTGTACAAACTCACGGAAGGGGGCCGAGTCTACCAACTGAAAAGGCAGCAGTTGAAGTGCTAGCAATTTAGCCAAGCTAGCATTCAACCGCTGGGCATGTGGATGGCTGGGAGTGAACTTCTTTCGCCGGTCCAGCAGCTGGGGCAGGGACATTTGCCTGCTATAATTGGACGTGGGTGTACTGCTAGCAGAGTGCCCGGAAACACTTGGCTGTGACACACCTAATTCTACACCTTCATTCCTCTCAGAGCAGGTTTCAGAGAGGACTGAAGGTCTAGTGGGGTTGGAGATGCCAGCTGATGAGGAGCAAGGAGAGGGCCGCTTTGTTCTTTGGTGTGGGTCTTTGAGGTACGCTTGCCAATGAGCTGCATGGCAGGTCAACATATGTCTGGTCAAGCATGTGGTGCCCAAGCGGCTGATGTTTTGGCCACGCGAGATACGCTTGAGACATATGTTGCAAATAGCAGTGGTGCGATCTGATGCACTCGTCTCAAAAAAGGCCCACACCAAAGAACTTTTAGAATAACGTGCAGAGGCAGCGCCCTGCACAGGCAGAGCTCTGCGGTGTGATTCAGTCGGTGTGCTGCCCCTAAGCTGACCCCCGGAGGGCATCCTGCCTCGTTGGAAATGTGCCTCCTCCTCCTCCTCCTCCTCCTCCTCTCTCCTACCAGGCACCCACGTGGAGTCAGTGCCCTCATCATCCCCTCCCTCTTCATCGCTGTAGCAAACCTGGCAGTATGCTGCAGCTTGTGGAACATGACTGCCAGATTGCTGTCCTTCTTGAGCATCCCCTCTCTCTGCATTCACGCTACTGCCTTCCTCTAGCTGAGTGTCATCATCAGAGGCTACAAAACACTGGGCATCCTCCTGGAGCATGTACCCAACACTGTGCTCAAAGAGTTCAGGAGACTCCTCAGGAGGACGTGGTGGGTCTAGGGAAGGAGTCACTGATGATGACATTGAGAGGAGGGAAGACGATGCATTGGCAGCTGCTTTGCTAGTACCCTGAGACTTGGTGAGAGAGGATGAGGAGGATGAAGAGGGCTTGGTCATCCACTCTACCAAGTCGTTGGCATGTTGCGGCTCAACATGTCCTGCTGCCAAAAAGAAGGACAAGCGTGTCCCATGGCCACGTGCTGATGACAATGCACCGCGTCCACGACCAGCACTGTTGTCTCTAGACACAGAGCCTGCTTGTCCTCTTTTATCGTCTCGTGCCTGTCTGCCTCTCCTTGCTGGCCTTCCAGACATGGTAATGGCCTGAAGGGAGTTGGGTAAAAAAGCAGTTGGGTAGTGTATATTGTGCTAGAGGCACACAACACCCACTAACTCCTGCAGATGCCTTTATTATAGAACACCAGAGATAAAGGGGTATATACAGATGTATACTGTGCTGTGGTGGAGTCACACACAACTTCCAATAACTCCTGCAGATGGCAAGTGGGCTCAAATAGAGAAGAGCTATGTAGGTGGATATAGCGGTATGTACTGGGTACAGAGCACGCAGACAGCACGCACAAGCTCCTAACACTACTGACTGCAAGCTCTATTATAAAAGATAGATCACTAGCTATATAGGTGAGGTGAATATAGCGGTGTATACTGCGGTCAGGGCACGCAGACAACAACCACTACACAACAGCAAGATCGAAAATCGTCCGAAAACGATCGGTGTATACTGTGTTGAAGGTACACAGAGCACCCACTAACTCCTGCAGATGACTTTATTATAGAACACCAGAGATAAAGGGGTATATACAGATGTATACTGTGCTGTGCTGGAGGCACACACAACTTCCAATAACTCCTGCAGATGGCAAGTGGGCTCAAATAGAGAAGAGCTATGTAGGTGGATATAGCGGTATGTACTGGGTACAGAGCACACAGACAGCACGCACAAGCTCCTAACACTACTGACTGCAAGCTCTATTATAAAAGATAGATCACTAGCTATATAGGTGAGGTGAATATAGCGGTGTATACTGCGGTCAGGGCACGCAGACAACAACCACTACACAACAGCAAGATCGAAAATCGTCCGAAAACGATCGGTGTGTACTGTGTTGAAGGTACACAGAACACCCACTGCTTCAGACGCCAACACACTACACAAGGCCGCCGCGCTGGCGGCCTTATATAGTGTGGGGCGTGCACTACACAGCCTGAGCTATGATTGGCCACAGGCATCCTGCCTGTGGCCAATCATGGCTCTCCTCGCTGCTGGCGCTGCGATTGGCCAAGCATGCCGGGTCACAGTGCATGCTTGGCCAATCATGAGCCAGCAATGCACTGCGCCATCGCAGTGCATTGTGGGCCGTGAGCGCCACACGAATGTGGCGCGAACGGACCAAAACGTTCGGACTTCGCCGAACGGGCGAACAGCCGATGTTCGAGTCGAACGTATGTTCGACTCGAACACGAAGCTTATCCCTAATTAAGACCTTCTAGCCACCAGAATCCTAAAAACCAATGACATCAGCAGTTGATAAGGATGATGTCGGTCGTCTGCACAGCATCCTTATTTAGTTCTCCCCTGCAGTTCTCAGTCTGCGCTGGGGTCACATTAACTGAGTGATGGAGAAAAACTGAGGAAGAAGAGAAACAGTGGAATGATAGTCAGCACCAGTGTGCAATAGTGTATTTGATTTGGAGGAATAAATTGCCTCTAACATTGGATGCCCATCATGTGTGAATGTTGATGCCTTATGTAAATCTAATACAATAGCTTTTTATGTACCGCCCTGATGTTTAGGCAGGGTTGCTATTACATTTATTTGCCATGTGATGGTTGCCTTGGCCAATTGACAGGTCAATTGATTTCACCCTAATTCTGGAATTGCTGCACTACTCTCTTATGTCACTAGATGGCCGGGTAACTGGTGACATTAGATAAGACAAGGGCATTACAAGGACAGATTATGAATGAATAGGGGGGTCTCAGCCAATGGGTAGGGATTTCCTTGGGTCCCTTAGCCTGCTGGGAGAGCCTATTTATTTGGGTGAAGTCAGGTGATTCGTAGTTCTGTGCCACCTGAACAGCTGTCTGGGTGGACGTGTGTTGTAATGCCTCAGGCTGCTAGTTCTTATGCCTTGGGCCTGTCCAAGGGACATCTGGCTGCTAGCTGTCTGAGGGCCTATCCAGAAACAAGAGAGCAGCATAGGGTTGGGACTGCGGCTTGCAGTCTAACCATAAATAACAGTTCCGCCAGCCGGGGAACCAGTCATGATCAGGGGTAGTTTCATAGTTTCATAGTTAGTAAGGTTGAATAAAGACACCAGTCCATCCAGTTCAACCTGAGTGAGTGTCTACAATCACCCCTGCACACTCACATCGGTCCCTACCCTCAAAGAGCCTACAATCCAAGGTCCCTAATTAATATACTAGGGCCAATTTTAGACAGAAGCCAATTAACCTACCTGCATGTCTTTGGGGTAGAAGGAAAGCTGTTGCCACTAAGGGACCATCCACCTCGCCTCCGGAGACCACTGTGAGTAAGCTGAGGCCAGTACCAGAGCAGACTTCATGCTAGCCAGGGTGAAGAAGTGGGAAAACTTTAGTATCTGTGAGTATCTAAGCTAGGGACCCAGTGGGGAAGCGGGGGTGACGCTTGAAGAAGATAATAAGTGATAAATTTGAACAGCTCAGGGGATACAGTAGTAGTTAAGGATGAGCTCAGGTATGTTCGCATGGACCACGTGCAGAGCCCACCAGGAAGTCGGTGCATCACTGCGCTAATCACAGGCAGTGAGACATTGCCCCGATGTGCGGCTGCACAGATTGGCCAATGTCTCACTGCCTGTGATTAGTGCAGCGCTGCGCCGACTTCCTGGCGGGCTCTGCACATGCTCCATGCAAACACGCCTGAGCTCATCCCTAGTGGCAGTGGATCAGTAAGTTTAGTGAAAGACTGAGGGTTCAGTGGAAGTGAAGCTCTACAATAGGAGACTGTAGACGAAGTGAAAGGGTTCATTGCAACCTTTGTTAGACGCTATTAGAAGACTGCTGCCATAGGAGACAGCGTTCCTACTCATGCAGATGTGGTGTCTGGCTAGATACCTTTCCCTGCATGTCTGTCTACCTATAGAAGTCTCAGAGTCTGCCAATTAACATTGTATCTACTTAAGGGTGTCCTGGCCCCAACCCTCTCTCCCACAGTTCTGTTTAAGAGACAATAAATCTTTGCATCCAAGAAGTGTCTGTCACCCATCAATCCACTTTGCATTACACCCACCATGCCTTGTAACCCACTCTACACAGAAGGATGTCAGCTGTCCCTAACCCTGGAGGTCACCATTAGGCCTCAAGGGGTTCTGGACATGGCTACATTTACATTTTAGAATGAGGTGCCTCGAGGCTGTCCATAATTTTAGAGGGTGCCTTGAGATTGTTCATAATTTTAAAGGGTGCCTTGACTGAAAAAAGGTAACACTGGTCTATTGCACATTCATGCATGCGCCAGATGCACTCAGAATGCCTGTAATCAGAGGTAAATCCAAACGACGAAAAGCACAGAGTGATTCTGTGCCTTGTGTTAGCTATGAACTGTGATCACTTGCATACCTCCAAAATAATAAAGTGTCTGGACTGACTACCACCCAGCATTACTAAATTTAGTCATTCCTGTTTGGGAACACGTGTAACCATTCTGTCCTATTCACACAGCATACCTACATTTAAAAAAATATATTTTTTACTTTTTTAGATGTCTTCTAGAAGTCATGGATGACTACAAGAATTTTTTCTAAAATTCACTTTGATCTATCCACTAGACTAAGCTGGGGACTGGCTAAATCTAGTTTTTATTAACATACAAACCAGTGGTGTGCAAACTGCAGCCCACAGGCCCTTTGCTTGCCTTTGTCCGGCCCTTGGGGCACTATTCCTCCCACTGACACCATTGATGGGGCACCATTCCTCCCAGGGCCGGCTCAAGACATTGTGCTGCCTGGGCCCAGGACTGAAGTGCTCCCCCCCTCCAAAAAAAAAATTAGGCCGACCAAAAGGCCCCCACATTTATTATTTTATATCATGACAATTAAAACCAAAATGAAATTTATCAGAAAGTCAGATTTACATGCAACAGTAATGTTGGCGTAGACACAGGCAGTAGTGGTAGGGAGGGGGGGTTAGACACAGGCAGTGGTGGTAGGGAGGGGGGTTAGACACAGGCAGTGATGGTAGTGATGGGGTTAGACACAGGCAGGGGTGGTAGGGAGGAGGAGATTAGACACAGGCAGGAGTGGTAGGGAGGGTGTTAGACACAGGCAGGGGTGGTGGGGGCTTAGCCACAGGCAGGGTGGTAGGGAGGGGGTTAGACTTGGGCAGGGGTGGTAGGGGTGTTACATACAGGCATGGGTGGTAGAGAGGGGGTTAGCCACATGCAGGGTTGGAAGGGAGGTTAGACACAGGCAGGGGTGGTAGGGAGGGGGTTGGACACAGCGAGGGGGGTTAGACACAGGCAGGGGTGGTAAGGAGGGGGTTAGACACAGGCAGGGGTGGCGGGGGGTTAGACACATGCAGTGTGGGGGAGATGGGATTAGTGGCGCTGTCACTTACTTTCTCTCAGTGTCAGTCACGCCTATAGCAATCCCTCTTTCATCATGGGGTCTCTGCTCAGCAGAAAGTTCCTCCCCCTTCACTCTGTTGGCCGTCAGCCTGACAGCTGAGTTTCCCTTGTCAGCAGCAATGTGGGGGGAGCCGCGGAGAGGATGGGCAGCCAGCTGTGCTCTGCCATTACATGTAATAGCAGCAGTGCCGGGGCCATCCACGCAGTGGAAAAAAGAAAGGAGAGGGGCAGAGCGGGGGGCGTGTGGAGTGGAGTGATCGGGTGGGACCATTGTCTTCCTGGGCATCAATGTGCCGCCCCTCAGAACCTGCCGCCTGAGACCAATGGTTCCATTGGGTCCCATGGTAGGACCGGCCCTGATTCCTCCCACAGACACCAATGATGGAGCAGAATTCCTCCTACTGGCACCAATGATGGGGCACCATTCCACCCACTGACACCAATGATGGGGCACCATTCCACCCACTGACACCAATGAAGGGGCACCATTCCTCCCACAGACACCAATGAAGGGGTACCATTCCTCCCACAAACACCAATCAAGGGGCACCATTCCTCCCACTGATACCAATGATGGGGCATTATTCCCCCTATAGACACAAACAATGGGGCACCATTCCTATCTAGAATATGAATAACAACAATTTAAGGTATTCCTACCACTGATATCACGTATAGGGCACTATTCATTACACCAAAACCAATTATGGAGCACTGTTTGCTCTTACCATCACCATGGAGTTTTCTAGTTCCACTGGCCACAGCTTTGCCCCTCTAAAGCCTCAAAGCCAGTCAATTTGCCATTTATTCAGAAAGTTTGGAGACCCCTGGTTTAGAGGATCAATAGAGACAAAATACTGTCACATGTGTACACACAGATCCAGAGTGACAGAGTACAATGCATGCCCTGCTATTTGTGTGGTTTACAGATAGATCCAAAGTGACAATTTTTAGTGCATGTCCTGCAATGTGTACTCGGATCGAAAGTGACAAGTACAGTGCATGCCCTGCCACATGTGTTCACACAGATATAGTCAGAGGCGGATGAACACTGTTGTCAAATATAAAAGTGACAGGAACCAAAGCATCTTCTGGTGGCACTGTTGTCCTTTGACCTAAAAGATGTAGTTCCGGTGTCCACCAGTAGGTATCTGCCAGCAGCTAGCATGTCCCAAGACTTGGTCTGCACCTAATGCTGGCTGTTGGGAAAGTATTTAGCCCTCCTTTAGGCCTCTTTCACACGGGGCGGATCAGTAATGATCCGCCCCGTGAAGATCCGCTCGCTCAGCGGGGATCGCTCCGTTGTACCCGCTGAGCTGGCTGCGGACAGGGCAGTCTCCACACACTGTGCGGGGACCGCCCTGTCAGCTCTCCATTCTCCTCTATGGGGATCGGATGAGCACGGACCGTCTGTCCGTGTTCGTCTGATCCGCTCTGCAGACGGATAGAAAAATAGGATTTTTCTCCGTCTGCAGAATCGGACTGTTGCGGAGGCGGACGAAATCGGGTGTCTGCGGATGCTCATCCGCAGACACCCGCTATCCCATAGGGATGAATGTATGTCCGTATTTCATCCGCAAACGGATGGATAAAATACGGACATACCATCCGCATGTGTGAAAGGGGCCTTAGGTTTCCAGCGTGCTCAGTGTTGCTTCTGCCAGATCACTTCTGCTGGGAAGAAAGGGAGCAAGAGGCTCAGTATTGCCAGAACACCTAAACATGGCAGGCAAGAATGGGGAAGTTTTGAATGGAGGAGCAGACAATGACTTTGGAAAAGTGATTGATATATAACCGATGGGATATATCTGATGCCTTGGCATTAAAATTGAGAGATAACGATAAGAGTAGTCATCTGTTTATAAGAGAAGTGCTTTTGAATCAGGTGTTTCTGGTAAGTGCAAAATCCATAGGGAATTGCACAGGAGGTGTGGGGGTGGACTTCTGCTATTTGTGGTGACCTGCTATCAACACTTGCTATATATATTTTTTTCTTGCACTACCTTGTCTTTTGCAATGAACTATTATTGAAACAGTGACGGACTTTGTTGTTCCTTACATTTTTACTTTGTTTCTTCACTAGAACCAAATGCACTAAATATACAGTATGAATAGACACATGCTAATCGATCATAAGGAATATGTATGCATAGCGGTCCATAGAGGAATGAGTTAAGTTTAAATAACATACAGTATTTATTCTGTCAAATGAAATTAATTACAATGTTATACCATAAGGTTTCTTACTCTGTGAAAGTTGACATGTACATACACCCAGTAAGGTGATTTTATATTCACAATTTTATTTTTATTTTTATAATTTTTTTATATATCGTTTTTTATTTTAGTAAGTTTAGGTTATTTAAAGCGCTGCTAGTGCCTTAGTAATTTCTACCATTGGTGATCTTCTTTGGCACCAAATTTAAGTATATCTGACTGCAGGCCATTCCTGGTGTACTTTTTCTAATACACTTACTACATATTACACTTTTGTTGGTGTACACAGTACCGTGCACCCCTAGTGCAGTTGCTACTACTTTTCTGGTGGTGTACACAATACATACAGTGCACCCATAGTTGCTATTAGACTTCTGATGGTGTACACAATACCGTTCACCTCTAGTGCAGTTGCTACTACATTTCTGGTGGTGTACACAATACACACAGTGCACCCATAGTTGTTATTACACTTCTGTTGGTGATCACAGTACCGTGCACCCCTAGTGCAGTTGCTACTACTTTGGTGGTACACAGTACACAATACAGTGTAAAATATACAGCATGTCCGGAAGGCCACAAAGGAGAGGCAGACGCTCACAGGCCACTAAAAGAGGGCAAGCAGGCTCTGTGTCTACAGTCGACAGCGCTGGTCGTGGACACGGTGCATCCTCAGCACATGGCTGTGGGGCACGCTTGTCCGTTTTTTATGCAACTGGCCGTGTTATTGAGCCACAACATGCAGAAGAGTTGGTGGAATGGATAATAAAGCCGTCCTCATCATCCTCATCCACTGTCACCCAGGCTCAGAGTAGTTTCCCTGCCAATGCAGCTGCTAAAGTGGCCTATTCCATCAGCTCCATGTCAACAGTCACTCCTTCCCTAGCCCCACCAACATGCACGGAGAAGTCCCCTGAACGATTTGACCACAGTGTTGGGTAAATGCTGCAGGAGGATACGCAGCGATTTGAAGGCTCTGATGATGGTACCCAGGTTGAGGAAGGGAAGTCAAGAAACTAGCAGTCATGTTCCCCTAACTGCAGCATACTGCCAAGTTTGCTCCAGTGACAAGGAGGGAGGGGATTATGAGGTCACTGACTCTACTTGGGTGCCTGATAGAAGAGAGGAGGAGAAGGCACATCTCCAAAGAGGCAGGATGCCCTCCAGGGGGCAGCTTAAGGGTCGCCACTCTATTACATCACACCGCAGAGCTAAGCAGGTGCAGGGCGCTGCTGACTCCCTGCATATTTTGAAAAGTTCTTTGGTGTGGGCTTTTTTGACACGCGTGCAGCAGATCACACCATTGCAGTTTGCAACATATGTCTGAAGTGTATCAAGCATGGCCAAAACAGCAGCCACTTGGGCATCACATGCTTGACCAGACATATGACGACCTCCCATGCAGTCCGTTGGCAACAGCACTTAAAAGACCCACATCAAACAACAAGGAAGACCTCTCCTTGCTCCTCATCAGCTGGGATCTCCAACCCCACTATACCTCCAGTCCTCTTAGAAGCCTGCACTGAGAGGAATGAAGGTATAGAAATAGGTGTCCTAAGTACTTGCGGCCAATCTGCTAGCGGTACACCAAATCCAATTTTAGCAGGCACATTTCCCTACCCTACCCTACTCTAGTTGCTAAACCGTCAAAAGAAATTCAGTCCCAGCCATCCACATGCTCAGCGTCTGAATGCTAGCTTGGCCAAGTTGCTAACACTGCTGCCTTTTCAGCTGGTAGACTCTGCCCCCTTTTGTGAATTTGTGGAATGTGCGGTACCTCCGTGGCAGGTTCCCAAACACCATTTATTTTAATGGAAGGCCATTCCGGCTCTCTACCAGCATGTGGAAGGCAATGTTTTGGCCTTGTTGGATAGCTGAGAAGGATGCAGGACAGGGATCAGTATTGTTGGAGCTTGTTCCACCATGCCTCCAAAATGCTAGTAGTGGTGATTCTGCCACAGCTCTCTCCTCCACCCCTCCTCTTCTTCTTCCTCTATAGCCTCTTCCTCTGCAGATTTGTCCTCTGAATAAGCAGTGCTCCGTAAGCATTCAAAGGGCTACGCAACCAATCAGGCAAAAAGATGCCATGTGGTGCCTGAGTTGGTCTGCTTAGGGGACAGGAGCCACACTGGGGCAGAGATTCTGGCAGCTCTGCAGGGGCAAGCTCAGAGGTGGTTGACGCCATGCCAGCTTCAGCCAGGAATGGTTGTATGCGACAATGGCACCAACCTCCCCTCCGCCCTCCGACAGGAACACTTGACCCATGTTCTCGGTTTGGCTCACGTCCTGAATTTGGTGGTGCAGCGGTTCTTGAGCAGATACCTGGGCTTACAGGATCTTCTGAGGGAGGCCAGGAAAGTCTGTGGTCATTTCCGCAAGTCATATAATGCCAGTGCTCAGCTGGCTTACCTTCAAAGGGAACACAACCTGCCCAAGAACCACCTCATTTGTGACATGCCCATCAGGTGGAACTCAACGTTGGCAATGCTGCAGTGGCTGCACACACAGCAGAGGGCCATCAATGAGTATTTGTGTGTGTATGGCACCAGGACAGGGTCAGGGGAGCTTGGCTTTTTTTCGCCACACCAGTGGCTATTGATCAAGGATGCATGCACTGTCCTGTCACCATTTGAGAAGGCCACGAGGATGGTGAGCAGTGACAGTGCATGCATCAGTGATACTGTCCCTCTTGTCTTCCTGTTGGAGCACATACTTCATGGAATAATGGACAGGGCACTTGAGGCAGAACAAGAAGAGGAGGGTTTCCTTACCTCTCAAGGTCCTCTTTATCCAGATAGTATTCCAGCAAGCCTGCCGATCACACAGGAAGAAGAAGAGGAGGAGGATTGTGTCAGCATGGAGGTGGAGGAAAACACTCAGCATCAGCAGCAGTCTTCAAGGGATTGTTTTCAGTCCCCAGAAACCCATGGAGTTGTACGTGGCTGGGAGGAGGTGCTTGAGGATCATCTGATCCTTAGTGACCCAGAGGACTCAGGTTTAAATGCCTCTACAAACTTACGCTGTATGGCCTCCCTGATCCTGCAAAGCCTGCAAAAGGACGCCAGGATTCGTGGTATCAAGGAGAGGGATCATTACTGGCTGGCAACCCTTCTTGATCCACGTTACAAGGGTAAGGTTGCAGAACTTATCCAGCAAATGTTACTGGTCTCAAAATATAAATTAAGAGAGCCGATGATTGTAGACGCGATGAGGTAATGTGATCAGCTCGGCGGGCACTGCAAAGAATTACACAAACAGTAACAGATAGGACCATTCATCTTTATGTCTTGAAGTAGTTTCACTTTTACATAACAATACATATATTAAATTTTTATAGTCACATGTTCATATCCGTTAACAATATATATAGTACAGATTGTGACTGAAAGACTTTAAAACATAGTTACAACAATGAACATTATTATATTTTAATAAACATATATTTTCCTTTTATTCAGTATTATAGATATTTATCTTTATCTCTCTGGTACATTTTAGCTGTGCAATAATAATACCGTCATTGTATTGCTTTAATGCAGATATTCTTTCAGTAGTCCTCTTTTTGACCACTAGATGGTGCACATTGCCTGTCTGTATGAAGCAATGCATAAGCTTTCCAGTAATAGTTTTTTTTACCCATTTAATATTGTTTTTCAACATGTGCTTTCTAATTTTATGTAATTTTGCATAAACCAAGTTTAAATATACCTATGTATAACAGTTTAGTGTTTACAATAAACATTTGCTCTGACTAATACAGTATTTTTATGCTTTTGTGCCCTTTTCACTGTTCCTCACACATGCTGTTCTGAACTTCTAATTACAGCAAAACTATTGCATAAAATCTGCTGAAACCTTTGCTGCATCTGCTCAAGATGTTTAGGAATCTTTCTATGACAGTTTACCATGGATTAGAAACAATTTAAAGTACATACCTGCAAAGAATTACACAAACAGTATCAGATACGACCACTCATTTTTATGGCTTGAAGTAGTTTCACATGGTGTGTGGTCTTATATAGACTCTGCTCGTGTACCTTCTCTGCCATCTACTGGTTGTTGATAGAATAGCAGGATGGTATTAGAATTAAATACAAAAAAACTGAAAATTTATGTCAAATACTTACCGTAATTTTCCTTTCCTGATGGACTCCATGGCAGCCTACGTGTGGGTTTAGTCCCGCCTCCATTACCCTATAGGACGACACTCCCATAAATCTTTGCTCCCTGCCACAGGCCGTGTTCGGTAACTATCCTACTCCAGCCATTTGGGAGGGAACTCCTGCTGCCATGGAGTCCATCAGGAAAGGAAAATTACGGTAAGTATTTGACATAAATTTTCAGTTTTCCTGACAGACTCCATGGCAGCCTACGTGTGGGAAATAACTCGCCAAGACACACCCGGGTGGGCAAAAATGCTGCTTAACAAAGATTTATTTGACACCGTCAACTGACAAAACTTTAACTCCAAAATCAACTGAGGATAGAGCTGCTGGCTCAACACAATAATGGGACATAAAGGTGTGAATGGAAGACCACGAGGCCGCCCTGCATATCACGTCAGGAGCCACATGGCGAGACGCTGCCCATGAGGTAGAAAGACTTCTGGTCGAATGTGCCGTCACCGCCTGAGGAGGAGCCAAGCCCTTATCTCTGTATGCCCACTGGATTGCTTGAACTATCCATGCCGCAATTGCCCTGACTGATTCTCTAGTGCCCTTGTTCTTCCCACAGAACAGAACGAACAGGAAGTCTGACTGCCGGAACGGAGCTGTAGCTTCCAAGTAGAGCTTTAATGAGCGTCCAACGTCAAGAGGATGAATTTCCGAGGAATCCGAGGATCTGAATAAGGGTAGAGAGATTTCCTGATTTTCATGAAAAACCGAAGTGACCTTAGGGTTTGACCCCAACATTGGAACTAGGACCACTCTGTCTGGAAAAAAAGTTAGAAAAGGCTCCTTGACTCCTAGAGCTTGAATCTCTGACACTCGTTTCGCTGAGGTGACCGCCACCAGGAACGCGGTTTTCAAGGTGAGTTCTCTGATGGAGAGAGCCTTACTGAGCAGAGAAAAGAAGTCCAGAACTAGAGGCAGATCCCATTTAGGGAATCTGGGTTTTCTCTGGGGTCTCAATATTACTGCGCCCTTAAAAAACTGCTGGATAAGGGCATGCTTGGCCCACTGAACCCCTGTAAAAGCGGAAATAGCCGAGACTTGAACCCGAAGGGAGCTAACTGATAAGGGTGAGTCCAAGCCTGATTGCAAGAACCCCAACACGTCTTGAACTGTGGGTGAAACATAGGAACTGGATCTGGAGGACACATAAGAAACGAACTTGGCCCAGATCCGTTCATACACCTTATTAGTGATTTAGACGCGTCAGATCTATTATGGGTCTCCATGTACCGTTCTTCTTCTGGACCAGGAAAAGAGGAGAATACATTCCCCTGCCGCGCTGGACATCTGGAACAGGAATAGCGGCGCCTTGATCCAACAAAGATTTTATGTAAGTTAGAAGAATTTGTCTTTTTTCTTCCGACTTTGGAATGGATGTGGGAACACACTTCAGTTTGGGGACACTGCTGAACGTCCACGTGTGTCCGGAGTAAACCGTCTTGACGGTCAAAAAGTCCTGGATCAAGGCCGCCCAAACGTGCCGAAAGTGGAACAAACGTGTTCCTACCCAAACCGCCTGGACGGGCTCAATCTCAAAAGGACTTAGTAGGCTCCTTCTCCCCCATCGAACTGCCTTTTGCAGACTTTTTGAGAGATGTCTGTCTGGACCTCCAAGATCTGGAAAGATCTGGAAAATTCCCGTCCAGGCCTATAAGTGCTTGCCTCCCTGGCACGATCTTGACCCTGCTTCCTAGGGAACGATCTTCCTTGATTCTGCAGGCGTCTATCCTGGGGGAGAAACCCCGACTTACCCCCAGTGGCTCGAGTTATAGCACTATCCAGCTTATTGCCGAAAAGAACCATCAAAAGGAATACGGCACCAAACCTGCTTAGAAGCGGGATCGGCCAGCCAAGGACGGAGCCAAAGGGCACGCTTGGCAGTTACAGATGAGAGCATAACTCGAGCCACCAGACGGATAATGTCGATCGAGGCCTCTCCCAGGAAAGCTGAAGCCAGTCTCAGTTCCTGAATGGGAGAACTCTTGGCCAAATCTTCAGAAACATTCCTGAGTGATTCATCAACGCTATCGGACCAAACTTCCATTGCT
This sequence comes from Lithobates pipiens, assembly GCF_037356315.1. Classification (NCBI taxonomy): domain Eukaryota; kingdom Metazoa; phylum Chordata; class Amphibia; order Anura; family Ranidae; genus Lithobates; species Lithobates pipiens. Next base: position 429,026,175 of record NW_027507903.1, read on the forward strand.
CTAGACAGAGCCGCTAAGGCCAGGGCCGGCTTACAGGCCATGCCAGCCGTAAGATAGATTCTCTTTAGGTCAGAATCAATTCTCCTATCCAAAGCGTCCTTAAAAGAGACTGTGTCCTCAAGAGGAAGGGTCACATGTCTGACCAATCGCATTACTGCTGCGTCCACTAGAGGGGAAGATTCCAAGTTTTTAACTTCTTCCTCCTTAAAAGGGTAAAGTCTCTGAATCTTAGATAGAAGAGAATTCTTTTTCTCTACCTTACTCCACTCATCCGAGATCACTTCTCCCAGTTCTGAGAGGAAAGGGAAGCTAATACGCTCTTTCTTCAATTGTTTAAAAAACTTTCTTTGTTTTGCCGGGGCCACTACCGGCTCTTCCCAGTTCAGTGTTTCCTTAAAATGGAAGTAAACCCTTCCAAACAACTTTGACCTACAGGTAAGCCTAGATTAAGGCTTACCTGTAGGTCCAAGTAATATCTCCTAAACCTATATGGTTTAGGAGATATTTGCCCGAAAATGGGCACCGCTGTCTACGGCGCATGCGCCGTAGACAGCGGCGCGCAGGCGCACTAAATGCGGCAAGTCCAAGAATGGATTTGCCTAATTTGTCGACTCCCGTGCGCATGCGCGGGAGTGACGTCATCGCGGCTCCGCCGAATGGCAGCGTCGGAGCTCCGAGACGCGACTCCCGTGCGCATGCGCGGGAGTGACGTCATCGCGGCTTCTCCGCTGTCATTCGTCGGAGCTGCGAGAGACGCCACAACCAAGATGGATGCGGCGGACTACAGGTGACAGCGGCGACTTCGCTGGCTCCTGTGTCAGGTAAGTGACACATAATGAGCTACTATGCGATGCATAGTAGTCCATTATGCTTTACCTTTGCAGGGAAAAAAAGAGGAAGTAAACCCATCAGGGTTTACTTCCTCTTTAATGGCTTTGACCAAGGGAGGGAGCAGGGCAAAGTCAAAATCTGAACCAGACTCTTCTTCCTCAGACTCACTCTCTGAGAGGACAGCAGACGGGTGGCTAGGCAACGAGGAATCCCATGTGTCCTGGGCCTGAGCATCCCTCCCCGGAGACCTTGGAGATTCAATGGGAGACAACTGGGGGGCTTCAAATTTCTTAAGACTGTCTTTAACCAATCTTTCCACCATAGACCTTAGCTGTTGGTCAGAGTCACTCCTTTCACCCGTCGCTTTAATATAACAGGCATCACAAAGGGACTTGTCAGCAGGAACCTGCGTCTTGCACCCCCAGCATACACCTTCAGCTACGTGACTTGGGCAAGCTGTTGAAGGGCGGGAAGATTCCCGGCTACGGAGACTGGTTCTCGCAGGAGAATCATGTCGTCTGGATCTGGAAGAGGAATGCCGGCGGTGGGACTTAGACGAGTCACTTCCTCGGTGAGAACTACGTCGTTGAGTAGACCTAGAAGGGCTGAACAGGTAGAAAAAACCAGCAGTGTTAGTGGAACATTCCCTAATGTTCCACTGCTCCCCCCCCCCCCCCCCCGGCAGGTAACCCAAAAAAAAGTACCTTCTCCGAGAGGGCTGGCCACTAGCAGGCGGTGAGGCATCCAAAGGATCAATCAGGGCTGGAGAAAAAAACAGCCTAATTTTAAATACAGAAAACAGCTAAGGAGGCAGAGAAAACTGATCCCATCAAAGAAACATACCTATCACTGAAGAACCAGGGCTTAGGAATGGTGCTGCAGGCTTCACAAACATCCCAAAAACACTGCAAGCTGTTTTCCATTTTTAAAATTGCCGCCTTAATGACGTCACGATTTTCGTCATGAAAAGGCTAGTGCGCATGCGCGAAGCCCTCATCGCGCATGCACGAACCAAGCCTCGTCCTCGCGCCGGTCTCGCGCATGCGCAGAACGACCTAGCGGTGAACGAGGAAGTAACTGGGCGGCTGGAACGCACGGAAACCAGCCGCCCAACAAACCAGATACACCGCACGGTGCTGTATGGGGAAACTAAAAGGGGCACTGCACAAGAAGAACAAACAAACAGAAAAGACAAATAAAGGCTGCCATGGAAAGGAAACAGCTCACCACTCCTGTAGACGGACACCAGCCGAGGTAGGTCCCCACACATGCCGGACTTCTGGGAGGAGGGGGGGGCGAATAGTCACCTGCTAGTAGCAAGGCTCACGACTAACACGCGGCTTCACCTGTCAGTGACCAGGCACACACCTCTTCAGCGCCTCTTCCATATGCCCCTTTTCCATACTCCGCTAGTAGCTAGAGCTTATTGGAAATTTGCGACTCCAAGTCGCACGGCCGGTCCGTATCGCAGAAAAAAATGTAAGTCTTCAGGGTAAAAAGACACATGTTAGGTCCTATGGAGGAGGACAAAAAAAGAACACGGCCTGTGGCAGGGAGCAAAGATTTATGGGAGTGTCGTCCTATAGGGTAATGGAGGCGGGACTAAACCCACACGTAGGCTGCCATGGAGTCTGTCAGGAAATAGTATTACTTTGGGGTGTCTGTTTTGTCTTTTATGTGACCATATAAACCCCAGTCTGTCACACTTTCGCAGAGGGAGCAGAGGATGAAACATCTTCGGGAGGCCTTGTTGAGAGGTTCGTGCAATGCATTTCCAGAGCATGGGAGGTTACAATTTCCTGGTGCTGGATAACGTGTTGCTAAGGCTTCGTTCAGTCACAGAACGAGCGCTGGAGAAGGTGGCGGGCTGACCGATGCCTTCAGACAATTCTTCAGTCCTCAGCACCAAGGTCTGATCAGTTCCAGCAACCATCGCCATCACCCGTCTGAATTACATGGTGCAGGAATATCTAGGGACAAGATCAGACTTGGAGGCCTTTCCAACAGAACATCCACTGGGTTACTGGGTTTTGAGGATGGACAACTGGCCAGAGCTTGCTCAATATGCAATTGAGCTAATGGCCTGTCCTGCATCCAGTGTTCTTTCTGAATGCACATTCAGTGCTGCTGGATGCTTTGTAACCGATCACAGAGTGCGCCTGTCCACAGACTGTCATGGTTATGCAGTGATCTTCCTGTGTTTGCTTACCTCCCCTCATGTGTTCAGACTAGAGGCCAGCCACTTCCACCTGGTGGTTTTTATAACCTCTCCTCTAAGTATGGCTCCACCCCAGGCCCTATCAGGGAGCCCTATATTAACCTGTGCACTGCAGGCCATCAGTGCTGATCAACCATTGTGTATTCCTTTGTGTGTTAGCTTCCTGTTTCCTGCCGTGTGCTCTGCTTCTGTTTTCCGTTACCGACTTTGGCGTGTCTTGACTATCCCTGTTTGCCTGTGATCCTGACCTTTTGGCGTGTACCCGACTATTCTTGTCTGCTTGTGGCCCCGACCTTGGCTTTGTCTCTCACCATCCCTATCCTCCTGTTGCCTACTGTGGGTGTGAGCTGGGGGACCCTGAGGGTCGCGACCTGGAGCCAGTTGCAGCCAAGTCCATCCTCACCACTAGAGGCGCTGGTGAACACCTGCTGGCTCTTAGGCCGCGTACACACGCGCGGACTGTTCGCCCAACCTTGTCCGCTGAACAGTGTTTGGGCGGACAGTCCGCTCGTGTGTGGGGCTTCAGCGGACAGTTTCAGCGGACAGTTGGCCGAACAAGGTCTTACGGAAATTCCGAAAAACTGTCCGCTGAAACAAGGTTTCAGCGGACTGTTCGCTCGTGTGTAGGCTTGTTCGGCCAACTAAGTCTCGCGCATGCTCAGAAAGGATTTCCACGTCGGAAGGTTGCATTGCAGTGTATAGGACGTCGTATTTTTCGTCCCGTCGTACGTGCCGTTCACGTCATCGCGCACGGTTTCAGCAAACTGTTCGTCCGTCGTGTGTGGCCATGTCCGTCCATGCTAAGTTTGAGCGGACTGTTCGCTCAAACTGTTGGACGGACAAAGTTGGGCCAACAGTCCGCGCGTGTGTACGCGGCCTTAGACTCCGCGCCCCAGGGAATCTTACGCTCTAACCCCAGTGGGATCTGTCCCCCCGTCTGCAGCAGTCAGCCATAGGGTCCACAACCTTGCGGTGCACTCCTGATCCCTACGGTGTGCACCTGTCACCTCGCCTCAAGGTGACCTGACACAGACTCTGTTGATCGACTCACATCCATAAAACTTAATCAGTCTTGGATCACCAGCTACCAAGCACATGATGCTGATGTACCCGATTGATTTTTCTGTGAATGTGAGATCCCTTGAAGACTGCATATGCTGAGTGACTATCCTATTATGCTGGGTGACTATCCTATTCCTCCTCAATCATCATGATGATAGCTTCTAAGAATATTTTTGGTTCAGGGAACCACCACCACTGCCTAGCGCCCAATTTTTCTGCCCCTGTTTAACAGGGGCGTGTAATTAGAAATTTCTGATCTAATATTTCACAACAGGGCCCGTTCCTGCACTCAACAAGATTATCTGTGAGGCTTTACAGTATTGTGCCACCACCACCACCATCACCACCACCGCCTAAGGCCCAATTTTTCTGCCCTTGTTTAACAGGGGCGTGTAATTACAATTTTTGATCAAATATTTAACAGCAGGGCTCATTCCTACACTCAACAAGAGTATCTGTGAGGCTTTACAGTGTTGTCACCCCCCAGGCACAATATTTAAAGGAATATTTCACTTTTGTTGTTTCACTTTAAGCATTATTAAAATCACTGCTCTTGAAAAAACATCATTTTTTTTAAAACTTTTTTTTGCATTGATATATGTACCCTGGGGCAGGACCCAGGCCCCCAAACAATTTTTATGACAATAACTTGCATATTAGCCTTTAAAATTAGCACCTTTGATTTTTCACGTTCGAGTCCCCTAGACTTTAACAGTGTTCGCACAAATTTTTTGCCTGTTCGCATGTTCTGCCACTAATCGAACCGGGGGATGCTCGGCTCATCCCTACTAGCTACCTAGATGTGGAGTGTCCTAATATAGTGAAACACCCTGGTGTCAGGTTACCTGTGCTATTTGAAGACCCCAGTGCAAATGTTCAGATGATCTATTGTATCTCAGTGTTGGGATACCCACTGCTTTTAGGGACTTGGGAAATCAAGTTTCATATGTTGTAGTAAAATTGATCGACAGGTCACTCAGCCTGTCACTAAATTTCCCTGGTAGGGTACTGTGACAAACCCAACCAGGACAGGGGACTTTGAAGGGGACTATTTGCTAGCTATCTCCTCACTGATTATGGCCCATGGAAGTGACCAGGGATTTTGTCTGCTTCTCCTGATCAGAGCATGAAAAAGAGCTCTGATCAGCCTCTGATTCCAAGGAGAGAGCAGATCATTCTCTAATGATGGACAACAACGTGATGAATACTGAGAGTAAGGCTTGGATACATTCTCTGAATAAGGACAAAAAAACTTTTCTGGAATGGAAGGAAAGGTGTAATCATAATCTTGTACAGGTTAATGGTCAGAGGAAATATGGTGGCCCTTCTGCAGACCGGGTTGGAGAAGCTCTTCCACTTGAGACAGAAATAGTTATCAACAATCTCCCTCAAGAAATCTATGAAGATAAATGAATTCCACTTTTTCAGACTGCTGGAATATTGTATGAGTTTTAGGATGACTTATGCCGCTTACATACGATCAGGCTATCCGGTGGACTTAGTCTGGCAGACAAACCGCCGTAAAGTCCGCTGGACTGTCCAAACGAGCGGACCTGCCCACACACGGTACTTTTCCTGGCGGACTATCCTCCGTACTTTTGAAATGAACGGACTTGCCCACACACACAGAGTAAAGTCCATTCATTTTGAGCGCGGCTCCAGGTAGCCGGGACAAGCGAAGGAATCATCTCTGGCCCCATCACCTGGTATGGAGTTAAAGGGGAAGCCCTACGCCGAATAAACAGCGTGGGGGTCCCCCCCTAGGTCCATATCAGACCCTTATCCGAGCACGCTACCCGGCCGGTCGGGAAGGGGGGTGGGGACGAGCGAGCGCCCCCCCCCCCTCCTGAGCCATACCAGGCCGCATGCCCTCAACATGGGGGGGTGCTTTGGGGAAGGGGGGGCCGCGTAGCCCCCCCACCCCAAAGCACCTTGGCCCCATATTGATGAGGACAAGGGCCTCTTCCCGACAACCCTGGACGTTGGTTGTTGGGGTCTGCAGGCGGGGGGCTGCAGACCCCCCCTTCCCCAAAGCACCCCCTCATGTTGAGGGCATGCAGTCTGGTACGGTTCAGGAGGGGGGGCGCATGCTCGTCTCCATCCCCTTTCCTAACCGGTCGGGTAGTGTGCTCGGATAAGGGTCTGATATGGACCTAGGGGGGACCCCCATGCCGTTTTTTTCAGCGTAGGTCTTCCCCTTTAACTCCATACCAGGTGACGGGGCCAGTGACGCTTCCTTCGCTGGTCCTGGCTACCTGGAGCCGCGCTCAAAATGAGCGGACTTTTCTCCGGAGGGAAAAGTCTGTTCATTTCAAAAGTAAGGCGGACTAGCACACACACAGGCGGATTGTCCGGCGGACTTGAGCCCGCCGGACTTTTCCTCCGGATTGTTTGATCGGCTTTAGTATGACTTGTCTAGTGGACAGATTATACAAATGAAAGTTGGTTAATATGACTTGGACAGCCCTGAATACTGGCCCCTGAACTGTCTGGGTGGGCACTGACCTGAGTCACCTAGGCTTGTCTAGGTGACTAGTTAATAAGCTTACTGTTAATTAGATCATTGTTAGCTGTTTAGTTTACTGTTTATGTATATGTTACTGTGTTTCCCTGAAAATAAGCCTGGGTCTTATATTAATTTTGTCAGTAAAAGGCACAGTAGGGCTTATTTTTGGGGTAGGTCTTACCATGTAATGTGCTGTCTTCTCTCCCCCTCTCTCTCTCCCTGCCTGACAGGAATCCCCAGCGTGAACCGAGTTAAAATGCTTGTAAAATAAATATTGGCTAAGATACATTGTCTCCCGCTCAGCAGGCCATATAGAAAAACAAATCTTCCCTCTTTGTCAATAGAGGACTCCTTACACAGAAAATGCGTACCCCTTTTAACAAGAACACTCACCCCTCTAGAGTAGGATGTGTAAAAGGAGTGGTAATATGCCGAAAACTTCCGGTTCCTTAACAGTGGGGCTGTGCTAGGGGTAAGATGTGTCTCTTGAAAAAAGAGCAGGCCGGGACCTCCCCTTGCTGTTTCCAGCAAGACTGCTGCCCTCTTTTTTGGATCTCCCAGCCCCCTCACATTCCATGATATAATGTGTACACTACCCATAGATGTTGCTACTTTCTAAGCCGGGCGGGGGAAAGGAGGAGGGAGAGGAGGAGGCCCGCCCTCCCACGACGGGCCCACCGCCCCGCCCCCCCCGATTCCGTTGTACCAGCTATGCGTGCCCGAGGTGCCCCCCTTAGCCCTGCTACCCACCCCATCACCCCCCCCTCTCCTCCCCCCCCCACCCCCCCCAGCCCAGCTGGGCAACCCCTAGGGGTCACTATTGTGGCCCGATTTACCATATTCTCCAACACCCTGGACGTCCATCTCCACACCCCCCCACTCCCCCCTCTCTCCCAAATTAGCTGGGGGCCCTTCACTCCTCGAGCTCTCCACTTTCAATGCGGCATATGCCCAAGCTGGTCTGCGGTGACCCGCCACCTTCTCAAAAAAAAAAAAAAAAAAAAAAAAGGAGGGAGAGAGGGGGGGGGGAAGATATTCAATATCGGCCCCCTCAATGCTTAACTATTAAACATTCCTAATGATATTTATACTATATTGTGCCCTTCCTACCCTCCCCCTGGCTCTCCCCACTTTACTACCCAATGAAAAGTGACCTTATAGTAACATACCTCGTATCGCCATACTAATAATAATAAACATTCCACATTAATAGTGAATAGGGTTATTTCAAGTGCAAGTGTCCTGCGATATTATACCATGGAGAGGGAAAAAAAAAAAAAAAAAAAAAGGGGGGGGGGGGAGAGAGGGGGGGGAGGGGCGGGAGATATTCAATACCAGCCCCCTCAATGCTTAACTACTAAACGTTTATATACCCCCTCCTTTCAAACTGGAGGTAATGATTAAACTGATGGCGTTCTGCTTAGACAAGCCAGATGTCCCATGGATAGTAGTAGGCGATTTTAATGAAACGCTGGACTCACATATGGATAGATTTCCGGCTCCAGCGGTGACCAAAATAGGGCGCTTGCAGGGCTTTGCCTCCGAAATAGGGTTAAATGATCTATGGCGAACACGTCACCCTCAAGCAAGACAGTATTCTTGCTTCTCCAGTACCTATTGCACATTATCAAGAATCGACATGGTGCTGGGTAATAAAGAAGCTGCGGAGGTGGTCCAGGAGATAGAATACGGAGCAAGGGGGGTTTCAGATCATTCCCCCTTGTCCATGACACTGTCTTTGGGTGCTAGACCAGGTCCAAGGGAGTGGAGGATAAACCCGGGTTGGCTGGCATTAATGGGTGGCCCAAGTCCCCACCAGGATAAGATAGGGGAATTTCTTCAAATAAATAGGGGCTCTGCCCCTTTGGATGTAGTCTGGGATTCCCTAAAAGCCTACATCAGGGGCACATTAATACAACAAGTCGCAACTATTAAGAGGAAAGCTCGAGAACAGGACCTAGCAATGAGAAATAAGGTCGCCCAGGCAGAGCAAGCTTATATAGTAGCTCCATCGACTGCAAGCCAGCGGGATTGGTTGGCTAGTCAACAAGTCTATAAAATAGCTCTTCTAAAAAAAGCAGAGAATAGACGGATATTTCAGCGCCAGCATTACTTTGGCGAAGGAGAGAGGGTAGGTAGAACCCTCTCCCTCCTGGCTCAAACTAATGGCGCGCCAACAGTAGCCCAGGTAATTAAGTCCCCCACAGGCGATCTTGTCACCAGCCCCCCCGCGATTATGAGGGTACTCCATGACTACTATAAAAATTTATACAAATCCGTCATCCAGGGACAAGGTAACTTAGCTACCGATTTTTTACTTCGGACAGTAATACCAACTTTATCAATGGACGACAAACTATCCCTCGAGCTACCACTTACGCTGGAAGAATTAAAAAATGCGGTAGCTGCAATGCCCAACGATAAATCTCCAGGGCCAGATGGCCTCCCTGTAGAAATTTACAAACGTTACGGGGATGTGCTACTTCCGGAACTCCTGGGGACATTGAATTACGCATTGGAGACGGGGGAACTCCCCGCCTCGATGCGGGAGGCCAATATTATCTTAATCTTGAAGGAGGGGAAGGACTGCCAGGAAGTTCCATCATACCGCCCGATATCCCTGCTATGCTCGGATATTAAAATACTAGCCAAAGCATTAGCAATTCGGCTAAATACATATATCCATAAACTCATACACCCAGACCAGTCGGGCTTTATCCCGGGCAGGGCAACCAGTGCTAATATTAGAAGAGTCTTCCTTAACGTTCAAATACCCAGAGATAATGAGGGGGCGGGGGCTATTTTAGCACTGGACGCTACTAGGGCCTTTGACAGTTTGGAATGGGGCTATCTGTGGAGGGTCCTGGAGAGGTTCGGATTCGGCCCCTTATTTATCCAGTGGATAAAATTAATGTACAATAAACCCAGGGCCAAAATTAAGATGGGTACTGAAGTCTCTGAACTATTCCAACTGGAGAGAGGTACAAGGCAGGGGTGCCCGTTGTCCCCCCTCCTTTTTGTGCTGGCCATGGAGCCTTTGGCGGCTCTGGTAAGATCTTCCCCGGACATACAGGGATTTCGGCGGGGTAGTGATGAGGAAAAAATTGCCCTATTCGCGGACGATGTCCTATTTTTTATCGGCGACGTGGACTCTACCCTGAATAGAGTGATCCACCTGATGGGCGAGTTTGGTCAACAATCAGGCTTAGAGATCAACTGGGGCAAATCAGCCCTTCTACCACTGTCCAGGCATGGGGAACAGGGGGTGCCCTCAACGATAGTAGGCCTGGAGACGGTGACCAAGCTGAAGTATCTGGGTATCTGGATATCTGGGGATGTAAGCCAATATGCCAACGAGAACTTAGCACCACTACTGCTGAAAATGAAGATGAAACTTAATAGGTGGTGCGGCCTCCCTCTCTCGGTGGCGGGACGCTGCAGCCTAGTAAAAATGCTTTGGCAACCCCAAATACTTTACATTTTACATAATTCTCCAATTTGGATTAACCAGAAATGGTTCCAAACCATGGACTCGCTCATCCGGGAACTAATCTGGAAAAAGGGGCATGCTCGGATAGGGTTGCATACGCTGCAGCTCCCCGTCGCGGAGGGAGGGCTGGCCATTCCCCACCTGGGCGCATACTTCCTGGCCGCCCAACTTCAGCATTTAGCAGGGGCAGGGTTTCAAGAGGGGGGGCCTACTAACCATAAGTTGATGACGCTGGGAGCACCTCATAATTTGGTACCCGAAGCCCTGGAGGCTAACTCCTTTTTTTATAGATGCCCTACTAATATTCTAATGAGGAAGGTATGGCAGCAAGCAAAGCAAAAGCTAGGTTATGCGGGTGTAACTACTTATACCCCTCTATGGCGCAATTGCCATCTGCCCGAACTAAATAAGGTAGATAGAGCTCCGGAATGGGATAGCCAGGGGATTAACAGAATAGTGCATCTCTACGAGGGGAACGTAATGAAACCTTTTGAAACGATCAGACAGGAATTTAATGTCCCTAATAGGTCGTTCTATAAATATTTGCAGTTGAGACATGCAATTCAAGCCCAATACGGGTCATTCGCTATCGAACGCACTGAAATCCCTCAGCTCCAGGCCCTTATAGATCATAGGCATGTAAAAGGCCAGATTTCGAGGCTATATACAAAGCTTAGAGGCAGCTTTTTGAAAGGGGAAGGCCCAGCCAAGAGTAGGCAGGGTTGGATAGGGGACGTTGGCCCGATATCTCGGGAACAATGGGCTAAAACGCTTGAACAGGGGCATTTGGCCTCTATATCTCCATCTCAGCAAGTGTCCCATTTGTTCCTTATATACCGGGCATACTACACCCCCCAGAAGCTATGGAAAATGGGCAGGAAACCTAGGGATGAATGTCCTAGATGTGGGGCACCGGGTGATCTCTTCCACATGGTATGGAAATGCCCAAAACTGTATAGCTACTGGCTAGAAATAGTTCTTAAAATAAACAGAGCTTTCAAGACCACTCTGAAACCCGAGGCCAGGGCCTGTCTACTGGGGATATTTGAAGAGACAAATATTCCGTCGCCGATTAAGCCAGCTGTCTTGAAGTGCCTATATCAAGCCAGGCGACTGATAGCAATTAACTGGCAAGCTAAAAATCCCCCGGATATTGGACATTGGGTTAATGCAATTAACTCTTTAATATGGTGCGAGAGAGCAATGCTTATAAAGCTAAATAATTTAAGAAAATTTGAGATATTATGGTATCCTTGGCTGAGCGACATGGGGTTCCCTTTGGAGTGAGGCCAACACAAGAATGGTTTAGTACCCGCTGGCTGGGGGGTAGGGAGGAGCATCTTCCCTCCCCCCTTAGGTGGACTCTTTTAAGGGTGGATTTTTCTACCCCTTTTCTTAAACGGTTATAGCTATCTGGTTATGACTGGGGCGGTTGCTGCCGGCGCTGCGTGCTCGAGGTGGGGCTAGGGTTGGGAGGGAGGCTCGGGGGGAATAGGGGGGGGGGAAGCGTATTGAGGGGAGGTACTAATGAGTAGCCGTGGTACGGCAGTCTTAGCGTATTAATTTGCTTGATATGTAACCTGTCTCTTTTTTCCCTTTCTATACGGTATAATACCGCTATCTATGTGCGGAAAACTCTTAATAAAAAGCATTTCAATTAAAGAAGGGTAGGAGGAGGGAAAGAGAAGGAGAGTAAGAAAGGAAAGAAGGGAAAAGAAAGGATAAGGAAGGGAAACGAAAAAAAAGAGAGAAAAAGAAGGGAAAAAGAGGAAAAAGGAGGTGTATGTTGGTATAGAGCGGGGGAGGGGGGGTTTCGTCTCCCACCCCATAACACAACTTTTAGTTGGGGCGTTGAGGTGTGGGGTCGATGCCACCACCCCGCGCCTATTACTAGCAATATACTCACCATTTAAGCTCAAACGTGATTGAAGCTATGTCTACGTTTTACTCAACTGCATTATATCCTATACCCCAGAATATATTAGGCTATGCTACCCTGCCTTTTTTAACTTGTTTCTTTGTATATGTGGAAACCTCAATAAAAATCATTGCAATTGAAAGAAAAAAGACGAGCTACAATGATGTGATGTGAAGACGAGGAAAACTAAAATGAACGCTAAGTTGATTGGCGCCTCGCAGATGAATTCGCTGAAGTAGCCCAAAAAAAAAAAAAAAATGCTTGTAAAATCCTATAATCCACTCTATTACATTAGTATATAATGTACAATGTGTGCGTTTCTGTAATATAATTGTGCCAAATTCCTTCATTATAGAGCCGCTCTGCGCTTCTGTGACCCACCGGAACTCTCTTCCCCACAATTATATTATAGAAACACACACATTGTACATTCTATTCTACTGTAATAGAGTGGATTATACGATTTTACATGCATTTTAAACTAGGCCTTATTTTTGGGGTAGGGCTTATATTCCAGCCCTACTGGAAAATAGCGCTAGGTCTTATTTTCGGGGTAGGTCTTATTTCGTGGAAACACGGTAGCTGTTCTGTTAAATGTACTGATGATAATATTGTTAAAGTTGAAATTGTTTAGGATAATGTGATCAAGATTTTATCTGATTTTGTGTGATATAAATTCTGTGTGAGTTTTCAATAAAGAGTTCCAGTTTGCACCTAAGCTAGTGTCGTCTAGTTCTTGGGTGCAATGCTCAGCTATAATACCTGGTTCCAGACTGGAGGAAGCTATATCTTAATGGAGTCACAGGTACCTAGTCTTTTGACAGATCCTTGATTTGTGCTGTTCCGACATACCAAAAAGGACGCATTCTCTGAAGCAAGTACAAGACAGAAGCTATTGGATACTGGCTATTGAACTTCCTTTTTCTAGTCTCGTCGTACGTGTTGTACGTTACTGCGTTCTTGACGGTCGGACTTTGGTGTGATCGTGTGTACTCAAGACAGTTTCAGCGGAATTCTGTCGGAAAAACCTTTAGAGTGTGTACACGACATAACCTATTTCCAAAGTTTAAAATTTGCATGACAGAAACGACCAGCGTTTGTAATTCACAAGATGGCCGTTGCGTCCCAGCATGTAATCACGTCACGCGTTGCCGATTCCTCCCAACTACATACAAAATAAGTTGTTTTATATTTGAACTTATAATTGGTACATGCATGATGGTAATCCATTAAGAATATCAGCATGTCAAATGGAGCTGGTATACACCATTTTTGCAATTCTACTAGTTTACAGACCTTATACCCACCTATCAGGTATATATTGGGGGTCCTTGTGGTTTCACTGTGGTTCTATGTGTCCATCAGTCTGCCTATGTGGATGGCAGTGTATATCTGCTCCATTTGACATGTTGATGTTCCTAATGGATTACTTTACATATACCAATTGTGAGTTCAAATGTGAAAACGCCTATCTTGTTTATAGTTCTATGTATGTGCATTCATATACTTATAGCAATATTGTTTGATTTTGATCTGTCATTAATTGTGAAACATTATATTTTAGGCCGCGTACACACGCGGGGACTGTCTGCCGAAACTAAGTTCGTCAAACAGTCCGCTCAAACTTTTGAATGAATGAACTTGCCCACACATGGCACTTTTTGAGCGGACAAATACGGCAAACTTTGTTCGTCGTACTAAGTCCGCGCAACTTTTGAAATGAACGGACTCGCCCACACACGAGGCAACAGTCTGCTCATTTCGAGCGCGTGTGCAGGTAGGCGGGGCCCGCGACGGAGACGTCGCGGGCCCCGCCGCCTGGAATGTACTTAAAGGGGAACCCCAACGCCGAAAAAAATCGGTGTGGGGGTCCCCCCAAAGTCCACAACAGACCCTTGTCCGAGCACGCTACCCGGCCGGCCAGGAAAGGGGGGCGAGCGAGCGCGCCCCCCTCCCGAGCCGTACCAGGCCGCGTGCCCTCAACATGGGGGGTGCCTTGGGGAAGGGGGGGCCGCGCGGCCCCCCCACCCCAAAGCACCTTGTCCCCATGTTGATGAGGACAAGGGCCTCTTCCCGACAACCCTGGCCGTTGGTTGTCGGGGTCTGCGGGCGGGGGGCTTATCGGAATCCGGGAGCCCCCTTTAATAAGGGGGCCCCCGGATACCGGCCCCCCACCCTATGTGAATGAGTATGGGGTACAATGTACCCCTACCCATTCACCTGTAAAATAAAAGTACCCAAAAAAAAAACACAACACACGAGATAAAATATTTTATTGCACAGCTCCGGGGGTCTTCCGTCTTCGGGGGTCTTCTCGCCGGACTCCTCCGCTATCTTCTTGTAGCTCTTTTGCTAGCGGAGGAGTCCGGCTTTCTTCCTCCCCGCCGCCGGCCTCTTCTCCCGACTTCGGGGGTCTTGTCCCCCTCTTCGGTTCTTCTGCCGGGCCACCGTGCCTTCTTATAGCTCTTTTGCAGGCGGTGGCCCGGTCTTCTGTCGCCGCCGCCTTCCGTTCTTCTGCCGGGCCACCGCGCCTTCTTATAGCTCTTTTAGAGGCGGTGGCCCGGTCTTCTGTCGCCGCTGTCGCCTTCCGGTCGCCTTCCGTTCTTCTTGTTGTTGTTCTTCTTCTTCTCCAGGAGATGTTGACACGTCGCTCTCTCCGGCCGGAATGCCAGAGCCGCGCTGTGCGGCCACTTATATAGTGACAATGGGGCGGTGTCACATGGTATATGTCACATGGGTTGGTCACATGGGTTGATGTCACATGGGGACTATGACATCGTAAGGGGCGGGGTCACCATGTGACCAACCCATGTGACATATACCATGTGACACCGCCCCATTGTCACTATATAAGTGGCCGCACAGCGCGGCTCTGGCATTCCGGCCGGAGAGAGCGACGTGTCAACATCTCCTGGAGAAGAAGAAGAACAAGAACAAGAAGAAGAACGGAAGGCGACCGGAAGGCGACAGCGGCGACAGAAGACCGGGCCACCGCCTCTAAAAGAGTTATAAGAAGGCGCGGTGGCCCGGCAGAAGAACGGAAGGCGGCGGCGACAGAAGACCGGGCCACCGCCTGCAAAAGAGCTATAAGAAGGCGCAGTGGCCCAGCAGAAGAACCGAAGAGGGGGACAAGACCCCCGAAGTCGGGAGAAGAGGCCGGCGGCGGGGAGGAAGAAAGCTGGCCTCCTCCGCTAGCAAAAGAGCTACAAGAACATAGCGGAGGAGTCCGGCGAGAAGACCCCCGAAGACGGAAGACCCCCGGAGCTGTGCAATAAAATATTTTATCTCGTGTGTTGTGTTTTTTTTTTGGGTACTTTTATTTTACAGGTGAATGGGTAGGGGTACATTGTACCCCATACTCATTCACATAGGGTGGGGGGCCGGTATCCGGGGGCCCCCTTATTAAAGGGGGCTCCCGGATTCCGATAAGCCCCCCGCCCGCAGACCCCGACAACCAACGGCCAGGGTTGTCGGGAAGAGGCCCTTGTCCTCATCAACATGGGGCCAAGGTGCTTTGGGGTGGGGGGGCCGCGCGGCCCCCCCTTCCCCAAGGCACCCCCCATGTTGAGGGCACGCGGCACGCTGAGGGCGTGTTGAGGGCACGCGGCACGTTGAGGGCACGCTCGCTCGCCCCCCTTTCCTGGCCGGCCGGGGCGCGTGCTCGGACAAGGGTCTGTTGTGGACTTTGGGGGGACCCCCACGCCGATTTTTTTCGGCGTTGGGGGTTCCCCTTTAAGTCCATACCAGGCGGCGGGGCCCGCGACGTCTCCTTCGCGGGCCCCGCCTACCTGGAGACGCGCTCGAAATGAGCGGACTTTCCTCCGAGCGGGAACAGTTTGCTCATTTCGAAAGTGGCCTACACACGGGCTGACTGTCCGCTCAAACCAAGTTTCAGCGGACAGTTTTTCGGAATTTCCGAAAAACTTTGTTCGTCAAACTGTCCGCTGAAGCCCCACACACGAGCGGACTGTCCGCTGAAACACTGTTCAGTGGACAAAGTTGAGCGAACAGTCCGCCCGTGTGTACGCGGCCTTAGAATTATTTTCCCGGAAAAATGAAATCATCTTCCAAAACATGTTGGGATTCATCTGAGGATTCAACCCAAGCTGACCAAGCTACACAAGTGTTATCAATTTTTGGCTGTATCTCCATATAATAGGGTGTTCATATTACTGTAAGGTATTGTGCTAATATAAATGTTATCACTTTGGAAAAATTATGATGTCATTTTATCAGGATCCAGGGTCCTTTTTTATGATTTTTTTTCTAAACTAAAATTTTGCATTCTCCTTTTAGATTAAATGTATGTTTGGTTCTGCCTATAAAGTCCCAAGGGGGTTTTCTTTTTGCATTTTGTATTTTACATTTAGAAACATTGAACTGCAGTTTCCACTGCTTTGACCAATCTTCCAGCATTCCCAAATCATGTTCTGTGTTACAGACACCTCCAGGGATATCAACCCTCACCTTTACTCACCTTTGTGTCAGCAAAAAGACATACCTTGCCCAACAAATTTAGTTATATCGCTTACATATAGATTAAATATAACATGACCTAGTATAGAGCCTTGTCGTACACCAATAGGGACTGGTCTCTGTTCAGAGTGAACCCCTTTTACAATTACACTCTGGTCTATCCTTTAGCCAATTCAGGGGCGGACTTACCATTGGGCCACTCGGGCACTGCCCGAGGGCCCCATGCCACTAGGGGGCCCCATCAGGGTTGCCAGCCTCAGTAAAACCAGGGAGAGTATGTAAAAATTTGTGTTTTTTTTTTACATCTGTCTCTGAAATGTCCCTTACCGACATCCTTTTGGTCTAAAAATCCAGAGATTATAGCTGCCACACCTCTCCAGTACCGTCTCAGCCAATAGAAACATGTCTGTGTATACTGTGTTATTGTATACTGTGTGTGTGTGTTTGTGTCTACTGTGTGGCCCCATAATCTCTGATTGCCTGGGGGCCCCATAATCTCCTTTTGCCCGGGGGCCCCATGAGTTGTCAGTCCGCCCCTGAGCCAATTGCATATCTGCTCAACCACCCAAGGGTTAAATCCTAGCTTGTAAAACTTTTGTGTTAGATCATTATGTGGAACTGTATCAAAATTCCTTGCTGAAATCAAGATATACTATGTGCACAGCACCACACTGGTCCAAAACATTGGTAATATGTAAAAAAATTCCATAAGATTAGTCTGACATGATCCACCCTCAGTAATGCAATGCTGCTTTGAGTCCAGCAAGTTGTGTATTTTTAAGTGATCAATTACCTTTTTTTTCAGGAGTGAGTCCATTAACTTGACTATAACTGATGTTAAACTCACTGGTCTGTAATTGCCAGCTTCTACCTTGCTGCCCTTCTTGTGGATAGGTACAATATTAGTTCTCTGCCAGCCATGGGGAAGAGCTTAATTAAAAAGATCTGTTAATGGTCCAACAACTATATCCTGATGTTCTCTCAGAATTCTGGGATGAATACCATCAGGGCCCATGGCTTTATTAAGCTTTAACCAAGCCAGTTAATTTGCTACCTTTGTCTCCAGGAATCCAGGGGTCTGTTGTTGCTGAGAAGGTCTATTGGAATGATAGATCATCCCAAGCCACAATGGATCCCCCCTCAGCCAACATTAATAGACCCTCCAGCACACCCCAACACTCCTGCAGGTGCCAAAACTGTGTTCCCCCACGTTCCAGTTGGAAAAAATCCCTATTTTAGATCAATACTTCGTGGGCGGGTGTGGAGCAATCCCTGAAACTGATCTCCCTGTGGCAACCCCTGCAGCACAGTTGGCTTCTCCTCTCTCTTCTGCCAGCTTTCATCTGCTGTGGGGTGAGCACAGGGGGATCAGTTCCAGTAATTGCTACCCCCCACACACTGATCAACCTCCCTGTCCAGGGATCTCCCCCCCCCCCCACTCTCCCTGCCACCTACAGCTCCTCTCCCTGCCACTGGCTGTCATCTGCTGCGGGCACACAGGGGGACCATTTCAGGATGGAGAGCGTCTTATTTACCAGCCCCTTCTATTCCTAAATGAACACAGTGAGTGATCTGTACCGATCATTTGCTGTTTTCATTCGTAATTGAAGCATTATAAACTGTGTTCACGATGCCTGAGTTTGTGAATGAACAGGAGACTCTGTATAGTGCACCTTCTGTTCATTTATCTGCAGTGCAGCTGTGACTGCAGAGAAAAGATTGGTGATCTATCTCCTCAAACTTTTTCTCTGTCCCAGAAGTAACACATCAGGGGTCTGTTTAGACCCCTGATATTTCATGAATCCCTCTCGAAAGTTTTGTTTTTGTTTAAAAAAAACAAATGTTTAAATAATTTAAAGAAAATGTAATTGTAAAAATTCTAAATCAGGGGCTCATTCACACAGGTACCTTGGCCATGTGAATGAGTGGTTTGTTCATGTGGCGGGAGCTGGCTGTTACTCTGTGGAGATGCAGTGGCTGTAAAAACACAGCTGCAGATCCTAATTTGACAGGGGTGCAGTTATGAGTGGCCCCCGAATGCTCACTGTCTGTGTTCTGGTCCATACACCTGCTCCCAAACACCTGTCATACTAGGAACTGCAACTGTGTTACAATCAATGCGTTCCCATAGTGTAACATAGGCTGACTGCACACAGCTCCAGCCACAAAAAAGCTGCTGATTCACACTGTAAAGGCCACAATCCCCATGTAAATGAGCCTCAAGACCTCAGTCACATAGAGAGCTTTAATTTTTAACTCAATATAGTTTTATATTTTAGATTTAGCAGGAATTTAGCTGTGTTTGTGTCAGCTAATAATGATTTTAGTATATTTTTAGTAAAATATCGCGTTTTTTTCCAATACTATTCCTTTATACTAGCTTTTGAAATGTACAAAATGCAACAATTTAGAAAGTAGACGAAAGGTTTAGCACTGTGAAACTCTTTTTGAAAGATAAATAGTGCATTTATATACAATTCTATGAATCAGACCAAAATAAGGGACAAAAGAGGAGGAAAGAGGGAGATAGAAAGGCTCAAAATCAGGGAGGGTTGGAATCTATGTAACTATACTACATGCGGGTTAATTGGGACTGTTGTTAAGTGTACCAATGTTCTTAAAGGGCCCCAACGATAGCCGACAGAAGATCATCTCAAAGGATTGCCCCTCCCATTATAATAATTCTGCAACCCCCTTTGTTCACATTCCCCCTCTGCTACCATCCTCCTTTTCTTTTGGACAGTGCATACTCAGTCGGTCTAGGATTAGCATATCTGCCATAACTGTCAGCATAGTTCCATCACTTGGTAGATTAAACCTTATTACTGCTTACAGCCACACTTGAGGTGGCCTTGCTACTGTTAATGCTGATCTGGCTGTCACACTTTTAATAACAATTGCGTAGTCATGCTACAGTGTACCCAAACAACATTTTTATCATTTTGTTCCCACAAATAGAGCTTTCTTTTGGTGGTATTTGATCACTTCTGGGATTTTTATTTTCAGCTAAACAAATAAAAAATACAGAATTTTTTTTTTTAAATATGTTTTTTTTGTTTCTGTTGTAAATAAGAAAGTTTTCTCCTTCATTGATGGGCACTGATGGGGCTGCACTGACGGCACTGATGAGCACAAGTGAGGTGGCACTAATGGGCACCAATATGCGGAACTGATGGGGCACTGATAGGTGGCACTGATAGGTGGCACTGATATGCGGCACAGATGGGCACTGATAGGCAGCACAGATGGGCACTGATAGGTAGCCCAGATAGATACTGATAGGTGGCACAGATGGGCATGGATGGACACTGATAGGTGGCACTGTACATTAATAAATGGTACTGATGGATGCCTATCAGCCCCAAACAATGCCTGCCAATCAGTGATGCCCATTGTGGGCACTGGTTGGCATCCATTGTGGGCACTGATTTGTATCCAATGTGGGCACTGATTGGCATCCTTGGTGGTCTAGGCTGGCATACCTGGTGGTGACTAGTGGTGGCATCCCTGGTGGTCCTAGTGGCGTCCCTGGTGGTCCAGTTTAGGTATCTCGGGGGGCTGCGCTGATAATCGATCAGCACAGTCCCCCCCTATCAGAGAAGCAGCCGATCGGCTTGAGTGAGGAAAAGAGGATCACCAGCTCTTCCTGTTGATTGGACATGGCTGACCACATGGTAAAAAGTCTCCATCAGAGACTCTTTACCTAAATCGGTGTTGCAGGGTGTCATATGATGTCCGGTCAGGATACTGAAACCACCTTTCCGCCATCATTTTGCTGTATGGCGGGCGGCAAGTGGTTAATCACTTAATTTATACTAAATTGTGTTATTACCATTGTTAACCCATTTTATGCTTGCTAAGGGTCCTTTCACATGGGGCAGATCGGTGCTGATTCGCCCCTTGGATATCCACTTGCTCAGCAGGGATCTCCGCTGAGCAGGAAGATGACAGGTCTGTCTCTGCACACTGTGCAGGGATGGACCTGTCACAGCGCCGCTCTCCCCTATGGGAGATCGGGTGACGACGGACCGCAGTGTCCGTCGTCACCCGATCCGATCTGATGACGGATGGAAAAATAGCTTTTTCCTCCGTCACAATTTTTTGGTTCGGAGCGGGTCAGATGTCAGCGGACATGTCACCGCTGACATCCGACGCTCCATAGAACTCTATGGAGCATCCGTTCAGGTCCGCCTGAAAAACTGACAAGCGGGCCTGAACGGATCGTCCGTGTGAAAGGGGCCTTAGTTACCAACCATATTGGGTGACAATATATTAAGTTTGCCTTTACTACCTGGTTTAGTGGCTGCTTTCTTAAATATACCACTGCTATTGTATACTAAGTATTACTTTCAGTGAATTCCAGTGATATCGTATGTTTGTACACTCAACCTGGTGTGTCAGAGGGGCTGAGGTTCTTGAGAAGGTTGAGGCAAAGAGCAGAGGACCCATTCTAGACAGCGGCTCCTATGGGGGTAGTGCTACAAACAGTAATAATAAAAGTAATAATAAAAGGAAAGTTTAACATGTTGATTATGACTAAATCCATGGTTTAACCATGTCACAGCATGACTCTTTTCTTATTCTGTTTTCCTTGGAGCAAAAGATGTTAAAGTCAGTGGACATGGACTGTCATTTCCATACCCTGCAGCACTGTGCTGTCACAGCTGATGATGGAGGACCTTGTCCAGGCATACCTTCATGATGTTCTCAGTTGGTCAATGTAAACTGAGAAGTAAATCTGGGATCAACTAGTTGCTGCACTACCAGGGCCCACGCATTCTACTAGT
The DNA here is from genome assembly GCF_037356315.1 of Lithobates pipiens. NCBI lineage: Eukaryota > Metazoa > Chordata > Amphibia > Anura > Ranidae > Lithobates > Lithobates pipiens. Next base: position 429,047,463 of record NW_027507903.1, read on the forward strand.
GCCAGAAAAATAAACCTGGCCATACACTAGAAGATTTGGGAATGAACATTCGTACAATAATTATGAGTGCATTTGATGAGTTGACAAATGTCATTTGAAAGTACTTGCTTTTAAGATTTGATTTTGGAATGAATGCAATTTCCCAAACGAAAACCATACACATTTAGAAATTCAAGAAAAAAAATTCCATCCTGTTCCTTCAAATTTTCTGGTCACTTTATTCGAACGCCAACGTTGATTTGATCCCACAAACATTGTTAATACAAAAAAGTTTTAATTCAATTCTACTAGTGTTTGGCCAGCTGAAAGTGGTTCTAAAGGTAAAAGTTTTTTTACCTTAATGCATTAATGCATCCTCTTCTCCGGTACCTGGCTGGCACTCCTGGCTCTAACTCTGAAAAAGCTAAAAAAAACCAAGAAAAGCAAAAAAAAAAAAAAAAACAGAGAAACATGGCTATTCTGCATTTTTGAGCAATAAGGTTTTGTGGGGGTATAGTTGTGCTAAAAAATGCTAAAAATCGCAAAAGCTAAGAAACGCTAATGCAAAAACGCTGCAAAATGTGGCAAAACTTGCATTTTTAATGTAACATTCTACAGCTAAAGCTATTGCCTTTTTTATAATGTCCAGTGTGCATGAGGCCTAAGGAATGATAAGCCAATGCCAAGCTGAATAAGCAAAGCTAGCAAACTATTAGCATGCATTAAAAAGGGTATCTACTCAAGAGATAAGACTATAATTTCACCACTTTACAAAACTCTGGTTTGGCCACACGGAGAGAGTCCAGAGAAGGGCAGCAAATTTATTAAGGGGACTGGAGGACCTCAGTTATGAGGAACAAGTACAAAACATTAAACGTACTCTACCTGGAGAGGAGACGCTTAAAGTGATACTAAAATCTTTTTTGTTCTTTAAAAATAATAAACATGTTATACCTACCTTCTTTGTGAAATGGTTTTGCTCAGAGCAGCCTGGATCCTCCTCATCTATGGTCCCTCGTCTGCGCTTCTGGCTTCTCCCTCCTTTTGAGTGCCCCCACAGCAAGCAGCTTGCTATGGGGGCATCCGAGTCGAGCCGCAGCTCTGTGTGTCCATTTAGACATGGAGCCGTGGGTTGACCCCTCCCCCCTCTCTCTCCTGATTGGCTAATTGACTTTGATTAACATCAGCGGGAAAGTCCCAGATGGCCAAGACACGTGTGCACATCGTTGGATAGAGAGGGGGCTCAGGTAAGCAAAAGGCCAATGGAGCATACACACGGTCGGAAATTTCCGACCAAAAGCTCACACTGGACTTTTGCTGGTGGAATTTCCGGTCGTGTGCCTCAGTGTGAAAGGCTACTTTCACACTGAGGCACTTTACAGGTGCTACAGCGCTAAAAGTAGCGCCTGCATAGGGCCTGTAAAGAGCCTCTCCTGTCTCTCCAGTGTGAAAGCCCGAGGGCTTTCACCCTGGAGCGGTGCACTTGCAGGACGGTAAAAAAAGTCTTGCAAGCCACATCTTTGCAGCACTGTAGCCTAAAGCTCCCCCGCCCATTGAAAACAATGCCGCAACGCCGCTTTGCGGGAGGTTTTACCCCTTTTTCGGCCACTAGCGGGGGTCAAATCTGTCCTGCTAGCGGTCAAATAGTGCCGCTAAAATGAGAGTAAAATGCTGCTAAAAACAGCGCCGCTTTATCACCGACGCCCGCCCACCCCTGCATTAAAGTCATCTAAGGCAGCTGTTAGTGATTGTCAAAAATGGACCAATGATTTGAAAACTTGCTTAGAAATATATGTTGTAGGCTACCTTTCAGTTTGCCCTTTTCATAAGCCATCAATTATTTTCGAGAGCTCCAAATAGAACTACACTCCATAAAGGAATTTTCAGCTAAGGTTGGAAAACCCCTTGAAGTAGATACTGAAGAATGTCATAAACATAATTCTAAGAATAGAACTAGGATGCTGAAGACATTTACTAGCGTAAGCTTCGTGTAAATATTTAAACTAGGGACTTTTTGAGGAAGCCATAGACAATGGGCATGCAGTACCTGTTGCTCATAGGAATCGTGTTTCTTTTTATTGCAATTGAAAAGTTTAACGTTAAAGTTGTTATTTTCCTAGAAGATTGAATTAACGTAAATAGACTCTGTTAAAGTTTGACCTACAGGTAAGCCTAGATTAAGGCTTACATGTAGGTCCAAGAAATACAGTATCTCCTAAACTTATACAGTTTAGGAGATATTTGCCCAAAGACAGGCACCGCTGTCTACAGCGCATGCGTCGTAGACAGCGGCACGCAGGTGCACTGAGCGCGGCATCGTCAATGACGAAGATGCCGCGCGTGTCGGCTCCCATGCGCATTCGCGGGAGTGACGTCATCGCGGCTTCGCCGAATGACAGCGGTGAAGCAGCGAGACCCCACCGAGAAGATGGATGCTCCGGACTACAAGGGACAGCGGTGACTTCGCTGGCTCCTGTGTCAGGTAAGTGACACATAATGGACTACTATGCGATGCATAGTAGTCCATTATGCTTTGCCTTTGCAGGGAATGAAAGAGGAAGTAAACCCATCAGGGTTTACTTCCTCTTTAAGAGAATATATTACAAACAAAATAGCGCAAAGGCATACAGAAAATCATCATCATGGGCATGCAGCAGTTCATGTGATTCCACATACCCACTTAGTGGGTCTGTTTATGTAGCTATTAGTGCTAATTTAAAGTGATTATAAAGTCTTGGGGTTTTTTTTTGTTAAAAATAACAAACATGTCATTCTTACTTGCTCTGTGCAGTGGATTTGCACAGAGTAGCCCAGATCCTCCTCTTCTTGGGTCCCTCTTCGGCTCTCCTGGCCTCTCCCTCCTGTTGAGTGCCCCCACAGCAAGCAGCTTGCTATGGGGACACCCAAGCCGAGTCACAGCTTCCTGTGTCCATTGAGACACTGAGCCACGGCCCGGCCTCATTCCTTTTCTCTCCTCGTTGGCCGACTGAGTTTGACTGACAGCAGCAGAACCCAATGGCACCGTGCTGCTATCTCAGCCAATAAAGAGAGAAGTCCCGGACAGCCAAAACATTCCTGTAACATCGCTGCATCTAGAGGGACCTCAGGTAAGTGTTAGAGAGGCTGAGGGGAGCCGTCCACAGAAGGCTTTTTATCTTAATGCATAGAACGCGTTAAGATAAGAAAAAACCTTCTGCCTTTACAATCACCTTAAATGCTCATTTTTGTCTAGGAGTGAAGGAATAATTATGAAAGGCAAATCCACTTTGCACTGCAAGTGCACTTGAAAGTGCAGGCACTCAAAATCTAAGGGGTAGATCTGAAATGAGGGGAAGCTCTGAAGATTTTATCATCCAATCACGTGCAAGCTAAAATGCTATTTTTTATTTTCCTTGCATGACCGCCCTCGGATCTACAGCGACTTTACTTCCAAGTGCACTGCAAGTGCACCTTCAAGTGCACTTGCAGTGCAAAGTGGATTTTCCTTTAGTAAATAACCCCCATGGTGTATCTCTGTTCCAGTAGGGTCCCTCCAGCAGTCCATCATGCCCTGGGAAGCCTCTTCTCTGAGGTGCTCCCATCTGCAGTCACACTCCTGCCTCCTCAATGTTAATAGCCCATGAATATGCCGTTTGAAGGCACAAATAGCTCTGGCAACCTTTCAGACTTCAAGGACCACAATTTTGATTTCTGCAGACCACTATCATGAATTTTGCATGATTTATGCATGCAGTGCTTTGACTCTCTGCCCCCCCCACCCTCCCCCTGGATCCCACTGCTGCCTTATACACACATAGTTTCGGCTCTCTGGCCCCCTCTGCCCCCCCCCCCCCCCCACCCCAGGACTCTGCATCACACTGCAGCTTCATACAGACTCATCATTGGATCTCACCTCCTTTTCCAGCCATGTGCTCGAGCTCTGTGCTCCCTCCCACAGTCTGTGATCAGCGATGCCATTGGAAGTTCCCACCTCCTTCACCTCCCGCTCTCTGTACTAATTCCAGCGTCTCCCTCTGCTGCCTCTTTGAAAATGGGATTTTTATATACAGCTTACCTGTAAAATCCTTTTCTTGAGAGTACATCACGGGACACAGGAGCTTCATTACATAGTGGGTTATATAGGCACCTCTGGTGATTGGACACTGGTTGACCCCAATTAAGGAGAATTCCTCCCCTATATAACCCCTCCCATATGGGAGGCACCTCAGTTTTGTAGCAAAGCAATAAGAAACCACGTAAAACCCAAGAGGGGCGGGAGCCCTGTGTCCAGTGATGTACTCTCAAGAAAAGGATTTTACAGGTAAGCTGTATATAAAAATCCCATTTTCTTGATCATACATCACGGGACACAGGAGCTTCATTACATAGTGGGATGCCCCAAAGCAATGCTCAGATTGAGGGGAGGGAGACACAGATCATAATCATAGACCGCCAGGGACCGGAGGACCTAAACTGCAGCCTGCAGTACACTGCGCCCAAAGGCGATATCCTCTTGCCCTCTGACATCCACCTGATAGAATCAGGTGAATGTGTGGACTGATGACCAAGTTGCAGCCTTACAGATCTGAGCCAGGGAGGCCTGGTGATGCACTGCCCAAGAAGCACTTACAGCCCTAGTAGAGTGCGCTTTCACTTGAAAAGGAGGAATCTTCCCCTTTACATTATAGGCCTGAGAAATAACCTGTCTAATCCACCTTGAGAGAGTGGATTTTGAAGCCGCCTGGCCCTTCCTGGGGCCTTCCGGCAAAATAAATAAGCAATCAGTTTTCCTTATCCGAGCAGTTGCTTGAAGATATATACTGATTGCTCTAACCACATCCAAAGTGTGCAAAGATTCTTCTTCTGCGGACTGTGGGTCCATAAAAAAGGATGGTAGGATTATGTCTTGATTCAAATGGAATCCCGAAACCACCTTATGTAATAGGACCTGTTGGGGCGCATGACCACCCGGTCCTTATGAATAATTAGATACGGCTCCTTGCTGGAAAGAGCTGCTAGCTCTGATACTCTTCTAGCAGTAGATATGGCTACCAAGAAGACCAATTTTTTAGTCAGGAGAACTAATGAAGCCAGATGCAAAGGTTCAAAAGGTTGCCCCTGCAAAGCTGAGAGAACCAAATTCAGATCACATGGGCATACCGGAGGTTTGACTGGTGGCCTTATCAGCATAGCCCCCTGGATGAAAGCCCGCACCAGGGAATGTGATGCAAGTGGCTTCTGAAAAAACACTGACAGGGCTGAAATCTGCACCTTGATAGTGCTTAAGGCCAAATTCATTTCTAGGCCTGACTGGAGAAAGGCCAAGATCCTGCTAATGACATACTTTCTAGGATGCCATTTCCTGAGTTCACACCAGGAAACATATGCCCTCCAGATTTTGTAATAAATAAGCCTGGAGGCCGGCTTTCTGGCATTGACCAGAGTAAAATGGACTGGCCCCGAAAGGCCACGGTCTCTCAGAATGTGGGTCTCAGCAGCCAAACCGTCAAATTCAGACTGCGTAAAGCAGGATGGTAGATTAGACCCTGTGAGAGCAGGTCTGGCCGGAGAGGGAGGATCCATGGCCTGCCTACTGCCAACTTCACGATCTCCGCGTACCATGGTTGCCTGGGCCAGGCCGGGGCCACCAAAAGGACCGACTTTGTCTCCCTCTTGACTCTTCCCAGGAACCGCGACAGAAGCGGGCTCGGGGGGAAGGCATAGATCAGATTGTACTGATCCCAGGGAACTGTCAGAGCATCTGAGCCCTGAGCAAGTGTATCTCTTGTCCTTGACACAAAATTGTCCAGTTTCCTGTTGAACCTGGATGCAAACAGATCTACGTCTGGAGTACCCCACCTGTGACATTGTTCCGAAACACGTCGGGGTGCAGAGCCCATTCTCCTGGGCACAACTGCTGACAGCTCAGAAAATCCACCTGCCAATTTTCCACTCCTGGAATGAAGACTGCAGAAAGACACGAAACATGCTTTTCTGCCCAGACAAGTATGCGATTCACCTCTTTTTGGGCCACCAGACTCCTGGTACCGCCCTGGTGATTGATATAAGCCACTGCTGTGGCATTGTCGGACTGAACCCGAACCCGGGAGACCTCGTAGTCTGTAAGACCACTTTATGAGAGCCATATAAACTGCCCGGATCTCCAAGATATTTATGGGCAATAGCTTCTCGATCGCAGACCATTTCCCCTGCGAGCACGTCTCCTCCAATACTTCTCCCCAGCCTGTCAGGCTGGCATCTGTTGTGATAATCTTCCATGGAAGAGGAAGAAAAGTTTTGCCCTTCAGCAAATTCTTGGTTTGTAACCACCAGACGAGACTTTTGCGTGTCCCTGCATAGGAAGATACAAGGCTTGGGGCTCCCTGTTCCAAGCCACAAGGATGCATCTTTGCAGAGGCCTTGAGTGGAACTGGGCGAATGGGATGGCCTCGAAGGAGGCGACCATTTTCCCTAACAGTCTCATGCACAACCGAATGGGGGAAGATCTTCTGCCCAGAATTAGGCGCACCAGATCCCCAATGGCCAAGGCCTTTGGCCTTGGAAGAAACACCTTGCCCTGAGCGGTGTCGATGATCATGCCCAGGTATTCCAACCTGGTGGCAGGCTGTAGGGATGACTTTTCTAGGTTTATGATCCAACCTAGGCGTTCCAGGTGTTCTAGCGTTCTGGTGACGCTGTGGTTCAGGAACGCTGCTGTTTTCTCCATGAGAAGCAAATCGTCTAGATAAGCCATGACGGCTATACCCTGAGCTCTTAGGTTTGCTAAGAGAGGGTCCAGAATCTTTGTGAAGACTCGAGGGGCCGTAGCAAGCCCGAACGGCAAGGCCACAAATTGAAAATGGCGCCGCTCTACCCGAACCTTAGAAATTTTTGGTGTGCGGGAAAAATTGGCACATGGAGATATGCATCTTTGATATCTATTGATGCCATAAATTCTCCCCCTTGCAGGGAGGAGACCACAGTGCGGATTGACTGCATTCGGAAGGACCGGATGCGTAAAAACCGGTTCAGATCCTTCAGATCTAGGATAGGTCTGACACTTCCATTTGGCTTTGGAACGGTGAAGAGATTTGAGTAAAACCCTGAACCCTGTACTTTTGGGTCCACTTCTACTATCACCCCTTGGGATAGTAAGTGATCTAAGGCCAGAAATAGCGGTTTTTGCTTTACTGGATCCCTGGGGATCCTTGACCTTAGAAAGCGAGAAGGTGGAATCTCCTCAAACTCTAGCCTGTAGCCCAGAGATACCGAAGAGATCACCCACTTGTCCCGGATCTCTTCCTGCCAGGCTCCTGCAAATCGCAGGAGCCTTCCCCCCACTCGGCCGAGCGGGGGCGCCCCTTCACAAGGAAGCTTTTGGGCTCTGCTTGGCAGGCTTTCGCCCCCAAGTCTTTTTCTGTCCCTGGGCTCGGCCTTGAGCCTTTCCTGTAGAGGAGGGTTGAGAAGGCCGTCGCCACTGCTTAGAGCTTGATGCTCCGGGAGAGAGAGAACGCCTGAATGAAGGACGCTTGCTCCTTTTGACTGGAAGGAGAGTAGATTTACCCCCTGAAATTTTTTGGACGAATTTGTCTAATTCTTCTCCAAACAAACATTCCCCTTTAAACGGGAACCCAATCAAATGCTTCTTGCATGACAGCTCAGCTGCCCAATTCTTTAGCCATAGGGCCCTTCGCATGTGTACCAACATGAGGGACAAACATGATGCTTGTTGGACAGAATCCAAAATCGCATCAATCATGAAACACAGAATATGATATAATTTTCTACTTCCTCACTGGGAAGGAGCCCAAGCATCCGCTTAACCTGTTCCTTGAGGAACTGACACAACCCCACGGCTGCGACTGAAGGTTGCACCACAGCGCCAGTCATGGAAAAGGAGGCTTTTAATAAGGTTTCCAGCTTCTTATCAGTTGAATCCTTAAATACCTGCGCATTATCCAAGGGACAAGTCAGGTTTTTATTCACGCAAGAAACAGCCGCATCAACAGATGGGACCCCCCACTTCTTGGTGAAACTTTCCTCCAGAGGATAATGCATAGAAAACCTTTTAGGAGGAGCAAACAGTTTATGGGGATGTCCCCAATCCTCATACAACAATTCATCCATTAAGGGATGGATTGGAAAGGAATAGGCAGTCTGTGGGGCTTTCCTGACTCCCAGGGAAGAAACAGAGGACGTAGCGACTTCAGCAGCAGGCATACTGAATGTGGTACGCACCAATTCAGTATAATACTGCACCTGTTTTCTGAGCGCCTGGGAGGAGGGGACTCTCTCCTCTTCCTCTGATTCATCCGACTGCTCATGATCCCTGTCCCCAGACAGGGATCTCTCCTCATTTTCAGAAGAATCATCTGAGAGAGGAATTTCAGCAGAGGGAGGGGATCTACCCCTTTTCCTGCTATCTTTCAGGGAAGCAGAAATAAAATTCATTATTCTCCCTTCAAAACCCTCCAATGTAGCCCTAAGGGAGTCCTCAGTGACATAAACCGGGGCTGGGACATTAGGAGAAGCTGCAAAACCTGACAGGGGCACTGACTCGTCTTGAGAGGCTGGCTCCAGTCTTGCAGGGGAGGATGGTAACTTACAGGCACTTTTAGAACCCCTGGACCTAGGCGGTGATTTACCAGTGCCCTTGCTACCTCCCCCTGAGACCCTCTTACAAGGAGACATAGTCCTAAGCTACAAAGCAGAGGTACTAGTACAAGTGCAATCACTGTTGTGCTTAAAGTCTCACAATAAATATATATGCTTAAACTGCACAACCTGATGCTGAGTAGGTGTCTAAGGCTTGCCTGGATCCAATCCCCACGGATGCTTACTGCCCACAGCTCCTGGGTCTCCACTTACAGCCCCCTGACGCTCTGGGCTTTTTAAAACTGCTGCCTGGCACCTGCGCAGTACAGCGCCGTGCACACCAACGTGCATGGCTCACAACCACACTCCCCCCTCCCCCAGTAGGCCGGGAACGCGCCCGGCGCGCATGCACGAGGACTGCGGGATCCAGGGGGGGGAAGGAGAACTCCACCGGAGCTGCATGGGACCCCCAGACTACGTGGGACCCCTGTGTTACCTTGTTGTGGCAGGGATTGCAGTGGAGACGTGAGACAGCTGGAGAACCAGGCTTCACTGAGCGTGTGTACTGAAAGGCATGTAAGTATGCATCAGGCTGCTCTTACTCCCTCTAGTGGTGGAAACCAGGTAAGACATACAACTACTCACAATGAAGAAATCCATCATATAATAATATATAGGATTAACTTCCCTTACCTGTCCCCGTCGCAGGAATTGCTGAACCAGACAAATTCCAGCCTTCACCCATCACGGCGGGCAGTGTTAGCCAACCTTCAGGTTTATCTGGGGCTCTTTCTCAGAAGAGCCTCCTACCTGGACCATGTAAAAGACTCTGCCAGAAACTTTCGTGCGCTCTGTGTAAACAGTACACCAAGTCTGGTTTTCCCAGTCTTTCAATGGAGAGGACTTACAGGCCAAACCTCGTTTCTTCGGCTGACGAGGCCCGGGTACCATACCATCTTGGGAGTCAAATATCGGCCCGAGGTATGGGTCCGGTTTGTTGTAGCCCTTAGGCCCCTGCAGGGACCTGTACAGAGCTAAAGTTTTACGTGACCAACCACCATAGACACTGGTGAAAAAACTGAGGTGCCTCCCATATGGGAGGGGTTATATAGGGGAGGAATTCTCCTTAATTGGGGTCAACCAGTGTCCAATCACCAGAGGTGCCTATATAACCCACTATGTAATGAAGCTCCTGTGTCCCGTGATGTATGATCAAGAAATTATTATTTTCTAACTTGTAGTATCCACCTGTGTATTTTTTTGCTAATCAGTTCTTGCCAGCGCTGACACTGGGAGGCACCTGGAATATAGAAATTTCAAATACTTACTATCATTTTGTTATCCAGGCATTTTTCAGGACTATTTCAAGGGGGGAAGGGGACTGTCTTGGGCGTCTCATAAGCGGAACTTTAGCTGAGGTGCCTATAAAGAAAACTACTGTGTGCATCTGACTTGAATTTTCCTTAATATGGGGAGTTGCCTTTCTGTTCATCCAGTTCTATAATTTACACAGCTTTGCCACAGTTACAACCCTTTCTGGAGGTTCAGAAGACCTGATTTTTCTATGCTGTAGTTACATAACACAGGTCTTGTTCCTCCCACGGCCTGTGATTAGACAATTTAAGAAAATCAGCAGATTAATATGCTCTCTTGTGAGCATCTTAAAACAAGTATATGGCTCCTTGTGCTGCTTCTCCTTCTCCCATTCTGAGTTCTGCTGTACTGGAAACTGCAAGAACCTGCTACCAGATCAAAGCTAGGCTCTTACGCTGCTTGAATGTCCTACAATAAACTATAACTAAAGGCAAAACTTTTTTTGTTTTGTTCTTGTTTTGGATAGAGTGGAGTGGGACAAGAACACCTGTCTGGTTTTATTGCTGTCTGTGCCCCTGTTAGGGAGATTTACCTCTTCTAATTTTCCTGTTTACTGCTATCACTGAGAGTGGAAGTGAAAGAATATCCCAAATTTGGGGACGACCAGAAATCCCCTTACTTTGGATGTGTAGCACTGACCCCCGAAGGAGCTGCTGGGTTTTATTGGGCTTACCATTACCTTCTTTGCCTCTTCTCCGTCTAGGGGTTCCCATGGTAGATGGCCCAAAGAAATGTGGAAACTGACACTGAATCTTCTTTTGGGTTATTTATTTGAAACAGAAACAGAGTCTTTAGATAAGGGTAGAGGGTTAGGATTAAGTTTAAGTACTTTGGACTGCAAAAATGGAAAGTCTCTTGTAGGATAAATCAAGAGAATAGCAACCGTTTCACAGCTGGATTTTACAACCCCCGGATAGACCTCCTCTCACTAGGCCTAGCAGCTAGTAGGGTGTTGAGCAAAGTCTCTGCCACAGACTTGAGCGTAGAATATTTAAGAAAAAGTCTCTGTCACAGACTTGAGTGTAGGGTATTTGAGAAAGTCTCTGCCACAGATTTCAGCATTACTGAGGGACAAATTTAAAGAGGTATCATATGGTACTAGTATCTCTCAGCCGATCCGGCGATAGCGTATGAGTGTAGATCCATGTAGTGTCCTTCACCTAAGCCTCCAGGCTCCTTCAGAGAAGCCAGCCTTGCGCACGGCCTTCTCCTGAAGAGTCCTCCCCTGGGGTTTCTCCAGTTGCTGGGCCTCTCTCTTAGATGAGACGGCACTGGACCACCTTTGGATCAATAGGCCCTGAAAACCATTCAGGCCTGTCCCTGCAGTTGCGTTGCCTCAGGCTAGCCAGCCCTGAGACTTGAAATGCATGGTTCCGCACCCCAGGCCAGGAGGGCCATGGGGCTGCTCAGGAGGACCAGAACCAAACAGACAGAAAATAATCTCTGGAACAGAAGCACGTGATGTCAGTACCTTAAATACCACCTCCCAGAATGCACAGCAGGAGAACACTCCCACTGGGGGGGTTCCGAAATAACAGTGGCATTCAATACACCCAGCTAGACTGCGTTCTCCTCTTGCCTCTTGTCAAGGAGAACCCAGTGCAACCCGGCCAGACTGGTACTGAAACCAGAAATTTAGAAAATTAGCCCCAAAACCTAACTGTGGTTTTAGGAAAATTTACTTTGAAAAAACCATTGTCAGGAGCCAGTGCCACAGATGGATTTTCTCTCACTTCCTGTTTTGGCTATGGGACAAGAAGCAGAGGGAAATCTCCCCAATGGGACACTGTGATGGACCCCACTAGTACAGAGGCTTTTGGAGGGGGCTGGGGCAACCCTCCTACCCACTGATTATGGCCTGGGGAGGAGACTGGGAATTTTGTCTGCTTCTCCCGGTCAGGGCATGGTAGAGAGCTCCGTTCAGCCTCTGATCCCATGAAGAGAGCAGATCATGATGGACAGAAACGTGATTAATGCTGAGAGCGAGGCTTGTATTGATTATCTGAATAAAGACAATGAAACTTTCCTTCTGGGGTAGATGGGAAGGTGTAATATTAATCTTGTACAGACTAATGGTCAGAGGGAATATGGTGGCCCTCCTGCAGACAGTGTTGGAGAAGCGCCTTCACTTGGGACATAAATATTTATCAACAACCTTCCTTAGGAAATCCATGAGGACAAATGAATTCCACTTTTTCAGACTGCTGGAACATTTATGAGTTTTGTCTTATGATGACTAGTGTAGTGGACAGATTACACAAGTAAAAGCTGGTTAATAAGATTTGGATTCCCTTGGGTCTTCTCTCTGGAAAACTGATGCCCAACTGTCTGGGTGGGCACTGACCTGAGTCACCTAGGCATGTCTAGGTGACTAGTTGTTAATCAGCTTACTGTTTTATTAACATCGCTGTTGTTGAAGTTTGCATGACATGCTAATATTCCCAAGAGGGAATGTCCTCCTGTGGGGTATAAAGTATGTGTCTGCATTTTAATAAAGAGTCTTTCCCTGAGTTTTTACCTCAACATTTGGTCTGTGTATGATGCTTGGATTAAAGGGCTGGTATTAGCTATCGCTCTGCTGAAAGGGTTTGGAAGGCAGGGGGCACCATTTGGCTGAGGCACCCATTCAGGGTGCCAGGCAGTCCATCACAGACAAAATTGGCAAAAAGTAATTGATAGGGGTTATCCCCTCCCTTAAGCTGGATACACACTAGGGTTGCACCAATACCGATACTAGGGATTTTGCATGAGTACCGATACCTGAAAGCGATACCTTTGCAGTGTGATTTGAGCTCATAAGGATGAATGGGCCCAAACTGCAGTGCAAAGGATCACATGTGATTTGAACAGGAATGCGGAATTCCTGTCTGAATCACATGCAGCACGGGAGACCGCATGTGATTCTGACAAGAATCGAACCGAATTTCTGTTCAAATCACATGTGATTCTTTGTACTGCAACTTGAGCCCATTCATTTTGTATGGGCTCAAATCACACCACAAAAGGTATTGGTAATCATTATTGGCAAGTACCTGAGCACAAGTATGGGTATTCATACTTGCTGATAAAAAAAAACCACATGTGTGATTTGAACACCGTTTACATATGCGGGCGCAACTTAGGTGTGCGTTTTCTTTGCTGCTCGACGGGGGTACTTTAAAAAATTGTTGTTGTTTTTTTTTTATTATTTATTTATTTATTTACATTGTTGCTTTGGTTGCTTTAAAAAAAAAATTGACCACTTTTGTTGCTGTCACAAGGAATGTAAACATCCCTTGTGACAGTAATAGGTGGTGACAGGTACACTTTAAGGACGGATCCGGGGGTCTAAAAGACCCCAAATCCCTCCTTTGCACTTCAAAGTATTCAGAACACCAAAAACTTGGATTCTGAATACTGTCATTTTTTTTTTAAACGGCGCCATTGGCTGCCGAGTAAACCGAAAGTGACGCTGTGACCTGTATTTACAGAAAGAAGACTGAAAGGAAGCCATTTCCGGCTTCCTTCCAGTCTTACTATAGCCAGCGGAAGTGCCAGATCGTGTCTCGGGGTCTCCCGGTGGGACAGAAGGCTCAGGAAGAGAGGCTGAAGGCGGCGGAAGGAGGGGATGTCCCCTCTTACTCCTCCGGTATCACAGCCGAGCAGCTTTTAGCCACATTGGTTGTTATCCCTAAAGAGCCGGCCGCCCGCTCTAAAAAACGGTACCGAGATGATGCCTGCAGATCATCCTGGTATAAACCCTTAAAGCCGAGGCCACTTATGTGTGTACAGTCGGCAGGAAGGAGTTAATCAGTACAGTTGTTCGGAAATACAATATAAATACACTACAATACATTACATCACTTCCGAATTTTTATTCTGTGGTATGAGAATTTTTATCACTTTAGTAAACTCTTTATTTTCGATATGAGATTAGCATGCAAAAAAAACAAAAACATGATTATTTGTCTGATAATCTCATCATGTGTACAAGGCATTACTCTATTTAACCACTTGCTTACTGGGCACTTAAACACCCTTCCTGACCAGACCAATTTTCAGCTTTTGGTGCTCTCACACTTTGAATGACAATTACTCAGTCATGCAACACTGTACCCAAATGAATTTTGTGTCCTTTTTTCCCCACAAATAGAGCTTTCTTTTGGTGGTATTTGATCACCTCTGGGGTTTTTATTTTTTGCGCTATAAATGAAAAAAGACCGAAAATGTTGAAAAAAAACGCATATTTCTTTGTTTCTGTGATAAAATTTTGCAAATTATAATTTGTTTTTTCATAAATTTTGGCCACAATTTATACTGCTACATATCTTTGGTAAAAATAACCCAAATTAGTGGATATTATTTGGTCTTTGTGAAAGTTAGAGAGTCTACAAGCTGTGGTGCGAATCGCACAAAATTGATCACACCTGATGTACTGGTGGCCTATCTCATTTTTTGCGACCCGAACAAGTCAGGAAAGTACAAATACCCCCCAAATGACCCCTTTTTTGAAAGTAGACATTCCAAGGTATTTAGTAAGATGCATGGTGAGGTTTTTGATGTTGTCATCTTTTTCCCACAATTCTTTGCAAAATGAAGATTTTTTTTTTTTCTCACAAAATTTTCAATGTAATAGGTTATTTCCCTCACATGGCATGTGTATACCACAAATGACACCCCAAAATACGTTCTGCTACTCCTTCTGAGTATTACGATATCAAATGTGTGAGACTTTTACACAGCCTGGCCACATACAGAGGCCCAATATTGAAATAGCACCATCAGGCGTTCTAGGAGCATAAATTACACATTTCATTTCTCAACCACCTATTAAATTTTTGAAGGCCCTGGAGCACCAGAACAATGGAAATGCCCACAAAGTGACCCCATTTTGGAAAGCTAACACCCCAACGTATAATCTATGAGGCATAATGAGTCATTTGAATGGTTCATTTTTTTTCCAGAAGTTTGGGGAAAATGTGAAAAAAAAATGAAAACGCATTTTTTTTACGCAAAGTTGTCCATTTATAAGATATTTCCAACACATAGCATGTACATAGCAAAAATGACACCCCAAAATACGTTCTACTACTCCTCCTGAGTATAACGATACCAAATGTGTGAGACTTTTACACAGCCTGGCCACATACAGAGGCCCAATATTGAAATAGCACCATCAGGCGTTCTAGGAGCATAAATTACACATCTTATTTCTCAACCACCTATTACAGTTTTGAAGGCCCTGGAGCACCAGGACAATGGAAATGCCCACAAAGTGACCCCACGTGGCACTGACAACACGTGGCACTGACGACACGTGGCACTGACAGATGATACTGGAGGCAGATGGCACTGGAGGCAGATGGGGCTGACAGATGGGGCTGACAGATGGGGCTGGCAGATGGGGCTGGCAGATGGGGCTGACAGATGGGGCTGGCAGATGTCACTGGCAGATGGCACTGGGGCTGGCACTGGCAGATGGCACTGGCAGATGGTGATGGCTATTTGCTCTGGCTAATTGCTCTGGCAAATGGGGCTGGCAGATGGCACTGGCGCTGGCAGGTGGCACTGGCGCTGGCAGGTGGCACTGGCGCTGGCAGGTGGCACTGGCAGGTGGCACTGGCGGCACTGGGGCTGACGGCACTGGGGCTGACGGATGGCACTGGTGCTGGCAGGTGGCACTGGCGCTGGCACTGGCAGGTGGCACTGGCGCTGGCAGGTGGCACTGGCAGGTGGCACTGGCACGTGGCACTGGCGGCACTGGGGCTGGCGGCACTGGGGCTGACGGCACTGGGGCTGACGGCACTGGCGCTGGCAGGTGGCACTGGTGCTGGCAGGTGGCACTGGCAGGTGGCAGGTGGCACTTGCAGGTGGCACTGGCGGCACTGGCACTGGCGGCACTGGTGGTGGCAGGTGGCACTGGCAGGTGGCACTGGCGGCACTGGGGCTGACGGATGGCACTGGCGCTGGCAGGTGGCACTGGCACTGGCGGCACTGACGGCAC
This sequence comes from Lithobates pipiens, assembly GCF_037356315.1. Classification (NCBI taxonomy): domain Eukaryota; kingdom Metazoa; phylum Chordata; class Amphibia; order Anura; family Ranidae; genus Lithobates; species Lithobates pipiens. The sequence continues at coordinate 429,063,373 of NW_027507903.1, forward strand.
TGGGGCTGACGGCACTGGGGCTGACGGATGGCACTGGGGCTGACGGATGGCACTGGGGCTGGCAGGTGGCACTGGCGCTGGCAGGTGGCACTGGCGGCACTGGGGCTGACGGCACTGGCGGCACTGGGGCTGACGGCACTGGGGCTGACGGATGGCACTGGCGCTGGCAGGTGGCACTGGCGCTGGCGGCACTGGGGCTGACGGCACTGGGGCTGACGGCAGGCACTGGCGCTGGCAGGTGGCACTGGCGGCACTGGCACTGGGCTGACAGATGGCACTGGGCTGACAGATGGCACTGGCACTGGGGCTGACAGATGGCACTGGGGCTGACAGATGGCACTGGGCTGACAGATGGCACTGGGGCTGACAGATGGCACTGGGGCTGACAGTTGGCACTGGGGCTGACATTGTAACAATTCATCACTTACAGATCGCTCTCCCTCCTCACACGCTGTCTCTGTGTGAGGAGGGAGAGACACGGCAATGGGAGATGATGATGATCTCATATGTTTACATATGAGATCATCTCCCATTGGCAGCTGCGATCGCGCTGTGAACGGCCGCTTTGATTGGCCATTCACGGCGATCTGTATTTGCCTGTCTCCGGGGGACACGGCGAATACAAAACTTCCGCGATGCGCGCCCCCGGCGGCGCGCATTGCGGAAGTAAACACAAGGCCGTCCAGGGACGGCCAGGCGAAGGAACCCGCCTGCTCTAAGGCCGTCATTCGGCCATAGGGCGGGCGGGAAGTGGTTAAAATGAAAAAAATAAGTCTTCCCTTTAGTTCTACTTTAACCAGTTGCCGCCCGCCATATAGCAATATGACGGCGGCAAAGTGGTTTAGTTATTCTGATTGGAGGTCATGTGACGTGATCAGGATAACAACCCCACCAGTTTTTCTTTTTCAAAATTGTCGGTCTTTTTTTGTTTATAGCGCAAAAAATAAAAACTGCAGAGGTGATCAAATACCACCAAAAGAAAGCTCTATTTGTGGGAAGAAAACAGTAAAAATGTAGTTTGTATACAGTGTTGCATGACCACGCAATTGTCATTCACAATGCAACAGTGCTGAAAGCTGAAAACTGTCCTGGGCAGGAAGAGGCGAAAGTGACTGGTATTAAAGCAGTGGCGGTGTGTCCATAAGGGCGCATGGGCGCACGGTTGCCGCCCCCTCTCTACAGCCACCCTCTCTATGACCAATGGATAGATTCAAGCATAGCATGAATCTATCCATTGCCGCAGCTGCCATCCCCTATTCAGGCGCTCTCTGACCCTTTTCGGGTACTGAATTACAGTGACGGGGGGGGGGGTTTAAGCACCTGATTAGAGCCATAGGCTCAAATAGGCATAAATAAAGGTGACCTGGCACTCGCAGTCCACCCAGGTATATTAGAACAGCGAATGAATATTTGCTTTCCTAACACTGAACCACCTCTCCGCCAGTCGGGTGCTTGTTACCCATCACTTGATTGGCTGGAACGACAGTAGCTGTGATTGGATGCCTATCAGGAGGAGACAACGGGAGTAGAGGATGGGAGGGGACGCATGAAGGACACCACTTACTGTCACCCACTGTCCCACCTAGACAGGGTGCATGTCAGGCAGACGGCGAGCTGGCGGGGGGTTACAGTGGAGGCATTCGATGGCACAGTGGCAGCATTAGATGGCACAGTGGCAGCCTTTGATGTGGGCACAGTGGCAGGATTTGATGGGCACAGTGGCAGGATTTGATGGGCACAGTGGCTGCATTTGTTGGCGCAGTGGCAGTATTTGATGGGCACAGTGGCAGCATTTGATGCCACAGTGGTAGCGTTTGATAGGCACAGTGGCTGCGTTTGATAGCACAGTGGCTGCGTTTTATGGGCACAGTGGCTGCGTTTTATGGGCACAGTGGCTGCGTTTTATGGCACAGTAGCTGCATTTGATGGCACAATGGCTGCATTTGATGGGCACAATGGCTGCAATTGATAGGCACAGTGGCTGCGTTTGATGGGCACAGTGGATGTGTTTGATGGCACAGTGGCTGCTTTTGATGAGAACAGTGGCTGCGTTTGATGGTTTTTTTTTTCTGAATTTTTCAGTTTCTTTGTGGCCTCCCAAAAATGTTGAGCCCCAGCCGCCACTGGTTAAAGTGATTGTAAAGTCTTGTTTTTTTGCTTTTTTTTGTTTTGAGAGGGGAGTTCCAGACATCACTAGATCTAGATGGGCTCAGGTATTGGGGGGGGGGGGGGGGGGCTGCTGCACACTGAAGGTGTTTTATCTGCATTAACCACTTCAGCCCCGGAAGGATTTACCCCCTTCCTGACCAAGCCCTTTTTTGCGATAGGGCACTGTGACGCTTTAACTGACAATTGCGTGGTCGTGCAACATTGCACCCAAACAAAATTGACATCTTTTTTCCCACAAATAGAGCTTTCTTTTGGTGGCATTTGATCACCTCTGCGGTTTTTATTTTTTGCGCTATAAACAAAAAAAGAGTAAACATTTTGAAAGAAAAGCATATATTTTTGAATTTTTGCTATAATAAATATCCCAAAAAATTTATTAAAAAACAAATTTCTTCCTCAATTTAGGCTTATATGGATTCTTCTACATATGTTTGGTAAAAATCGCAATTAGCGTATATTGATTGGTTTGCGCAAAAGTTATTGGGTCTACAAAATAGGGGATAGATTTATGGCATTTTTATTATTTGTTTTTTTGTAGTAATGGCGGCGATCTGCGATTTTTATTGTGACACTTTTGACACTATTTTGGAACCATTGGCATTTATACAGTGATCAGTGCTATAAAAATGCACTGATTACTGTGTAAATGTCACTGGCATTGAAGAGGTTAAACACTAGGGGGCGATCAAGGGGTTGTGTTCTCTCAGCATGTTCTAACAGTAGGGAGGATGGACTCACTAGAACATGACAGAGATCACTGCTCCCAAACACTGGGAGCAGTAGATTCCTGTCATATTACTAGGCAGAACAGGGAAATGCCCTGTTTACATAGGCATCACCCCATTCTGTCGCTCTGTGTCACGATCACGGGCCACCGGCGGACATCGAGTACGACGCAGCGGCGTACGGGTATATTGTTTTGCGCACCTGTGCCACTTTGCCGACGTATATCGGCGTGAGCTGGTCGGCAAGTGGTTAAGATAAAAAAAACCTTCTGCCTTTACAATCACTTTACCTGCTTGTCGACCATATAAGGTGGATCTCCTGCGCTTGATCACATACCTATTATATATTATGTAATCCAGCATGTTCGGGTTGGGGGCAGCCCGTTGTGATTATTTAATGCGGGTGAGGCAGACTCGATGCCTGCTGGCACTCGCTGATTATTCGTTACACAAGCAGAACAACAATCTGCCTATGTAAACAAGGCAGATTGTTGTCCTGTCAGTGGGGAAGACATTGATCCTGTGTTCCTGATAAGCAGGAACACCAAGTACAAGCACCTACCACAGTTTAGATAACACCTTTAACCCTTTGATCGCCCCTGATATTAACCTTCCCAGCCAGTGTCATTTGTACAGTGACAGTGCATATTTTTTTAGCATTGATCACTCTATTAGTGTCACTGGTCCCCCAAAAGTGTCAGTGTCCTGACTGTCCTCCTCAATATTACAGTCCCGATATAAGTCACTGATCGCTCTATTTCTATTAAAAAATAAAAATGCCATACAAATATCCCATCATTTGTAGACGTGATAACTTTTGCGCAAATCAAACAATATACACATATTGGAGTTTTTTTATTACCAAAAATATGTAGCAGAATACACATTGGCCTAAATTGATGAACAACTTTGATTTTTTTTTTACATATTTTTTATTGGATATGTTTTATAGCGGAAAGTAAAAAAGTTTTTTTTTTTGTTCAAAATTGTTTAGCGCAAAAAAAAACAAAAAAACACAGAGGTGATCAAATACCACCAAAGGAAAGCTCTACTTTGGGGAAAAAGGACAAACATTTTATTTGTGTACAGCGTCGCATGACCGCACAATTGTAATGTTAAGGTAACGCAGTGCCGAATGGAAAAAAATGGCCTGGTCATGAAGGGGATAAAAACCTTCAACTTTTTTAGATGGGAATGAGGGACACCTATCAGCAAAAGTATGAAGGCATAGGACACACCCCTTGCCACGCCCCCTTAAAGGAGAATTGTACAAAATCTAGATATGTTTGTTTCAACAATTACAATACATCTCTATTCTTGGAGACACCCTGCCATATCTTTGTACTCTCCTACTCTGCCCGATGTCGCATCCATATTCATGCCGCCTCGGCTCCCATGGAGGGATCATGCTCCTGGCCCACCCTGCGCCCACCACCGCGCATTGCACTTGCTGTCTGGTTTGAAATTTTTTGGTCACATCAGCTCCTGATGAATGGGGATACACCCACGAAACGCGTCTAGCTTTTGATTTGATGCCCCAGCTACATCTTATACGGAACCCTATTTATTTCATTATTATTTGATTCTTTCAACTATATATTAAAAAACGTCTTTTCCTATTTAGTGGATGCATACTTACCATGTGGGTACACTTGTCGATATCAGGCATGCTGTTATGGGCACTGTTAGGGCCGGTTCACACAGGGGACGATGCGAGGCGACACCGACTTGCCTCACCGCGACCTCAGCGGCGACTTGCAAATGACTTCTGTATAGAAGTCAATGCAAGTCGCCCCGAGGTCGCCCAAAAGTAGTACAGGAACCTTTTTTCTGAGTCGGAGCGACTCGAGTCGCTCCTCTCAGAACGGTTCCATTGTACAGAACGGGGGCGACTTGTCAGATCGCGGCACGGCAAGTCGTGTCGCCTCGTGTCGCCCCCTGTGTGAACCGGCCCTAATGCTACACTATTTAATCTATTTATTATTATCATGCGCTGTTGTATGTATATACTTTTTACCCTGCCTATACTATATTTACACCTTTATATGCATATGAAATTGATACTTTTTATTGTCTTTATATTTAACAACCAATAAACATTCCATGGTAAAATATAAACATGGTTAAAATTTACCTTCACTATCCAAGTGCTTCATTTAACTACTTCCCACCCTGCCTATGTATACAGGGCTGGTGCAAGGATTTTTAACACCCTAGGCGAAACCTCATTTTGCCGCCCCCCCCTGGCTCCAGCCCCTTTGCCCTGCCTATGTAATCCCCACCTTTTTAATGACTGCTACTATTTTGCATGCAACACGTCAAATACTATGTCACCAACGCCCATAAAATACAGACTAACAAGCGCCCACCAATGCCACTTCACCAGCACACATCAAATACAGACTCACCAGCGCCCATCAATGCCACTTCACCAGCACACATCAAATACAGACTCACCAGCGCCCGTCAAATACCATGTCACCAGTGCACATGATCCAATAGAGACTCAGCAGCGCCCATAAAATACAGACTCGGGGGGGGGGGCCTCATTTTTCCACCCCCTTGGCTCCACCCCTGACTCCACCCCTTTGCCCTGCCTATGTGATCCCCACCTTTTTAATTTATGCTACTATTTTGCATGCAACACTTTGTAACACGTCAAATACCATGTCACCAGCGTCCATCAAATACAGACTCACCAGCGCCCATCAATGCTACTTCACCAGCACCCGTCAAATACCATGTCACCAGCGCCCATCAAATACAGACTCATCAGCGCCCATCAATGTCACTTTACCAGCGTCCATCAAATACAGGCTTACCAGCTCCCATCAAATACCATGTCACCAGCACCAATGAAATACAGACTCACAAGCGTCCACCAATGCCGCTTCCCCAGCGCCCACCAAATACAGACTCCCAGCGCCCATCAATGCCACTTCACCAGTGCCTGTCAAATACCATGTCACCAGCACACAAATACAGACTTACCAGCGCCCATCAATGCCACTTCACCAGTGCCCGTCAAATACCATGTGCCCGTCAAAGCGCCCATGATCCAATAGAGACTTAGCAGCGCCCATAAAATACAGACTCGGGGGGGACATTTTAGCAGATCAGTCAATATAATACATATGCACTCACACACATTTTAAAATTACATTTCATATACAATCTCATTAAGAGAGAAAGCAACAGTTTTTACTTACTCCACACCAGTGACACATGTTTCTTGCTGGCACCCACTCTGCTGTGTTGTCTGTGTACCTGCTGCTTCTCTTTTGTGCCCTGCGGTGCCTCTTCCTGTTACAGCCAGCCCAGGCTGCACCTGTCCCAAAGCCCGGAGAGCCGCGGCCATGCACCCCATGATGCTTGCATCCTCCATCCATCCATACTCCGTTCCAACTTCCAGGAGCGCGTGGAGGGGGGGCGGGGCCGGGGGAACTGCGCTGCTGGACTGACACTGGAGCCTGGAGAGCGGCCTCAGCGAGATACAAGTCATGACATCACGTGACAGACAAACTGACAGTCAGAGATTGGAGAAGGGGGGTGGGGGGCGCTGCTGCTACCTGACAGTGCTGACACAGTGACATTGACACTGACACACACCTAGAGCGCCCAGGGGTTTACTGGCTGTCTCGCTGCAGACCAGAGAGAGGGGGATGCCTGTGTGAACTGTAATATGTAAACACACATTACACAGACATCAGCGGAACGGAGCGGGGGCGGGTTGGTGGCGACGCTGCTTGACATGGCAGGATAATTACAAGGATAGTGCACTGTGCAGGAGTAAAATACCCAGCGGCTGGGCGCCCTAGGCGGCAGTGCGCCCTAGGCGGTTGCCTAGTCCGCCTAGTGGTAGCACCGGCCCTGTATGTATATATACGGCCTGGTGGGTGCCTTCTCCTTCTGACTGGACGTTCAGGAACGTCCTTCAGAAGGAGGGGGATTGCGCATGCCCACGCAGCGGCGTGATCCTGATGCGCTTGTGTCATCTGGACACGGCGCATCTCGGATCGGCAGGAGGGTTCTGTGATTGGCCCTCCTGATCACATGACGGCCGTGTCCAATCACAGCCATCATGTGATGTAAACAAACAGCCGGTTGCTAGGCAATCGGCTCTCCTCTCCTCACACGGAAGTCGTCGCTGAGGAGAGGAGAGCAGATCGCTGCAGCCGGCTGGTGATCAGTGAGTATGAGCTGTTTTTTACAGATTTTTACTCACTGATCACCAGTCTAGTATAAAACACACGTCCCCAAAACACATCTCTCCAAATAATAAAAACACATGTCCTCCACATATGTCCACTAAAGCCACATGTCCCAGTGATTATCTGCACACATCTGTACATGATCATTTGAGTACATATGTCCGTGATCACACAAACCAATTATTATACACTTAACCGATTTTTTTTTTTTTACCAAAAACATGTAGCAGAATACATTTCAGCTTACATTTTTTTTAAATAGTTTGCTTATATCGCAAAAAATAAAAAACGAAGTCGTGAATAAATACCACCAAAATAAAGCTCTATTTGTGCGAACAAAATGATAACAATTTAATTTGGGTACAGTGTAGCATGACCGCGCAATTGTCATTGAAAGTACGAGAGCGATGAAAGCTGAAAATTGGGCTGGGAAGGAAGGGGGCGAAAGTGCCCTGTATTGTAGTGGCTAAAATCCCAATTTCCTTTTTATACAATCCCTCCAAATCAGGAACAGTTGGGAGCTTTGTGTAAATCTTCCAGAGCTGAAGTTGATACATTTTTGCAGAACTATGCATCTCACTGCTGAATATGAAGTCACCCAACCTTCAGCGGGTCTTGTACAATGTATGCGTCATTCTGTATAGTAGGTTTAAATTACAAACAAAAAATAACACAGTTTTATTAGCACAATACACATTCTGGCAATACCAGCCGGTACCACGTGCTTACTATTATGCAATCGCCTATACAGTACTGACGTTCACTGTGTGGGCGCTCTGGCCCGCCCCCTCTCCGGCTCTATGGTAGGTGTGAAGGGGGCGGCTCGGCACGCATGCGTGAAGCCCCGTGACGGGCTAGTTTGCAGAAATGTGGAGGATTTCGGGGCTCCTGGGGAGAGGTGAGTGACAACACTGACCGGGAGGTCATGTCACCGTCTAGGACTTTATTTAACCTTATGGTAGAGACATTCTTGTGTAGGCTTTTCTTTCTAGTGACAGTGCCTGGCTCCCATAGCCTGTATTAGGGGTCTCTATAGGACGTAATATACAACCTCTGACAGGTCATACAGCTAAAGGCTGCCCAGTACAAGGAAAAGTGCCTCCGAGTCGGCAAGGTTAGACAGTCACAGGGCAAAAGGAATGTTTTTATATAGGAAAACTTTATTGACACTGACAGCCAGTTGTGTTTTTTTTTGTTTTGTTTTTTCTATCTCTGTTAAAATGGGAACAAAGTTTTCCTGCCAAATGTTCCTCTGTGAGGCTGCCATCCGCGGGCACATAGTCCAGTCCTGGGACATTTTCGGCAACAAGTAGATCAGCCTTTCGCAACTATTTTTAAATGCTCTAAAGATAAGCGTCCTGTCATTTTGTTTGGACACCCAGTAATATTGTATCAATCGGGACATTCGCTGCCAGAGCCGTTTTTGCATTTTTTGCACACGTTAAAAAAAAAAAATAAATAAAAAAATGTATTACATAATACTCCAAATGTATTGTCTGGAGCAAATAACTTGGAGCAGTGATGGCAAACCTTGGCACCCCAGATGTTTTGGAACTATATTTCCCATGATGCTCCACTGTACTGCAGAGTGCATGAGCATCATGGGAAATGTAATTGCAAAACATCTGGGGTGCCAAGGTTCGCCATCACCGACCTAGAGAATAAAATAGCGGTAGCTCCAATTATTTTTGTAACTCAGTAGGTTCACGAAACCCAACATTTCAGTAAAAATAATACACTATAGTTTATTTTAGGCCACATTAATTGATAACAAAAGGGCCCTCTGATTCCTACTGTATTAAAGTGTACTGTATTTGTACTGTCTACACATGTTGTAAAGTGCTATGTAAACTGTTGGTGCTATATAAATCCTGTATAATAATAATAACAAAAGAAATCGCAAGGTACAGTAATCTACTAGCACACCAACAAATATGTATTGGCAAATAAACTTGTGAAACAAGTACTGCACTTGAAAAATAATTGAAGCGGAGTCCCACCCAAAATAGAACTTCTGCTCATTTGTCGTCCCTGTGGCATGGAAGGGGGGACAGGATACCTGTCTTTGACAGGTATCCTGTTCCCACTTCCAGGAGCCACGGCCGCAGGTATTGACGTCATTGCTTGGCTCCCTCCGTCTCCCCCTGTCGCTGGGCCTGTAGGAGAGAGGAGCGGAGCCTCGTGCATGCGCAGTAGGGTTCCCGGCGTGAGGCTTCACTACCAGGTCCCCTTACTTGCAATGACGACGGCAGCACCCGACAGCTGATGGACACATCAGCTGCGGTGCCGACATCGCTGGACTCCAGGACAGGTAAGTGTCCTGTCATTAAAAGCCAGCAGCTGCAGTATGTGTAGCTGCTGGCTTTTCATTTTTGCAGCAGTGGGTGGACCTCTGCTTTGAATTGTCTCATAAATCACCAAATAAAATAATAAATAGTATAAAATAATTTAGTTATGTCCACCTCCAACATCCAAAGTGAAATGAGCGGTGCTGAGATATAGACTTCTTAAAATGGAGCTCCACTCATTTTTGTGTTTATTAAAAGTCAGCAGTTACAAAAAGTATAGCTGCTGACTTGTAATAAACGGACACTCATCTGTCCCACAGTTCAGTGATGCAGCCACCCAAAGCCTCACCTCTGCCTCGCCTCTCAGCGGTGCCAGCATTGCAAGTGTGGGTACCCGGTTGTGACAGCTTGCGGCTGCACAGCCGGGTTCGAATTAGTAAGTCGTCCTGCTCCTCCCCATTTGTCTGGCACTCTTCTGGGACCTGTGACATGTCCCAGAACATTGCAAGGAGAGAGTGGGAGAGGGTACCGGTCAAAAGTAGTTATCTGTCCCACACCCTTTTGGATAGAGTTCCGCTTTAATTGATAACAAAAGGAATTGCACTCCAAGGTACTACTAGCTGCTAGCACACTAACAAATATGTATTGGTAAATAAATTTGTGAAACAAGTGCTGCACTTAAAAAAAAATAAATAAAAATACTGTCCTTCATAAATCACCAAATAAAATATTAAAAAGTCCAAAATAATTTAATTATGGCCAAGTCCAACATCCAAAGTGATATAAGCGGTGTTGAGATATAGACTTCTTAAATTAGTAGTAAAGGCAATAAAACAACAAAAGCCAGCAAGGTAAAGGCATAGTGTGCTAATATGCATGGCATACTAGTAAATTATGAAAGACTTACATTAGTATAAAGCCCTCCAGCGGCATGCCGTCACTGCTGCAGAAGCTTCCATCTTCACCCAGTCTTCCCTCCGGGTTCGGGGTCTCCCGCTGTCTGATTGGACGAGCCATGATGACGTCACTCACAGTCTTGGCTGTGGGACACAACTCTGAAGGAACGGCACAGGCCTTTCCTTCAGAGCACATGCGCCGGTGACTCCTCTGGCTGCTGCTCGCTAGAATATCTTTTAAACAGTGCACGTTTAGGAGATATTCATTTTACTTACAGGTAAGCTTTATTATAAGCTGATAAAAACAGTTTACTGCGCTTAGGGTTGATCAAATTCAATTAAACATGCAGAACACACAAAAAATGTATAAAGTCGCTAGTATGGTCTCTTAGGCATGTGGGTAAACCTCTAGGGAGTCTGTTGAAATTACGTCTCATGCATGAATGCACCTCATAAGTATGGCTGGAAATGACAAAGGAAAACCTTCATTGTGCAATGCAGTAAAACCGGGTATATTAAATACGCAAATTAAAATAATTCACGCATCATCGTGTTACTTCCGCCCATACAAGCTACCCGGGAATAGAGCTGGACGCCGCAAACAGCGGCTTTTTTTATCAGGGCTGATTACCCTTCATAAGCAGCTGTTACACACGCCGGGTGCCAGGAGTATAAGGCACTTTTAGATGTGAGTGAATTATTTAAATTTGTGTATTTAATAAACCCAGTTTTACCAGCCTTTGTCATTTCCATCCTGTACTGAAGAATGAGTTGTATGCTGCATATATTACCTTATTTTTGTCTGTTAAAGAATACTTGTCTAAACAACAGAATGCAGAAAATCTCATGACCCCAGTTTTTAGTCACAATAGAAAATCAAGAGCATTAAATGTTTAACCTCTTCCTGACCAGAGCACCTTTTAAAATCTGGCACTGCGTCGCTTCAACTGACAATTGCGAGGTCATGCAATGCTGTACCCAAACTAAACTTGCATCCTTTTTTCCCACCAATAGTGCTTTCTTTTGGTAGTATTTGATCACCTCTGCTGCTTTTATTTTCGGCGATATAAATGAAAAAAGACCGAAAATTTTGAAAAAAATATAATATTTTCTACTTTTTGTTATAAAAAAAATACAACAGACTAAACTAAATTTTAGTCATATATTTAGGCCAAAAGGCTTTCAGCCACATGTCTCGGGTAAAAAAAAAAAAAAAATGAAATAAGCGTATATTTATTGGTTTGCGCAAAAGTTATAGCGTCTACAAACTAGGGTACATTTTCTGGAATTTACGCAGCTTTTAGTTTATGACTGCCTATCTCATTTCTTGAGGTGCTAAAATGGCAGGGCAGTACAAACCCCCCCCCAACGACCCCATTTTGGAAAGTAGACACCCCAAGGAATGTGCTGAGAAGCTTGTTGAGCACATTGAATATTTTATTTATTTGTTATAAGTGATTGAAAAATGACAAAAAAAAATCACACAAAGTTGTCATTGAAATGATATATTGCTCACACATAGCATGGTTATATGTGGAATTACACCCCAAAATAAATTCTGCTGCTTCTCCTGAGTATGGGGATACCACATGTGTGGGACTTTTTGGCAGTCTAGCTGCGTACAGGACCCAAAAACCAATCACCGCCTTGATTTCACTACTCACTGCCTATCACAGTTTTGGAGGCCATGTATTACCCACATAGCACAAAACTCCCCAAATGACCCAATTTTGGAAAGTAGATGCTCCAAGCTATTTGCTGAGAGGTATGGTGAGTATTTTGCAGATCTCGCTTTTTATCACAAAGTTTTGAAATTTGAAAAAGGAAACATTTTTCTTATCTTTCTTCGTTTTCAAAAACAAGTTAGAGCTGCAAATTACTCACCATGCCTCTTAGCAAATACCTTGGGGTGTCTAATTTCCAAAATGTAGTTATTTGGGGGGGGAGGGGGGGGTTGTGCTATCCTTGACATTTCATAGCCTCCAAAACTGTGATAGGTAGCGAGGATTGAAATTTTACGCCCTTAGAAAGCCTGAAGGCACTGATTGGTTTTTGGGGGCCTGTACATGGTTAGGCTCCCAAAAAGTCTCACACATGTGGTATCTCAGTGGAAGCAGCAGAATGTATTTTGGGGTGTAACTTCACATATAACCATGGCATGTTTGAGAACTATATAATTTAGTGACAACTTTGTGAAATGTTTTTTTTATTATTTTCCCGAAACTTGTGGCAAAATATAAAATAGTCCATTTACTCAACATGCCTCTCAGCAAATGGCTTGGGGTGTCTACTTTCCAAAACAGGGTCATTTAGGGGTGGGGGGTGCTGACTCTATTTCCAGAGAATGGGCTGATCTGGAGAGGAAGCCATTTTTTTTCTAATAACCTTGAAGTGCTTGTAAAGCCTAACTGTTTTTTTAACCTTAATGCATTCTCTACATTAAGGTAAAAAAAACCTCTCATGTTTTGCCCTCCCCTTCCCCCAACATATACTTACCTAAGCACATTCTTCCATGCTGTGCCCGAGAGCAGCAGAACTGCTATTTCTCTCTCTCTCCTCACTGGCTCAGAGACAGCAAAGGCAGCCATTGGCTCCTGCTAATGTCAGTCGCAGCCTGTGAGCAGAGAATGGATGGTGGGGCTGTAACTATAGACACAGGCAACATTGCTCGAGTTTGAGTCTGCAGGTGTGCCAAAATATGAAGCAGCTTTCTATGGTGGCACACCAAGAAGAGGAGTCAGGACCGCTGATGGGGGACTTGAGAAGAGGAGGATCGAAGCTGCTCTGTGCAAAACTATTGCACAGAGCAGGTAAGTATAAACCTGTTTGGTATTTTTTTTTTAATTGCCTTTACAATCACTTTAAGTGCTGATACCCCCATGTGTCTAGCAATTTACATGAACAGAGTACTGTTTGTTTTGGTGTGGTACAGTTTTTCAAAATGGTCAGGTTTTTTTTTTTTCTTCGTTCTGCTGCCCTAAACCCAACACTTGGAATCAGGCAAAAAGTCACACACGTGCCATCACACCTGAATTGGCGTGAATGGAACCTTATCCCTGCAGACCTGGTCAGGAGACTCGGTATCCCAACCTTTAGGCAGGATTTATTGTTTAGGCCAGAGCTTGAGGCTATGCTAGAAAAAGACCTGTGTGGTAAATACCTTTTTAACGCAGCTTTAATATACCTGCAAGCGTTGACAGACCAAGAAGTATTGGATGAGCTACAAAGGCAAGGGTTAAACGGGTATCCTTTTTAACCCCCTTGATTAGCCCTGCAAATTCCAATGACATTTTGTGCCTTATGGGAGGGAGAATTAAAGATTTCTTCTTACAATGGCAGAAAGTGACTTCCAGTTACTAATACAGGCTAGAGGTCCACAGCCAGCCTACATCAAGATTCCTGATCACAAATCTCCTAAAGGATGCAAGGAAATCCACTGCCACTCCTGCTAAGATATCTGCTGGACCAGAGAGCCATGATAATGGTTCCTCTTCAAAAACAACTCCAATTTTTTTTTCTACAACCTTTATTGTAAAGAAGCCCTCATTAAAGTGGATGTAAAGGTCTTTTTTTTTTTGCATCTCGTTTTGCAAAGAGTGGTCCTGTACCTGGTTTTTTGGTGTCCCTCGGCGGCTGTCTTGGCTCCTCCCTGCAAGAACTAAGCACCTTCATGCGAGCTCTCTCACATGGTGGTTAGTTCTTGCGGGCACGCTCCCGTGATACAGCCGGAAGCTATAGCCACTCGGCGTGCCGTGTCATTGAATGTGATTTACAGCAGTGTGAGCCAATGGCTGTGCTGCTTTCAATCTATTCGCTATAGCCAATCAACGGCCAGGCTCAGCGGCGAAGAGGAGATCATGGGTGAACGCAGCAGGTGAACGGGCTCTGGTAAGTAAAACGGGGGGGGGGGGGGGGGGTGGTATTGTCAGATGTTTTTTCACCTTAATGCATAGGATGCATTAAGGTGAAAAAACGCAAACCTTTACAACCCCTTTAACTTTGTAAAAAAGTGCAGGCATAATATGAGTTAAGTTCAACGAGGTGCAAATCTCCTCCTGGACTTATCTCTATTATATATTATATACATATTATTATATGCAGATCTGACAGGTACATTCCAGCTGTGAGAGAAGCACACAGAGCAGCTATGCCCACCGTTCCTCTGCTGCCTATTTACAGGAGCCTTTACATTTTGTGAATGAGTTCACATAATACAACAGCTTCTGTGATTGGGCAGAAAGAGGAGAAGGGCAGGTATGGCAGTTGCATCGACTCTGCGCTTGAAGGAGCTGAGACCAGAGCGTTTAGCATAACTCATAGTATGCCTGTACTTTTTATAAAGCTGCTGAATTCCTGGAGTTAAGCTTTAGGCCTCATGGATGCTGGACATTATATTAACCTTACAAAAAACGCCAGTAGCTTAGCAGTGAGTTTTTCAAAGTTTTTACAGTATAGTTTTTTTTAGTGTTTTTCAGACTTTTTTTCAGTGAATCAAAAACCGTTAAACGCTGGTGAGCAGCATTTTTTGAACATTTATCTGCGTTCTTAAACGGTTTTTGATGTTAGAGTGTTTTTGAAGCTGGAAAACGCCTCTCAGAACCCACTAGTTTTTGGGGTTTTCTACAGCCAAAAAGTGCCCCAGCCAAAAACAGTTGATAACAGCCTATGTGTGCATGGATACATAGAATAAGGCTGCTTTCACACTGGAGCGGTATTCAGGCGTTACAGCGCTAAAAATAGCGCCTGTGTAGCGCCTGAAAAAAACCGGCCCCTTTCCCTCCAGTGTGAAAGCCGGAGGGCTTTCACACTGGAGCGATGCGCTGGCAGGACGGTGAAAAAAGTCCTGCTAGCCGCATCTTTGGAGCGGTGAAGGAGCGGTGTATTCACCGCTCCTACCCATTGAAATCAATGGGACACCGCGGCAATACGGGTTTAACCCTTTTTTGGCCACTAGCAGGGGTTAAAACCACCCCGCTAGCGCCCGCGGACCGCCGCTAAAACGACGGTAAAGCTTTACCGCCGACGCCGCTCCCGCTGCAGTGTGAAAGCAGCCTAACATGCTGGAGAGTTCATTGACTGTAGAAAAAAACATCCGAAGCAAAAAAAAACAGCAGCTGTAAAAACTTCCAGTGTGCAATGAGGCCTTAAAGCGTTTGTTACCCCAGCACTTCATATTCCTGATATGTGCCTGCTGTACCATGTACTTGTACGAGAACATATGTTCTCTTTGTATTGCTTCCTGTGTGTGAAATGCCTAGTGTTCCTGCTAATCCCCTTGCTTTCCTATTTAAAAAAAAAAAAACTGACTACACTAGGCATGAGAGCACACCATGGTAAGTTCTTTATCTATGCTGGGAAAGCAGGCTGCTCTTATCCAATGATCAGACTTGTCCAGACATGCCCCCATGCAGCACAGTCGCACAGCCATTCACTGGCAAGTTCAGTGTGCTGCTGCTTCTCCTCTCCCTAGCTCTTATGCAGCTGAAAACAGAGGAAATATGATCACTCATGTAAAAGGAAAAAAAGGTATTAATTTGTTTTTTGTTTTTTACATCTGTACACAAATGGTTTATCTTTCATTTCTATTTTAAACTGAATGAGTTGTTTTACAAGGTGATTATTTGCAATCCTTGATTGAAGGGCCACTTGCCTTCATAGTCCCATCTGGAAATGTTTGCAGAAGTATCTCTGCTTGGCAGTAAAAACTGGGGAAATGGGTCAAAAAATGTCAGTTTATAAAGCTCTCCGCTGGACGGAGGATCAAGGTAGTGGGAGAGACTTGGTACCATTATGTCTTCAACTGATTATGAATGTTATTTATCTAGATGATCTACTCCATATACACCTTCACAAGAGGAATTGTGGGTGCATGTTCAGTTCACACTAAAATGGTTGATGGATCTTGAATGATTTATCAACTTGTAGAAGTTATCGCTTACTCCTTCAGACAGTTCTATCAGTTCACTGGAACAAAAGAACTTTCTACTACAAGACAAAACCTTGAAGGTACAGCGATGTCTTTCGTTTATAGATGAATGATCTCGTCATGCTCTGGAAGAGTGGGAGGAGATTTACTAAAACTGGAGCACTCAGAATCTGGTGCAGCTGAGCATAGTAACCAATCAGCTCCTAGGTTTTAGGACCCTTTCACACTGATGTTTTTCCTGTGTTTTTTCATT
Organism: Lithobates pipiens; assembly: GCF_037356315.1. Lineage (NCBI taxonomy): Eukaryota > Metazoa > Chordata > Amphibia > Anura > Ranidae > Lithobates > Lithobates pipiens. Next base: position 429,079,841 of record NW_027507903.1, read on the forward strand.
GCAAGAAAATGTTTTCCCCTTTATGGGACGTTTCACACCACTGTGTTACAGGTGCAGTGTGTTTTGAAAAGTCCTGCATGCTGCATCTTTGGTGGGGTTTTGAAAACTGCACCAAAAAATGCAGCTCCCCATTGACATTAATGGAAATCGCTGTGAATATGCACCCTATTTAGCGTTTTTGGTGCGTTTTTGCGTTTTTCACAGAGCAGGCAACCCAAAAATGCACCGCAAGCGCATCTGAAACACAGCAAAATCGATTTAGCGCGATTTTGCTACAGAGCAGTATGAAAGTACCCTTCTTGCCAGAACTTAATTGAAGAATTTTAAATCTGGTTATTATGTACAGCTGCATCAGTTTTAGTAAATCTCCCTCACTATGTATATGCTCTGTGGCCAAAGACTTCTGTCCTGTATCCTAGTGGCTCAGTTGTTTCAAAGGCCCCTCCAGACTTTCCTCCTAAATGTATAGGACCACTTCCAGGATTCTCTGGATTTGACATTTAGACTGCCGTCTAACATTCAGTGTGGTCTTTTTGGGGTGGAGGAATCGCTCTCGCTTTGCAGGGGGCTCACTATGTTCTTTTCCCACACCCCTGTGGGATACAGTTGCATACATCAACAGACAAGGAGGAATAAAGTCTTTCTCTACAGTCTGTGTCAACGAGCATAACTGCCTAGGCTGAAAAGTTTTCTTCATTTTCTGCTACCCATTTGAAAGGGTATCGCAATCAACCAACATATTCTAGAGGCAGAGTAGTCACTGCATCCAGAAGTCTTCATATCAATCACATCTCTGTGGGGTCTTCCACAAGTAGACATTTTTGTCTTACAGGTCAATACAAAGCTGGGTATACATGGCCAAAAATGTCCGGTTCGGCAGGAATTGGACAACTTTTGGTTTGTGTGTACAACGCTTCTTTCGAAAGAGCATGCTGGGAAGCCAGCATCCGATCAGGGCTGGCAATCATTGGCTAATCAGTCTGTTCTGGCAGGGGACAGTCCTCAGATGTGTTAGTACAGTGATCTGTAAGATTTTTTTTTCCTTCAGCCTGCTGGGTCAGTACTTTAGCCTGATCATTTCACTGTGTATATGTAAGGATTTTACAGCCACAAGTGCACTACAAGTACACATAGAATTAAAATCGCTGTAAATCCGAGGGGGACATGCAAGGAAAATAAAAAAACTAAATTTTTGCTTGTGCATGACTGGATGATGAAATCAGCAGAGCTTCCCCTCAATTCAGATCTACAGCGATTGCACTTCCTAGTGCAGTGCAGAGTGGATTTGAATTTAGTAAATCAACCCCAATCTTACCTTATTGGCTAAGCTAAGTGAGCATACACTTTTCTCTGTGAACAGTTTCTACTGCTGGATATCAACACCTTTGAGATTGTAGTTAGACTGGAAAAAGGTGTGTTCAGGTTTTATGCATTTATATACAATGAAGCAACAGTCTGCAGCAACTTAAATATTGCACAACAGGTATTTTATGTTTAACCACTTTCGCTCCAGGCCTTTTCTGGCACTTTTTGTTTACATGTAACAAGTATTTTTTACTCGGAAATTTCTTAGAACCCCCAAACATGTTTCTAAAGCAGAAGCCATATAAAATTAATTTGTGGATTTGTGGCACTTTTTTTTATATCACATAGTATTTGAAGAAAAAAAATACACATTTTAAAGCGGAGGTCCACCCTAAAATGGACCTTCCACTCATCGGAATCCTCCCCCCCTCCGGCGCCACAATTGGCACCTTTCAGGGGGGAGGGGAGTGCAGTTACCTGGATAATCCAGGTAACTGCACCCACTTCCGGGATAGCTCTCTGCGGAAAGGGGCGTAGATTACGCCCCTTTCCGCAAGTGCCCGCCCCCTTCCGCAAGTACCCCGCTGCCTGCTGGGAAACACACAGATCCCAGAGGCAGCGGGGACCGTCCTTATTGCGCAGCGTGACTCGCGCATGCGCAGTAGGGAACCGGGAAATGAAGCCGAAAGGCTCCATTTCCTGATTCCCATACCCAAGATGGCGGCGGCAGCACCCGAGTGACGATCTAGAGATCGGCTTCGGGTGCCGACATCGCGGGCGTGCTGGACAGGTAAGTGTCACTATTTTAAAAGTCAGCAGCTGCAGTATTTGTAGCTGCTGGCTTTTAAAAAAAAAAAAAAAAAAAACGCGGAGTCCCGGCGGACTCCCGCTTTAATGCAAATAAAAAACCCATAATACATAAATCTTTTTTTAAAAGATGATGTTACACCGAGTAAATAGATACCAAACATGTCATGCCCGTGCAGCAGTGACCAACAACGTAAATTTTACTAGTATCCATAGGTGACGCTTTAAAAGCGTTCACTGGTTACCTCTTTAGCTTTACAAACAAGCTCTGGTGCTACAATTGCTGGCCACGATCTGATGTTCATGGTGGTATCTCACGTGTGGGACGACTGCTGTTTACATGCGGGACTGACGCATGTGTTTGCCTTTACAAGGGAACTTACGGGTAGGTCCCTGGTCAGCAAGCGGTTTGCGAAAGCTGCTCTAATTTAATCACTAGCTGTCCAACCCTATTCTGACTCTTCTCACATACAAGTAAAAATCTGCATTTTTTTTAGCTAGAAAGATTTATGGCATTTTTTTTTTTTTTTTTTTACTAGTAATGGTGGTGATATGCGATTTTTAGCAGTACTGTGACATTGCGGCAGACAGATTTGACACATTTTTGGAACCGTTGATATTTTATATAGCGATCAGTGGTATAAAAATGCACTGATTACTGTGTAAATGTCACTGTTAGGGAAGGGGTTAACACTAGGGGGCCATCAAGGGGTTAAATGTATGTGTTCTGACTGGGGGAGGAGACCTATCATTGTTCCTACTCGGTAGGAACAACCTATAGGTTTTCGTCCCCCCTGACAGAACAGGGATTTCTGTGTTTACACACACAAATCCCCATGCTGGCTCTCGTGCACGCCATAGCACATGGCTAGCGGCGATCGCACCCACTGACCACATGCATCAGGTCCCCACCCCCTTCCTGACCAGATCCATTTTTAGCTTTCAGCGCTCTCACAGTTTGAATGACAATTACTCAGTCATGCAACAGTGTACCCATATGAAACTTGCGTCCTTTTTTCCACACAAATAGAGCTTTCTTTTAGTGGTATTTAATCACTACTGGGTTTTTTTTTGTGTGCTATAAATAAGAAAATAAAAAACGTACATTTTGTGAAAAAAATGCCTTTTTCTTTGTTTCTGTCACAAAATGTTGCTAATTAGTCATTTTTCTTCATAAATTTTGGCCAAAATTTATACTGCTACATATCTTTGGTAAAAATAACCCACATTAGTGTATATTATTTGGTCTTTGTGAAAGTTATAGAGTCTACAAACTATGGTGCCAATCACTGAAAATTGATCACTTCTGATCAGGCCTTCAGTACATCAGGTGTATCTCATTTCTTGAGACCATAACAAGTCAGTAAAGTACAAATACCCCCCAAATGACCCCTTTTTAGAAAGTAGACATTCCAAGGTATTAAGTAAGTAGCATGGTGAGTTTTTTTAAGTTGTCATTTTTTCCCACAATTCTTTGCAAAATTAAGATTTTTATTTTATTTTTACTAAATTGTCATATCATCAGGTTATTTCTCACACACAGCATATGCATACCACAAATTACATCCCAAAATACATTCTGCTACTCTTCTCGAGTACGGCGATACCACATGTGTGAGACTTTTACACAGCATGGCCACATACAGAGCACCAACATTGAAGTGGCACTTTCAGACGTTCTACGAGCAAAAATGACACATCTCATTTCACAGCCACCTATTACACTTTTGAAGGCCCTGGAGTATCGGTACAATGGAATTGCCCATAAAATGACCCCATTTTGGAATGCTAAGGCCCCTTTCACACTGGGGCGGTGCGGGCGTCGGCGGTAAAGCGCCGCTATTTTTAGCGGCGCTTTACCGCCGTTTTAGCGGCGGTCTGTGGTCGCTAGCGGGGGTGGTTTTGACCCCCGCTAGCGGCCGAAAAAGGGTTAAAACCGCCCGCAAAGCGCTGCTGCAGCGGCGCTTTGCCGGCGGTATTGCCGCGCTGTCCCATTGATTTCAATGGGTAGGAGCGGTTTAGGAGCGGTGAATTCACCGCTCCTTCACCGCTCCAAAGATGCGGCTAGCAGGACTTTTTTCACTGTCCTGCCAGCGCACCGCTCCAGTGTGAAAGCCCTCCGGCTTTCACACTGGAGTGAAAGGGGCCGGTTTTTTTCAGGCGCTACACAGGCGCTATTTTTAGCGCTGTAACGCCTGAATACCGCCCCAGTGTGAAAGCAGCCTAACACCCCAACGTATAATCTGTAAGGCATAATGAGTCTTTTGAATGGTTAATTTTTTTTCCAGAAGTTTTTGGAAAATGTGGGAAAAAATGAAAACACTTTTTTTTTTTTTTACACAAAGTTGTCAATTTATAAGATATTTCTAACACATAGCATGTATATAGCAAAAATTACACCCCAAAATACATTCTGCTACTCCTCCCGAGTATGGCGATACCACATGTGGCTCTGTCAGGAGTGATCGCGGTTGCCCAGCGGACATTGCTACCGGTAGGCACACGCGCCCTCTATACCCCTTAAAGCAGCAGCCGTACAGCTTTGGCGATACGTGCAGGGAAGCCATTCTGACACGTGTCAAACGACAGCAGGCAGTTGACAAGTGATTAACAACAACACAAGATCGCAACAGAAAAGACTGAAGAAGATGCAAAAATACAACTAAATTACCAATAACAGCCATTAGTACCAAATAACTAAAACTACACTACAAATAAAACATCCATACAATTAAAATATAACATATAGAATGAATAACATGGCAAACTACCAATACAAATAATACACCACTCCAGATAATAACCAACATACTATAAAAACAACAGGAATAAATCTTCACCTCCAGCCCTCACAGAAAATAATTTATATATATTGATCGCCACAGGCAAAAATTATTTCCTGTGTCACTCTGTGGTGCATTCTGGATGTGACACTGATGGTTCTCCGCAGACTGACGAGCGTATTGTGGAGTGGGTGGGAGGAGTTGTTCATTCTCCTCTCCAACACTGTTGTAAAAGACTCCAATTCCAATCCAACAACATCATTGGCCTTGCGAATCAGTTTGCATGTTACAGAATCTGTGAATGGGGGAGGAAATCCTGTGACTCATCAGACTCACCCCCATTCACAAGGGGTGGGTCCTTTTTTGGGAGCTTTTTTTTTTTTTTTAATTGAAGCTCAGCCTGGACCTCAAAGCTTTTAACTAATGCAAACTGGAACTTTAAGCCAAAGGTGGAGGACAGGGCAGCTATGCAGTAAGGATTTCTCCAGAATCTAGCAGCCTGCATGGCACGCGACAGCCTTCATTACGGGTACGTGGTATCCTTAAAGCTGTAGGGCTAAATAAATAAAATAGCTAAACCTCTGCTTTAAAACTGCTAATTTTCCTGCACTAATTTGATGAGAGCCAAATGTACACCTGTTCTAATCCAAGGCAGCAAAATGCAGGGTGGGGGGGGGGGGGAGGAGTATTTGATCCCCTGCTAATTTTGTACATTTGCCCACTGACAGAATTAATCAGTCGATCATTTTATTGGTACCAGAAAATTCTGAAAAACACACACAAAAAAAAGTTATAAACTGATTTGCATTTTAATAAGAGAAATAAGTATGTGATCCCTTATCAATCAGCAAGATTTCTGGCTCCCAGGTGTCTTCTATACAGGTAACGAGCTGAGATTAGGAGAACTCTCTTAAAGGGAGTGCTCCTAATCTCAGCTTGTTACTTGTATAAAAGACACCTGTCCACAGAAGCAATCGATCAGTCAGATTCCAATCTCTCCGACATGGCCAAGAACAAAGAGATGTCCAAGGATGCCAGGGTGCGTATTAGGCCTCTTTCACATGAATGATCCGTTCGAATGAGCCTGTCAGTTTTTTAGGCGGACCTGAACGGACACACCATAGAGGTCTATGGAGTGTCGGATGTCAGCGGTGACATGTCCACTGACATCAGACCCGCTCGAAAAAATGTGACGGAGGAAAAAACTACTTTTCCATCCGTCATCGGATCGGGTGACGGCGGACACTCTGGTCCTTCGTCATCCGATCTTCCATAAGGGAGAGCGGCGCTCTGACAGGTCCGTCACTGCGCAGTGTGTAGAGAGGGACCTGTCATCTTCCTGCTCAGCAGGGATCGATGGAGTGATCCCCTACTGAGCAAGCGGATATCCACAAGGCGAATCGGCACGGATCCGCCCATGTGAAAGAGCCCTCAGTCTGATGCTGCATCGGTCTCCTGCCAAATTCAAGACCACTGATTGCAAATTTTTCTCACTGTCAGCTGAATACGGGTCGCAAGAGTGCAAAGTGTACTGTTGTGACCCACAGAAGAAATAGTGGCAAAAGAGTTTTGGCCTTTCTCCTTTAATTGTATGATGAAGTATGAAGAGTAGTATGCCGATCTCTCATGTCAGTAATTTTCCTGCTTTGCTTACTAGATCTTGGCTAGCTAACAAAGTGAACCACTGCTACACATTTTATTTCTGGATTGCTTTGGCTACATCTCCCATCTCAAAATACTTGAGATGACCAACTGTACCAAGTTTGTTATTACAACACAATATAAACTCAGTACCGGCATTTTTTTTGTCATATAATTCTAGCAGAGCTGCCTTTTTATATGGTTTATACAATTAATAGTTTATACTTTACAGGGCTGCCATTAAATCATGGGCATTAAATATTTACAGCCAATCATCCTATAGGAAACAGAGAGACCTTTTCTGCTGTTTGTAAATGTAAGAGCGGGGTAATTGTGAAGATATAAGGGAAGGTCAATTATAGCAGTGTACAGTTCGTTTTTTCATTGTGCATCGTATATCGATTTGTAAGTATTGCCTCTAGTGAGTCAACTTTGGATTGGGGGAGCTTAAGCTGTTGAAATAAACAAACTTTTTCATAATAGTATACTTGTGCATACTGTGCATTCGATTATGAAGTTTTTGTGCGAGCAGAAGGCTCAGGTGCACCTTTCAGCTTTGCAGCCAGTAAAAATTATTTGTTTGGAATATATACTGGAGTTTACACTGCTTTAGACACTATACTGTAATGGCAGTGATCAACGACTTATAGTGGGACCACTCTGTTATTGGCTACAGCCGCTCAGCAGGTCCATGGACAAAATCATATGCCCGTCCACCCCAGCAAAATGCTGGAAGATGTACATGTACGTCAAGCCTAGCTGTGCCGCCCACAGTAAACTAAACACCAATCGTAGCACCTGTCCCTAAATAAAATGGTTACCTTACAGCCTTGTTCAGACTGTTGCATTTGCTTTGCTTCTCTGCTCTTCAAACATGATACCCTGTCGCTTTCATCTTGCTTCAGCGTTTCTCAAAAGCCTCCCATACACGTATATCAGAGCTCTGCTTACTCACACCTGCAGAGGTACAAGAGCTTTAATTCAACATTAGATTTGCTACACTTTTAAATTAATAGATTATCTCTTCCCCCTTTTGAAAAAATAGAAAACCTACACACACAGGGCATTTGCAAAGCTTCATTAAAGCTTCAAAAAAGCACAGTGAAGGTGTGGGCGCTTTAATGTGTGTTGAATTGGAAGCCAGTGTAGACTAACCCATACTAAGCTAAGATGCCAGTTGTGTACACTTTACATTAATAATTATATTTTTATACTTCCAGCCCTGAACCGCTGTCATGCTTCCAACTTCCAGGGATGTGTCCATGGAGAAACTGAAGCTTTAAATCCTTCATCTCTTATTCCATTGGGTCAGAATGTGGGTAGCAAAGGGTAAGTTTAAAATGGAGATCTTCTTCGAGAATACCTGTATGGGCTAGTTTACATTTGCTTCAAAATAAGGTTTCAGACAGGCTTTGTTAAAGCTCTCCGAATGCAAGTCAAAACCCCTGTCACTAAATAAAATGGTTAGCTTATAGTCCTGTTTACACCTTGCTTTTGCTCGGTGCTTTGTGGGGCTTCGATGAGCCTTTGGTGGGGCTTCGATGAGCCTTTGGTGGGGCTTCAATGAGGCTTTGTGGGTCTTCAATGAGGCTTTGGTGGGGCTTCAATGAGGCTTTGTGGGTCTTCAATGAGGCTTTGGGGAGGCTTCAAGCGAGCTTTGCCATAGATTTCTATGGAGGCTTTGAAGTACAACTTAAAGCTACATGGGGTATACTTTTTAAAGCAAGGTGTAAACAGAACTGTAAGCTAACAATTTTATTTAGTGACAGGAGCTTTGGCTAGCGTTCAGAGAGCTTTAACAAAGCTTGTCCGAAGCATTTTTTTTTTTTTTTTTTTTTCAAATATGATTTTTTATTAATACTCGACACAGGCAAAAACAAGCCTTTACATTTATACAAGAAGACACAGAAAACATCAGACATAATACATACATATGTGACAAAGAACAGTTTGACTGTATGTGAATTACTAGGAAAAGTTTGTTGAAGCCGAAGCAAGTGTAAATGAGCTCTAATAGACCAGGAACTAACAAATGCACAAGGGTTCATTTACACTTGCTTCGACTTCAACACATTAACAGCTAGTTTACACTTGCTTGAAAACAAGGCTTCAGATGCGCTTTGTTAAAACTCTTTGAATGCCGGTCAAAGCTCCTGTCACTAAATAAATGGTTAGCTTACAGTCCTGTTTACACTTTGCTTTTGCTTCAAAAATGATACCCCATGTACTTTTAGTGGTGCTTCAAAGCGCCTTCAAAGCCTCTATAGACGTCAATGGCAAAGCCCGGTAACAAAAATATGTTGGACAGCCGCACTCCAAAAAATGGAGACATCCAACCAAGAGAGCATGTACCAACATGTACAATTAACGCGTTTCACACCAAATGGTGCTTAATCATAGCTACGATTTAAGCACCATTTGGTGTAAAACGTGTTAGCCATTTTATTTAGTGACATGGGCTTTGACTGGCGTTTAGAGAGCTTTAACAAAGCCTAGTGTTATTTTAAGTGCATTGTAATAAATGTTTTTATTTTATTGTACCTATTCCTTTTTTTGTATTAATTTGTACACACGCACCGAAAAAAATCCCCCCTTTGATCTTTCCATTTACAATTTAACAAAGCCTAGTTTTGAAGCGAGTATAAACTAGCCCTAAAAGAGCAGGTATGACATGTAGTAACAGATTTTGTATGAAAATTCAGACTTTCTTAGAATCATAATATAGGCAAGCAACTTTATCTTAAACACATTTTAAAGCCTTTTATTTATTTATTTATTTTTTAAATGCCATACTTACTTGCTCTGTGCATTGAGAGCAGCCCAGATCCTCCCTCCTATTTTTGGGTCTCACATCGGCACTCCTGGCTCTGGGTGCACCCAAGCAGGCACACTCCAGGCCCGAGGCTCTGTGTGTCCATTCACGCATGGAGCAGTGGCTAGGCCCCGCCCCCTTGTCTCCTGAATCACTCACTGACTGTGATTGACAGCAGTGGGAGCCATAGGGCTCCCACTCCTGCCAAAAGCCAATCGTGAATACGAGTCCCCAGAGTGGTAAGGCTCTCGTGGACATTGCTGGATCGAGAGGGGGCTCAGGTAATTATTGGGGGGGGGGGGGGCCTGTTGCACACAGAATGTGTGCCTTTATAACCACTTTAAGGTGTTCACTTTTACAGAAAAATATGTCCCCTTTCACACTGCAGTGCTGATAAAGCAACGGGTAGTTTTTGTGGTGTTTCCGGTGCGCTTTTCTGATGCTAGCAGGCCCTTTTTTTTTTTTTTTTTTTTAAGGTCCTGTGACAATGGATCCTTAAAAAAGAAAAAAAGACCCGTCAGGCACCCCTTGCGGTGCGTTCAAAGCGCTGCCCATTCATTTCAATGGGCAGAGGCGTTTTGGAAGTGCTATTTATAGAGCTCCTAAGCCACCACCCCAAAGATGCTGCTTGCAGGACTTTTCCTAACATCCCGCAAGCCCACCACTCGAGTATGAAAGCACAGATTGAAGTGCTAGTGCTGAAACACCTGAAAAATGGCTGTGTGAAAGGGGTCAAAAAGGTGACTTATCATTGAGCCCCCTTCCCACCAAGAGCACCCATAGCACTTTTTCTGTACTAATATTGCGTACACTGATTCCTTTGCACACTGTGCACTTTTTACAGTATGTATTAGAAGCTGCAGCAAGTCAGTCAGGACTCATTTCCTGGCTGGATGTTTTCCAGCATCATCTAGATCAGGGGTGCCCAACATTTTTAAGAGCAAGGGTCACTTAAAGAACTTGGTAACCAGTCGCGGGCCACAATGAGCGGAGCGGGCGGAGGTCGCGGCTACACTATAGGACCTCCAGTCCGATCCACCCAGATGGAAGCGGGCAAACTCCCTTCTATTTTTTTTTATCCGATTTTTAGGACCGGATTGGAGGCAGGCGGGAGTAAACGGACAAAAGTCTGTTTACATCTGCCGCTCTGTAGAGGTGAATTGAGGGTCTGATTGGGTAGTGCCGATTGTGTGAAAAGGGCCTAAACTGCTTTGATTACCCACACCGCGGGTGCAGGATAGTGCTATGGGTTAACTGAACTTTGCCATAGACTCTGCCTGTGGCAAAAGCCGGCGCTGTACAGGAAGCATTGGCTTATGGGCTCTGCTCTGCAGCCGTTTTCTTCCTCTACAACCAGCTTCATTCACAACACCGATGCTGTGGTATGACGGGTCGGCAACCTGCGATCTGGGCTTGCTAATCCGCCATTCCAGAGCAGGAGGACGCAGGCCACATCAAAGGGCTCCGCAGGCCACATGTGGCCCCTGGGCCACTGGTTTGCCACCCCTGATCTAGATCTTGCCTTCTGGTCCCTCTCTTCCTATATATTTCACTGTGTTGCAGTTTGTTCAGTCATGAACTCTCAGATTTACATGTGGGCATTACTGAGGGCATTTTATGTGTTCTGCATGCAAATGCAGTCTGTCTATAAACGCCCACTTTTCCAGACTGACGTCAATCCAGCAAGGCATTTTGATATTTGCTTATCCCCTCGCAAGAGCTAGCCCACTGCTTACATCAGAGCTACAGGCGCTTGAGAGGAGTGGTGACGTAGGGAGCTGTGATGTTTTAGTAGGGCTATGTACAGCACCCAGCTGGCCCCTCCCACCAGCCGTGATCTACCTGCATTGCATTTTGAACCTCAAAGACTAATATCACTGAATCTAAATTAAGATGTGTAAAGAAAACAGGTTTTTAAACCCATACATATATTGTGTGTTGATGTGGGGAGACAGAAAGAAACCAGGGAAGCCAAAATATTACTATATTAAACTTCAGCCTTCAAAAAATGTGCCTTTTTTATTTAAGGCACCTTTGGCACTGTTGCGTTGCAGTAACACGCATTTTAAAGTGTATCTGCAGGCTACATTTTTTCTTTATTATTTTGGAGAGATTTGGAAAAGGTTAGTCCCCCTATCAAGTTGCTATTGCTGTCTTTATCCTTTCTGGAGATATTTACTACTTAAGTGACATTGGTGCCTGGTTGTCACTGAGACAAAGTGTGAGGAAATCCAACATTTTGGTGTTGTCCCTAGAACAAGATGTAAGGGGAAATCTTCAAACAGGGACACCTGTTCTGGGGGCAGCTGCCAAAAAAGAGAATTACTCATATTTTGGGAGATGTACTTTAAATTCTGTTTGCAACTCTGGGACAAAGTGGCACATATTTGTGAAGTGGAAGGAAAATGATGTTTTTGAATGTTTTTCAATATTTTTTACAAATAAAGATCTGAAAAGTGTGGCTAGCACCACACGGGTAGGCCTGACACTCACACAGCCAGGACTCAGTGAGTTGCCATTTGCAGGCAGGGACCGCTGGTCCCTATAGTGTAGAAAGTTCTTGTTACTAACTGTCTTCTTCCCAGCTACTGGTCCCTGATAGCTCTCTTTGGGCTCTGCCAGCCAGCCTGGCTGCAAAAACCTCTCAAACTCTCTCCACTGCCTCTACCAGCTTTGCACATCTAGAGAGTGAAATATTTGCCTGTTCTTCTTTACAAAATGGCTCAAGCTCTGTAAGATTAGATGAAGAGCATCTGTGAACAGTAATTTTCAGATCTTGCCACAGATTCTCAATTGGACTTTGACTGGGCCATGCTAATGAATGACTATGCTTTGATCTAAACCATTCAGTTGTAGCTCTGGCCATATGTTTAGGGTCCCTGTCTTGCTGAAAGATGCCGCGTACACACGATCAGACTGTCCGGCGGCCTTAGCCAGCGGACAAACCGCCGGACTTTGAAGCTGAGGTCCGCCGGACTTTCCGAACTAGTGGACCTGCCCACACACAACCGGACTTTTTCGGCGGACTAGGTCCACCGGACTTTTGGTGGGAGTCCGCCGTACTTTTGAAAATGAACGGACTTTCCCACACACAGAGGAAAGTCCTTTCATTTTGAACGCGGCTCCAGGTAGACGGGACTAGCGAGGGAGGTCAATGTCGCCGCCTTTGGCGGCGAGATTGGCACGTCGCTGGCCCCGTCACCTGGTATGGACTTAAAGGGGAAGCCCTATGCTGATAAAAAAGCGTGGGGGTCCCCCCCAGAGTCCATATCAGACCCTTATCCGAGAACGCAGCCCGGCCGGTCAGGAAAGGAGGTGGGCACAAGCGAGCGCCCGCCCCCTCGAGCCGCACCAGGCCACGTGCCCTCAACATGGGGGGGTGCTTTGGGGAAGGGGGGCCGCGCTCCCCCCCACCCCAAAGCACCATGTCCCCATGTTGATGAGGACAAGGGCCTCTTCCCGACAACCCTGGCTGTTGGTTGTCGGGGTCTGCGGGCAGGGGGCTTATCGGAATCCGGGAGCCCCCTTTAATAAGTGGCCCCCCAGATACCGGCCCCCCACCCTATGTGAATGAGTATGGGGTACAATGTACCCCTACCCATTCACCTGTGAAAAAAAAAAACACAACACAAGGGTTTAAAATAATTTATTGCACAGCTCCGGGGGTCTTCTTCCGTCTAGGGGGGTCATCTCGCCGGACTCCTCCGCTATCTTCTGCTAGCTCTTTTACTAGCGGAGGAGCCCGGCTTTCTTCTTCGTCACTGCCCAGGGGTCTTCTTCCTACTTCGGGGGTCTTGTCCCCCTCTTCGGTTCTTCTTGCCGGGCCTCCGCTTTCTTCCTTTGGCTCTTTTACTAGCGGTGGCCCAGTCTTCTTTCGCCGCCTCTTCTTCCGACTTCGGGGTCTTGTCCCCCTCTTCGGTTCTTCTTGCCAGGCCTCGGCTCCTTCTTCCAGCTCTTTTACTGGCGGTGGCCCGGTCTTCTGTTACCACTGTCGTCCGGTGAGAAGACCCCACAAGATGAAAGAAGACCCCTGGAGCTGTGCAATAAATTATTTTAAACCCTTGTGTTGTGCTTTTTTTTTTTTTTTTTTTTTTTTACAGGTGAATGGGTAGGGGTACATTGTACCCCATACTCCTTCACATACTATGGGGTGGTATCTGGGGGTCCCCTTATTAAAGGGGGCTCCCAGATTCCAATAAGCCCCCCGCCCGCAGACCCCGACAACCAACGACCAGGGTTGTCGGGAAGAGGCCCTTGTCCTCATCAACATGGGGACAAGGTGCTTTGAGGTGGGGGGCCGCGCGCCCCCCCCTTCCCCAAAGCACCCCCCCATGTTGAGGGCACGCGGCCTGGTACGGCTGGGGGGGTGGGGGGCGCTCGCTCGTCCCCACCCCCTTTCCTGACCGACCGGGCTGCACGCTCGGATAAGGGACTGATATGGATTCTGGGGGGACCCCCACGCCGTTTTGTCGGCATAGGGCTTACCCTTTAAGTCCATACCAGGTGACGGGGCCAGCAACATGCCAATCTCGCCGCCAAAGGTGGCGACATTGACCTCCCTTGCTAGTCCCGTCTGCCTGGAGCCACGTTCTAAATGAACGGACTTTCCTCCGTGTGCGGGAAAGTCCGTTCATTTCAAAAGTCCGGCGGACTAGCACAGCACACACACGGCCGGATTGTCCGCCGAACTCGCAGTCCAGCGGACAATTTTTGAGTCAAAACTACTTTCTAAGTCCGCCAGACTTTTGGGGAAAAAAGTCAGCCGGAGCCCACACACGGGCAGATTGTCCGACGGACTCTTGATAGTTTGATCGCGTGTACGCGGCATTAGACTGCCCTGTATTTTGCTCCATCTTCCCATCAACTCTGACCAGCTTCCCTGTCTCTGCTGAAGAAAAGCATCCCCTCAACATGATGCAGCCACCACCATGTTTCACGGTGGGGATGGCGTGTTCAGGTGATGTGCAGTGTTAGTTTTCCGCTACACGTAGTATTTTGCTTTTAGGCCAAAAAGTTCAATTTTGGTCTCATCTGACCAGAGCACTTTCTTCCACAATTGCTCACACATGGCATAGGCATATGTGAACTCCCCCCCATCCCCCCCCCCCCCCGCCCAAATACATACTGCTGCTTCTCCTGAATACAGGGATACCACGTGTGAGACTTTTTGTCAGTCTAGCTGCGTAAAGGATCCCAAAAACCAATCACAGCCTTCAGGCTTTCTAAGGGCGTACATTTTTGATTTCACTCCGCACTACCTATCAGTTTCGGAGGCCATGAAATGGCAAGATAACACAACCCCCTTTTGGAAAGTAGACACCCCAAGCTATTTTATGAGAGGCATTTTGAGTATTTTGCAGATCTCGCTTTTTGTCACAATGTTTTGAAAATTGAAAAAAAAAAAAAAATTCCTTTTGCCATCTTTATTTTACAATATATAGTTGGTTGCTAAGGAGGGGGCCAGGAAGCCGCATCTTTAACAACTGATGAGTCATCAGCTGTCAGCGGGGTTCCCCGCTGACAGCTGAATATAAAAATGTGAACAATTGCCGGCTAAAAAACAGTGACATTACCAAGAACTGGACGTCCCTCCAAAATTGATTAAAAGACAAGACAAAAACTGGTCAGGGAGGCTGCCAGGAGGCATACAGCAACATTAAAGGATCTGCAGGAATATCTTGGCAGGTACTGGCTATGTGGTACATATGACAACAATCTCCTGTAATCTTCAGATGTCTGGGCTATGGGGAGTGGCAAGACGGAAGCCTTTTCTTATGAAGAAAAACATCCAAGCCCAGCTAAACTTTGCAAGAAAACATCTGAAGTCTCCCAAAAGCATGTGGGAAAATGTATTATGGTCTGATGAAACCAAGGTTGAACTTTTTGGCCATAATTCCAAAAGATATGTTTGGCGCAAAAACAACACTGCACATCACCAAAAGAACACCATAACCACAGTGAAGCATGGTGAATCCTTGGGATGGGAGTGAATGTGGTAGGTACACTAGGCTTGTGCATGTAAATGTGAACTCGCCCACTTCAACATAAATCACACCCCTCATTCTGCAGCCAGCAAGCCATACATAACACACACTATGATAGGTTACAGCCTTATAAATACAAACCAGTGCAACGTGTCAGGGACCACCAGAGCCGAATGTCAGGGACCACCAGAGTCAAATGTCAGTTCCACCAGTGCAGAGCGGGGCTTATTATCAGTATAGATACCCTTTAAATCTGCTAAATACATTCTAGGAGCACCTCCACTCCGCCTCCCCCGCCTGCTATCTCCGTGCAGAGCAGGTATTATTAGTAGTAATCAGTTGTATGACACAGTGGGGATCTCCCACTGTGTCAGGTATAATATACGAGCACTGATCTCCTGCCCACCACCGTTCTGATTGACAGCTCACTGTTCCAATAATGGCACAATTGGCACAGTGCTCTGTCAATCATAACAGCGGGAGGCAGGACATCAGCACTCATGTTCTGACATGCTATACCTGACAGTGGGAGATCCCCGCTGCGTCATACAACTGATTACTGATAATAATCCCTGCTATGCACGGAGATAGCAGGGGGGGGGGGGGGGGTGGAGGTGCTGACCACCAGCCAGGGAGGAGGAGGGAGGAGAGAGAAGGAGGACACCTCCTCCATGGACGGCACAGACCGGAGCTGGGAGACCCCTCTCCACCCACTACAGGCAATAGAACTCCCTGCTCGGCTTTCAGAGGACTACAAGGGGGTGTGCCAGGCCGCTGGCTGAGCTCAGGAGAGAGATAGAAGCCAGCGGTCTTACAAACAGGATGTCAGCAGCCAGTAACGGTTTTTCAGCAAGTTCAGCAGCCTATTACAGAAGAACTACAGAGCACAGAAGAGCATGGATGGCAAAGTTGGTGAAAGTAGGAGATCAGCAACAAGCACATGGAGAAAAAATTTTTTGGCCGGAGTTCTGCTTTAAAGTTCTGGAATGTTCCCAGCCAGAGCCCAGACCTGAATCCGATTGAAAATCTGTGAGGTGATCTGAAGAGGGCTGTGCACAGGATATGCCATCACAATCTGATGGATTTGGAGTGTTTTTACAAATATTGCCAAGTCAAGAATTGACATGCTGATAGACTCATACCCAAAAAGACTGAGAGCTGTAATAAAATCAAAAGGTGCTTCAACTAAGTATTAGTTTAAGAATGTGCACACTTATGCAACCATATTATTTTCGTTTTTTTATTTTTACTTCCCTCCACTTAAAAGATTTCAGTTTGTTGTTCAACTGAGTTGTACAGTTTGTAGGTCACATTAACCAGTTGCCGACCGCCGCACGACGATGTACGTCGATAGCATGGCACGGGCAGGCATATTGGCGTACATGTACGTCCCTTGCCTCCCGCGGGTCGGGGGCCCGATCGGGCCCCCGCCCGGTGCCTGCGGCGGTCGGTATTCGTGCGGGAGCGATCCCGGACGAGGGGACGGCCATTCGTTCATGGCCACCCCCTCGCGATCGCTCCCGACGAATAGGAATCCCCCGTGACATCACTTCCTCTCCTGTAATGTAAACACAGGAGAGGAAGTGATGTATTCTCTCCTCCGTGTCGGTATTTTTCGTTCCGACACGGAGGAGAGCGGATCGGTGAGTTGCACCAACACTCTACACACACAGTAGAACATGCCAGGCACACTCACACCCCCCCTTTACCCCCCGATCACCCCCCCAATTACCCCTGCCCCCCAGTCACAGTGACACCAATGTCATTTTTTTTTTTTTTTTTTTTTTTTTTGCATTGGTGTCATTTGTGACTGTAATAACTGTTAGGGCAGTTAGAGTTAGCCCCCTTTAGTTCTAATGTACCCCCCTAACCCCCCCAATAAAGGTTTAACCCCGTGATCACCCCCCGTCGCCAGTGTCACTAAGGCTGGGTTCACATTGCAGCGGTTTATGAGAACGAATGTGATTCGCACCGCACTGCAGTGCAAATCACATCCAATCTCTGTGCGATTCGAGTTCAGCCATTCGCCGCACCCGCCACACCCGCCGCACCCACCGCAAATTCGCACGGGACCCTTTTTTTGGCCCGCAGCAGAATCGGATCGCATGGGTGTTCACACCATGCGATCCGAGTTTGCAGATCGCACTGCGATATGCGAACTGATCTGGGGGTGTCAGTAACATTTCACTGACACTCCCAGCAGTTCGCATAGGGCAGTGTGAACTGCCGCCGGGAGGCATGCGATGCGGGAACCCGCCGCGGATTTGCGGCGTTTCCGCATCGCTCCAGTGTGAACCCAGCCTAATAAGCGATCATTTTTCTGATCGCCGTATTAGTGTCACAGGTGACGCTAGTTAGGCAGGTAGGTATTTAGGTTCGCCGCAGCTTTTTATAGCGCCAGGGACCCCCATATACTACCGCATAAAGCCCCCTGATTGCCCCCTAGTTAACCCTTTCACCAGTGATCACCATATAACTGTTACAGGTGACGCTGGTTGGTTAGTTATTTTTTATAGTTTCAGGGCACCCGCCATTTATTACCTAATAAAGGTTTAACCCCCTGATCACCCGGCGGGTGTCATTTGTGACTAATAACTGTTAGGGCAGTTAGGGTTAGCCCCCTTTAGTTCTAAGGTACCCCCCTAACCCCCCCAATAAAGGTTTAACCCCGTGATCACCCCCCGTCGCCAGTGTCACTAAGGCTGGGTTCACATTGCAGCGGTTTATGAGAACGGATGTGATTCGCACCGCACTGCAGTGCAAATCACATCCGATCTCTGTGCGATTCGAGTTCAGCCATTCGCCGCACCCGCCGCACCCGCCGCAAATTCGCACGGGACCCTTTTTTTGGCCCGCAGCAGAATCGGATCGCATGGGTGTTCACACCATGCGATCCGAGTTTGCAGATCGCACTGCGATATGCGAACTGATCTGGGGGTGTCAGTAACATTTCACTGACACTCCCAGCAGTTCGCATAGGGCAGTGTGAACTGCCGCCGGGAGGCATGCGATGCGGGAACCCGCCGCGCATTCGTGGCGTTCCCGCATCGCTCCAGTGTGAACCCAGCCTAATAAGCGATCGTTTTTCTGATCGCTGTATTAGTGTCACAGGTGACGCTAGTTAGGCAGGTAGGTATTTAGGTTCGCCGCAGCTTTTTATAGCACCAGGGACCCCCATATACTACCGCATAAAGCCCCCTGATTGCCCCCTAGTTAACCCTTTCACCAGTGATCACCATATAACTGTTACAGGTGACGCTGGTTGGTTAGTTATTTTTTTATAGTTTCAGGGCACCCGCCATTTATTACCTAGTCTCACTAGTGTACCCCTAAATTTAGGGGTGTCTACTTTCCAAAATGGGGTCATTTGGGGGGGGTTTGTGCCATCTTGGCATTTTATGGCCTTCAAAACTGTAACGCCCTTAGAAAGCCTGAAGGCGGTGCTTGGTTTTCGGGGCCCCGTACGCGGCTAGGCTCCCAAAAAGTCCCACATATGTGGTATCCCCGTACTCAGGAGAAGCAGCATAATTTATTTTGGGGTGTCATTTCACATATGCCCATGGCATGCGTGAGCAATATATCATTTAGTGACAACTTTGTGAAAAAAAAAAAAAAAAAAAAAGTTTGTAATTTTCCCGCAACTTGTGGCAAAATATAAAATATTCCATGGACTCAACATGCCTCTCAGCAAATAGCTTGGGGTGTCTACTTTCTAAAATGGGGTCATTTGTGGGGGTTTTGTGCCATCTTGGCATTTTATGGCCTTCAAAACTGTAATAGGTAGTGAGAAGTGAACTCAAAAATTTACGCCCTTAGAAAGCCTGAAGGCGGTGCTTGGTTTTCGGGGCCCCGTACGCGGCTAGGCTCCCAAAAAGTCCCACATATGTGGTATCCCCGTACTCAGGAGAAGCAGCAGAATTTATTTTGGGGTGTCATTTCACATATGCCCATGGCATGTGTGAGCAATATATCATTTAGTGACAACTTTGTGAAAAAAAAAAAAAAAAAAAAAAAGTTTGTAATTTTCCCGCAACTTTGTGGCAAAATATAAAATATTCCATGAACTCAACATGCCTCTCAGCAAATAGCTTGGGGTGTCTACTTTCTAAAATGGGGTCATTTGTGGGGGTTTTGTGCCATCTTGGCATTTTATGGCCTTCAAAACTGTAATAGGTAGTGAGAAGTGAACTCAAAAATGTACGCCCTTAGAAAGCCTGAAGGCGGTGCTTGGTTTTCGGGGCCCCGTACGCGGCTAGGCTCCCAAAAAGTCCCACATATGTGGTATCCCCGTACTCAGGAGAAGCAGCAGAATTTATTTTGGGGTGTTATTTCACATACGCCCATAGCATGTGTGAGCAATATATCATTTAGTGACAACTTTGTGTAAAAAAAAAAAAAAATTTTTTTTTTTTGTCATTATTCAATCGCTTGAGGCAAAAAAATAAAATATTCAATGGGCTCAACATGCCTCTTATCAATTTCCTTAGGGGGTCTACTTTCCAAAATGGGGTCATTTGGGGGGGTTTTGTACTGCCCTGCCATTTTAGCACCTCAAGAAATGAGATAGGCAGTCGTAAACTAAAAGCTGCGTAAATTGCAGAAAACGTACCTTAGTTTGTAGATGTGACAACTTTTGCGCAAACCAATAAATATACAATTATTGACTTTTTTTTTACCAAAGACATGTGGCTGAATACATTTTGGCCTAAATGTATGACTAAAATTGAGTTTATTGGATTTTTCTAATAACAAAAAGTAGAAAATATCATTTTTTTTCAAAATTTGCGGTCTTTTTACGTTTATATCGCAAAAAATAAAAATCGCAGAGGCAATCAAATACCATCAAAAGAAAGCTCTATTTGTGGGAAGAAAAGGACGCAAATTTTGTTTGGGTACAACATTGCATGACCGCGCAATTACCAGTTAAAGCAGCGCAGTGCCAAAGTGTAAAAAGACCTCTGGTCATTTACCAGCAAAATGGTCCGGTCTGAAAGTGGTTAAAGGTGGAAAAATTTCTGAAATGATTTATCTTTGTATAATTTTTTTACATCACAGAAACCTGACATTTTAACAGGGGTGTGTAGTATTTAATATATAAATGTTTAGCAGAGACCCTAGGGAATAAAATGGCAGGCAGTGCAATTTTTTTTATGTCACTCTGTATTTGTGCAGCAATTTTTCAAATGCATTTTTTTTGGGGAGAAAAAACACTTTCATGTATTAAAAAAAAAAAAAAACTTTTTTTTGTATAATGTGAAAGATATTACGCTAAGTGTCACAGTTTAAAATTACGCAAACTGATGCCAGACTTCATTACTTAAAAATCTCCATAGGCGCTATTTTAAAAATGTTTACAGATTACCAGTTTAGAGTTACAGAGGAGGTGTTGTACTAGAATTATTGCTCTCGCTCTCAGGTTTGTGGCGATACCTTACATGTGGTTTGAAAGTAGTGTACATATGCGGACACGACCTACGTATGCGTTTGCTTCTGCGTACGAGCATAATGGGATGGGGCACTTTAAGATCTTGCCTTTAGGGTGGACAGCCTGAGATCATTCTCTTTCTAGTCAGTCACACAGACGAGCACGTACAAGCAGCAGAGTGCGGCGGGGGGGGGGGGGGGGGGAGTGGGTAGAACGTCCCCTTCCGCTGCCTGTAAAAACAATCAAGTAACTGAACAGCAGCTATGATTGCTTTTACTGTGCAGGGGTTTGCCAGGAGAAAAGAATATCCGAATGCAGGCAAATGGACATGCAGTCCATTTCCATCCAACATAGAGGAGAGCGAGCTGTGTCCTTGTCCACTTTGCAGAGCAGACGGGACCTGTCATCCGCCTGCTCAGTGGGGATCAGTGACTCCAGGGACTCTAAGGGAACTCAACCTGGTTCTTGGCTTTTCAAAGACCACCATTTGAACCTATTGGGGATATTCCTCCCTACTTGCAAGGTTGCCTTTCTCGTTGTCCTCTCTTCTGTGAGACCAGTTTCGGTGTTTGCAGACGACTTCTAAAAAGAGCTATTTCTTGTGCTACACAAGGACAAGACTGTTTTGAAGCTCAGGGCCTCTCTTCTTCCCAAGAAGATTTTTATTTTATTTTTTCACCTTTATAAGGCATTGTTCTACCATCTCTATATCTAGCACCTATACATCCTAGGTAGTTTTCCCTCCAATGTCTTTATGTGGCATTTATTCTCTGTTCAAGTTTATCTTACAGCTACTGCTCCTCCTCCTCCTCATCAGTCTGATTTTTCATTGCTGAAAGTACCCGTAAGGTACAGTCTCCTCCTCGTTCCACTATCGCTAGGTGGATTTGATAGCTTGGCTTTCAAGCTTGTGACCTCGAAGGCAAGGTTCCCCCTTTCCTAGCCAAAGTACACTCTACTAGTTTTGTTTCATGGGCTCTTTAGCTTCAGGCATCTGTCCCTTAGATGTGCAAGACTGTCACCTAGTCTTCTGTTCTCACATTTGTTGAGTGTAGTGGATGTTTAGGTATCGGTTGCTACGGGCTTCAGTCGTAATGTTATTCAGGTGTTTTTTTAGGCTGTATTGATTGTTGTGTGGCTGTTATTCTCTGTTGCCCACGCCTCATTTGGGCTGCTTTTTGGACACCCCAATGCTTCAGAATACTATCCTGTGTTTCATAATGCACAACTAAGAAATTTGGATATAGTAAACTAACAGTAGAGGACTTGTATTCATAGACCATGGATTATATGCAGCTACCTTCAGGTGATTGTATGCTGACAAAAAATATAGTAGAGCCATCCCAGAGCTCTGTGTGTGTGTGTATGTATGTGTGTATGTATGTGTGTGTGTGTGTGTGTGTATATATATATATATATATATATATATATATATATATATATAATGACCCGGCCTACTCAGTGAGAATCACTGTTTTTGTAGGCGACTTTCTGCTCTGTAGAAGTATGTCTTAAAACCATTGCGTTTTTTTTTTTTTTTTCTCCAATGCTTCTGTTTAAGATCTGATGGCTTTTGGCTATTTAATAGATTCTGGATTGGTGACCCACAGTCTGTAGCACACTATGTGGCTGATTTACTAAGATAAATGCGCTGTGCTGGTTCATACCTCCATTTGTGCACCAGATAAATTATCAAGTGAGCATATGAACCAGCACACGCATAAGCGCAACACATAATATGCCGGCACAATTGATAATAGCAGTCCCTTCAAACAGGGGCAACACGACTTCCAGTGTGACTTTGGGAGGCAACTTGGACACGACTTGATTGTGAATCACAGCGCGACTTGGGGCGACTTACAACACGACTTTAAGTCGCCCCAGGCCAGGCCAATTTAATAAAATAAAAACGGCATGGGTTCCCCTCCAAGAGCATACCAGGCCCTTCAGGTCTGGTATGGATATTAAGCGAACCCCCAGATCCCGGCCTTCCCCCTTGTGTGAAATGGTAAGCCATTTCACCAAAAAAGTGACAAGTGTTAAAAATGACAAGGCAGTTTTTGACAATTCCCTTATTAAAGTCTTCTTTCATCGTCTTACTTCTGGTCTTTTCCTTCTTCCTTTCTTCATCCTTCAGTTTCTTCCTCCATCTTCTTCTTCCTCTATCTTCTTCTTCCTCTGATCCGCTTCTTCTTGCTCCGGTGTGCTCGTCCGGCATCTTCCTCCACAGCGTCTCTTCTTCGTTCTCGGGCTGCTCCGCTCAATGGGAGGCTCCCACTGTGTAGCGCTTCTCTTCTTCTGACAGGTCTTATATAATGGAGGGCGGGGCCATCCGGTGACCCCGCCCCTCTACACGGAACTATGCGCCAGGGGGGCGGAGTCACCGGGTCCGTTATATAAGACCCCTCAGAAGAAGAGAAGTGTTAGACAGCGGGAGCCTCCCATTTGTCGGGGCGGCCCAAGAACGAAGAAGAGACGCCGTAGAGGAAGATGCCGGACGAGAACACAGGAGCAGGAAGAAGGGGATTGGAGGAAGAAGATGGAGGAAGAAACCGAAGGATGAAGAAAGGAAGACCAGAAGAAAGAAGATGAAAGAATACTTTAATAAAGGAATTGTCAAAAACGGTCTCTTGTCATTTTTAACACTTTTGTCACTTTTTTGGTGAAATGGTAGGGGTACTTTTGTTAAAGGGGGCTTCCAGATTCCGATAAACCCCCCCCCCCCCCCCCGCCCGCAGACCCCCACAATGAGGATGTGGGGGTCTTGTCCTCATATTTGTCCTCATCAACATGGGGACAAGGTGCTTTGGGAGGGAACCCAAAGTATCCTCCCAATGTTGAGGGCATGTGGCCTGGTACGGTTCAGGGGGGGCACTCTCTCATCCCCCCTCTTTTCCTGCGGCCTGCCAGGTTGCATGCTCGGATAAGGGTCTGGTATGGATTTTTTGAGGGGGACCCCCACGCCATTATTTATTGTTTGGCACGGGGTTCCCCTTAAAATCCATGCCAGACCTCAAGAGGTCTGGTATGGATTTTGAGGGGGACCCACCACGCCATTTTTTAATTTATTTTTTTGCCGTAGGGTTTCCCTTAATATCCATACCAGACCCAAAGGGCCTGGTATGGAATTTCGGGGGACCCCCACGCATTTTTTTTTTTTTCCTAATTTATTTATTTTTTCTTAATGCTAACATAACCTGTGTGCAAATGGCCTTAAAAAACCCATAGAAGTGTGCAGCGCACAGATCCCGTGCGCAGGCATGCAATAGTAAATGGGGAATTGCGCTGTGTTACAGGCGCAAATGCTTTGTGACTACAAAAACGGCCTTTGCGCATCGTCGTGCGCCGCAACTCATGGCGCAAACCTTTTGTAAATCAGCCCCTATGTTCTTTTACAGACAGAGGATTTGGAATTTGTTCCCTTTTATTGTGGTAACCTCTGTCATTTTTTCTTGTTTCTTGTTGGCGAGCAATTTTAAATTTTTCCCTTTTTATTGCTGTTAAATAATCTTGGTCTTAGGAGGATGAGGTAGCTGCATCAGGCCTCTTGGACGACACATTTCTGCCCGACTTTTCTGCCAAAAATGCACACAGCATGTTTGCTGCACTCATGCTGCCATCTTTTACACAGACACAGCCACAAGAACACAGTCAGTGCTTGGGATATAGTGGCTCTTGTATACAAACGTGAAAAACCCCATCCATTCCACACTCCATTCCATGAGTACCCCTCTGGGGATTCTCTTATTTAGCAATTGCAGATCACAGACCCAAGGGAGCTGGGAAAAGGACTGAATAACATGCATTCTGTAGGCGGCCTACAGAAAACTCAAAATCGCACTCAGGGTGACAGCTGTTCCCTTGTCCTGAAGCAATGTCCTGTTATGACACTGCTTCCTTCATCTGACTTTAGCTGCCTCATGTACTAAGATAGCCATGAAGAACCAGAGTTTGGTTAATATATGGCTGCACTATCAGTCTTTGAGTAGGAGTCTGCATATTCCAGCATTGCTCTTGTTGACTGAATGGTAGTGTAAGCTCTTAAACCTTCTATATTTTTCTTGGTCTTAACCACTTCAATACCGGGCACTTGTACACCTTCCTGCCCAGATGGATTTTGAGCTTTCAGTGCTGTCGCACTTTGAATGACAATTGCGTGGTCATGCTACACTGTACCCAAGCTAAATTTTTATCATTTTGTTTCCACAAATAGAGCTTTTTTTTGGTGGTATTTGATCACCTCTTGGATTTTTATTTTCTGCTAAACAAATAAAAAAACTGCAAATATTTTTGTTTCAGTTACAAATCTTTGTAAATAAGTAAGTTTTCTCCTTCACTGATGGGCTCTGACGGGGCCACAGTGACTGGCACTGATAAGGCGGCACTGATGGGCACCAATGAAATGGCACTGATATGCGACACAGACACTGATAGGTGTCACAAATAGGCACTGATAGGTGGCACGGATTGGCATGGGTGGGTGGCATGGATAGGTGGCATGGATGGGCACTGATGGGTGGCATGGATGGGCACTGATAGGCGGCACGGATGGGCATTGTAGTGTACAGTACTGTATAGGGATGGATGCCAATCAGTGATGCACATTGTGGGCACTGACTGGCATCCCTGGTGGTCTAGGGGCCATACCTGTTGCTGGGCATCCCTGTTGGTCTGGTGGCCTCCCTGGTGGTCCAGTGTGGGCAACCTCGGGGGAGGGCTGTGCTGATAATCGATCAGCACAGACCCCCCCCTGTCAGAGGAGCAGGCGATCGGCTCTCCTCTACTCGTGTCTGACAGACGTGAGTGAGGAAAAGCCGATCACTGGCTCTTCCTATTTACACTGTGATCAGCTGTGATTGGACATGGCTGATCACATGGTAAAGAGTCTCCGGAGACTCTTTACCGAGTTCGTAGTTGCGGGGTGTCAGACTGACACCCCGCAACAACGATCGCCAGCGGCTTAATATCCTGATCATGTCATATGACGTCCGGTCAGGATATTACAACCACTTTGCCACCGTCATTTTGCGATATGGTGGGAGGCAAGTGATTAAGAACTATGGTGAGGATTTGCATACTGGTGTTCTACCTTGAGGCTTCAGGTGCACTGTAGAGAAAAGCAGTGTCTGTGTTTTGGACACCTAAGTTGCTGGTACTCCTTAACCGCTTGCTGACCGCCTCACGCCGATATACGTCGGCAGAAGGGCTCGTACAGGCAAACTAACGTACCTGTACATTGCCCTTTTAAGAGTTGGCCTGCGCATGATACCCATGATCGGTTCGTGGAGAGGAAGAAGGAGATGCTAATGTAAACAAGCATCTTCCCATTTTGCCTAGTGACGGTGTTGCTGATCTCTGCTCCAGATCACTGGGAGTGTCACATGTAACCACGACCCCCCAACAGTTAAAATAACTCCCCAGGACATAACCCCTACACTGCCCCCTAGTGGTTAACTTCTTCACTGCCAGTGTCATTTACACAGTAATCAGTGCATTTGTATAGCACTAATTGCTGTATAAATGACATTGGCCCCAAAAATGTCCAATGTGTCTGCCATAATGTCTATATAGCCATGATCACACTTGATTGGCTTCTTGTGCCACTTCTTCCTTTCCCAGCTCCAGCTGCTGTCTCGGGTCCTCATGGGATAGATTAATAGCCATTGGCTGCCACTACTGTCAATCAAATCCGTCGACACGGGGCGGAGCCCAGTCCATTGACAGCCAGCAGGACTCCGGAGCACACACGAGTGCCCCCATGTAATGTGGCTCTCCATGGGGGCACTCGATGAAAAGAGAAGGAGCCAGGAGTGCCACGGGGGACCCCAGAAAAGGAGGATTGGGGCCGCTCTGTGCAAAACCCTTGCACAGAACAGGTAAGTATAACATGTTTGTTGTTTAACCACTTGCCGACTGCCGCATGCCGATTTACATCGGCAGAATGGCACGGGCAAGCAAAAGGGCATACCCGTACGTCCCTTTGAATTTGCGGCCTAGTGTGCACTGCTGGTGGCGCGGGTCCAGCAAACTCAATGTTCACCGGCGGCCCGCAATTGCGGCGAGGAGAGGCAGAGAGGGGAGATGCCTATGTAAACAAGACATTTCCTTGTTCTGCCTAACAACATGACAGGGATCTACTGCTCCCTGTCATCGGGAGCAGTGATCTCTGCCATGTTGTAGTGAGCCCATCCCCCCTACAGTTAGAACACATCCAGATAACACACTTAACCCCTTGATCGCCCCCTAGTTTAACTCCTTCCCTGCCAGTGTAATTTATACAGTAATCAGTACCTTCTTTTAGCTCTGATCGCTGTATAAATGTCAATGGTCCCAAAATAGTGTCAAGAGTCCGATGTGTCCCCCACAATGTTGCAGTCCTGATAAAAACCGCAGAATTCCGCCATTACTAGTAAAAAAAAAAAATAATAATAAAAATGTCATAAATCTATCCCCCATTTTGTAGATGCTATAACTTTTGCGCAAACCAATCAATATACACTTATTGCAATTTTTATTTTATTTTTTTTACCAAAAATATGTAGAAGAATACATATCTGCCTAAACTGTGGAAGAAATTTTTTTATATATTTTTGGGGGATATTTATTATAGCAAAAAGTAAAAAATATTGCTTTTTTTTTCAAAATTGTCGCTGTTTTTTTGTTTATAGTGCAAAAAATAAAAACCGCATAGGTGATAAAATACCACCAAAAGAAAGCTCTATTTGTCGGGGAAAAAACCCATCAATTTTGTTTGGGTAAAACGTCTCAGGACTGCGCAGTTGTCAGCTAAAACAACGCAGTGCCGAATCGCAAAAAATGCTCCGGTCAGGAAGGGGGTAAATCCTTCCGTGGCTGGTTAAAAAACAAAAACAAAAAAAAACCTTTACAAACACTTACAGGACTTGCATTAAAATGTGCGTTTATGTACACAATGAAGACAGAGCTGTACTCATTTTTTTTGTCATTTATATGTGCCTAGAATTCATATTTAAATCCCATAGGTTACTTTATTTGTTAAGCCATAATGGTTACCATAGTGTAAGGGAAAACACTGAGCCCCTTCCCAGTGCAGTAAATACTTTTTCTGTTATCTTATATAGAGTGGAAAGGGCTTCAACCTCGGTCATGTTTTATACTCTTTTCTCCTCATCAGGGAGATTACCCTGCACTTCCTGTCTAAAGGAAGCAAGTGTAAATTTCTCTTATATTCACTGAGCGACACAGGTCCTCTCTGTAACTAATTGGGTTGTATAGCCTGCCATTAGGAGAACTAGGCAAAATTGTTACACAATACACAGAACTTTTAATCCCGCCCCAGGGGGGTGGACCCTGTGCTATCAATCCTCCTCACTGCTCCCAGCAGCTTCAGTTTTTATTTTGCCTAGTAAGGAGAATGACCCTAGAACCCTGTGGGCCCTCTCGTCCATGTTTTTGCTGCAGGTTTGCTGCTTTTTGCGCAAGATGAAAGATCCTGAGATCTTCAATCAACTGCCGGCTGGGTGACAGGCTGGTTAATGATATCCTTGTAGTCTCCCCAGTCCGGCCATCGAGCGTGAGCAGGCCACGACATGCCTCCGCTCCAGAGGTGGTCGGTGAGCTTCAATACTCCGGGGTATACATATGACTGGGCTACTGCTGTCTGGATCACAGTATAACGGGCCAGCAGCTACCCTGTAACTGCACAGGAGTAGGTCTGTGATGGAATGTCTCCCAGCTCTTCAGGACTGGTAAGTACGGCTCTCCCTGCCTCGGTGGGGTGAGCGGCTGGGAATTCCCTGGGGGGTCGATTCAGGGGCCACCTCAGCTCCCTATCTTCTCTCCCAAGTCCCTATCACCCCTTCTTCCCCCCTCTGAGGGGATGGCTGCATGCACTGCAGGCGGTGTGTGTGGGTTCACTGTTCTCACCTGTGGGGGCTCTGTGCGGCTGGCGTTGGGCCTGGTCCCGGTCTGGGGGGTCCCAAAAGGTTTTTATGGAGGTTGTTCTGGCTGTAGGCAGGCAGCACATTTTTATTTTTTGTACTATCACCACATGGCGCTGTCCGGCGGCCATCTTGGATGTGGGAAAGCTGGTATTCCCCTGGTGAGCTTCAGCAGCCATCTTCTTTGGGATCTCCTATTAGTTGCATTGGCGGCCATTTTCTTGAAGCCTGAGCACTTTTTTTAGCCGCTGTTCTATTGTGGCAGCATTACATATGCTCTCACTTGCTGTTTCCTGTGTCCACTGTGTGTACAGGACGCTGTATGGCTCTTTGCTGAACCCTGAAGCTAGCTCTGCAGAACGTTTCACTGCTGTTTATAGCTGCTGCTGCTGCTGACATAGTTTTCTCCTCTCTGCAACTGGGAACCTCCTAGGGACTACAGGCACTGCTAGTGGCATTCACAGAACGCCCCAGGGGTGTGAGTCTAGCGTTAAGTACCCCCACCCCACACGGCGGCAGCAGGAGGGTGGGACCTTCACTGTCCTAAGTCCCCTCGCAGGTGGCAGACAGGCTAGGGTCAGCATGGCTTCAGAAACTGGTGTTTCTTCCCCCGAAATCCAGGCTATAGCAACCAGGTCACCTGCGGGGCAGTGTGCATGGACACCCTTACGGCGGTCCTTGACTCCTATGTTGCTAAGATGGAGGCGGCACGTGGAAGGAAAGGTGCACGTAAGAGGCCCCCCCCATCCTCTGGGGAGAGCTCTGATTCAGACTCGGCCCTGCTGCGGCTGGTGACCCCTGCTCTGACCTATCAGACGTGGCTGACCAGGACCGTTCAGACAGTGAGGATGATTCCGGGTTCGACAAAGCGCTTGATGGAGCACTTATCACAGCTGTGCATGATACCCTGAAGATTCAAGAGCCAGCGGATCCCTCAGCTGATGTACCGGTCCCTTTTGGGTCCCGTAAAGCCAGCACGTTCACCTAAGGTGTTCCCGTATTTAAAATTAAATTAAATTAAATTAAATAAATTCATCTACAGGGAATGGGGTCGCCCGCAACAGACCTTTTCGGTTCCCAAAAATTTGGCGGTGCGTTACCCCTTTTGAGGAAAGCCTTCTCAAAAAGTGGTTGGCTCCTCCGGTCGTGGACCCCCCAGTATCTAGGTTAAATAAAGTAACCACGATCCCGGTTCAGGGGACTCCTGCATTCAAGGATCCCACAGACAGGAAGGCCGAGGCGGTGGCTTGTTCCTTGTTTACGGTTGTGGGGTCAGCCGTTCGACCTGTACTGGCATCTGCACTGGTGTCACAGTCACTGATTTGAGTGGGCAAAACTTTTGCACCACGAATTGGGAGAGCAGAACGCCTCCCCTGTCTGCGTGGAGCTAGCAGACCAACTAGTGCAAGGCCTTAAGTACGTCTGTGACACGGCCTGGATACTCTCCCTCTGTTATCCAAGGCTTCAGTGTCAGCTGTGGTGCTGAGGCGCCTCATTTGGCTGAAATGCTGGTCTGCTGACCTGGCATCCAAAAAAGCCCTGAGGGATCTTCCCTTCCTTGGCGAGCAGCTCTTTGGGGCCTCTTTGGATGACATTATTAAGAATGCCACTGGTGGTAAGAGTACAGTACTTCCACAGGCCAGGAAGTCTAAGGAGCCACGCCGCAGGCAAGGGCCCTCTTTTTCTGCTCACAAGCGGCTTTTTCGCCTGTCCGGTGCTTTGGCAAAACGCCCCCAGCCCAACAGGACGCCCACAGACGGTCAGAAACGTCCCTGGAACCACAAGCCTAACAAGCCTGCGAACAAAAGTGCTACCGCATGAAGGTTTGCCCCCACCCACTTTTCGGGTGGGGGGTCGTCTTCGAGAGTTTGCAGCCCGGTGGACCTCCCGGTTATCCGACCAATGGGTCTGCGATCTGATTTCCACAGGCTACAAGATAGAGTTTCTCTTTTGGCCGCCAAACAGTTTCTTTCCCTCCAGCATACCCGGTTCGCCGGGAGGCCCTGTTAGGGGCGGTAAGGGACTTGCTGTCCCAGGGGTTGATTGTACCGGTTACTGAATCGGAACGCTTCCAGGGGTTCTACTCAAATCTGTTTGTGGTTCCCAAGAAGGAAGGGGTACGTCCTATCTTGGATTTGAAAGAAAGCCCTCAATCACTTTGTAAAAGTGCAGAGGTTCAGAATGGAATCAGTCCGCTCAGGAGTCGCTGCACTCCATCAAGGGGACTTCCTGGCGTCCTTGGACATCCAGGATGCTTACCTGCACATACCCATTTGCCTTCGGCATCAAAAATGTCTGCGTTTGGCAGTCGGGGAAGCCCACTACCAGTTTGTGGCTCTTCCTTTTGGCCTGGCATCAGCCCCCCGAGTCTTTACCAAAGTACTGGCTCCAGTATTGGCGTTGCTGAGGCAACGCGGGATTGCGATCGTGGGTTACCTAGACGATCTCCTCCTGAGAGCATCTTCCACCTCAGAATTAGAGGAGGATGTGGCGATCACCTTGCAGACTTTGGTGGTTGGTGGTTGTACCGACTCAGCGTCTGGAGTACCTGGGGTTACTATTGGACTCCAGGGAAGCGAGGGTTTTTCTCCCCTCAGACAAATTGATGACTCTCAGATCAGCGGTCAATCTACTGATGAGCCGCAAGTGGTCGTCGCTCCGCTTTTGTATGCGAGTGCTGGGGCTCATGGTAGCCTCCTTCGAGGCGGTACCTTATGCCCAGTTCCACACCAGAGTCCTGCAGAAGGAGATTTTGACGAAGTGGGACAAATCTCCGTTGTCCCTGGATCGGCAGATCCAGGCGAGTCAACCAGTCAGGGACTCCCTGATCTGGTGGTTGAGGTTCCCGATGATTCAGTCCGGAAAATCGTTCCTTCCTCTGACATGGACGGTGATCACTACGGACGCCAGTCTGTCCGGCTGGGGTGGAGTGATGGGGATTCAGTTGGCTCAGGGCCGGCAGAGGAATCCAAGTTGCCGATCAATCTGCTCGAATTGAGAGCGATCAGGCTGTGCCTCCACACATGGTCGATGAGTCTTCAAGGGCGTCCGATCAGGATACAGTCAGACAAGAAGCTCAGCCGCTGCTCGAGAGGTCGCTCACATACTTCGGAGGGCAGAGCGACACGTATCGGCCCTGTCGGCCATTTACATCCCAGGGGTGGAAAATTGGCAGGCAGACTATCTGAGTTGACAGATGCTGGACCCAGGAGAATGGGCATTGCATCCGGAGATATTCGGGCTGCTGTGCCTGAGGTGGGGCACACCAGATGTGAAGCTATTGGCCTCCCGTCTCAATCGGAAGGTACCAGCTGATCTACGCCTTTCCTCCACTAAAACTGTTGCCACGCCTGCTGCGCAGAGTGGAAGCCGACGGGATCCCAGTAATCCTGGTTGCCCCAGATTGGCCTCAGCGGCCCTGCTACGCAGACCTGGTGCGTCTGGTGGCAGACGCTCCCTGGTGACTGCCGTTGCGAGAGGACCTCCTATCTCACCCTATCCAATCTTTCACCCTGCTTTACCATCGCTGGCTTTAACGGCATGGATGTTGAGAGCCAGGTGTTGAGGAACCGGGATCTGTCGGACTCAGTGATTCCAACTATGTGGAGGGTGCGGAAATCTTCTTCCAGGAAGATATACCATCGTATTTGGAAGGCCTATATCTCCATGTGTGAGGAGAAAGGGTGGCATCCGCGCTCTTTTTATATCCAGGATCCTGCTGTTTCTTCAGCAAGGTGTAGACCAGAAGTTGGCGTTGAGCACCATCAAGGGGCAAATTTCAGCTCTGGCTGTCTTTTTCCAGCGACCCCTGGCGTCTCACTCATTAGTTAGTACCTTTGTTCAGGGGGTGCGACATGTAGTCCCTCCGGTGAGTCCTCCGTTACCTCCGTGAGATTTGAACCTTGTGTTGTCGGCGCTCCAGAAGCCGCCGTTTGAGAATATCAGGGAGTTCCCCATGTTGACCCTTTCTCAGAAAGTGGTCTTTCAAGTGGCCATCACATCGGCCAGGAGGGTTTCGAAATTGGCTGCCTTGTCATGCAAGTCGCCTTATCTGGTCATCCACAGGGATAAGGTGGTGTTGCGTCCACAACCGTCCTTTTCTACCGAAAGGGGTTTTGGCTTTCCATATCAATGAGATAATTGTATTACCATCGTTGTGTCCTAAACCGAAGCACCCCAAGGCGGTGGCCCTTCACGCTCTCGATGTGGTTAGGGCTCTGAAGGTGTACTTGTCTGCCACAGCCCCCTTTCGGAAGTCAGACTCACTGTTTTGGTGGCTGGTCCTAAGAAAGGCATGTTAGTCTCGTCGGCCACCATTTCCAGGTGGATCAGACAGATTGTAGTCCAAGACTACGCCTTGAAGGGGCAGGTGCCCCCCCCTTTCCAGTCACGGCCCACTCTACAAGAGCAATCGGAATGTCTTGGGCCTTCTGACACCAAGCGTCTGTTGCTCAGGTGTGTAAGGCGGCGACCTGGTCATCTGTTCATACGTTTACCAAGTTCTACAAGGTAGACGGCCGTGCTGGGTTTGACCACAATGTTTTGCAGGCAGCCGTGTAGTTGAAATTTAGTTTTTCCTGGTTTTTGATAAAAACGAAGTACTGTTTTGTTAATGCACTGTTGCATTACCTCCGTAATGTTGCAGTCTTGGGGATCGCGCCTGTTGAGGATATCCGGTTATATGGTGGAGTTTGTTCACACACTGCTGTTTTTTTTAGTTAGTGGGTTTAGTTTCACTAGTTCCCACTTGCCATGGTGGGTGAAGTTTTTATGCTGTTTTTTTTCCCCCCCTCGCTTGGCACTGCTTGAGGACGTCCCATTTAGTTACAGTGAGGAGCTGTGTCGGTCTGTGAATATAAGAGAAAATAGGATTTTTGTACTCACCGTAAAATCCTTTTCTCTGTAATTCACCGACCGACACAGCACCCACCCCTCCTTTTTTCTACGTTGTACTGCTTTTTGATGTACTGAAGCTGCTGGGAGCAGTGAGGAGGGTTGATAGCACAGGGTCCGCCCCCCCTGGGGCGGGATTAAAAGTTCTGTGTATTGTGTAACAATTTTGCCTAGTTCTCCTAATGGCAGGCTATACAACCCATTTAGTTACAGAGAGGAGCTGTGTCGGTGGGTGAATTACAGAGAAAAGGATTTTACGTTGAGTACAAAAATCCTATTTTTACCAGAATCCCACCACTGACCGAAATCTCTGGAAAAGTATCGCCCACCGTATATGTCCTGCAATTCCATTAAATTTTGGATTCATACTCCCTTTCTCCTCCAGTGATGGTTCATGGAACCAATAGTGAGGTGACAAGGAGAAAAGTTTCAGTAAAAATATATAACCTGTCCCTGCTCTCTCCAGTAAATGGATACAAAAGTTAAGTTTTGAGTATGGGTAAACTTGAATCAAAATATAGGATGTAGAGAGTCTTCTTATGGATGAATGTCTTCTAAAGCTAAACATTTTTTACCTTTAATGCATTCTTTGCATTAAAGTAAAAAATGTTTAGGCATCCCCCCCCACTTACCTGAGCCCTCATTTGATCCAGCAATGGGCACGTCTGCAGCTCTTCTCTCCCCTAATTTTCGTATCTCACTTTGCTGGTGCATGACGAGGAAGCAGGGTCAAGTCCGACTGTCTGTCATTGGACACAGCAGAAAGGCTCAGGAGTGAGTATGCAAGAATGCACATATGGGAAGTTCTTCCTGTGGGGTCACTGGACAGAGCAGGAGCGCCGGCTGGGGACCCCAGAAGAGGAGGTTTGGAGCCGCTCTGTGCAATTCCTTTGCACAGTGCAGGTAAGTATAGAGAGTTTTTTTTTTTTTTTTTTAATGGTTTTTCTTTACAGTCGCTTTAATCTATCCAACACTTATCCTTTTACAATATAGTACAGTATCTGTGTTCTAAAAAGAATGACTTGCTCAGCCTCATATGCTATGTTAAAGACTTGTCTACTGATCTTTGAGCATTTGTAGCAGATATAGAGCTTTGGATAAGGCTGGCCAGCAAAGGATATTTTAAAGAACCTCGTGTCTACTACCGAGCATGAGCAGCCTTATAACTAAGCATGACTGTATTGCAGCGGAACAGAATGAAAGCTGATATTGTAGGTTGAAAAGAAATGGGCAGCTTTGTAAATACTGTACTGAATCAAAGGTGTCTTCATTGTCCAGATTGACCAACTGTCATTTTTCATTCTGCAAAGCAGACAGCAGGAATATGCTTTTGCTATCGACAGCCCAAACACTTTTCTTTTCTCCAGACCTCATACATCATCCCTAATGAGGATTGCACAGATGGATATGTATCCTAATGGATTTTATGTTCTATATACAACAAGGCTGGCAATTCTTCAGTAATACTGGGAAAGTCCATTTCACCAGTCATCCTGCCAGCGGAGCAATAGGTGAATGGCTTTTCAATGTTCTGAAGGAAAGGTCACCTCTTGCACAGCGCTTGGGAGGTAATGAGGAGTAACAAATCAAAAAGCAATAATGGTTATGGGTATAACCCCATTCTCCTGTAAAATGAGCGGCCTGTACTGTTTAATGATCCTGTCCTTGTTCTTCACAGCTTAACATGAATATAAACTCCCCTTAGGCCTAGCATGCATTTCCTTCTTACAAAATTTAGATTCAGTAAGAATAGTATATTTTGCTGCAGTGGAGAATAGCAGAATGCTCTGGTGATGTACAGACCGTCTTTATTTTATATGTTTGATAGGGCTGAAACAATTAATCGTTGTCAACGATTTTCATTATCGATTAGTTGGTCCGCACCATTGCGATCCTAGCTCTGGAGCGGACGGCCATCTTGGTACACTGGGCTGACGTCACCCCCAGCGCAAGTTGTTCAGGCTGTGTCAGCCCAATTGAAGGAATTCTGGAGGAGTCACGCTGGATGCCTTGCCTGCCCTCATTCAAAACTTATTTTATGCAGGTACCACTACATCTATTACCTAATCTAACCTAGTAACTAACTACTATCTATTAGTTATTATCTAGTCCTATCTAAGCCTTTCCACTTGCTTTTATCATTCAGTTGTGGTGGGCACTTAAATACTCCATAACAGGTGCAAGGCACTGGCAGGCATTGAAGGCAATGAAGAGATAAAAATTACATGTAAAAATACAAGGGAATGCTCGGCACAGCCACATTGTTTATTTAAATAAAAGGTATAACACTATCTCCCCCCAATAAAATGCAGCTTATTACAAGCATAAAAACATAGCATATCACTGATGATTTGCGCTAGTAGGCGTCATTCCGGGACTCATCACGGCGGTCTGTTTGGAGGAACTTTGATCGGTGTTGAGCTTGACGCAAATCATCAGTGATATGCTGACTATGTTTTTATGCTTGTAATAACCTGCATTTTATTGGGGGGGGGGAGAGATAGTGTTATACCTTTTATTTAAATAAACAATGTGGCTGTGGGGGAGATAGTGTTATTTTTGCTGATCCGAAAATTGATCCAATCCGTGACTCTGATCCGAGGAACAACCCGATCCGTGAGTTTTTTTTATCCGTTGCACCCCTAGTCCGCACCTTCGCCCCTGCCGGTCCATTAAAATCCTGTGTATCCTCCTGTGTCCTATGCATGCGCCACGTCCACAAGCACGCAGCCACGCCTGCTCACATTCTCCACCCAGCTGACGTCCCGCCAGCAACGCTCCTGTGCTGATTTCAGCTCCTCCTCCCCCCTCTACCCAGCAGCCTTCCGATAGACCCGCCGCAGAGCACAGGCGTGGCAAGCCCTTTCTGGGCCGCTTTCCGGCGCTGCCGTGACTGGAGGTTGTGCTCTGCACATGCGTGCATCCATCTCCCGGCTTCGGGGTGCCCTTCGCGCCATTCGAAAGAGTCGGCCGAGTCACGTGGGGCAGGTCCGGACTGAGACTCCGCCCCACACCACCGGGCACCCGAGGAGGAGTCACTGTCACCATGAAGGGGTGAGAGAACCCGAGACACCGGAGGGGGGGGGGGGGGGAGTACTGAGAGGAGGTGGGGCAGTGACACCATGTGAGAAGGGAGGAATGTGTCATCTATACTGGGGGGGGGGGGGGCACTGTGTGTGTGTGTGTGTGTGTGTGTGTGTGTGTATGTATATGTATATATATATATATATATATATATATATATATATATATATATATATATATATATATATATATATATATATATATATATATATATATATATATATATATATATATATATATATATATATATATATATATATATATATATATATATATATATATATATATATATATATATATACACAGTGCCTTGCGAAAGTATTCGGCCCCCTTGAACTTTTCAACCTTTTGCTACATTTCAGGCTTCAAACATAAGGATATAAAATTTTAATTTTTTGTGAAGAATCACCAACAAGTGGGACACAATTGTGAAGTGGAACGAAATCTATTGGATATTTTAAACTTTTTTTAGCAAATAAAAAACTGAAAAGTGGTGCGTGCAAAATTATTCGGCCCCTTTACTTTCAGTGCAGCAAACTCACTCCAGAAGTTCAGCGAGGATCTCTGAATGATCCAATGTTGTCTTAACCACTTTCAGACCGGACCATTTTGCTGGTCAATGACCAGAGGTCTTTTTACAATTTGGCACTGCGCTGCTTTAACTGGTAATTGCGCGGTCATGCAATGTTATACCCAAACAAAATTTGCGTCCTTTTCTTCCCACAAATAGAGCTTTCTTTTGATGGTATTTGACTGACTCTGCGATTTTTATTTTTTGCGATATAAACGTAAAAAGACCGCAAATTTTGAAAAAAAATGATATTTTCTCCTTTTTGTTATTAGAAAAATCCAATAAACTCAATTTTAGTCATACATTTAGGCCAAAATGTATTCAGCCACATGTCTTTGGTAAAAAAAAAAGTCAATAACTGTACATTTATTGGTTTGCGCAAAAGTTGTCACATCTGCAAACTAAGGTACGTTTTCTGAAATTTACGCAACTTTTAGTTTACGACTGCCTATCTCATTTTTTGAGGTGCTAAAATGGCAGGGCAGTACAAAACCCCCCCAAATGACCCCATTTTGGAAAGTAGACCCCCTAAGGAAATTGATAAGTGGCATGTTGAGCCCATTGAATATTTTATTTTTTTGCCTCAAGCGATTGAATAATGACAAAAAAAAAATTTTTTTTTTTTTTTACACAAAGTTGTCACTAAATGATATATTGCTCACACATGCTATGGGCATATGTGAAATGACACCCCAAAATAAATTCTGCTTCTCCTGAGTACGGGGATACCACATATGTGGGACTTTTTGGGAGCCTAGCCGCGTACGGGGCCCCGAAAACCAAGCACCGCCTTCAGGCTTTCTAAGGGCGTAAATTTTTGATTTCACTTCTCACTACCTATTACAGTTTTGAAGGCCATAAAATGCCAAGATGGCACAAAATCCCCACAAATGACCCCATTTTAGAAAGTAGACACCCCAAGCTATTTGCTGAGAGGCATGTTGAGTCCATGGAATATTTTATATTTTGCCACAAGTTGCGGGAAAATTACAAACTTTAATTTTTTTTTATTTTTTTTTCACAAAGTTGTCACTAAATGATATATTGCTCACGCGTGCCATGGGCATATGTGAAATGACACCCCAAAATAAATTCTGCTTCTCCTGAGTACGGGGATACCACATATGTGGGACTTTTTGGGAGCCTAGCCGCGTACGGGGCCCCGAAAACCAAGCACCGCCTTCAGGCTTTCTAAGGGCGTAAATTTTTGATTTCACTTCTCACTACCTATTACAGTTTTGAAGGCCATAAAATGCCAAGATGGCACAAAACCCCCACAAATGACCCCATTTTAGAAAGTAGACACCCCAAGCTATTTGCTGAGAGGCATGTTGAGTCCATGGAATATTTTATATTTTGCCACAAGTTGCGGGAAAATTACAAACTTTTTTTTTTTCACAAAGTTGTCACTAAATGATATATTGCTCACGCATGCCATGGGCATATGTGAAATGACACCCCAAAATAAATTCTGCTGCTTCTCCTGAGTACGGGGATACCACATATGTGGGACTTTTTGAGAGCCTAGCCGCGTACGGGGCCCCGAAAACCAAGCACCGCCTTCAGGCTTTCTAAGGGCGTTACAGTTTTGAAGGCCATAAAATGCCAAGATGGCACAAACCCCCCCCCCAAATGACCCCATTTTGGAAAGTAGACACCCCTAAATTTAGGGGTACACTAGTGAGACTAGGTAATAAATGGCGGGTGCCCTGAAACTATAAAAAAATAACTAACCAACCAGCGTCACCTGTAACAGTTATATGGTGATCACTGGTGAAAGGGTTAACTAGGGGGCAATCAGGGGGCTTTATGCGGTAGTATATGGGGGTCCCTGGCGCTATAAAAAGCTGCGGCGAACCTAAATACCTACCTGCCTAACTAGCGTCACCTGTGACACTAATACAGCGATCAGAAAAATGATCGCTTATTAGGCTGGGTTCACACTGGAGCGATGCGGGAACGCCACGAATCCGCGGCGGGTTCCCGCATCGCATGCCTCCCGGCGGCAGTTCACACTGCCCTATGCGAACTACTGGGAGTGTCAGTGAAATGTTAATGACACCCCCAGATCAGTTCGCATATCGCAGTGCGATCTGCAAACTCGGATCGCAATGTGTGAACACCCATGCGATCCGATTCTGCTGCGGACCAAAAAAAGGGTCCCGTGCGAATTTGCGGCGGGTGCGACGCAAATTCAGCCATACTATCTGTATGGCTGAACTCGAATCGCACAGAGATCGGATGTGATTTGCACTGCAGTGCGGTGCCAATCACATCCGTTCTCATAAACCGCTGCAATGTGAACCCAGCCTTAGTGACACTGGCGACGGGGGGTGATCACGGGGTTAAACCTTTATTGGGGGGGTTAGGGGGGTACATTAGAACTAAAGGGGGCTAACCCTAACTGCCCTAACAGTTATTACAGTCACAAATGACACCAATGCAAAAAAATAAAAAATGCAATTGGTGTCACTGTGACTGGGGGGGCAGGGGTAATTGGGGGGGTGATCGGGGGGTGAAGTGGGGGTGTGAGTGTGCCTGGCATGTTCTACTGTGAAGTGTGTTGGTGCAACTCACCGATCCTCTCTCCTCGGTGCCGGAACGAAAAATACCAACACGGAGGAGAGATTACATCACTTCCTCTCCTGTGTTTACATTACAGGAGAGGAAGTGATGTCACGGAGCATTTCCATTCGTCGGGAGCGATCGCGAGGGGGTGGCCATGAATGAATGGCCGTCCCCTCATCCCGGATCGCTCCCGAACGAATACCGACCACCGCAGGCACCGGGGGGGGGCCCGATCGGGCCCCCCACCCGCGGGAAGGCAGGGACGTACAGGTACGCCCATATGCCTGCCCGTGCCATTCTGTCGACGTACATCGTCGTGCGGCGGTCGGCAAGTGGTTAAATGACTGATGGTGATAAATAGAATCCACCTGTGTGTAATCAAGTCTCTGTATAAATGCACCTGCTCTGTGATAGTCTCAGGGTTCTGTTGAAAGCACAGAGAGCATCATGAAGACCAAGGAACACACCAGGCAGGTCCGTAATACTGTTGTGGAGAAGTTTAAAGACGGATTTGTATACAAAAAGATTTCCCAAGCTTTAAACATCCCAAGGAGCACTGTGCAAGCGATCATTTTGAAATGGAAGGGGTATCAGACCACTGCAAATCTACCAAGACCTGGCTGTCCCTCTAAACTTTCAGCTCAGACAAGGAGAAGACTGATCAGAGATGCAGTCAAGAGGCCCATGATCACTCTGGATGAACTGCAGAGAACTACAGCTGAAGTGGGAGAGTCTGTCCATAGGACAGCAATCAGTCGTACACTGCACAAATCTGGCCTTTATGGGAGAGTGGCAAGAAGAAAGCCATTTCTCAAAGATATCCATAAAAAGTCTCGTCTAAAGTTTGCCACAAGCCACGTTGGAGACACACCAAACATGTGGAAGAAGGTGCTCTGGTCAGATGAAACCAAAATCGAACATTTTGCCCACAATGCAAAATGATATGTTTGGCGTAAAATCAACACAGCTCATCACCCTCAACGTACCATCCCCACTGTCAAACATGGTGGTGGCAGCATCATGGTTTGGGCCTGCTTTTCTTCAGCAGGGACAGGGAAGATGGTTAAAATTGAGGGGAAGATGGATGCAGCCAAATACAGGCCCATTCTGGATGAAAACCTGTTGGAGTCTGCAAAAGACCTGAAACTGGGACGGAGATTTATCTTCCAACGAGACAATGATCCCAAACATACAGCAAAATCTACAAAGGAATGGTTCACAAATAAACGTATCTAGGTGTTAGAATGGCCAATTCAAAGTCCAGACCTGAATCCAATCGAGAATCTGTGGAAAGAGCTGAAAACTGCTGTTCACAAACGCTCTCCATCCAACCTCACTGAGCTCGAGCTGTTTTGCAAGGAAGAATGGGCAATAACCGGCCGATTAATCGATTATGAAAATAATCGTTAGTTGCAGCTCCGATGTTTGATAATTTGGATCAGTGTAATTTATTTTTGTAAACAGCAGGTGTTGCCCAGATCAACTTTGTGCTTATTTTAGCAGTACAGGTTTGTGAATGAAAAGTTGTACCTGATTTGTTTATGCAACAGCCTTCATTTTCATTTGGCTCAAAGAAGTTCCTAAGGTTACTACTTGCGCTGCTAGGGAAACTTGATATATGGTATAGTGGTAAGTCTTAAAATAGTATTAAAATGTAAAGTGTTTATATTTTTGTTAAAATGGCAAAAAGCAACTTTTTTTTTTTTAAATAGGGGTGTTTAGATCTCTCCTCTGCCCTCAAAGCATCTGACCACATCAAGATCGGTGTGATAAAATGCTCTCCCAATGGCGCTGTTTATATCCCGTGAAACTTAAGTCATGAAATGCTCGTAGCTTCCAGTTTCTTAGGCCATAGAGATGATTGGAGCCGTTCTGGTCTCCGATCAGCTCTATGGTCAGCTGGCAGAACCACCAGCTGCATTCTCGGGATCCCTGTTGGGACAGGAGAGCCCAAGAAAACCATGTAAGGGGGGGGGGGGGGGGGTGCCGTTCCCTCCCACTACTTGTAAAAGCAGTCTAGAGGCTAAGTAGCCACTAGAATTGCTTTTACATGAAAGCCGACCGCTGGCTGAAAAGAATGATACCAAGATAATACCTAAACCTGCAGGCATCATTCTGGTATAACCACTCAAAGTCCAGCAAAATACCTATATGTTGCTGGTCCTTACTGGGAATATATTGTAATGTAAATTTTTTCATGCAGCCTGTGGGCTGAACGAAAGAGATTGATCCGTGGGTATGCCCACCATTAGAATACCGCCCTTCATCCACCCACTTCTAATGATGGGCATACATGCACCATTTGGTTTTTTTAAACTGTGGTGGTGAAATCACTTCCTACAGCGATGGAGTCGCTGATTTTCATATTTATCTTTAGAGCAACAGCATTTGCTCTCACAATAAGTCAGTGGTGCAGCTGAATGGCGCACCTGAAAAACAAACACTGATAACAATAAAACATTACCTCAATAAAACAACTTGATTTTTTAACGAAATCCGTGCCTAAAAAAAATATATGCCGAAGCATGGGGGCAATCCGCCCCTAATGTTAGGAGAAAAATGCTCCTCCACCCCTGCCCCCATGCTTCGGCATATATGCTCTTTTTTTAACTGTGGTGGTAAAATCACCACCTACAGCGCTGGAGTCATGGCTTTACGTATCGTTGGAGCAAACGCTGTTGCTGTCAGAATAAATAAACCCATTCTGCAGTACCTGGCGTACCTGCTAAGCAAATGATGGTTAACAATAAAATATAGTAACCTTACAGTATAACAGTAAGACATACCTGCAAAGCAAATACAATAATACATAGTAAAAAATAAAAAAATTACAGTTCTAAAATACATTTTGTGTGTGTTTTTTTTTTTTTTTTGCACTTTATATAAACTGTACACATTCCAGATTAGGGTCCCTCAAAATGTGATGGCCATCTCATCTTTTGAGACCCTGTGTAAGTGTGCCCTAGGACTGTGCAATGCTGTACCCTACGCTAATACTCCACTAGTATGGTAGCGTTCTAAATATTCACCAATGCAAAGACCAGGTTGGTCAGGATAGGAGGAACAATAAAAGTGTGTGTTTCGTCTATATCCGCGTTTTCTGCAGACACGACATCTCAGGGTTACCAGAGAGGACATATGAAAAATGCCTCTCATGCAGCCGGCTCACTTCATTTGGATTGGGAAGTTGGGCCACAGCACCGCCTGGAAACAGAAGGGCTGTGATGATCTCTTCCTGGAATTTAAGGAGGGATCCCGTTTATCCTGAATCTTTTTTATAGCACATAAGCTTTCAGCAGAGCCAATTGGAATAAATATACACCCCTCCCATGTTAAGGTTGTGTTAGTGGACACAGAGGGGTTTCTCCACAACACCAAACAAGATATTTGAGAGGCACACCCTAAAAGATGCATTAAAGATGGTGCAGCCATAAGACCATACAACAGAACAAAATATTACAGCGCACAAATGTAAAAAAGACATTTACCTCCTGCAAGGCTATTTTAAAACTCCTAGACATTTAAAAAAATTAGGATTTGGTCATACCATATGGCTATATGGTGCTTACACCCACTTACTGCAACAAAGTACCCCATGGTTAGTGGGTCCTACACTATCCACTATCCATAGAATGGGAGATCCTGCTTCTCTGGACTATATGGGTGAACTAAAGGTCTCCACCTATGACACAGGTGGATGCTAATGGGAGGCACCGATGATGAGTGCACCCCACTCCCTCATCAGTGCATCTGCATCAATTCTAAAAATGTTTTTTGGGAGGCACCGATGATGAGTGCACCCCACTCCCTCATCAGTGCATCTGCATCAATTCTAAAAATGTTTTTTGGGATACAGTGTAGCATGACTGCGTAATTTGTCATTCAAAGTGTGAGAGCACTGAAAACTGAAAATTGGCCTGGGCAGGAAGGTGTTTAAGTGCTCTGTATTGAAGTGGTTAACCAAAAGCAAACAGCAGATTTGATGGAAGAAAATATAAGTGCCCTGTGGACCGAGTTATATTCTTTCTATAAATGTTTAGCTTTCTCGTATCTGATCACCTATTTCTGTGTTTCAGTTTCAGCTCCCAGTCATCAGGTGCCCACAGTGGAGAGAATGAACAGAAAAATAAGAAAAAGAGGAACTTTCAGTTTTGCACCGGTCAGCTGCCGCAGTATACTGTGCTGGATGCTTTTGGAGTGGTAAGTGAATGTTAATGTTTGGGCAGACAGGTTGCACTTTAATGCTTGTCACTTCATTTCCAACGCAGCCCCATTTAAAAACCCAGTCATTCTAGAAGTCTCCAAGCCTTGTGCAATGCAGCGGTGCTTAGTGCCTGAGCTGCCAATTAGCACACTTAACATTTGCTCATGGAGTTCAGAGCACTTGCCTTGTTTAATGGTGGGTTTATTTAATTTGCTTACATGTGTTTGGGAGGAGTGACAACAAAAGCAACAAATGTGGCAGATAGCATTTTTTTTTTTTTAAGAATAATGTCCCCAGCACCAACTACAGATTTCCTAAGCACTTCCTGCATCTAGCACTTATTGGCAGGGCTGAGCATTGTCACCTTTTTTTTTTTTCCATGCAAGTATCAAAAAGACCTTGGGAAGTTATGGACCCACATGCAAAGACCTGACGAATACTTGGACATACAACTACAGCTAAAAAACGGGGTTGGGGATCTGATGTGAAACTAGAGTAGAGAAACTGATGTGAAAGGGGGGAAGCAACCCTATTTTAAATTCCCCTCGAGATTTTGCATGTTATTTAAGGGTGCTATAGTTGAGAAACATTGTTCTAAGGCAGTGG
Organism: Lithobates pipiens; assembly: GCF_037356315.1. Classification (NCBI taxonomy): domain Eukaryota; kingdom Metazoa; phylum Chordata; class Amphibia; order Anura; family Ranidae; genus Lithobates; species Lithobates pipiens. The sequence continues at coordinate 429,124,443 of NW_027507903.1, forward strand.
TGAATTGAATTCAGTTCTACAGAAAGCTGTCAGTAACCGGTGATATGTAACCGCAGATGTTTAAAGACTATATGCATGCTACAAAAGCTAGCCAGAGACTGCAGACTTGCTACAAGTGATGGTCAGATACTGTTGAAATGCTCCCAGCAGGCCTCTTAGCACTTACTTGTGCAGAATTTAATATTTTTATCAGCAAGATCCACTATAGATGAACATAGAGCAGAAAAGGGATGAGACCGCACAAAAAGTAATGCAAAAGAAATACACCAAAGTATTTGAAGCCTAAAGCGGAGTATACTACAGCTTCTATGTACAAAAATTGAAAGGTAATCGGAGGATGGAAAACTTCTACTGAATGAGAAGACAGAGGCACAAAGGATATAAAACACTTAGGCTTCATGTGCACGGGATGTTTTTACAACCTCTCCTGAGCGATTTAACTTGACAGATAATAACCCATGTTTAAAACGTCCATTTTGCCACGTTTACGTTTAGAAGCGTTTTTTGTTTTTTTCAAATAGCCAAAAATTAAAAATGCCTGTAAATGAAAGTGGGTAATCGTGAATTACCATGTTTACAAGCTGTTACAGGCATTTGACGTTTCAAATACATCTGTCCTGAACTCATTTTTTTCTGCGTTCCAAAAAATGCTTCTAATCTCAGCAGCAGTGTACATGGGGCCTTATGATACATCCTTGTTCTTATATTGTGTTTCTTTTTTTTTTTTTTGTAGGTAAACTTAGTGCCTAGCGTAGGCACACTAAACCTGCGCCTGCTGTCCAGTGACATGCAGGGCCATCCAGAGTGGTGCAATATTATGCTGGCATGTGCATAATATTGCTCTGGAATGCAGAAAAAAATCTGTTCTGGTGTGAACGACAACACAGGAAACTAGTGGTTTCTGTGTGCCATTGCAGCTACCTGCGTTTATCCATGAGGAAAAATACAGGTGACTGCACATAGTGTGACTAGACCCTTAGGCTTTAACTAGTAGACTTATTTTCCTTCGCCTGCTTGAGTAAGAGCCACAATATGTCTGCAGGAGCCTTGAGGGCTGTACAATAAGCACCAAAGGATCACTGGGTACTAGGGATCTAATTAATCAATTATTTAGACTTCCCTATATAGCGCTATCATTTTTCCTCCTAATGCTAGGTTCACACACATGCATGTGTCTGCGGGTGTGGAAATCGCAAAGATTTCCACACTCATTCTGAATGGCACCCCCCACTCGTGTAAAATCGCAGTGCATGTGCGGGTACAGGGACCGCAAGGAAATCGATTTCCCTGCTGGACGCGTTTTGGAAAAATGTGCATGCACCTTTTTCTGTGGGAAGCACTATTGAAATGAATAGGCTGCCATGCCTGCGCAAACGTGGGCTGCAAAAGCGCTAGGGTGGGATCCTGGTGTTACTAATGAAGTAAATTAGTGTGTGTGACTATTCTACACTCTCTTTTCATGTCTCACAGGGAGCCGCAGCTTTGTTTTTCTTGCATTTGGCTCGTCAGGCGTCCTTTCACTGTCGTACAAGTAAACCTCAGGAAGACAGGTGCTCACGGCGCAATTACCTGGAACAGATCCTCTCATCTCTTTATCCTTGCACCAGATTTTGTAAGTAGTATGCTCAAATCTATATATTATACAGAAGTTACCTTATAGTTCTCACTACCATTCCTGACCCACTGCAGACATGAAATTTATATGAAAAAAAATCCCATTCCTTTTTATTCTTTGACTAGTACATCAGAACTGCATTGCTACCTGTGAAAATGCCAGTTCATCTGGTCAGGACTTTCATTACTCAGGACAGTCCCAACATTACAAACATGAATGACGTGTTTTCTGCGACCTCATGCATGCCCAATTCCAGGGTCTGTTATACATTCTTTGGAAATGTATCCCCATCATGACAAAGGTATAGGTATCGCCTTTGATTTTTTATTTATTTTTTAATTATCCAGGAAAAATTGGACAAAAATAGTCAAAGAAATGTAAAACTTTTTTTTTCTTTTATTTAGCTGTTTATTTCCTTTATCTTCTGCCAAAGAACAACCCAGAACAATTTCTCCTACTCCTGACCATAATGCACATTTAGTTTTTTTGTTTTTTTTTACCCCACCTCCAAACACTGGCACTGATTAAAAAAAAAATGCATTTTTTAATCCTGTCTAAGACACTTTGACCCTGAAACTTGCATTGACCTAGATCATAGCTCGTTCAATGTCCAGTGAATGGAAAACTACAAGGTCCAGCAACCTTTGCAGCTGTCGGCTTGTAGTTTTCAATGAACTACTGCTGTGCAGCACTGTGGTAGTTCATTCTCTCTTCCTGTCAGATTGTATCTGCTTGTCTGTGTGGGATGTACAGATACGCTGACAGATCTGCTGGAGACCTGCATGGCATCTGCTGATTGTTGGTACATGTTTTACAGGCTCCAAAACAAATGCACTTTTTAAACAATGGGTTATTGTTTCTCACACAATTTATATATTTATTTATATATTTATACGGTACTTATTTTCTTCCTTATTTTTTGTAGCTGTCAGCAATTATATTTTGCCAAAGAGTGTCCAGTCTTGTGCCTGGAATGGCATAAAGCTGCAGAATGATGCTTCTCTGCAGGATGTGGATGTTTCTCTTGAGAGTGCATCTCCAGCTTCCGCTAGTGAAAGCGACCTGCATCATCTGGCTGAGCAAGGTATGACAGGTAGAAGACACCCTGTGCACCCTGATAATTATTTTTTTACTGTTACTTATGTTTGTTTTATTTGTTAATTCCCTTAGCAGATTCAAGCACTGATGACAACTTTGGTTTTTCACTTGGATCTGATGCTGGTTCAGAAGAGAGTACATCAAGACCTGTCAATGAGGTAATATTACAGTCATCAGAACATGAAACGTGTAAAAGCATCACTTTTCACCATTCACTGCACTTTGTCATTACCTCCCTCCTTTCTCTTTATAATGCAATTTAATGTTTTGTGAACTGTATATTGTATTTTTTTTAAAGTCAAATATTGTTATTATTTTTTTATTAGGAAAACAAAGTTCTATTTTCAAAAAAATTTTCTATTACATAACCAAATAGTAATTTACAGAAGAAAAGAAAGAAAAAATACAGTCTGATTGTGTAATAGAGAGGAGAGATGATGGGAATGTCCAAACGGTGCAGTAAATGGTGAAAGGTTGGCTTTGATGATTAAGAAACCTACTAAGAGACACTTTTGCCATTTTCTTAGCCACGGGAATCAAAAGAAGACCATGGAGAATCATTAAACCTTGCAGCCTCTCGATTGTTGGATTTGACAGAAACCAGCGTACCTACAGTGCTGAACATATTTGGTATATGCAAATCTTTACCTATGTGTTTTCTGGATTGTGGGGTGAAACTGGAGCAACTGGAAGAAACACAGGAATGCAAAGCAAATACAACCTACACTCTGTAAATAGTGTCCAAAGTGGGACCCCAGTGACAGCTACAAGTCAGGAGTTCTAAGCCATTAAGCTTAAGGTGTACAGTATATAAAACAAAAACCTTTTTATATATAGATTGGGGGGGGGTGGCCCCTGTTAGATTTGTATTGCTCTTGGTATCCCTGCTAGGGAGACTCAGTTAGTCTGGTTGAAAAAGTCCATCTAGTTCAACCAATAAAATCTCTGTCACTGGGACTGAAAATAATGGAAAATCCAAAATTTTCCGTTGTCACCAGAACAGCAATAGAGGGAAAGTCTTCCAGTGTGAACAATTGTCTACAGAACAGCAAGTTAAAATCTACCCAGTAGGATGCAGATAGGAAAAGTCAGTAACCATTCCCTCGTGTTACCGAAAAAAAAAAAAACTTGGATATACTGTACATTCATGTGACTGTTTGTTTTTTGTTTTTGTTTTTTTTTACCCTTTCTCTTTAACCACTTGACAACTGGGCACTTAATCCCCCCTTGTGACCAGACCAATTTTCAGCTTTCGGTGCTCTCACACTTTGAATGACAGTAACACTGTACCCAAATTATTTTTTTTGTTCTTTTTTTCATACAAATAGAGCTTTCTTTTGGTAGTATTTGATCACCTCTGGGGTTTTTTTTGTTGCACTATAAATGAAAAAAGGGCGAACATTTTGGGGAAAAAAACGCATTTTTCTCAGTTTCTGTGATAAAATTTTTGCAAATTATTTTTCTTCATAAATTTTGGCCACAATTTATACTGCTACATATCTTTGGTAAAAACCCAAATTAGTGGATTATATTTGGTCTTTGTGAAAGTTAGTCTACAAGCTGTGGTGCAAATCATAAAAAATTGATCACACCTGATGTACTGGTGTCTCATTTCTTGCAACCCTAACAAGCCAGGAAAGTACAAATACCCCCCAAATTACCCCTTTTTTTGAAAGTCAACATTCCAAGGTATTTAGTAAGATGCATGGTGAGGTTTTTAATGTTGTCATTTCTTCCCACAATTCTTTGCAAAATGAAGATTTTTTTTCCCCACAAAATTGTCATTGTAATAGGTTATTTCTCTCACATGGAATGTGTATACCACAAATGACACCCCAAACACATTCTGCTACTCCTCCTGAGTATTACAATACCACATGTGTGGGAGTTTTTCACAGCCTGGCCACATAGAGAGGCCCAACATGCAGTGATCACCATCAAGTGTTCTAGGAGCATAAATTACACATCTAACTTCTTGAATACCTATTACACTTTTGAAGGCCCTGGAGCACCAGGACAATTACACATGACACGTGGCTCTGATGACAGATGGCATTAATACGTGGCAGAGATGACATGTGACACTGTCAGATGGCACTAATACATGACACAGATGACCCTAATACGTGGCACTGACAGATGGCACTAATATGTGGCACTGATGACACAAAATAGGTGGCATTGATGGCACTCATGACAGATGGCACTAATAGCTGTCACTGACAGATGACACTAATAGGTGGCACTGATACCACGTGACACTGATGACAGATGGCACTTATATGTGGCACTGGGGACAGATGGCACTTATACGTGGCACTGGGGACAGATGGCACTTATACGTGGCACTGGGGACAGGTGGCTCTGACAGATAGCACTGCGGATACTTTATTTTCCCCCTACTCACTGACACTGCAGCTGTTCACTCAGCTTGTGAGGAGGGAGAGCTGGCAAAGAGAGATGATCTCATATGTTTACATATGGGATCATCTCCCATTGGACACTGCGATCGAGTGCTAAATGGCCGCTGTGATTGGCCAATTAGCACAATCTGTGATTGGCTGTGTCCAAGGGACACGGCCAACACAGAACTTCCCTGATGCGCGCCCGCGGTGGCGCGCATTGGGAAAGTAAACAGGAAGACGTCCAGGGACCTCCTTCCGGCAATTGGAGTCCCCTCTGTAGCCGTTTTCCAGCTATAACGCGGACACCTTGTGGTTAAATAAGCTCTAAAAGAAATCATATACAAATGACATGTATTAGAAAATTATTACCAAGCTGTGAATTCTCCTAGAGGTAAAGTTGAAATCTGTCTATATATTGTGTGCTGCAAAATCATATTTAACAATATTTAGGAGGAGGTCAAAAAGGGGGAGGTATTTATGTGGACTTTCAGGAAGGAGATAGCTTGAAGTGGGCAGTGCCAGTGTGATGTGCACTTTCAACCCAAAGGGCAGGTAATGGGACAGTTGCCTAGAATTTGCAGTATTTCTGACTGAAATATTTTTCATCATCCTTCTTTTTTGCTTTGCATCCATATTGCACCTATTTAGCTCCATTTATTTGTGCTTCAACTGTGTCTGATTGTAGTTGCCCTTTAGTCACATCTAAATGCTGAAATTGTTTATCTCTTACCAATCTATCCAGGGATCATCAGCGCCAGAGACAGTGTCAATTACAAGTCCGCTTTCCACTTCTTTCAAGAATCTGCAGAGAGTGGCTACAGCAAGGCTCAATACAATGTGGCTGTGTGCTATGAGAAAGGAAAAGGAGTGGCCAAAGATATGACCAAAGTATGTGGCATTGCCTGACTGTGATTATCACTGACCGATTGTAAACATAGATGATTTCTACTGAGCTCTACATCTGTATTTATTGTGCGCACATCTGTATTTATTACACCAATATATTCCTTGATCATAATGCATTGTGTACACATGCATTAGACCACAATTTATTAGCATCTGAATCTATAAAGTTAAGCTTTGGCAAGGCCAGGCGCATTTATATAGTCTTAAAGCCGAACTCTGGGAAACTTTTAAAGTATGCCTTACGCTGCACCCACACTGCAAGAGTTAATTTCCTGTTTAGTGTAGGGGATGGGAAAAGCAGTTTCACGTACCTGATCCACTCCCCCAGCAGATGGAGTTCCCCCATACTCTGGAGGTTGACTGTTCCTTGGCATCATCGCAACTAATGCAAAGGCTCTGGTCCCTGCATTGGTCTTGATGACATCAGGACCTTAGACGGCTTGAGCATGGAGGAGAAGATGCCACAGAGACCAGTCTAGCAGTGCAGAGAATTGGGTAATTAAATCTATTTATTAAATCCCCTACACTAAACGAGCAGTTAACCATTGTAGTGCAGACATAGCCCCACTGCAAGGGATAATTTTCAGGTTTCCTGGAACTGGGCCTTAAGCAAAAAATGAGCTGCTTTCTCTCAGCAATTTAGCTCATCCTTCTCTCCCCTTCCAACAGTGATTCCAGCCTTGTGGGCTGCATTCATACCGTGTGGTTAACGTGCGTTGCTTTAAGGCCACTGAGTCATTTGAATGGGCTGCCTAACGCACCAAAAAAGGGGCATGCATTATTTCTTAATCTTACATCACTGGTTATAGAGGGCTTGGCATTCATAACTATTTGGTTTATGCTGCTACCTTCAGGTGAATGGACACTGGCCAAAAAAAGGCAGGAATCCCCACCCAGTCATAATTCCTCCCAGCTCAGCTAAGCCCTCAGTCTTTGAAGACCTTGTGACTAGGAGGTTGAAGGCCATTTTTAAGGTGTCCTTTTCTCTGATAGGAGTGGCTGCGGTGGGAGTTTACCAAGCCCTTAAAGTGGTTGTAAACCCTCACATGTACCCAGTGAAGTGCCTGGCCTCAAGTGATACTCAGAAAATCATTCTACATAAGTTGTACTTGTTTAGCTGCTATCTAAGTGCATAATTAATCAATCACTGCTTGCTTGCCCCTCCTCTGGCAGCACAGACTGAGAATGTAAGATGACCTCCAGGTAAGAGAAAGCAGCCAACTAAAACCACACTGAGACCGAAAAAAAACTCGGCCCACAAAAGTATGAAATCATAGTGCAGCAATGTTTAAAAGTCATTAGTAAAGAATAAAAACTCGTTCCACTGGCATTGAAAACTGCCGCTTGGCACCAAGTACAGGGGTGTGATGCCAGTGTTACAGGCTCCGCCACTACATGTTCAACATAAATAGAGAAGCACTCTTTAAGAAAATTAGAAGTGGCCCAATCAATTACAATCAAGACTTCAAAGTAGTACCTCCATATTTATTCAGTGTGTGCTTGAATGATAGTGCAGAACACATTTTACTCTTATTGTTTGGCAGAAGTATGGGCCATGAAGCATCTGAATGTTTTTTTTTTTTTGTGCAGTACTCAAAGAAAACAATATGCAACGTCTTAGAACGTGTTATGCTTTGTTTTTATAAAGTAAGGCATCTTTCTTTTTACTTGGTCTGTTTGTACCTGCTCTTCTTTTAGGCAGTAGATTATTACCGCCTGGCAGCCAGTGGAGGGCACCAGCTTGCCAAATATCGTTATGCCCGCCATTTGCTACAGTCTAACAGTGAGGAGACACAGTCAGCAGTACAGCTGCTTCAAGATGCTGCCCAGGCTGGTTTGAAAGAGGTGAGTGTTACATAACTGTGCCCTAATTGCCTTATATGAGGAGAAATATTTTATTTTTGTTTAAGAGTCCATATATTTAGGGTAATATTATAGTTGTATTAAACAATGGCCTCAAGCCCGAGAATGGCATTGTGACTTCTCAGATGTTTTCCATCAGTTCATGTATATATGTGTGTGTGTGATTTTATATATATATATATATATATATATATATATATATATATATATATATATATATATATATATATATATATATATATATATATATATATATATATCCCTTCTAGATTGTATTGTAAGTGTACTGTCTGCCCCCATGTTGCAAAGCGCTGCACAAACTGTTGGAGCTATATAAATCCTGTATCATAAAATATATATATAAATGCACACACATTCACTGGCCACCAGGTTGGAACTTCTTTTGCCTTCAGAACTGCCTTAATTCTTCATGGCATAGATTCAACAAGGTGTTGGAAACATTCCTCAGAGATATATATAAATATTACACACACATGTAAATGGAGATCTATATCCATTTATGTGAGGTGCTCTGTGGATCCCTGCTGTTTAGAATTTCAGAAAACTGAAAAAAGTAATCAAAATTTCTAAAATGAGGACAGCGACAGTGCTTGCCTTACAGCACTTGATAGCTTCCCAGTATTCCCAGTGGCTTGACATTTTGCTTATCCTGAGAATGGCAGCGAGTGCTGTATTCTATATGAGTAGTGCAGAAACTACAACAGTCATAGATATGTCATTAGTAGTATCCACTATTTGAAGATGTATGTATATGTACTGTACTAGACTGTGATATATAGAGAAAAAACAAATATTCATCTAAATGCTCCATCAGTGTAAAAGACCAAGAAAAAAAACTAAAAATGGAACACTCACTATAAACAAGCAACATCTCAGTAAAAGCATTCTATAAATCAGTATTTTATTGCAATTCAAGTTCATAAATTGGTGTCACTACAAAGAATTTGAATCCAGCATTTTGTAATTTCCTTAAAATATGTAATTAAAAAAGGTTTAGCAGGCCATTGCAATAAAATATGTAAGACTAGCTCATCCAAAGTTTGCTAATTCTTTAAACTTGTCCTCCCTACAGTTTATTTTCAGCCAAGTAGGATTAAAGAGAATAGCGGAGTGCTCCAAAAAACAAATACAATGACATTATTATAAATGATATGTTTTAATCCTTTTTTTTTTTTTCTCCTCACTTAATTTGTGCTGTAAGAGGCAAACAATTCCTATATGTGATAGAACTGCAGATACTTTACTGAGGCGCTGTGGGCCTGCCACCCTTAGGAATTGAATAGCATTTTGCTAGTATCACCTCTTTTACATGGAACTTTTTTTTTTTTTTTCCTGACTCGAAGTTTAGTATGAAATTTGGGCAATGTATAAATAAGCTTGTATAAGATTATAATATTTGTACAGATGATGGGGAGAAAATGTGTGGGCTACTATACTAGTAAAAATTGACACTGAAAAGAATGCAATAAATACTCAGATTTTCTTTACCATAGTTACCATATCTGACACATGTAGAAAGATCTGGGTGTAGGGCTCTGTTTAAAGTTGATGATTTAGTGGTGCTACATGGCTTTAGCCCTCACATAATACACAGAGGCCACAAGTTTAGTGCAGATGCAGTAATTTTTTACAGTGGTGAATTTTACAGTGGTGAATTTACTAGGACCCATCCATAGAGCAATACTAATGGACCATTTAAATGGCCAATAACATAGAAATACTAGTGTGTTGCCTGCAGTTTGGATGCAGGTGGTATCTGGTTTGCATGTTGTGCCCACAAAAACAATGGTACAGTATTTTCCTTGCTGTGATGTCCAATCACCCTGAGTAGTCACAAAGTGTTCTTCTATACTATAACTATATTCACACAGACCAAAAAAAGTTGGTTTCAGCAGTTACTGGCCAACTTTCAGCCTGTGTGTGTACAGCTCCTCATCCGACAGAAGCCAGTCTCACGACTGGCTTCTGTCGAACAAGCATGCTGAAAACCAGCATCTGATAAGCATTTGCAGCCAATATTCTGGTGGGAGGGGGGTTTACAATTCCCCTGTCAGAACACAATAGCTTAGCAGGGCGATCGCTGCACTAACGTCAGATGTGTTAGTAAGGCAATCTTTTTTTTTTTTTTTTTTTTTTTTTTCGTTCATCCTGTTGGGTTGAATGAAAAAAACTTACCATGTGGTACCCAGCATTAACATACTTAACATAAAACTAAAGAGCATGTGCACAGCCCAACCCTAGCTAATCTCAGTAAAGAATCTCTGTTTTCATTCTGAATCACTGATTTATTTTTACTACATGTAACAATAATGTTGGTGTTTTTTGCAGGCTCAAGCATATTTAGGAGTTTTCTACAGTAAAGCATCTCATTTCGATCCAGAGAAAGCAGCAAGACACTTCTGGATGGCAGCTGAGAATGGAGTAGGTCATAAGCATAGATCTTACAAAGAAAATATCTAAAGCCATGAATTTGTTTACTTAAAGTGGTTGTAAAGGCAGAAGGTTTTTATCTTAATGCAGTCTATGCATTAAGATAAAAAGCCTTTTGTGTGCAGCAGCTCCCTAATACTTACCTGAGCCCTATCTAGATGCAAAGATGTTGCACGAGAGACTGCCTGGGACTCCCCTCCTCATTGGCTAAGACAGCAGTGCGGCTCCATTGGCTCTTGCTGCTGTCAATCAAAGTTGACTAAACTCAGGTGCCCCCATAGCAAGCTGCTTGCTGTGGGGGCAATCAACAGGAGGGAGGAGCCAGGAGGACCGAAGAGGGACCCATGAAGAGAAGGATCTGGGCTGCTCTGCAAAACTACTGCACAGAGCAGGTAAGTATAACGTTTGTTATTTTTAACAAAAAAAAAAAAAATGACTTTAGTATCACTTTAAACCACACTTGTCATCTGTATAGTGACTCCTAAAACCAAAACAAAGACTACACCCTCATACTTAACAGTTCCCTGGGACTATCCCAGATTCCAGCTGATGAGGCCTGATTGAAGATGAACTGATGGTCTGGGCAATTATTGTTGAGATTGCATTCTGAAACATTTTCATGCTAGCAAGTTGTCATACTTTTAAATAATTTCAGGTGATGCTTAAAAAAGGCCAATCCAGATAAACAATAGCACTCTTAAGCATATTGACTCCTTCATAAAGTCCCATATTGTTCATCAACCCCCAAACATTCATTATCCGCTTGCTGACTGCAGAATGCCATAATGTGGCAGTAAAGTGGCTCTCCTGTGCCGGATCATGTACCTAGTTGATGATCCGGCACTTCTGGATAGAGGACGTGCATGCCAGCTGTGCTGTGAATAAACACAGCAGAAGCCGATCAGCAGGTACCGGCCAATGGATGACCCCGGAACCCGCTGATCGGTGAGGAGAAAAACAGGACACAGCTCTGTCTATGTAAATTATACCAGTGGGGATGTGGCAGTTTTTGTTTTCCTGCAAATCAAGGACTAAATACTGTTACAACCCTTAGTAAATGCAGTACACAGTTAAACACTGTTAGGCACACATTTAAAATGTTTGTAAACCTAAAATATATATATATATAGATATATATCTATATATATATATCTATATATATATATATATAGATATATATATATATATATAGATATATATATATAATCTCAAGTTCCGTTAAAGCATATTTAAGAGGAACTGCAGTCTGCTCACAAAATTAGTAATAAAAATATAGTATAGTATGCAATAAACAAGCGAGGCAGAATCTGACAATTACATTCTCCCTCGGCACTTAGCCTCTGACAATCTGTGCATGCACCATGTTGGCGTCACGCCAGCTGATCAACTTATATGCTGGAGTGACATTGCATACTGGACATGCGCAGACCCATCGGAGGCATTTTTCGCCGACGGGCATTTCTCGATAGAACACCAGCTGATATGAGAGGATTATCTCAGCCTCTCCCTCGGCATTCTTTACATCAGGAAGCTCAAACACAGGAATGTCACTGACAACAAGTTATTGATGTGAGAGAAGGTATTTACAATTAATTTTTTTTTCTTATGGACACATAGTGCTGTAGCTCTTGATAAAACAGGGGATGACAGTGTTTTATCATCCTGACTTTACAACCACTTTAACCCTTTGATCGCTCTAGATGTTAACCCTTTTTTACCCAGTGTCATTAGTACAGTGACCGTATATATTTTTAGCAATGGTAGTATAAAAATTCCAGTAAACCATAGTTTATAGACGCTATAATGTTCACGTAAGCCAATCAATATATGCTGCTTGGGATTTTTTACGTTTATTGGGAATACATATTGGCCTAAATTTATGAAGAAATTTTTGATATTTTTTATTTTATTTTTATTTTTCAATTGGATATGTTTTATAACAGAAGGGCAAAAACTAAGAAACCCAGTGTTGATCAAATAGCACCAAAAGAAAGCTCTATTTGTGGTGAAAAAAATTACATAACTGTTACATGCAATTGTCAGTTAAAGTTACGCAACGCCAAAAAGCAAAAAATGGCCTGGTAATGAAGGGGGTCAGAGGTCAAGTGATTATATGAAAACAATTTAATTAATACTACTTAAATACTAGTACTACAAATAAACAAATAATTTTCTCATGAACACTGTTGACACTAATGCCTGAAATCCATTTTTTTTCGTACAATTTTCTGATCGTGTGTATAGGGCTTTACTTCCTTTTGGTATCAGTAGCTACAATTATGGTTTTTATGCTTCAAGAGTGGTCAGCTCTTGCCACTCTTGCTGGCAGATGACCATCAAACCCTCAGTAATGCTGTCTGGGTGGCAACCACCACATTTCAGGATTAGGGACTGATATGGAGCTCTTTAAAAGATTAATTGGCCACAATCAAACTTCCATCATTTATTAACCATGGCATTTTATTGATCCCTTGGATAGCCTCCTTGATCCTTTGGGGTCAGTATTGACCACTTTGGGGAACCCTTGTTTATATGATTTATGTAATTGTCCTGATTGATAGCAATGCGTATAGTGTGCAAAATGGGAAAGCTCCTGTTGCATTGTGGTAGCCAGTTTTCTATTTTACAGTAAAAACTGTAAGCAGCCACTGTTTTAGAACATCCTAGCTATGTTCAGATGGCTGCTTATATCCTGCATTAAAGCCTTTACTCCTAAACATAGACTATCAAATACTTTCCCTTGTATTAAAGTCGACCTACAGTGCATCTGGAAAGTAATCACTGCTCTTCACTTTTTGCACATTTTGTTATGTTACAGCCTTATTTCAAAATGAAATAAATGTATTAATTTCCTCAAAATTCTACAAACTATACCCCATAATGACATTGTGAAAGACGTTTGTTTGAAATCTTTGCAAATTTCTTAAAGTATATAAGTATTCACAGCCTTTACCATGACACTCAAAATTGAGCTCAGATGCAAACTGTTTCCACTGATCATCCTTGAGATGTTTCTACAAAAGGCACGCACCTGTCTATATAAGGTCCCACAGTTAACCGTGTATGTCAGAGCACAAACCAAGCCATGAAGTCCAAGGAATTGTCTGTAGACCCCCGAGACAGAATTGTATTGAAGCACAGATCTGGGGAAGGGTACAAAAACAATTCTGGAGCATTGAAGGTCCCAATGAGCACAGTTGCTTCCATCATCCGTAAATGGAAGAAGCTTGGAATCATCAGGACTCTTCCTAGAGCGGGCCGCCCAGCCAAACTGAACAGAGGGGAGGAGAGAGAGGAGCCTTAGTCAGGGAGGTGACAAAGAACCCGATGGTGTCTCTGACAGAGCTCCAGCATTTCTCTGTGGAGACAGAAGAACCTTCCAGAAGAACAACCATCTCTGCAGCATTCTACCAATCAGAAATGTATGGTAGAGTGGCCAGACTGAAGCCACTCCTCCAGTAAAAGGCACATGACAGCCCGTCTGGAGTTTGCCAAAAGGCACCTGAAGGACTCTCAGACCAGAGAAACAAAATTCTCTGGTCTGATGAAACAAAGGTCGAACTCTGGCCTGAATGGCAAGCATCATGTCTGGAGGGAACCAGGCACAGCTCATCACCTGGCCAGTACCATCTGTACAGCGAAGCATAGTGGGGGCAGCATCAAGCTGTGGAGATGTTTTTCAGCGGCAGGAAGTGGGAGACTAGTCAGGATCAAGGGATAGATGAATGCAGCAATGTACAGAGACATCCTTGATGAAAACCTGCTCCAGAACGCATAAAGATGGCTTAAGCTGGCCATACACCTATAGATTATCTGCAGATTTTCTTTTTTTAGATGGAAAAAGTGCAACAGATTTCTCCAGGTTCGCTAAACTGTGGATGGAGGAATCTCCCACTTTTTCCATCTAACCATAGAAAATCTGCAGATAATCTATAGGTGTATGGCCAGCTATAGGCTATAAGATTGCCAAGACCCTTGGTTGAAGGGGTGGGGGGTCAGCCTGTCAGTGCTCAGACCATATGCCACACACAGATAGTGTCAAGCGTTTGTGGCGGCAACCAGGTGAGGAATACAAAGACAAGTGTGTCTTGCCTACAGTCAAGCATGGTGGTTTGAGTGTGGTGGTCTGGACTGCATGAGTGCTGCTAGCACTGGGGAGCTACAGTTCATTGAGGGAATCATGAATGCCAACATGCACTGTGACATACTGAAGCAGAACATGATACCCTCCCTTTGGAGAATGGGCCGCAGGGCAGTATTCCACATGATAATGCCCCAAAACACATCTCCAAGACGACCACTGCCTTGTAAGAGAAGCAGAGGGTAAAGGTGATGGGCTGGCCAAGCATGTTTCCAGACCTAAACCCTATTGAGCATTTGTGGGGCATTCTCAAATGTAAGGTGGAGGAGTGCAAGCTCTCTAACATCCACCAGCTCCCTGATGTCATCATGGAGTGGAAGAGGACTCCAGAGGAAACCTGCGAAACTCTGGTGAACTTCGTGCCCAAGAGGGTTAAGGCAGTGCTGGAAAATAATGGTGGCCACACTAAATATTGACACTTTGGGCTGTTATTTTGAGGGGACAGCAAATGTACACTGTTATACAAGCTGTACACTAACTACTTACATTGTAGCAAAGTTTAATTTATTCAATGTTGTCACATGAAAAGATATAATAAAATATTTACAAACATGCAAGGGGTGTACCCACTTTTGTGAGATACTGTATGACATATGTGATTTAAAAAAATAAAAATAAATTGCAATGATTTCAAACAAACTTCTTTCACGTTGTAATTATGGGGTATTGTTGGTAGAATTTTGGAATAAGGCTGTGACATAACAAAATGTGGAAAAAGTGAAGCGCTATGAATACTTTCTCGATGAAATTTATACCAAAACTATAAATCTTTTTTAACAGTCCTGCTGGGGTGGAAACGTACAGTAGGGAAAATAATTATTTGATCCCCTGCAGATTTTGTACAGTGAGGGAAAAAAAATATTTGATCCCCTGCAGAATTTGTACGTTTGCCCACTGACAAAGAGATGATCAGTATATAAATTTAATGGTAGGTTTATTTTGCCAGTGAGAGACAGAATATCAAACAAATCCAGAAAAATGCATTTCAAAGAAGTTATAAATTGATTTGCACTTTAATGAGTGAAATAAAGTATTTGATCCCTTCGCAAAACATGACTACCGTATATACTCGAGTATAAGCCGAGATTTTCAGCCCCTTTTTTTAGGCTGAAAGTGCCCCCCTCGGCTTATACTCGAGTCACCGCCGTCTGCCTACCTGATCAGCGTGTCGCGCAGATCATACTACGGACGAGGATGAGAGGATATCCGTGATAGGCGGAACACTGACTGCTGGGAAATTGAGTGTTCCGCCTATCACAGACAGGGAGGCGCGGCTTTAGAACAGTGGAATGGCCGCCGTCTGTCACAGACGAGGAGGAGAATTGCGGCTTTTGAATCCTGGCATGTTTTTATGACATGCTGATACATGCTGATCGGTGCAAAATGGCACACGGAGCTGCAGAAGGACACAGAGGCTGCAGATTGGCATGCACAGGACACAGGTAGGCTGCAATGGACACAGGGAGGTACACAGGGAGGTATGCAGCTGCAGATGGGCATTGTTGACCCTCTTTTCCACTCTTTTAAGCTGTAACAGTAGCTGCTGCATGTCTCATCTTCGGCTTATACACGAGTCAATAAGTTTTCCCAGTTTTTTTGTGGTAAATTAGGGGCCTCGGCTTACATTCGGATCGACCTATACTCGAGTATATACGGTAAGTACTTGGTGGCAAAACCCTTGTTGGCAATCACAGAGATTTCTTGTAGTTGGCCACCAGGTTTTCACACCTCTCAGGAGGGATTTTGTCCCACTCCTCTTTGCAGATCCACTTCAAGTCATTAAGGTTTCGAGGCTGACATTTGGTAACTCAAACTTTCAGCTTCTTCCACATATTTTCTATGGGATTAAGGTCTGGAGACTGGCTAGGCCACTCCAGGACCTTAATGTGCCTCTTCTTGAGCCACTTCATTGTTACCTTGACTGTGTGTTTTGGGTCATTGTCATGCTGAAATACCCATCCATGACCCATTTTCAAAGCCCTGGCTGAGGGAAGGAGGTTCTCGCCCAAGAATTGATGGTACATGGCCCTGTCCATCAACCCTTTGATGTGGTGAAGTTGTCTTGTCCCCTTAGCAGAAAAACACCCCCAAAGCATAATGTACCATAACCTCCATGTTTGACGGTGGGGATGATGTTCTTGGAGTCATAGGCAGCGTTCCTCCTCCTCCCAACATGGCGAGTTAAGTTGATGCCAAAGAGCTTGATTTTGGTCTCATCTGACCACAACACTTTCAACGGGTTCTTCTCTGAATCATTCAGATGTTCATTAGTAAACATCATATGGGTCTGTACATGTGCTTTCTTGATCAGGGGGACCTTTCGGGAACTGCAGGATTTCAGTCCTTTAAAGCGTAGCGTGTTACCAATTGTTTTCTTGGTAACTATGGTCCCAGCTGCCTTGAGATCATTGACCTTATTCTCCTGTATAGTTCTGGACTGATTCCCCACCATTCTCATGATCATGTAAACTCCACTATGTGAGATCTTGCATGGAGCCCCAGATCGAGGGAGATTGACAGTTATTTTGTGTTTCTTCCATTTGCGAATAATCGCACCAACTGTTGTCACCCTCTCACCAAGCTGCTTGGCGATGGTCTTGTAGCCCATTCCAGTGCTGCACCCCCTTACATTACCCCACCCCCTGCTGCGGATGCAGAAGGTCCCGCTACCGCTATAGTTTGTAGGCTGTATTTTTTTCACAGGTCTGTGCCTCACTGCAGGAGGCTCTGCCGCCCTTCCCCCCTCGTGTTGGGTCTGGGACCCAAAAATGCAGTGCTCAGGCGCGGGAAACATTTTAAATAAAAAAGGTGGCGGAATTTTTGGAGGGGCGGGGCCTAACGCATTGCCGTGAAATGTCCACGAGGACGCACGGTAGGCTAATAACAGATAATACAGCCATGTCAGTCTCTCCTCTACTGATGAGGAAACAAGGGACACACGAGCTGTGGGACACGCATAGGTTGCAAACCTGGCATTCCTGATAAAGGAAGGACACTTTTTCCAGCACTAGGCTGAACTTTATAGCAGCTTTAAAAGTCATGACTATTTTCAGCAATTTATGCAATTTGTATAGTGCCTCTGTTTTTGTACTTAGGACTATGCCTGCCAAAAAAGGCACCACAAAAGAGTAAAGGTTTCACCCCCAGGCATTGGGATTTCCAGCTGTATTTCCATGCTGTCATCCTCGCCTGAATTACCAATTATGACAACTCCAACTCCAATGGTGAGACATTGGAGCAAATTGATGGTGCAGCTGCCTCTCACATCTCAGCACCTTTATACGTGACTAAACATGCCCTTTCCTCCTCCCTTCATTGGAAGAAAGAATCGCATCCTCCATTCAAATGCATAGGAAGCGTATTAGGTCCCCCTCCCCAATTCAGCTTTGTAAGGGGAACAGTGGGCACACAATGAGGTTTTGCCCTCAATCGATCAGGAAGAGAAACAAACCGATGATTCTTCTGCAGAGGAAACAACGGTAGATGAACCTTTTTCAGCTTCTCGATCTGAAAAATTGCTGATACAATCTCTTACAGAAATGGTTCGTTCCACTTTCATGCTGCCTCTAACAGAGTCTCATGAAAACTTGGCGTCTTCCTTAGGTTCTTTAAAACCTTCCCATCAGTTGCATTTGTTTCCTGCACATGCATTACTTGAACAGTTTTTTTGCGGAATGGGATAAACCGGATAAACATTTTCTCCCTCCTACGAGGTTTGCAGTTCTCTATCCTCTGGAGGAGAAATTCTTCAAAAGATGGAAAGTTCCAGCAATTGAGGCAGTGATTTCCAATGTGAATAATAACTTAACTTGTCCTATGGACAATGCACAGTTGCTTAAAGATCCAACAGATAAGAAGTTAGAATCCCTGCTAAAATCTGCTTTTTCCATAGCAGGTGCCATCACTCAACCCGCAGTCACCACGATAGGCGTCTGCCAATCAATAAAGGACCAATTTAAACAGGCCCTTAGAGAGCTTCCTACACAACAAGCTCAGGATTTGGATGAACTACTAAGACATTATGTTTTGCCATAGATGCCATTAAAGACTCTATTCACCAGGCATCCCACCTTACGCTTATGCTTGTACATATGCGCAGATTACTGTGGTTGAAAAATTGGTCAGCTGAAACACCATGTAAAAACCTCCTAACTGGGTTCCCCTTTCATGGCGAGCAACTGTTTGGAGAAGACTTGGATAAATATATCAAGACAATTTCTGCTGGGAAAAGTACTTTTTTACCAGTCAAAAGAAAATATAAATTCCCTTCATTTAAATGGACTCTTTCCCCTGCGCCAGGGGCTTCCGCCTCTAAGCAGTGGCGACAGCATCAGCTGTCAGACTCTAGAGGAAAACCTCAGGGTCAGACCCAGGCTCAAAAGAAGCCCTGAAATAGGAAATCTGCAAAACAGAATCCTAAAGCCTTATCATAAAGAGGCAACCCCCCTCGCCAAGGTGGGGGGAAGACTTCTGCCATTTTTTTGAAGTCTGGAAAAAAGAAATTCGGGACGGATGTGTCATCTCCAGGGTAACGCTGGTGTACAAACTGGAATTTCAGGACTTTCCACCGTCTCGTTTCCTGAGATCAAGCGTTCCCAAAGATCCAGAGAAAAAACAATATCTGTTTCTAGGCACTAGACCGATTAATATCTCAAGGGGTGATCATACAGATACCCACAAAAGAGCAAGGTCTGGGGTTTTATTCAAATCTTTTCATGGTACCAAAACCAAATGGAGATGTCAGACCCATTCCAGATCTAAGACAGCTAAATCAATTCCTGAAGATCCAATCCTTTTTTTAATTTTCTTCCCCCCCCCCCATACAATTTCACTCTCCCCCTGCTCTGAGACATACAATAAATAGCAGCTAGACTTAAGTTTAGTTTACTGTATCAGATCAGGCAGCGATTGCGATTGGTTGCCAGAGGTTAGAGTGTATCATTATCGCTTACTGAATGGTTGCTAGTAGTTACAGCACACATTACGGCTCACTGATTCGTTTCTAGATGTTACAGCACATGATTTCTGCTTGTTGATTGGTTGATATAGATTACTGTACAGTAATCAACTCCATAAGAAAGCTGGTGCAGAGGGTCAGGTCAAATGGCAATTCCTCCATTTGCCTGGTAGCTTCATTCAAAGCAGTTCCCTATCTCCAGTTCCATTCAAGACACTATTTGGAGCCTTTATTTTTTATGTGGTACTGCGCTGAGCGGAGAGTGGTGTACCAGAGGGGAGGAACGGTAGAGACTGTACTAGCTCCATCTTGTGGAAGATTTAGGACTGCACAAACGGCGTATTAACGTGAATGTCTATCCAATTTATTTCTGCCTGCTGAGACCCTCTAACGGGGGGTCATATTGAGTCGGTAAGGAGCCAACTTGTATGTGTGGTGGTGGCAAGAGCACATTTGCACTTGGAGAATTTTTGACTGGAATTCAGTTATCTATTGCAAACTCATCACGGGTGGTCGTTTAACTATATGGACACTATTCATCACTATTAATTTAATTTATTCATGTATGGACACTATATATTATTTATTCACATTTATTTGTCACTTTATATCTATTTTATCATTTAATTTTAATAATTTATTATTATTTATATTTGTGTTTTGCTTGAGTTTAGTCTATCACTTATGTATTCATTTTTTTAGATGGTCATCAATTTTTGTCACTTGTGATGGGTATTTATTTTAGCACATTGTGTGTTTTATTTTTGATGTGACAACTGGAGACATTCAGTTGTATCTTATATTCGATTGTTATTCGTTGGGCTTGCACATATATATATATTTTTCACAGGTGATTTATTTTTAGGTGTAACAACTGGAGATCTCCAGTTGTATTTTACATTTTGACTGGTATATATTTTTTGGGGTTCACACCCATATTCACATATAGTTTATATAGGTTAGCGCAATTCCTTTTTTTCTTATTTTGATTTTGTGTATATTTGGTGTACATCAGAGTTGCAGCTTCCGATAGACCCTGTATTTTGGGTTATTAGATATTTTGCTGTATTCCGTAGCGCAGTTTGCCCCCCGTTTTTTCTTGAAAACAGTATCCAGTCTGCTTGGAACAAAATAATTCAAGCTTTAGACTTACCAATGCGGCTGTCCGCAAGAGTGGCCCAAAGCCTCATGTGGTGGTCATTAACCCAGAATCTGCTGAAAGGAAAACCCTTCAGATCAGTCACCTGGAAAGTGATAACGACAGATGCCAGCCTTTCAGATTAAGGGATCCATTCGCATGCGGAACGGATGCGTTAGTGACCCCATGGGATCAGTTCTCACTGATCTATGCATCACGACTTCTTTGCAGGATCAAGCTGGAAAGAAAGACGATAATTCTGGTGGCACCAGCATGGCCCAGAAGGTCATGGTACGCAGATATCGTAAAGATGACAGTGGTGGGTGGGCCCATGGTCCCTCCCACTACGGCCAGATCTGCTCTCTCAGGGGCCAATATTCCTTCCTTCCTTACGGTCTCTAAATTTAACAGCTTGGCTATTGAAACCCGCATTCTAAAGAAACATGGGCTTTCCGGGTCAGTTATCTCTACCCTGATGCTAGGAAGCCAGCTTCCAGAACTATATATTATAGAGTCCGGAAGGCTTATGTTTCCTGGTATGAATCCAAGGGTTGGCACCCTCTGATATATATCATAGGCAGAATTCTTGCCTTTCTACAATTAGGGGTAGAAATGAGATTGGCCTTAAGTACTATTAAAGGCCAAGTCTCAGCTTTATCGGTCTTATTTCAAAGACCACTTGCTACTAATTTTTTAGTCCGAGGCCTTATACAAGGGGTGATGTGGCTTAATCCGCCCCTCAAACCTCCCTTGAACCCTTGGGACTTAAACTTAGTTTTCTCTGTGTTACAAAAACAGCCATATAGACCAATACAACAGATTCCCCTAGTCCAGTGTTTCTCAACTCCAGTCCTCAAGGCACCCCAACAGGTCATGTTTTCACGATTTCCCTCAGATGAAATGGCTGTTGTAATTACTATGGCAATGAAACTGATCAAATCACCTGTGCAAAATAATGGAAAGCCTGAAAACATGACCTGTTGGGGCACCTTGAGGACTGGAGTTGAGAAACACTGCCCTAGTCCTTCTGACAAGGAAGTTGGTATTTTTGGTTGCTATATCCTCAGCAAGGAGGGTTTCAGAATTGGCTACTCTTTCTTGTAAAGAGCTATATTTGATTTTTCATGAGTACATGAGTTTCGTGACAGATTGGTGTTACGTCCTCGTCCAGGCTTTTTGCCAAAAGTAATTTCAGGTTTTCACCTGAACCAAGATATTGTCCTGCTATCGTTTTTTCCAAAAAACATGTTCCAGTGAAGAAAAGTCACTACATTTTCTTGATGTGGTGAGAGCAGTGAAAATCTATTTAAAGAAAACTGCTCAGATTCGTAAGACTGATGTCTTATTTATTCTGCCGGAGGGTCCTAAGAAAGGACAGGCAGTGTCAAAATCCACTGTCGCTAAGTGGATTCGGCAAGTGATAATTCAAACACATAATTTATGGGGTAAGATTCCCCCGTTTCAAGTTAAGGCGCATTCCACCAGTTCGGTTAGTGCTTCTTGGGCAGCGCGTCATCAGGCCTCCATGGCTCAGATCTATAAGGCCGCAACTTGGTCTTCCGTGCATACATTCACAAAATGTTATCAGGTGGATGTAAGGAGGTATGAGGATATCGCCTTCGGGCGCAGTGTGCTGCAAGCAGCAGTATAGATCCTCAAGTCTGGGTGTACCCTGCGGGTTGTTTTCTCCCACCCCTCATGTGGCATTGCTATGCGACATCCCATTAAGTAATTACTTAAGGCTCTGTGTCACATGATGTACGATAAAGAAAATAGGATTTTTTATTACAGCTTACCTTTTAAATCCTTTTCTTGGAGTATGTCATGGGACACAGAGGTCCCTCCTCCCTTTTTTGGGATACAAGTATATTGCTTTGCTACACAAACTGATGTGCTCCTGAAAGGAGGAGGGGTTATATAGGGAGTAAACTTCCTTTTGATTGTCAACACCTGAAGGTGGCCTATAACCCTATTAAGTAATTACTTAAGGCTCTGTGTGCCATGATGTACTCCAAGAAAAGGATTTTAAGCTGCAATAAAAGTCCTTTTATTTGATCCCCAAGCAAAACATGACTTGGTACTTGGTGGAGAAACCCTTGTTGGCAAGCACAAAGGTAAGACATTTCTTGTAGCTGGTTACCAGATTTACACACATCTCAGGAGGGATTTTGGTCCACTCTTATTTACAGGTCTTCTCTAAATCCTTAAGATTTCTTGGCTGTTACTTGGTAACTCGAAGTTTCAGCTCCCTCCATACATTTTCTAAAGGATTAAGGTCTGGGGACTGGCTAGGCCACTCCATGACTTTAAGGTGCTTCTTCTTGAGCCACTCCTTTGTTTCCTTGGCGGTATGTTTTGGGTCATTGTCTTGCTGGAAGACCCATCCTTGACCCATCTTCAGTGTTCTGGTTGAGGGAAGAAGGTTCTGGTTCAAGATTTTACAATACATGGCCCCGTCCATTGGCCCCTCAATGCAGCAACGTCGGCCTGTACCCTTAGCTGAGAAACCGCCCCAAAGCATAATGTTTCCACCCCCTGTACTTGACTGTAGGAATGGTGTTCTTTAGGGCTGAAACAATTAATCGACAACTAATCGATTATGAAATTAATAGATTACTATTTTTATACTTGATTAATCGGCCAGTAACATTATGGGGTTAAATAACTAAAATGAGCCCTTTATATTACAAAAAGAGCAAATAATCTCTACTGTAAATGTTACTTTCAGTTTTACAGTAAAAAAATGAATCCCTTACAGTAGTGATTATCTGCTTTTTTTTGTACTATAAAGGGTTCATTTTAGTTTAGTTTTTTAACCCCATTATGTTACTAAAAATCTTAGCCCTTGTACACACGGTCGGAGATTCCAACGGAATGTGTCCGATTGGACCGTTTTGTCGGATATTTCGACTGTGTGTGGTCTCTATCGGACTGTTTCCGTCGGAGTATCCGACGGACCAAGTTTTCCAACTTGTTGGTAAAATTTTCCGACAAAATGCTCCGATCGGACATACTCCGTTCATGTGTAGAGAATTCCGATCGGACAAAGTGCCACGTAGTCCCGTCATAACTAAATAACGGCATCACGTTCCGAACGATCGGATTTTCCGACAACTTTGTCCGACTGTGTGTATGCAACAGTTTCGGACAAAATCCGATGGATTTGGTTGTCGTAATGTCCGACCGTGTGTACAAGGGCTTAGACCTGGGTCACACCTATGTATTTTTTGGTGCTTTTTGCAGAAATACACTACAGTTGGTTTACATGGTTTCCTATGGGACACGTTCACATTGAGGCTTTTTTTAACGCAAAGCTGTGCTTTTTTGGTTCAATATACTTCAATGAAGAAGCTGCAGAAAAGCATGTAATGCGTTTTTGCAGCAATTTGTGTTTTTTTAATCTGCCCAACAACAAATTGGCCAAAATAAATAGCAAAATCGCGTGCACAAAAATCAAAAACGCACAGCAAAAAGCACCGCAGAAACAGATCAAAAGCAAACTGCATAGGTGTGTACCAAGCCTTATGCTGTCCACACAGATCAATTTTCAGACGAGCATATTCAAGCGAAAAATCCCTGTGTGTTCGCTGAATGAAAGAATGCTGTTTGAAATTTTCACTTGTTTTTAACATTCTGTTTTTTAAAACTAATGTAATTTCTTAACGAAAACCACATACACTGTGTGAAAATTCCTTTGACCAAGAAGTTTTCTATTATTTCCAAATTTTTCCGTCACGGTGGTTGAAAATGAACGTCGGTTTGACCCCACTAAAGATTAGAAAATCGAACAAACGTTCTTAAAATTACATTACATTATATTACATTTTTTTAAAGGAAGAAAATGTTTGTTTTTTAAATAAAAAAAAATTAGATTTCTGAGTCTGATATTTACCAGATTTATCCTTTAATAGTATATACAGTATATTTCTCCTCTAATAATATATACAGTATATCTCTTCTAATAGTATATACAGCATCTCTCCTCTAATAGTATATACAGCATCTCTCCTCTAATAGTATATACAGTATATCTCTTGTAATAGTATATGCAGCATCTCTCCTCTAATAGTATATACAGCAGCTCTCCTCTAATAGTATATACAGTATATCTTCTCTAATAGTATATACAGTATATCTCTTCTGTTTGTTATTTTCAGAGTGGATTACATATTTTGCTCCCTAACCATATAGTTGTTTATATATCTATTTACCACTGCATAGAGATATTTATAGGACGCTATAGGACACCCCCATGATGGGCGGCACCAGGGGCGGGGGGCGGAGCCCCTCCCCCACCCACGCCACGCCCCATTTTTGGCTCCATTATCGTCCATTTTTCTCTTTTGGCAAATTGCCGAAAAGGGCATTTTCGGACGATATGTTTCGGCGGCCGAAATTTCAGTGCATCCCTAATGATAATAATTATAAACCCTTCATTTCTTTGTAAGTGGGCAAACTTACAAAATCTGCAGAAGATCAAATTATTTTTCCAACTGTAAAGGCAATATAGATCTATAAAGAGCAGACATTCCTTTAGAATATGTTACTTTAGTCGAGCAGTCAAACTTTGACCCTTGTTGCCTTATGTGTGCCAATTCTGCTGTGTATGCCCTTAGCAAATTATTGTTGTTGCTTTTATATCTTGAAAAGAAAAACTTAATAAAAATGATTGAAACAGAATGTTACTTTAGGATCCCTAAGTGATGGCCAGATATCTGAAGGCCTACACATATAGTTATGTGATCTCTACTAAAGACAATGGTCAACCAATTTGTACTCTTACCCTTCAATAGAGTTTGCATGATCAAATCTCCTGGCCATACATTGTGTGTATAGATCTGAAGTTACAAGGATTGTAAAGGATTTTTTATAATAAAAAATATGTATTACTTATCTGCTCTGTGCAATGCTATTGTGCAGAGTGGTCCCTTACTACCTTTTCTGGAGTACCCTGCTGACACTGTCCACACGTGCGGGTGCACTCCCCAGCCGGGCTGTGTGTGTCCATAGACAAACATGGTGCCTTTAAGCCCCGCCTGCTCTCACTCCTCGCAGGAGTTTGACTGACAGCAGCGGGAGGATATGGCTCCCGCTGGTGAGTGCGTCTCCTTTTATGACCAGAAATGGAAGAAGTAGTGCTGCAGCTGGTACAGTGGTGGAGAGATGAAACAAACAAAGAGAAGTGTTTAGGGATTTGGGGGGGGGGGTGAGAAAAAGTAGTGGGATGTTTTTCCTTTAATGTATAGAATGCATGAAGGTAAAAAAATGTCTAGACTTTAGAACAATTTCACAGAGTTACACATTTGCAGAGGATAAATTGATCAAGCTGCCTGTGAGCTGGAGAAACGTACAATTTTTCTGTGATATTGCAAGAACAATGTGTTTATAGTGTTGTAAAATAATGGTTTCTGTAATGTGTGTTCCTTTATAAGGCTTAACGGTTAATGCACACATTTGCACAACTGGTGACTTTTCAGTTGATTCTGAATTAATTTCTACTGGTAGATTTTCTGCTGCTTCATCACCAATATTTCAACTTATTTTGTGTGTATCTGTTAGGATGTTCAAAGCCGCTATCATCTGGGAGTGTGCTATGAAAGAGGATTTGGAGTTCCAGTGAGCAGACTGGAAGCGCTCAGACATTATGAAAAGGCTGCAAAATCAGGACATGAGGCAGCTCAGCAGAAATTACTGGAGATGCAGCAGCTTCAGCCTCAAGGTGAGGACATGCATAGTTAACGGTTATTAAGAAATGTGTAGGTATCCAATTTAAGTTATGCAACCATTTTAATTACACTTTTGATATGTATTTGTTGTATTTAAAGCTCTGTTGACTTTCATTATCCAATCATGTGCAAACAAAAATGCAGTTGGAATAACTCAGATGCTACCACCTGGACCAAGGAGAATGGGCCCTTGACATCTTCAACCTGAGGCACCTGTGAAATGACTAACTTTGTTGCTCATATTTTCCCATAAGTGATGCTTTAAATGCCCCTACAGATCATCAAATTAGGCTACATTCACACCAGCAATTAAGGCCGGGGCAAATTGCAGTGGTAGTTCCTGCTGCTTCTTGCTAAGCATCTGGTCCAAATATATAGTACTGTGCAAAAGTTTTGGACAGGTGTGAACAAAAGCTGTAAATTAAGAATGCTTTTGGAAATAGAAGTGTTAATAGTTTTTATCAATTAACAAAATGGAAAGTAACTGAACAAAAGTGAAATGCAAATCAAATCAATACTTGGTGTGACCACCCTTTGCCTTCAAAAGAGCATCAATTCTTCTAGGTAGACTTGCACACAGTTTTTGAAGGAACTCTGCAGATAGGTTGTTCCAAACATCTTGGAGAACTATCCACAGATCTTCTGTGGATGTAGGCTGCCTCAAATCCTTCTGTCTCTTCGTGTAATCCCAGACAGACCCGTTGTTGAGATCAGGGCTCTGTGGGGGCCAAACCATCACTTCCAGGACTTCTTGTTTTTTATGCTGAAGATGGTTCTTAAGGACATTGGCTTTATGTTTGAGGCCCTTGTCCTGCTGCAGAATAAATTTGAAGCCAATCACACGCCTCCTTGATGGTATGGCATGATGGATAAGTATCTGCATGTATTTCTCAGCCTTGAGGACACTTGATCCTGACCAAATTTCCAAATCCATTTGCAGAAATGAAGCCCCAAACTTGCAAGGAACCTCCACCATGTCTCGCTGTTGCCTGCAGACACCAGTCCAGAGCAGCTGCTGCCATTTTTCTGCACCCCAGTTTCATGTTTTCATGCATAGGTGAGTCGCTTAGCCTAGTCTTCATGTTGGAGGTATGGCTTTTTGGCTGCAATTTTTCCATGAAGACCACTTCTGGCCAACCTCTGAACAGTAGATGTGTGTACCTGGGTCCCACTGGTTTCCTCCAGTTCTGTGCTGATGGCACTACTGAACATCTTCCTACTTCAAAGGGAAGTAAGCAGGCAGTGTCTTTCATCTGTTGCATCTAGTTTCCTTGGCCGACCACAGCATCTACAGTCCTCAATGTTCCCCTGATCAATGGTGTCCTCAATGCAGAGACATACAGGCAGATAATTATCCATCATGCCATACCATCAGTGAGGCGTGTGATTGGCCCCCAGATATATTCTGCGGCAGATGAGCACCCCAAACATACAGCCAATGTCATTGAGAACTATCTTCAGCATAAAGAACAAGGAGTATTGTAAAGTAATGGTTTGCCCCCCACAGAGCCCTCATCTCAACATCATTGAGTATGTCTGGTATATGAAGAGACAGAGGATTTGTGTCTACCTACATCCACAGAAGATCAATGGTTAGTTCTCTAAGCCCTTGTACACACGGTCGGACATTCCGACAACAAAATCTGTCTGATTTTTTCCGAAACTGGTGTTGTCGGAAAATCCGATTGTTCGGAATGTGATGACGTGCGTTCATTAGGACGGGACTACGTTCAGGCTAGTAGCCAATAGCTTTGGTCTCGTAATTTGATCTGAGCATATGTGGCACTTTGTCCGATCGGAATTCTCTACAAAAGATCGGACAAAGTCCGATTGGATCATGTTGTCGGAAAATTTTATATCCAGCTCTCAAATTTTGTTGGTCGGACATTCCGAGGGAAAAAGTCAGATGGAGCCCACACACGGTCGGATTATCCGACAACACGGTCCGATGGGTCGCCTCTCTGTACACATGCCCTGGACCCTTTGGCTCTAATATTAGTCTGGACCATAAATGCAGGAAGCGCTTATGCATATGTCCCGTGATTAGGAACACCTCTTTGGCTCATCCCTGGTCAACTTTATCAAGGACATTACAAGAGGGAAGAACCCCCCCCAAAAAAAGGCTAAACCACAGTTTGGGAAATCCACTGTGGCTGAGGCTAAGAAGAGATATTTCTTGCAATGAGGGGACCCCAAGCCACCCCCCCCCCCCCGCTTATCAGAGTGATGGGGGTCGAATAGGGGCCCGACAGTAAGCTTTTTCTGGTATTATGTATGGATCATGGATCCAGGACATTTCAGACACTGGTACAGAATGTGATATCCAGGCGCTTGAGTTTCAAACCCTCCCTCTGCATGCTGCTTTGTTGTCAAACCTGCCAACTTTTCTACAAAGACTAGCAGACTTCCATGCTGTTCTGGCATAGCTACTCTCTTGAGGGGTCATAGCCACGTTTCAGGGGTTCTACTCAAACCTGTTCTCGGTTCCCAAAGCGAAAAGGGTCATTCTGCCAATACTGGATCTCAGTGTTTTCAACATTTTCTTTTGGGTACAAAAACTTTTCATGGAACCTACAAGGTCAATCATTGCTTCCCCACAACTGGGGACTTTCTGGCTTTAAGGATGTCCCCATCTTTCCAGCGCATCTACGAAACCAGCATTTTGTGACAGGATGGCAACATTACATATTTGTTGCCTCTTCTTTTTGTCTATCCATTACACCTTGGGTCTTCACCTAGGTCTTGGCTTAGTCACTTGCTCTGCTTCTCTCTCAGGTCCCTTAGTGGGGTACCTAGATGATCTACTGAGGGAAAAGTTGGCACAGACCCTTCCAGTCAATATCCAACAAACTGTTCAAACTAGGCAGAGGTTCAGGTGGACCTTGGAGTATCTAGACCTCCTCCTGAATACTGCCCTGTTCAGGGTTTTTCTTCTGCATGAAAAACTTCTCACTTTGCACAGACAATTACTCTAATCCCCCAGAGCATTGTAATTGTGCAGGACATACTACATCTAGTGGTTATATGTACTAATAATAATAGTATTACTGATTTAACCTGAAGATAATAGCTCTGTGATTTTATACACATTTTTTTCAATTTCTCTAATAGCAAAAGTGTGCTCATTTGAGTATGTGCAAAGTTGAGGAAATTCCATAGAATACTGTGGGCCAGTTTTAATGGGCGATATGTGTAGAAGAGGAATGTGGAGAGTATAATGATGGCCAGTGTACAGCAGAACAGAAAAATAGATTGGTTCCACACTACTATTGTCTCCTCCTGATCCAAGGGATTTTGAGCCCCTAGTAAATGCCTATACTACCTCTCAATTCTTCTAGGATACATATTTACAATGCAAAATATTTTTCCAACCAAACAAATTGTATCAAAGAATGATAACAACAATGTAGCGCTATAATGTCCAAAAATTTAAAAAACCTAGACCTAAATCACCAAATGATCTGGTAGTGAAATCAAACTTAAAAGGTCAGCACACATATCACATGTTGTGCAGTCTAGTAAGGAATACAGAAAATGTGCTTCAGTGAACTAAATGCCCCAGTAGAAGGCTTATTAGTCGAAACGCGTCGGGATAGCGTTTCCTGCTCCCCATATTGCTCTTTTTATCGTTCATTTTTATTGGATCATATGATTCTTTTTGGATATTTTTTATGTCATTTTTTATATGTCATTTGGATTTTTTTTTAAAATAAAACCTTTAATGGTGGAATTTCACTATGAGAGGAATTGTGTCCTTACTTTTTGTTTATGGTGAACCCGCTCTGAGCTCCTAGCTGACCGGAACCTTCGAAAATTCGTTATTTTGACTTAGTTTGTTTGTATGTTAGCTGCTGTTTTGTGTTATATCACAATTTTTTGTCACTTATATAGGGAGCGCAGTGTTTTCCCCCTCTTTTTAAATTGTATCAAAGGATGGTGCCACAGCTGTTCACATGTTCACTCATCACTCACTGTTCACTCATCTGAACGGTCACAAATGGAGTCTCTGACTGACCCAGTGTGCATCCAGAGTCAGCGTTTTTTGGGCTTTTTAGCCGCACACAAACTAGCTGTTTAGTCACCTTTGAACGCAGCAAACTATCTACCATGAGAATGTAGCCTTAATGACTTCTATTTAAGGTGGCAACACAAACCCCACATTTGCTTCTTTTTTTTTATGTTCTGTCACAAATTTGATTTTATTTGCTTTTTTGTTTCTCACCGAAAATTGTACTCTTCCCAAATTATAATTGTAATCATTGTGAGAAATTGTAATATTGATTTCTTTTCTCCGTGCTGTGAAAAAAATACAGATTGTTCAATATCCCAATCAAACCATTTCTAGGCATTTTTTAAAGCTTCGACAATGGATCGAAGTTCGGCCAGTTCAGCAGGGACCAGACGAATCGCAATCCATCTATGGCCATTCCAGTTTGAGAGGATTTCTCTGTCCACCTCGAATGTGTGAATGGGGGAATCTGTTCTAATAATAAAAAAAAAGTCTGATCTATGTCAGCTTTAGTTTTCAATTCAACTTCAATAAAATAAATCGTAAGTAAACAAAAATTTCTCACACCTGGGTCATGATACGAATGTTGAATTGATTAAATGACTGGTCTTTGTTTAGACCAGAATTCTGTAAAGCTCTTTGGATAACATGTCATTGGTACAAAAACACATACTTGATTTTATGGCCTTAAAGCTTCTCCTCAGATGTGAGTCGTTCACTGTAGGCTCTTCCTGTTGCTGCAGTATTCCTCAATACTTCCTCTGCTTCAATGCCATTGTTGTCTGCTATAAATTGAAGTTATTAATGTATTTCCTCTGCAGATCTAAGCTCTCCCCTGAACAGTCTTCGAGCTGCAGCCTCCAGCCCCTGTCTTCCTGTTTTGGAGCGAACAAACTTCTGGACAAAAGCCACCTACGCTACAAGCAACACAAACAGCCTGGGCCTACCTCACTCAATGAGCACTGGGGACCTAATGGTGATGTCCCCTACTAATAGTGGTAGCTACCTCCTACCACCTATCCATGTTACTGCGATGACACCTCCAATGGCCTCTCTCAGAGCTATCGAGGTTGGATGAATCTCCCTGCATTTGAAAGCACTTAGATTTTGCATCTTAAAGAAGGTGGTAAAGTTGAGTCTGTGGTTTCAGTACTGCAAAGACACTTTATTGCTCCCTAATTTCTTACTGACCTAACACAAGAAGATGTAATGCTTGCTTTCCTATGCAAAACACTGCCCATGTGGGTTTTAGATTACAACTGTATGATTAAAACTGTACTTTTAAATGTCTACTAGGATGCTAATGGGTTGGATTGAGCTCAGTGAAACTGGAGCACTGCAATACCAAGTGTGGTATGTGCCTCACCATTTGCAGACTGCATTGCTGCAGATTTAAATGGTTCCATGCTAACATAATTATCTTGTTTGATCAGACCTAGAACATCAGTGATGATCAAGTGCAATATAAAGAACAAACCATGTATTTGCTCGCATAAACAATTGTGCAGCTGTTCAGCCAATTAGTAAATAAATGCAATACTTTTTACATGGATAGTAAAGAATCTGCTTGTCAATTGAGCTGCACTATTATGACAGAATAGAGTGCCTACAGTAGAAGCACATTAATAATTTATGGGTTTATGATATCTAAATTGCATCATATTGTCCCAGAATAGCCTAGAAGAGCTTTAAAAGCAATGGGCATAATAAGTCTCATTCACACTTGCTAACAAATAAGACTTTAGACCCTAGCATCCAACTGTTGCCAGTTTGCATATGCCATGATACTGACATAAGCATTTGTGCTCAGACCCACCAATTGTGCATGTTTAAGCACTGTACAGGCTACTCTGTCACTGGGTATGTATGAAGAAACTTGGTTTACTTCTGCACAGGTCAAGGATAACCCATGGATAAAAAAATATGAACCAACTGAAATTCCAGATGTGGGTGGCCCTGCTGACACCACCCAGCTTAAGGGAGTAGTCAGCTGCAGTCACTGTGCAGGTATTCTGGCAGCAGCTGTTGCCAGCTGTCAGAATACAATAGCTGGTTGTGGGAGATTTGTCCATCAATACCGCTTAGCATGGATATGACAATCTATGGCTTTCTCTCCCTCAATTTGGTTGGCCAGTTTAAGATTAACATAGAGAGCACTTATGTTCTTCTGTTTGCTCTTTGCCATAGAGAAGCAAAGGACAAGCAATTTTTAGGCTTAATGTACACAATCTCCCCTGAACGATTTAACTTGACAGATAGTATCCGACGTGAAAAAAAAAAACATGAGTTTTGCCACGTTTACATGCCGCAATTAGCTGCATTTATGTTTAGAAGTGCTTTTTTTTTTAGTTAAAAATTAAAAAACGTCTTAACGAAATGCAGCTAAACACAAGTTACCACGTTTACCAGCTGTTACTGGCATTTTAAATGCCTATGAACATCCATTCTGAATGCATTTTTTTGCTTTTCAAAAAATGCTTCTAAACTTAACTACCTAGAAACAACTATAAATGACCCTGTGTACATCATTACATGTACTGATAAGATAACATGGAGGAGAGTTCAGGGGCAGCTGAAAAAAACGCCCAACTGCTCCTAAAGGTCCGTTTACCAGCAGCAGTGTACATGAAGCCTAAAGGTGTGGGCACTAATGTGTTCCACTGGCTTTCATAAGCAAAGTTACTTGAGACTCAATAATCCTGGAGTTTAACCACTTTCAGACCGGACCAATTTGCTGGTCAAAGACCAGACCACTTTTTGCGATTCGGCACTGCGTCGCTTTAACTGACAATTGCGCGGTCGTGCGACGTGGCTCCCAAACAAAATTGACGTCCTTTTTTTCCCACAAATAGAGCTTTCTTTTGGTGGTATTTGATCACCCCTGCGGTTTTTATTTTTTGCGCTATAAACAAAAATAGAGCGACAATTTTGAAAAAAACGCATTATTTTTTACTTTTTGTTATAATAAATATCCCCCAAAAATATATAAAAAAAATTTTTTTTCCCTCAATTTAGGCCGATACGTATTCTTCTACATATTTTTGGTAAAAAAAATCGCAATAAGCGATTATTGATTGGTTTGCGCAAAAGTTATAGCGTTTACAAAATAGGGATAGTTTTATAGCATTTTTATTAATAATTTTTTATTATTTTTTTTTTTACTAGTAATGGCGGCGATCTGCGATTTTTATTGTGACTGCGACATTGTCGGGGACCCATTGGACATTTTTGACACATTTTTGGGACCATTGTCATTTATACAGTAATCACTGCTATATAAATGCAGTGATTCCTGTGTAAATGACACTGGCAGTGAAAGGGTTAACCAGTGGGTGGCAGTGTAGGGGTTAAGTGTTCCTAGGGGTGTGTTACTAACTGTGGGGGGGTTGGGCTTTCATTTAGTGTACACTGATCTCTGCTCCAATCACATGGAGCAGAGATCAGCGTCACTAGTTGCTAGGCAGAATGGGAAAATGTTGTTTATACAGCATTTCCTCCATTCGGCCGCTCCGTGAGACGATCGCGGGGATGCCCGCGGCGATTGAGTCCGCGGGTCCCGCGACCGGACTCACGGGGGCCCCGACCAGCGCGGGAGCGCGCCACCGGCGGCGCGCTCCCGATGGCACGGCGGCAACGAATATTGGACGTACATGTACGCCAATATGCCTGCCCGTGCCATGCTGTCGACGTACATCGTCGTGCGCTGGTCGGGAAGTGGTTAAACATACTTTGAGACCAGAGCTGTCCATGTTAGAAATTTCATGCATTCTGTCCTGTCAGCCAAAACAGATTATCATCCAAACCGTACTGTATACATTCAGAGTAGAAGATGGAAGTAGCGACACTCCGAAGTACAAAAGCAAGCTTCTTTATTGATTAAATCTGTACAGGTAAAAAAAGGCAGACACACAGTTACAGGACAGCCAGTAAATGTGTTTCACACATTAGTGTTTTATTCATTATCATGCTTATTCAGTAACGAATAAGCACTGATATGTGAAACGTGTTTACTGGCTGTCCTGGAGCTGTGTGTCTCTTGTCTTTTTACCTGTATGGCTTTAATCAATAAATAAGCTGGCTTTTGCATTTCAGAGTGCTGCTACTTCCATCTTCTGTCTTCATTCAATGCGGACTGAGCTGGTACCCAGGTACCTTCAGTGATTGTGGATCTCATGTGGGTTAGCCTCAGCTGTGTGTACTCCGTGTTCTTTTCCTATACATTTGCCCCTCACGTCAACACTGCAATTACAGAGTTATCAACTGAGTAAGGAAATTTCAATGTATAAAATCACCTGCAGGGAGGGTTCTCTTCTGACATGGTGGAGCTCACATGAAGAACAAAAAAGTACACTGTATAAAATGATCTCAGCCAGGATGGCCATATTGTTTTTGGTTTTCTTTTCGCATTTATTAAAAATTAAGGATCCCTGAAAAAATTATAACATAATCTGTTTTATCCATCTTTCTCTGGGGACACCCAGTGCTAATATTTTGGTTTGTTTATTAAAAGAAAATGGAATGATTTTGTTTGAAGTTCACTATTTAAAAGATCAAAGAGCCTCTGCTATCAGTTGTCTTGCATAAAAATAGGTGCCAACTGCATTTATGGGTCTTCATATAAATGTTTAAAAGAAAACTATAATGTACACTAAATATAGATTTTGTGTTTAATAACTTAGGATGTAACTACATTTCTACAGGATTTTTGTTTACTATTTGCATAATTCTTTCGTTATAACTACATATATAATGTCAGTGTAGTCAGCAACCCAGGTAAACATTCTTGTGGTTTCTGCCAGACTGAGCAGATTCCTAAATTTACACAGAGGGAAGAATCGTAAAACGCAGTCACTGTGTGAAGTATAACAATCTAATTGGCTTCTACCATGTCACAATTAGCGCACAATAAAGTTTGTGCGCTAATCATTTGCTTGATATTTACAAAACGTTTAAATTATTCCCTTTTGAAGAACTATGTTTTTGGACAGGGTTGGTGGGGGGGTCTGGTTTCACAAATTTGAGTCCCAGAACAAGTATGTTCTATCCAGTTGTGACAGCGACTCAAGGTATTTCTACCAAATACACACCACAGCCTATTTCCAGAAGGTGTTTAGTAATGGCAGGCACATATTTCTCCCAAAACAGGTTAATGGGCTGCAAATCTGTAGAATCTAAAATGTCTAAACAGCTGTATAGGTAGACATAGCTGTAATTTCTATAAGGATCCAGATCCAGGAACTTACAAGGAAAAAAAACTTGCAGTGGGGGCCCCCTGCACTGCAATGGTTAAATGCTTGTGAAGTCGGGGGGGGGGGGGGGGGGGGTATAATACATACCCTTTTTCCTCTCTTCAACAGGCTTCAATGCTTTCCAATGCCCTCCGATGGCACCTGGCTGCCTTTATGTATTGTACATTTGCGTTGTGGGTGCCATTCAGAACATACATATGTGTTACAGTAATGTTTGATAAATGTGTGTTTTATCACACTTTACAGTGATACGTGTGTGAATCCAGCCTAAAAGTATCTTTTACTTTGGAAAACAGTGTAAAAAATACAAATATGTTTAACTGTGGAGCATTGCAAGTGTCACGGTCTCCCAATTCCCTGAACCCATCTGGTCTGCTATATTAGATCCCCCCCCCCCCTCACCAGCACTTATAACTATTTTTTGAATAGATGTGTAAAAGACCATATGCGAGGCATAAAGATGTTTATCTTGATTGTACAGTACAGGACATATGATGTGTATTCTTAGGCCATGGGTTATTTGCAGCAACCTTCAGATGATTGGTTTAGGTGAAACTGGCAAAAAACTTGCTAGGGCCACCCCCAGAGCACACCATATAATCCCGCCCACTCCATAAGACTCCAATGTTTTGTTAGTGTTATTGTGAAACTTCTCTCAAGATTTGACTGCTTACTGTCCTGGGCTGTCTGGCAGTTTTCAAGATCAATTATCCTTGGTGTATACCTTGGGAACTGTACCCAGACTCAACTGTGTGGGACTAGCATGTAATGCATGCTTCAGGCACTGGTTCCTGCATTAGGTGCTCACCCTGGCACCAAGTGCTTGTGTGTAGTTAGTCACAAGAGGCTGTAGTTAGTTTCTGTGGTTTCCAACCCTGAAGATCCCTTAGGGGGTATGCCCACCGTGGGCCAAGCTTGTACTTCCAATGTTTCCAACGTTGTAGATAAGGTAAGATAGAGTTTTCTATGTGTTTTACACAGGTTTCTGCCTTTTAATAAAACAATCTGCAGTGGCTAACACCTACCATTTTGTCTTTAATCTTTCTCAGCATGACCAGTTTTTCTCCTTTTCTTTCCACCATAATGAGGACATTGTTCTTCCTTTCCTTTGTCCTGCCCCAAAACATGACAAAGAAATCACCCCACATTGCCTATATGTGGTCAGGCTCGTCTGGGTCTACTTGAAGGCCTGCAGCTTTTTTATTTTTTTATTTCTGGCTGTGGGTCCTTGTAGAGGGCATTTTGCTTACCGTTCCACCTTTGCTAAGCAGATCAGGTAACTGATTTCTAGGACTTACGCCCTTAAAGTGTCACTAAA
The DNA here is from genome assembly GCF_037356315.1 of Lithobates pipiens. Lineage (NCBI taxonomy): Eukaryota > Metazoa > Chordata > Amphibia > Anura > Ranidae > Lithobates > Lithobates pipiens. Next base: position 429,161,319 of record NW_027507903.1, read on the forward strand.
CCCTCATTTTAATCAAAGTATTTACAGTGCCATCATCCACATACAAGATTAGAAAGGACCATGTAAATTACAGTGTGTGTTTATTATCACTTTAAGGACAGTTCCTCCTTCCCTATGAGAGCACATTCCACCAGAGCTGTTGGTGTCTCGGGCTTTTCAACATCAATCATGTGCTTCTCAGCTTTGCAAGGCCGCCTTCTAGTTCTTTATTTTTCAAAGGTCTACCAGCCAGATATTTAGGCCTCAGCTGATGCAAGCTTTGGCCTCAAGGTGCTTCAGGTTGTCATCTGTGTGTGTTTTTTTTTTTTTTTTTTTTTTGCTTTGCGTTACTTAACCCTTGTTTTCTTGTGGACTTGTTTCAGTTCTATTTGCTATTTTGTTACCTGCCCTCAGATTAATGCTTGTGGATGGTGCATGGTCCATGACTACGAGTCTCGTACTGTACAATTAAGATAATAGAAAGTTTGACCTGCCCATTAATTTGTGGCGAACAGTACAGGACCGAGGTCCTTCTCTGTATCTTGATCACCCGCTTTTGCTTTCTAAAAAGCTGGAGTCTTAGAGTGGGCGGGTTATATAATACCCTCTGGGGGTGGCCCTAGCAAGTGCTTTGCCAGTGTTTGATCTCCTGAAGTTAACAGCACTAAACCCATGGTTTAAAGTGATACTAAAGTCTCAGTTTTGTTAAATAAAGAAAGCTGTTATACTTACCTGCTCTGCGCAGTGGTTTTGCCCAGATCTTCGTCTTCTCTGGTCCCTCTTCAGTGCTCCAGGCCCCTACAGCAAGTAGCTTGTTATGGGGACATCTGAGCCAAGCTGCAGCTCCCTGTATCCATTCAGACACGGAGTTCTGGCCCTGTCCCTTTGCCTCCTCATTGGCTCACTGCCTTTGATTGGGAGCAACGGGAGCCCATGGCACTTCGCTGCTGTCTCAACCAATGAGAAGGGAGGGTCCCGGGCAGCTGATTTTTTTTCGTGCAACATCACTGGACAGAGATGGGGGGGCTGCTGCACACAGAAGGTTTTTTTTTTTTTTATCTTACTGCATTCTATGCAGTAAGATTAAAAAAAAAACTTCTGCTTTACAACCACTTTAAGAGTACAAGTCCTGTATCCTGTATTGTACAGTAAGATAAGGGGTTTACAGGTAAGTTAAAATGTTTTTCACTTTTTGGCTGCCCTTTCAAATCTGCACATGTTGTAGTGTGCTACTGCTCGAAGGTCTCAGAGCTGAAGTTTGTAATAAAGAAAATGCTGGATTCCCACCTATGCATTTATAGTGCTTTTTGCATTTTGCAGATTTGCACTACAGATCGTGTTCCATAGGAAACCATGTTAAATGGACTGTAGTGCAAATCTGCAAAAAGCACTAAAACTGCATAGGTGTGAATCCAGCCTTAGAAGCGATTTAACCAATGGTAGTAATTTACCAAAATTTTTAGTTTTCAGAGGATTCCTATGACTTGTATCTTTGTACAGAGTTCTGCGAAAAACAGCAATTGTATGTGAGATGTGTGTATATATATATATATATATATATATATATATATATATATATATATATGAGAGAGAGAGCACTTAAAAAAATATATATATAAAAATTCACACTAAAGCTAAAATGGAGTTACACTTTAAATCTCTGATTGTAGGAGCGGTTAAGACTTGACGTTTTTTTTTGTTTTTTATTTAAATAGACACACCCAGTGTAAATTTGCTTGTTAAAGGAGTAAAACCATCTAGCACTTGAAAACTTCACTGGACACATTGTTTATTACTTTACTAGTCCACAAAAAAGTCAGATTTTGTAACAATAATTGGAACACTAAAAACGTTTTTATGTAGTTGTGAACTACTGTATCTGAAAAGCACAATGTTCTTGTTTGGTTACATTTTAGAATCCTTTTTTTTTTTTTTCTAACATGACCGCTGTACTATTTTGAACCTACTTATTGGCATCCATTTACAAACACAACTCTGTATTCTTGTGTTGTAGTCTTTGCTACTGAGCCTTGTATTTTATTTTTATATTTTTTTGTGTAAAGAGCCATGACACAGACTGCTATCTATGCGTTTTATTGTATATGCACAATTACTGAATGTGTTATTAAGGATTGCCTAGTGTAACTGTTTGAAGTGTTCCAAAAAACATACAGATAACAAGTGAAAGGATTGACAACTTGTAATAAGCTTTATGATGTAATTGTCACTTTCTGTTGGTTTGTTTGTTTTGCTATTTTATTAAATCGTTCATTGTGTTTGTTCCTTTGTTAAATGTATGGAATATTCACAAGTATTATAATAAATGTAATTTGCCAAAGTTATGCATCTAGCTCTAATTATTCCTTTCAATCCTAGAGCCGTTCCTGTTTTAACACAGAGGAAACCTTGAAATAATGTTAAATCAGAACTATGGACACATTTTTTTTTACATACTTTTAATCTTGTTTTCATACATTGCTAAAATACGTAGTCCATTTTTAGGTTGGCTTTGTAGTTTCTGAGAGATAGCAGGTGCATTTTTTAAATTAGAGGGTTACTTCCCTCCCTCTTCTGTTATGAAAAACCGGTGGCTGCTTTGACTTGTATTTCACCGACCACCGATCTTGTCACAACCCCGCTGTATTTCTTCATACAGCGAGCAGGAAGTGATACAATCCCTGCTCAATGTAGTGGGTGGGCCAGTGATTCTGAGACTAGCGGTCTGATCTGCCCACGGAGGCAGTGTCTTTAGAATGACAGTCCAACAATTAAAAGTTACTCACAAAAGTCCAGTTATTACAGGCATATTATCCACTGCCTGTGTATGGTACAAGAAAAAAGGGCAGAGAGGGTGGGACTTTAAATGAAACGCGTAGTAGCAACTGAATAATTTGGTGGACATCTCGGAAGATATTTATTGGTACAAAACACTGATATACACACATAATATATATAAAGGAAAGTAGAGAAATTAATCCCACATAGTAACCATGATAATAATATGGATATCAATTGCATGATATAATAAATCACCAGAATTAATGTATATACACAACATAATTTCAAGATAATGCCTTCGTGGCCTTGCTAATCCCAGTCAAAGTTGATATAGATGAACGTGATTGTGAAAAGTTCAACTGACCACATGATGGTACAATACACGGCATATATTTTCTCTACGCATTTCGTGGTGTATAACTACTTGTCAGGAGCAGGCACGTGATGGATCTACAATAGGTAATAAAATTAAAACATGGGTCTAAATAGTCTGTAATATAGCATAATGGGAGAGGGGGAACCCCCCTACCACATGTTAATTACAGGAAAGTTGGTACTGGTGGTATAATACTGGGAATCGTGGGACACCCAGGGGCATCATGGTCGGAAGCTGTGGTGGGGGCCTGTCCAACAAATATTCAAAATTATACACAGCTCAGCCAATCGGGAGACTGATGACACCGATCGCTGGGCCCAGGTGACGGCGCCTACGTTCCTCCCCCATTGTGCACATGGTTTGGTGGGTTGTCCTGTGTTGGTGCCTACATATACGGCCTCCCTGGGTGGGCTAGGCTTCCTTGATCTTACAAATCCCAGACTCCTTGCATCACCTTGGACTCTGTCCCTCTTTTCCCATTACCAGATACTCTGGCTTAGAGGTCGACCGATATGGGTTTTTCTCTGGCCGATGCCGATATTTAGAAATCATGGCGGCCGATAGCCGATATATGATGCCGATTTTTTTTTGGGCCGATATGTTAGGCCGATTTTATTTTATTTCTTTATTTTTTTCCTTTTTTTATATATTATTATTTTTTTTTAATCCCCCTTGATCTAACACACCTTTCCCACTGGGGCGTTTTTCAGGCGCTTTTGGGCTAAAAATAGCGCCTGTAAAGTGCCTGCAAAATGGCTCCCCTGCAGTCTGTGTGAAAGACAGAGTGCTTTCACACAGGCGATGCGCTGGCAGGATCTTAAAAAAAAGTCCTGCAAGCAGCACGTTTGGAGTGGTGTATACCGCTCCTCCACCACTCCTGCCCATTGATATGAATGTGCACCACTGCCCAAGCGCATGCAATGCGATTTGGCAGCAGTGCTTCATGGGCGCATTTAACCTCTTCCTTGGCCGCTAGCTGGGTTATATGTGCCCCACTAGCAGCCAAATAGCACCGCTAAAATGTTTGTAAAGAGCCGCTAAAACTTGCGTTTTACCATCAACGCCTGCCCGCTCCAGTGTGAAAGCAGCCTTCATAAGTGATACAGAAAATTTCTTACATTTAAACATTTATTAAACAAAACAAACCTCCAATCAGTTTACTTGTATGTATGATTTAGATAAAAACAAAAAAAAAAACCTATGTATTAAATAAAAACAGGTAGTCAAAACTTTTGGACAAAAAAAAAAAAAAACAGGCTAACTTTACTGTTTTTATTTTATTTTTATTTTTTAAATAGTGTATTTTTTCCCCAAAAAAATGCATTTGAAAGACCTCTGTGCAAATGCTGTGTGACATAAAATATTGCAACAACCGCTATTTTATTCCCTAGGATCTCTGCTAAAAAAATATATATAATTTTTGGGGGGTCTAAGTGATTTTCTGGCAGAAAATACAGGATTTTTACTTGTAAGCAACAAGTGTCAGAAAAGATTTAGTCTTTAAATGGTTAACCACTTCAGATCCGCGCTATTGCCAAATGACGGCATTAGCGCGGACCTACATTTCCGGGACTACGTCTATTGACGTAGTCCCGGTTACGAGCGGCCTGCGCGCCCCCTGAGGGGCGCGCGCGGCGCGCTCTGTGATCGGCGAGTCCGTGAGACTCGCCTGATCACCGATCCGTGTAAGGGGTCGATCCCGACCCCTTATCACGTGATCAGCTGTCAGCCAATGACAGCTGATCATGTGATAGAACGGAGCCGGTAATCGGCTATTATTCCTCCTCGCGCTGACAGCGCGAGGAGAGAAAAAAATAGCCGATCGCCGGCGGCCGTGTTCGGGACATCAGTCCCGATCACGGCCAGCAATTCAAGCGGACACCTGCCCCCTGCCAGTGCCCACCTGCCACCCGCAGTGCCATCCTGAAATAAAGTAAGTGCCCCCCTGTCAGTGCCACCCAGCAGTGCCCATAGTGCCCACAGTGCCACCCAGCAGTGCCCACAGTGCCACCCAGCAGTGCCCACAGTGCCACCCACAGTGCCACCCAAAATCTGCCTCAAAGGTGCTGCACCCCAGTGCCGCCCATCAGTGCCCAGCAGTGCCGCCCATCAGTGCCCAGCAGTGCCACCTATCAGAGCCACCTATCAGTGCCCATCAGTCCCATCTATCTGTGGTACCTATCAGTGCCCATCCGTGCCACTTATCCGTGCCACCCATCCGTGCCATCTTATCTGTGCCATCTTATAACAAACTATTAAAACATGATTTTTTTTTTTGCATCTTTTTTTGTTTGTTTAGCAAAAAATAAAACTCCGAGCTGTAACTAAATACCACCAAAAGAAAGCTCTATTTGTGGGAAAAAAATGATAAAAATTTCATTTGGGTACAGTGTTGTATGACCGCGTAATTGTCACTCAAAGTGCATCAGCGCTGAAAGCTGAAAATTGGTCTGGGACTGAGGGGGGTTTAAGTGCCCAGTAAGCAAGTGGTTAAACTGAGAACTTCTACACACAGAGATGACTTCATTCATTCAAGTGTAAACATTGTATCTTTCTGTTCTTTTCTTGGCAGCCTGCCCAGAGAGGAGGAAACACGTTTCTATGGCAACTTACACTGACTTCTATACAGAAGTCATTTCAAAGTCCCGCTGTAGTTCTAAATCGGCTTTTTATCAGCACAATCGGCCGGTGCCGATTAATTAAAAAACGGCAAATATCGGCCGATATATCGGTCGACCTCTACTAGAACCTAAACACATGGAGGAGGAAAACATGTTTTATTTATCTAGACCTTTGTCTTTGAGGCTGGAGAATATGGCGGCGTAATTTGCTGTAAAAGTGGGCGAGTACACAGGTAACATTTGTGGGCTCAATTTCACAAAGCATGATGGGAAGTGTAGTTTCATTATAGTGTGGAGAGAGAAGAGAAGGTATGATGTAATCCCTGGTGTAACACCACCTCCTTGGCAGAAAAGATGTTGCATTTTTTGCAACAGACATGACTTTCTGAAAATTCTATTTAAACTTTTCTCTTCAATAGTAAAGAATTTCACAAATGTAATAACTGTTTAGTGTTTTGTATAGGAGGTATATTAACCACTTCAGGACCGCCGTATTGCCAATGTACGTCAACACAATGTTACAGGCAGGCACAATCGGACCCCCTCCCGCTGGTTACGGCGGTCCGGTTCGCTCCAGGAGCGCTCCGTGATGAGGGGATGGCCGTTGGTTTTCGGCCACCCCCTCTGGATCGCTCCTGGCCAATGAGAAGCTTCCTCCCACTGTGTATTGTTTACACAGGAAGGAGGAAGTGATGTCATTCTCCTCGGGGCGGTCTTTTTGACCGGACTACGAGGAGAAGACTAATAGTAAGTGTGCACCAACACTACACTGACATGTAGGTACACACAGGCACACAAACCCCCCCCCCCCGATCGCCCCCCGATCCCCCCCGCCCCCCCTCCCCCCCAGTCACAGTGTCACTGATTGCATTGATCATTTCTTTACTGATCAATGCATTCAGTGTCAGTTGTGACAGTAAAAACTGTCAGGACAGTTAGTGTTAGGTCCAGGGTAGCCCCCTATCACCCCCCAATAAAGATTTAACCCCCTGATTGCCCCTAGAGTTAACCCTTTCACCCCCTTTTGCCAGTGTCACTAAGCGATCATTTTTCTGATCGCTGCATGTGTCGCTAGGTAGCTAGTTATTTTTTTAGGTTCACCGCCAGGTTTTTATATCGCTAGGTACCCCGATATACTACCCAATAATGGTTTTAACCCCCTGATTGCCGCTAGTTAACCCTTTCACCCCCTTTTGCCAGTGTCACTAAGCGATCGTTTTTCTGATCGCTGCATTAGTGTCGCTACAGTCGCTAGGTAGCTAGTTATTTTTTTAGGTTCACCGCCAGGTTTTTATAGCGCTAGGTACCCCGATATACTACCCAATAATGGTTTTAACCCCCTGATTGCTGCTAGTTAACCCTTTCACCCCCTTTCACCAGCGATCACAGTATAAGTGTCACTGGTGACGCTGGTTAGCCAGTTAGTTATTTAGGTTCCCCGTCAGGTTTTTATATAGCGCCAGGGACCCCCATATACTACCTAATAAAAATTTGAACCCCCTGATTGCCCCTAGTTAACCCTTTCACCACTGATCACCGTATAAGTGTTACGGGTGACTCTGGTTAGTTTGTTTTTTATAGCATCAGGGCACCCACCATTTATTACCCAATAAAGGTTTAACCCCCTGATCACCCGGCGGGTGATATCAATTAGGTTTTAGGGTCAGGGTCTGCGTCGCCCCAGGCAGCGCTAGGTTAGTGCCAGTACCGCTAACACCCACACGCAAAGCATACACCTCCCGTAGTGGTATAGAATCTGAACAGATCAATATCTGATCTGATCAGATCTATACTAGCGTCCCCAGCAGTTTAGGGTTCCAAAAAAACGCATTGTTAGCGGGATCAGCCCAAATACCTGCTAGCACCTGCGTTTTGCCCCTCTGCCCAGCCCACCCAAGTGCAGTATCGATCGATCACTGTCACTTACAAAACACTAAACACATAACTGCAGCGATCGCAGAGTCAGGCCTGATCCCTGCCATCGCTAACAGGTTTTTTGGTAGCATTTTATATTCAAATCCGGAAGGCAGTGCTTGGTTTTCGGGGTCCCGTACGTGGCTAGACTCCCAAAAAGTCCCCCACATGTGGTATCCCCGTACTCGGGAGAAGCAGCAGAATTTATTTTGGGGTGTAATTTCACATATGCCCATAGCATGTGTGAGCAATATATCATTTAGTGACAACTTTGTGCAAAAAAAAAAAAGTTTGTAATATTCCCGCAACTTTTGGCAAAATATAAAATATTCCATGGACTCAACATGCCTCTCAGTAAATAGCTTGGGGTGTCTACTTTCCAAAATGGGGTCATTTGGGGGGGTTTTGTGCTATTTTGGCATTTTATGGCCTTCGGAACTGTGATAGGTAGTGAGGAGTTAAATCAAAAATTTGCACCCTTAGAAATCCTGAAGGTGGTGATTGGTTTTCGGGGTGCCGTGCGCGACTAGACTCCCAAAAAGTCCCACACATGTGGTATCCCCGTACTCAGGAGAAGCAGCAGAATGTATTTTGGGGTGTCATTTCACATATGCCCATAGCATGTGTGAGCAATATATTATTTAATGACAACTTGGTGCAAAAAAAAAAAAGTTTGTAATATTCCCGCAACTTGTGGCAAAATATAAAATATTCCATGGACTCAACATGCCTCTCAGTAAATAGCTTGGGGTGTCTACTTTCCAAAATGGGGTCATTTTGGGGGGTTTTGTGCTATTTTGGCATTTTATGGCCTTCGAAACTGTGATAGGTAGTGAGGAGTTAAATCAAAAATTTGCACCCTTAGAAATCTTGAAGGTGGTGATTGGTTTTCGGGGTGCCGTGCGCGACTAGACTCCCAAAAAGTCCCACACATGTGGTATCCCCATACTCGGGAGAAGTAGCGGAATATATTTTGGGGTGCAATTCCACATATAACCATGGCATGTGTGAGCAATATATCATTTAGTGACAACTTTTTTTTGTCATTATTCAATCCCTTAGGACAAAAAAAAAAAATATTCAATGGGCTCAACATACCCATCAGCAATTTCCTTGGGGTGTCTACTTTCCAAAATGGGGTCATTTGGGGGGGGATTTGTACTGCCCTGCCATTTTAGCACCTCAAGAAATGAGATCGGCAGTCATAAATTAAAAGCTGTGTAAATTCCAGAAAATGTACTCTAGTTTGTAGACGCTATAACTTTTGCGCAAACCAAAAAATATACGCTTATTGACATTTTTTTTACTAAAGACATGTGGCTGAATAAATTTTGCCCTCAATGTATGACTAAAATTTAGTTTATTCGATTTTTCTTATAACAAAAAGAAGAAAATATCTTTTTTTTTCAAAATTTTCGCTCTTTTTCCATTTATATCGCAAAAAAAAAAAACGCAGAGGTAATCAAATACCATCAAAAGAAAGCTCTATTTGTGGGAAGAAAAGGACGCAAATTTCGTTTGGGTGCAATATTGCATGACCGCGCAATTACCAGTTAAAGCAGCGCAGTGCGAAATTGCAAAAAGACCTCTGGTCCTTAAGGTGTTTATTGGTCCGGAGCTGAAGTGGTTAATGGGGGATTTTTTTGGCAAATCCTGTTCTGCTTTAACCACTTCAGCCCAGGGGGATTATCCCCCTTCATGACCTGGCCATTTTTTGCAATACTGCACTGTTACTGCGTGGTCATGCGACACTGTACCCAAATAAAATTGATGTCCTTCCTATATTTATGGAATTTTTTTTTTTTTTTACTAGTAATGGCGGCGATCAGCGTTTTTTTTTTTTTTGTGGGACTGGGACATTGCAGTGGACAAATCAGACACCTAACTGACACTTTTGACACTTTTTGGGGACCAGTGTCACCAATACAGTAAACGGTGCTTAAAAAAAAAATGCACTGTCGCTGTACTAATGACACTGACAGGGAAGGGGTCAACATCAGGGGCGATCACGTGCCCCAGACCCCGTCCCAGAAATCACGTACAGGTACGTGATTTTGCACAGGAGGGCCTGCCCTGCCGCAGTATGGGGCTGCCCTGCTGCGTGGGGTGGTCCAGAAGCGGTTATAACTAAAGGCAAACGTAATTTTTCTTTTTTTTTAGTTTTGAATAGAGTGCGCAGGATTTAGAGCACCTGTCAGGTTTTTTTTTTTTGTGCTGACTGTGCCCCTGTTGAGGAGAGTCACCCTGTCTAATTGTCATGTTTACCATTATCATTGAAAGAAAATTACACATTTGGGTTGTCCCCAGAATTGTAATAAAGGGATTTGTGAAACTAGTTCTTATTACCCTCATTAACCAGGGATTCCCTCGCTTTGGAGGGAATTCCACTAAGGCCGCGTACACACGCGCGGACTGTTCGCCCAACCTTGTCCGCTGAACAGTGTTTGGGCGGACAGTCCGCTCGTGTGTGGGGCTTCAGCGGACAGTTTCAGCGGACAGTTGGCTGAACAAGGTCTTACGGAAATTCCGAAAAACTGTCCGATGAAACAAGGTTTCAGCGGACTGTTCGCTCGTGTGTAGGCTTGTTCGGCCAACTAAGTCTCGCGCATGCTCAGAAAGGATTTCCACGTCGGAAGGTTGCATTGCAGTGTATAGGACGTCGTATTTTTCGTCCCGTCGTACGTGCCGTTCACGTCATCGCGCACGGTTTCAGTAAACTGTTCGTCCGTCGTGTGTGGCCATGTCCGTCCATGCTAAGTTTGAGCGGACTGTTCGCTCAAACTGTTGGACGGACAAAGTTGGGCCAACAGTCCGCGCGTGTGTACGCGGCCTTACTTCCTGCTTTGGCTATGAGATGTGAAAAAAAAAAACCTCATTGGTATATCCCTCCGTAATGCTATCCAGCATGAAAAAAAAAGTTTTGCCTTTTAGTTCTACTTTAAGGTCTTAGAGAACCCCTGTTAAAAAAAAAAAAAAAGTGTTTACACAGTTTACAGTACACATGCACGAGTAGGAAATTTTTAAATAGTATTAATATAGGTGTAGCACCCTCTACCATAGGTACATGCTAGAGTGAGGATTTTGTAAGGGAAACTGTCAGTGCAGGTAAATTTGGGCAGGCCTATGTTTCAGGCTAGGCCTGCTTGTTTTGATCTGGGGGGGTCAGGGAGTAGTTAGTGCAGAGGTGGGTGCGACCACCTGTGCTTTAGTTCTGAGGCGCCTCCCCTGCTTCCAGCAAGAATTATCTGCGGTTGGGGGGGGGTTGCAAAGCCTAGCAGAGGAGGCTGGGAGGGAGCTTCATCTTTACACTTTTGATGAAGTCTTCTGGAACAACAGAGAGGCTGGAGAAGCTGCCTGAACGTATGTCCAGTTAAAGCTCTCCATCATGGACTCGGGGCACAGGAAGGTCAGTGAGTGGACCACAGAGGAGTTCTGGATGAGGCATGCCATGAGAGATAGGTGCGAGACACGCAGAGGAGGAGAAAAAGTCTGCATGGTGATATGCAGGGGAAGCCCCTGTAGATATTATGTGTACATCAGTACTTCATGGCTCAACCTTTCATTCTAATTCTTAAATATGATGGCAAAGCAATTGTTCTATGGGCATCCCATATTTCCTTTCCCCCAACCAAGTTATATTCCCCAATAAACAAAACAACGCAAATGACTGTTCATTGTCTCAGAAGTGATATATGGAGGTCTGGCACAGGGTAACATAGTGGATGTTAGTTACTAGCAGCAACCATGCGCTACATAGGCATAATTTAGCAATAAAAGAAATTGAAGTCTAGTGTTTTTAATACTTACAGCAGATACATTTTACCACCCCCAGCTTTACATGACAAATATATTTTCAATTGTTTTTTTATGTCGAATAAACAATCATGGTCAGAAAACAAATGCAGGTAATGAATATTGTAGTACTCACTTTGTTTGTATTCTGTGGAAATGGACCACCTTAGATGGTTAATAGGAGAAGGACCCCTTAACTGGTTGTTAGTGGAAAAAATGCCCCCTGGTGGATAGTGTGATGACTACGTAACTTTATGACAAGTGGAAAGAATGCCCTGTTGAATTGGTCTTCAGTTCCGAGAATCTCCCTTACACTGGTGGTCAGTGTGGTGGTCCTTTACATTAGAGTCAATGTGAAGAATGTCCTGTTATGTTGGGGGTCTAAAACAATCATTGGTGTCAGTGGTTACTTTTCTTAGAGATAAGAAGCTTTATTGGTCCCACACTGCTAGCTCTGACAGACATTGGTGCTACAACTTTGTAGGCTTCATCACTATTCTCTGCTCAAGGAACCCCTAGTAACCTCTGGAGGAACCATAGGGTTCTGTAGAACCCTAGCTGAGAAAGGCTGTTTATAGGGTATATTCATCAGCAGTGTTTTTAGCAGTTAGTCCTTTGTATGCTGCAGCTCTATGACTGAGCTGTGATTAAATCATAGGTCATGTGGCATAGGCATAGTATAACATTTCCTGACTTGACCTTTCTATACAGACTGGGCAACGACCTCATGTCTAAGGTCAAGCGGACAAATGCCAACTGACTGCATTCAGGTTGGAATGCTGATCCCAAGGCAGTTCCAGTCACTATTGTTCCTTCCTGATCAGCCTTCTGGGTATGGAAAACACACTATACTTGTAACCTTGTAACTGACAGATGAGTGGAGCTGTGTAAGTGAAAACACAGGAACCCATGCGTAAAGCATATGCCTCTGGACATGTTAACCTTTCACAATCTTCTAAAAGTGTTTTTAGATTTTATCTTATTAGAAAATAGGTTAGGTGGTGAAAATCTCATATATTTTTGAATATTGAAAATGATCATGGTAATTTTTTTTCATGTTTATTGGAGGAAGCATCTCAGCAGGAGACCATTTCATAACTATTCTATTCTTATACCCCGAGTTCAGCTTTACCACTTGCCGGATGGACGGCTCATTCCTGAGTTCGGGAGGGTGTATGAAAACGTCTTCCTGCTTCATCTGCTCATGCACGCCCTGTGATCTCTGTGACTTTTGTACACAGCGACTAACTGATTGGGGTACAGGGCCAAGGAAACTGGCCTTGTACTGTGTATTTTTTGTGACCAATAATAGCGATCACACTTTTAAACAATGGCTGCATGTTGCAGACAGTCTTGTTTCCTCTTACAGCAATGGGCTGTGACAGAAAACAGAGTGTTTCCCAGGAGATATTCAATTGTTTTTTTCTTCCCAGTACAATCAACCAATCACCAAAGCAGCCAGCCAGTATCCCTGATCACTAGCCACCCCAACACAGTTTCACTATGCAGATACTTGATGCTAGTGTCCTTGATCACAATCCTAATCAGTACAAAGTCACCACACAACATTACAGCCAGCCAAAGTGTCTCTGATCGCTGCCTCACCACTCACAGTGGCACCAGATCAGTGCAGTCAAAAAAAATGATCTGGTTTACTGCAACAGTGTTCCTATTTGTTGTCACACCAGTCCCAGTGTCACAAGACCAATTTAAGCCATCAACAGTGTTCCTGTTCACAGCCACACAAGCCTTGTGTCACCAGACCAGTCTAAGCCATCAACAGTGTTCCTGACCACCGCCATACCAGTCTTCCTTTCACAAGACCAGTGTAAGCCAGCAAGATTGTTCCAGATTGCTGCCACACCAGTCCCTGTGTCAGCAGACCAGTGTATGCCAGCAGCAGTATTCCTGGTCACCATCACACCAGTACAGTGTAACAAGACCAGTGTAAGCCAGTAAAAATGGTAGGAGATAGATGCGTATTTCTACAGTGCCATTCCACCATTGTACATAAACGACCGGACCACTGCTTCATAAGAATGAGTGGCTATTTTAAAATGGCGCACTCTAGTGTGCCCCATTGGATATAACATTGCAGAGCTGGATACAGCGCCAGTTTCATTGTACCAATCACAGCATTTACAAAGGTAACAAAGGCTGAACACTGATTGGCTGTGAGAGGAAACCAAGTATTTCCTACAGTGATCGCAACACCACATATAGTGCAGGAAAGCCAGCCTGATAGCTAGACATAACAGTCACATAAAGTCACCAGACCAGTATAAACTAGCAAAAGTATTCCTAATCACTAACACACCAGTCCCGCTGCCACCAGATCAGTGTAAGCGAGCAATAGTGTTCCTGATCACCACCCCACCAGTGCTATTGTCACCAGCAGTGGAGGCTGGTGCTCTTAATTTTCTGGGGGGAGGCGCAAACATTAAAAAAAAAAAGTAATCAATTGCAGCCACTGTGCTATCAATTGCAGCCACTGTGCCCATTAAACGCTGCCACTGTGCCAACAAACACTGCCACTGTGTCCATCAAACGCTGCCACTGTGCCATCAAACGCTGCCACTGTGCCAAACACTGCCACTGTGGCAATCATATGCTGCCAGTGTGCCCATTAAATACTGCCAGTGTGACCCCCGCCCGCTCGCCATCTGTACGACACTTACCCTGTCTTGGTGGGGCAGCAGGTGACAAGTGGGGTCCTCCATGCGTCTCCTGCCATCCTCATCTCCCATCTTCTGCTCCTGATAGGCATCCAATAGCGGCGCCTGTCATTTCAGCCAGGTGACAGATAACAGACCTGATCACCTGATTGGCGGAGAGGCGGTTTAGTGTTAGGAAAGTGAATAGTCATTCGCTTTTCTAACACAGCTGAGTGACCTGCAAGCGCTTAGCATGGCGCTCGCAAGTCACCTTTTTTTGACACCTATTAGAGCCTATGGCTCTAATCAGGTGCTTCAAAAACACCCCTCACCACTGTAATTCAAGCTCCCTGTGCCCGAAAAGGGGCCAGGCGTCTGAATAGGGGATGGCAGCAGCAGCCATAGATAGATTCATTCTATGCATGAATCTATTGATGATAGAGGGGTGGCAGAAGAGAGTGGGCGGCGCCCATGCACCCTTAATCACCAGATCAGTGTAAGCCAATAACAGTGTTCCTCATCACTAGCTACACCAGTGTTAGTTTCGCCAGACCAATATAAGGTAGCAACAGTGTTTCTAATCGTTGTCACACCAAATGTGTGTTATCAGACAAGTGCAGCCAACAATAATGTTGCTTATTGCTGCCACACAAGTCCAAGTGTCACTAGACCAGTGTAAGCCAGTTACTGTTCCTGATTGCCACCACACAAATTCCAGTGTCACTAGACCAGTGTAAGCTGTTAACAGTTTTCCTTATCACCACCACACCAATACCAGTGTTTTCAGACCAGTGCAGCCAGCAACAGTGTCCCCAATCACTGCCACACAAGTTCCAGTATCACCAGACCAGTGTAAGCCAGCAAGAGTTTTCTCAATCACTGGCACATTAGATCAGTGTAAGCCAGCAACGGTGTTCTGATTGCTGTCACACTAGTCCCAGTGTCACTGGACCAGTGTAAGACAGCAACCGTGTTGCTTATTGCCTCCACGCCAGACCAGTGTAAATCATTAAAAGTGTTTCTAAATATTGCCACAGCAGTGCCAATGTGACCAGACCAGTACAGCCAGCAACAATGTCACTGACTGCCCCCACATCAGTACAGTGTCGCCAGTGCAGCCAGCAACCGTGTTCCTGATAATTGCCACACCAGTGCTCATGATCATCAGTGCCCTGATTGAATGAATGAATGAATGAAATACTTGTATAGCGCACAATGCGAACTGAATCGCCTCTAGGCGCTGATTACAATTAAGTGCCCACCAGTGCCAGCAATCAGTGTCAACCAATGCCCACAATTCCCACCAATTTGTGCCTATGAGTGCCAGCAATCAGTGGCCATTAGTGATGCCAGTCAGTACTGGCTATCAGTGCTGCCATCAATGCTCATCACTGCTGCCCATCAATGCCACCCATCAGTGCCGACCTATCCATGCCACCTATCTGTGCCCAGTGCCACCTATCTGTGCCCATAAGTGCTGCATATTCATGAACTGAGCCACAGTTCTGAACCACACTCCATGCTGCTGTTTGTTTTGAAGCTGCAACCGGATATAAAACCCTACGCTTTTCCGACAACTATTAACTACAAAACAAAACCAACAGGAAGGCAGTGGTCATTACCTCTTCCCTTTGTTTTCTTGCTTCTCTAAACACTGCGCTACAAGCTAATATGTTTAAGGTATGTGGAGTGTTTTCTAACAATGGCTGATACTGTATTTGAGGAAAACAAAAGTCAGACTGTGCCAAAGCTAAATATTATTCTAATGGAATGTCTTCCTATCTATTCAGTGTCAAACAGAAGCTATTCTTAACATCTGAAAATCTAAATATTTGCCTTATCCATTCTCTGAACAGCTTGTGTTTGGCAGGCAGGGCATGCTGGGGAGTTTTAGTTATCCAACAACAGAGGATCCCAGGATGTCCATGGTATGGCCAATGAAAATGCTAGCATACATTTACCATTTGTAAAACTATCCATACAGAAAAATGAATGAACAATCGTACAAAAATGTTTGATGACTTGATCAATGTAATGCCGCGTACACACGATCGGACTATCCGGTGGACAAACCGCCGGACTTTGCGGCTATTTTCCGAACGAGCGGACCTGCCCACACACGACTGGACTTTTCCTTTTGAAATGAATGGACTTGCCCACACACGGAGAAAAGTCAGTTTATTTTGAACTTGGCTCCAGGTAGCCGGGACTAGCGAAGGAAGTGAATGTCGCCACCTCCATCAGCAAGATTGACACCTCGCTAGCCCCGTCCCCTGGTATGGATTTAAAGGGGAACCCCTACGCCGTGGGGGTCCCCCCAAAGTCCATAGCAGACCCTTATCCGAGCACGCAGCCTGGCCGGTCAGGAAAGGAGGTGGGGACGAGCGGGCGACCCCCCCTCCTGAGCCGTACCAGGCCGCGTGCCCTCAACATGGGGGGGGTTGCCCACCCCACCCCAAACTACCTTGTCCCCATGTTGATGAGGACAAGGGCCTCTTCCCAACAACTCTAGCCGTTGGTTGTCGGGGTCTGCGGGCGGGGGGTTTATCTTTAATAAGGGGGCCCCCAGATACCGGCCCCCCACCGTATGTGAATGAGTATGGGATACGATGTACCCCTACCCTGTCACCTGGCAAAAAAATTGTGAATAAAAAAACAACACAATTTTTTAAAATAATTTATTAGACAGCTCCGGTGGTCTTCTCTTCTTCTGTCTTGGGGGGGTCTCCACGCCGGACTCCTCCACTATCTTCTGCTAGCTCTTTTACTGGCGGAGGAGCCAGGCTTTCTTCTTCGCCGTCGCCACTGCCGTCCGGGGGTCTTCTTCCGACTTCGAGGTCTTGTCCCGCTCTTTGGGGGTCTTGTCCCACTCTTCAGTTCTTCTTGCCGGGCCTCCACTATTTTCTTATAGCTCTTTTACTAGTGTTGGCCCGGCCTTCTGTCGCCGCCGCCTTCTTCTCTTCTTCCTTGCGATGTTGACACAACGCTCTCTCTGGCCGCAATGGCAGGAACGTGTTGTGCAGCGACTTATATAGGGACAAGGGGCAGGGTCACGGGGCGATGTCACATGGTGACCATGCCCCTTATGATGTCACAGCCCGGAGGATACTGGGACCGTGACATCATAAGGGGGCAGTATCTGGGGTCCCCCTTATTAAAGGGGGCTCCCGGATTCCGATAAGCCCCCCGCCTGCAGCCCCCGACAACCAACGGCCAGGGTTGTCGGGAAGAGGCCCTTGTCCTCGTCAACATTGGGACAAGGGGCTTTGGGGTGGGGGGCCGCAGGGCCCCCCTTCCCCAAAGCACCCCCCCATGTCGAGGGCATGCGGCCCGGTACGGCTCAGGAGGGAGGGGGGCGCTTGCTCGTCCCCACCCCCTTTCCTGACCGGCCGGGCTGCATGCTCAGATAAGGGTCTGCTATGGACTTTGGGGGGACCCCCACGCCGGTGTAGGCTTCCCCTTTAAATCCATACCAGGTGACGGGGCTAGCGAGGTGTCAATCTCGCCGATGAAGGTGGCAACATTCACTTCCTTCGCTAGTCCCAGCTACCTGGAACCATGTTCAAAATGAACTGACTTTTCTCCATGTGGGCAAGTCCGTTCATTTCACAAGTCCGGCGGACTAGCACACAGACGGGCGGATTGTCCGGCGGACTGCCAAGTCCAGCAGACAATTTTGAGTCAAAACTTCTTTCTAAGTTCGCCGGACTTTTGGAAAGAAAAAGCCAGCCGGAGCCCACACATGGGCGGATTGTCCTGCGGACTTAGTCTGATCGTGTGTACGTAGCATAAGGGGCTGTCTATTAAAGATCTGGTTTGGTATCACTGGTATAGAGTGTCGCTTGGAAGTTGGAAGGAGGCTGCCAGATGTCCCTGGACATTTTGTGAGTACAGACAACCAAAAAGATCTATAGACTTGTGCTTTAACCCCTTCTGGTGTCTTATATAGTCGGCTGAGGGTCTGAACAAGCGAACACTGGCTAGTGTTTTTAAAGAGCTTATCCAACTGTTTGCTACTGCATAGGACTGCCAAGCAGTCTGCGGTAACTGTGTTGTACCTGAGGAGCTTTGCCCTGCTACCACTACTACTACTACTGAGGGACTTTGCTCACTCCAGAAACTACTTTGTGCTATTTCTAAGGAGAAGTCTGCTATCTGCTTACAGCAATGACTTCACCAGAGCTTAAACGGGAAATCAGCTAGATGTTCTCAATTTTGAATAGTTCTATTTCTTGGAGTATCCCACAAACTTCCCTTCCCGATCCAAGTTCTCCAAAAATAAAACAACAAAAACAAAACCCCTAGACTGGTCATCGAAGACAACAAGTGAAACTACGTGTGCACCTGGCTGTGTGAATCTACCTTGTGCCTGGGGAAGGCCTGGGCTCCTATAAGGGTAGTGCTACATAGGCAATGACACTAGACAGGGAACTCTCTGAAGAGAAGAATGACAAAAACAGCAATAAGCTATTTTATGGATTGGTGTTTTTGTTTCCAGTTTGTAAGGGCACACTTTGTATCCAACACAAGGTCTGCTTACAGATATTTTTTTTAAAAATGGCCTTTAGGGGAGGTTGACATCACCTTCCTTCCAGCAAGATCACAGGGACTGCTGAGAAGACCTGATCTCACAAGAAGATGCCCCTGCACTGTGCTGGCCTGGGGCATCATTATGCAAGATTCAAATTTCTTAATAGTGATGGCCGAACGGTTCGCCCGGCGGTCGTTTCGCGGCGAATTTCCGACATTCGCGGTCCGCACGTTCGAACGCCTTTTTCCGTCGTTCGCCGCGGCGGACTTACGTGTTTAATGTATACAAGAACTTTAACCTTTGGTGACACGTTTATCATGTGATACAGGACAGCCAATTGAGACATGACAGCACATGGACACTTGTACATTCCCCCTAACCTATAAATACACCCGATCCGGTGGCCATTTTACATTCTTTCTTCTGTTAAGATAGGGACAGGTTCCTGTGTGGAGTAGGGAGAGATAAACCACTAGCTATTTGGTACACAAAAGTTCTTTTCAGGACTGGTATAGGTGTTAGGTGTTGATAGGTTTGCTGTGCTGCTGATTCTTGCAGCAGCCTGAGTGTCTTTTGTTAGTTTAGAGAAAGGGAAAGGACGGTGTATGCTACAGGGACAGCCAGATTAGTCTTTCATCATCATCATCATCATCATCATCATTAGCTGTTACTATCAAGGTCCACAAAAGAGCTGTTCCAGTAACCACTAATCGTTCTCTTTTTTTGCCAATTTGTATAGGGACAGGAAGGAAGCAGTGTTGTCAGGCAGTGAGGGTAATTTTAAAGACTTGCTGTTATTATTAGTTCCACAAAGGTTCTTTTCAGGACTGGTATCAGTGGTACAGTAATAGGCTTGTACATGTATAATATTCTTTCTTCCAAATATAGAAAGGATATTATACTTGACTGCTGCCCTTCTGCTGCAGTCTGCTAAACATTCACAACTCACTTGTTCCACAAAAGTTCTTATAAGGACTGGTAACTTGGTATAGGGTGCTACGGTACATAGGCTTGAGTGCGGTACAGTCTGCTGTTCTGTAAGGACCGCTATCGGTCCACAATAGATAGGGTTGACGTGCACCACTGCTGACCGCTGCCCTATACTGCAGCAGTCCTTCAGCGGTATAGGGACTGACGTACAGTCTGCTAAACACTAATACACAACCTGCTTGGTCCACAAAAGTTCTTATAAGGACTGGTAACTTGGTATAGGGTGCTACGGTACATAGGCTTGAGTGCGGTACAGTCTGCTGTTCTGTAAGGACCGCTATCGGTCCACAATAGATAGGGTTGACGTGCACCACTGCTGACCGCTCACCTATACTGCAGCAGTCCTTCAGCGGTATAGGGACTGACGTACAGTCTGCTAATCACTAACACACAACCTGCTTGTTCCACAAAAGTTCTTATAAGGACTGGTAACTTGGTATAGGGTGCTACGGTACATAGGCTTGAGTGCGGTACAGTCTGCTGTTCTGTAAGGACCGCTATCGGTCCACAATAGATAGGGTTGACGTGCACCACTGCTGACCGCTGCCCTATACTGCAGCAGTCCTTCAGCGGTATAGGGACTGACGTACAGTCTGCTAAACACTAATACACAACCTGCTTGGTCCACAAAAGTTCTTATAAGGACTGGTAACTTGGTATAGGGTGCTACGGTACATAGGCTTGAGTGCGGTACAGTCTGCTGTTCTGTAAGGACCGCTATCGGTCCACAATAGATAGGGTTGACGTGCACCACTGCTGACCGCTCACCTATACTGCAGCAGTCCTTCAGCGGTATAGGGACTGACGTACAGTCTGCTAAACACTAATACACAACCTGCTTGGTCCACAAAAGTTCTTATAAGGACTGGTAACTTGGTATAGGGTGCTACGGTACATAGGCTTGAGTGCGGTACAGTCTGCTGTTCTGTAAGGACCGCTATCGGTCCACAATAGATAGGGTTGACGTGCACCACTGCTGACCGCTGCCCTATACTGCAGCAGTCCTTCAGCGGTATAGGGACTGACGTACAGTCTGCTAATCACTAACACACAACCTGCTTGTTCCACAAAAGTTCTTATAAGGACTGGTAACTTGGTATAGGGTGCTACGGTACATAGGCTTGAGTGCGGTACAGTCTGCTGTTCTGTAAGGACCGCTATCGGTCCACAATAGATAGGGTTGACGTGCACCACTGCTGACCGCTGCCCTATACTGCAGCAGTCCTTCAGCGGTATAGGGACTGACGTACAGTCTGCTAAACACTAATACACAACCTGCTTGGTCCACAAAAGTTCTTATAAGGACTGGTAACTTGGTATAGGGTGCTACGGTACATAGGCTTGAGTGCGGTACAGTCTGCTGTTCTGTAAGGACCGCTATCGGTCCACAATAGATAGGGTTGACGTGCACCACTGCTGACCGCTCACCTATACTGCAGCAGTCCTTCAGCGGTATAGGGACTGACGTACAGTCTGCTAATCACTAACACACAACCTGCTTGTTCCACAAAAGTTCTTATAAGGACTGGTAACTTGGTATAGGGTGCTACGGTACATAGGCTTGAGTGCGGTACAGTCTGCTGTTCTGTAAGGACCGCTATCGGTCCACAATAGATAGGGTTGACGTGCACCACTGCTGACCGCTGCCCTATACTGCAGCAGTCCTTCAGCGGTATAGGGACTGACGTACAGTCTGCTAAACACTAATACACAACCTGCTTGGTCCACAAAAGTTCTTATAAGGACTGGTAACTTGGTATAGGGTGCTACGGTACATAGGCTTGAGTGCGGTACAGTCTGCTGTTCTGTAAGGACCGCTATCGGTCCACAATAGATAGGGTTGACGTGCACCACTGCTGACCGCTCACCTATACTGCAGCAGTCCTTCAGCGGTATAGGGACTGACGTACAGTCTGCTAAACACTAATACACAACCTGCTTGGTCCACAAAAGTTCTTATAAGGACTGGTAACTTGGTATAGGGTGCTACGGTACATAGGCTTGAGTGCGGTACAGTCTGCTGTTCTGTAAGGACCGCTATCGGTCCACAATAGATAGGGTTGACGTGCACCACTGCTGACCGCTCACCTATACTGCAGCAGTCCTTCAGCGGTATAGGGACTGACGTACAGTCTGCTAATCACTAACACACAACCTGCTTGTTCCACAAAAGTTCTTATAAGGACTGGTAACTTGGTATAGGGTGCTACGGTACATAGGCTTGAGTGCGGTACAGTCTGCTGTTCTGTAAGGACCGCTATCGGTCCACAATAGATAGGGTTGACGTGCACCACTGCTGACCGCTGCCCTATACTGCAGCAGTCCTTCAGCGGTATAGGGACTGACGTACAGTCTGCTAAACACTAATACACAACCTGCTTGGTCCACAAAAGTTCTTATAAGGACTGGTAACTTGGTATAGGGTGCTACGGTACATAGGCTTGAGTGCGGTACAGTCTGCTGTTCTGTAAGGACCGCTATCGGTCCACAATAGATAGGGTTGACGTGCACCACTGCTGACCGCTGCCCTATACTGCAGCAGTCCTTCAGCGGTATAGGGACTGACGTACAGTCTGCTAATCACTAACACACAACCTGCTTGTTCCACAAAAGTTCTTATAAGGACTGGTAACTTGGTATAGGGTGCTACGGTACATAGGCTTGAGTGCGGTACAGTCTGCTGTTCTGTAAGGACCGCTATCGGTCCACAATAGATAGGGTTGACGTGCACCACTGCTGACCGCTGCCCTATACTGCAGCAGTCCTTCAGCGGTATAGGGACTGACGTACAGTCTGCTAAACACTAATACACAACCTGCTTGGTCCACAAAAGTTCTTATAAGGACTGGTAACTTGGTATAGGGTGCTACGGTACATAGGCTTGAGTGCGGTACAGTCTGCTGTTCTGTAAGGACCGCTATCGGTCCACAATAGATAGGGTTGACGTGCACCACTGCTGACCGCTCACCTATACTGCAGCAGTCCTTCAGCGGTATAGGGACTGACGTACAGTCTGCTAATCACTAACACACAACCTGCTTGTTCCACAAAAGTTCTTATAAGGACTGGTAACTTGGTATAGGGTGCTACGGTACATAGGCTTGAGTGCGGTACAGTCTGCTGTTCTGTAAGGACCGCTATCGGTCCACAATAGATAGGGTTGACGTGCACCACTGCTGACCGCTCACCTATACTGCAGCAGTCCTTCAGCGGTATAGGGACTGACGTACAGTCTGCTAATCACTAACACACAACCTGCTTGTTCCACAAAAGTTCTTATAAGGACTGGTAACTTGGTATAGGGTGCTACGGTACATAGGCTTGAGTGCGGTACAGTCTGCTGTTCTGTAAGGACCGCTATCGGTCCACAATAGATAGGGTTGACGTGCACCACTGCTGACCGCTGCCCTATACTGCAGCAGTCCTTCAGCGGTATAGGGACTGACGTACAGTCTGCTAAACACTAATACACAACCTGCTTGGTCCACAAAAGTTCTTATAAGGACTGGTAACTTGGTATAGGGTGCTACGGTACATAGGCTTGAGTGCGGTACAGTCTGCTGTTCTGTAAGGACCGCTATCGGTCCACAATAGATAGGGTTGACGTGCACCACTGCTGACCGCTGCCCTATACTGCAGCAGTCCTTCAGCGGTATAGGGACTGACGTACAGTCTGCTAAACACTAATACACAACCTGCTTGGTCCACAAAAGTTCTTATAAGGACTGGTAACTTGGTATAGGGTGCTACGGTACATAGGCTTGAGTGCGGTACAGTCTGCTGTTCTGTAAGGACCGCTATAGGTCCACAATAGATAGGGTTGACGTGCACCACTGCTGACCGCTCACCTATACTGCAGCAGTCCTTCAGCGGTATAGGGACTAAGAGTTTTGTCACAGGGTCATTTAAAAAATGACATGCAGAGGAAGAGGCAGGCCCTTCCGCAGGGGTGGTAGGGGTAGGGCAGGAGCAACAGGCTTGAGCCAAAGTGGGAAGTTGCAGAAGGTGCGTTCAATTACTTTAAAGGATGCACCAGACTTGGTTGAGTGGCTCGCTCAGCCTTACTCTTCTGCACCCTCCTCATCCTCTCGATCTGCACCCTCTTCTTCACTCTCTGCTATGTGCACCCCCAAAGACACTACCACCAACAACACGACCACCACCACCACCACCACATACCTTCCGCTTGAGTCACTGGAATTATTTTCCGATCCATATCAAGAGGACATTTCTGATGCGCAGCCACTCTTGGTATTGGATCAGGAAGAGGAGGTAGCAACAAGCGCTACTCAGCAGTCTGACGCCAGTACCCA
This sequence comes from Lithobates pipiens, assembly GCF_037356315.1. Taxonomy (NCBI): domain Eukaryota; kingdom Metazoa; phylum Chordata; class Amphibia; order Anura; family Ranidae; genus Lithobates; species Lithobates pipiens. The sequence continues at coordinate 429,185,267 of NW_027507903.1, forward strand.
GATCAGCCCAAGGAGGAGGTTGGTCCCCGGTGTTGCTGCCTACTCCGAGATCTCTACTTATAGCGGTGGGGAAGGTGACGTTGATGATGACGTGTCTAGTGATGTCACGTGGGTGCCCACAAGAGAGGAAGAGGAGGGGAGTTCAGAGGGAGATATGGACCAGCAGATAGGGAGGAGAAGCAGCAATGACTTACATTGCACAGCAGGGACAAAGCAGACTGCAAATGTATCAGGAGCGAGTCATCGACCATGTACGGTCACATCTGGCGCTCCCAGGACACCGGCACATGGCTCCGCAGTGTGGGCTTTTTTTAACGTGTCCGCTGCTGACAATAGCGTTGCCATCTGCAATCTTTGCAGTCAACGCGTTAGTCGCGGTAAGCCCAATACTCACCTAGGGACGACCGCCTTAAGAAGGCACATGAGCAGCCATCACCGAGCCCAGTGGGAGCAACGGAACACACAAAGCCACACTGCAGGCTCTCACCGTCCAGCCTCGTCTTCTACTTCTCCTTCTCCTCTCTCCTCACAATTGTCCTCCACTCCACCTTCCATCACGCCAAGCTCACATTTTTCTGCAAAAAGGCAGGCTTCCGTGGGCCTAATGTTTGAGCGTAAAAAAATGATGATGCCGGATAACCCTCTTGCCCAACGGTTGGCGGCTGGCTTGTCAGAACTCATAGCCCGCCAACTACTGCCATATAAACTGGTGGACTCGGAGGCCTTTCGCAAATTTGTGGCCATTGGAACACCACAATGGAAGGTCCCAGGAAGGAAGTATTTCTCAGAGAAGGGCATCCCAGAGCTATATGGCCATGTTCAGCGGCAAGTGAATGTATCTCTGGCACACAGTGTCGGTGCCAAGATACATCTGACCACAGACACGTGGTCTAGCAAACACGGGCAGGGAAGGTATATCAGTTTTACTGCCCACTGGGTGAACCTTCTGACGGCCGTCAAGCATGTAACCCGTGGCACCCGTGTAGATTTGGTTTTACCGCCACGGATTGCATGCAGGCCTGACTCTTCTTCTCCTCCTCCTACTCCATCCTCCTCCCTCTCCTCCTCAGCTGCCTCCTCCTTTTCCGCTGCTAGCGTCTCTTCCACTGCACCGCCCAAGCTCCCCAGAACCTATTCCACATGCCAGGTGAGACGTTGCCATGCCGTGCTGCGTCTGTTGTGCCTGGAAGCAAAGAGCCACACTGGCCCGGCACTCCTTTCAGCTTTGCGTTCACAGGCAGATGAGTGGCTAACACCGCTCAATTTGACAGTTGGTAAAGTGGTGTGTGACAACGGTGCCAATCTGCTTAGCGCATTGAAACAGGGCAAAATCACGCACGTGCCGTGCATGGCACACGTCTTAAACTTGGTCGTGCAGCGATTCCTTGTCAAATACCCTGGGGTCCAGGACATCTTGCGGCAGGCAAGGAAAATCTCGGCCCATTTCAGAAGATCTTACACGGCCATGGCTCGCCTTGCTGACATTCAGCGGCGACACCATCTGCCGGTCAGACGTCTTATTTGCGATTGCCCGACGCGATGGAACTCAACCTTCTATATGCTTGATAGGCTGCTCCAGCAGAAACGTGCAGTTAACGTCTACCTGTATGAACTCTGCGAAAGAAACGGTTCTGGGGAGCTGGGTTTTTTTTCACCGCGCCAGTGGCTGCTCATGCGCGACACATGCAGACTTCTGCGGCCATTTGAGGAGATCACCAAACTGGTCAGTCGCAGCCATGGCGCCATCAGTGACATGGTACCTTATGCCTTCTTTCTGGAGCGTGCATTGCGTCGTGTCATTGATCAGGCTGTGGAGGAGCAGGAGCGGGAAGATGAGGAAGTCGCAATGCTGGATGAATTCCCAGGGGGGGCTACTCTATCTGAGACAAGTCAACAACAGGAGTCTGATGAGGAGTCAGAGGAGGATGGTGCCGGGGCGGATGAGCAGGAGCAAGAAGAGCATGCTTTAAACCTTTCTGGGATCCCTGTTGTGCGAGGATGGGGAGAGGAGAATGAAGAGGACGACATTATCCTGGATGATGAGCAGGAGCCAGGCCACCACACCGCTTCCACTTTAGTGCAAATGGGGGCCTTCATGCTCCAGTGTTTTAATAGGGACCCCCGTATAAAAAGCATGAGGGTCAAGGACCAGTACTGGGTGGCAACGTACTTAGACCCCCGGTACAAACACAAAATGGCGGAAATGTTACCGCCGTCGCAGAGGGCTGTCAGAATGCAGCACTTCCAGGCCTTGCTTCGAGAAATGCTGCATTCTGCTTTTGCGTGCGCTGGCAGAGGAGCAATTCCCACTCCCAGAGAAGGATTTGCGGGTACCAATCCAACAGCGCCTGCAAGAAGAGGCCGGTTTGAAGATGTGTTGGTGACTTCGGATATGAGGTCATTCTTTCAGCCGACCCATCGACAGGTGTCATCCGGATCCAGCATCAGGGAACGCCTAGACCGTCAGGTGTCCGACTACATTGGGTTAACGGCCGATGTGGACGCTCTGAGGAGTGATGAACCCCTAGACTACTGGGTGGGCAGGCTTGACCTCTGGCCAGAGCTTGCCCAATTTGCAATCGAACTGTTGGCTTGCCCCTCATCCAGTGTCCTGTCCGAAAGGACGTTCAGCGCAGCAGGGGGGATTGTGACCGATAAGCGTACTCGCCTAGCTCACCACAGTGTTAACTACCTCACATTTCTAAAAATGAATGAGGCATGGATCTCGGAGGAATTCAACACATGTGACCAGTAGACCATGTATATGTCTATAAACTATTTTTTTAATCAAGCACACAGACCTTCTTAATTCATTTGGCTCACTTCCTTGACCCAAAAAAGCACACCGTACTATATGCCCCTACCCTCCTCTTTGAAGAGGTTGAGCGGTGTCATATTTCTACTGGGGCTGCTTATGATATCCCTGTGCTGTGCTGACTTCCTCCTGGGGGTTCTTATTATGAAGGGATCACACTATCCCTGTGCTGTGCTGACTTCCTCCTGGGGGTTCTTATTATGAGGGGATCACACCATCCCTGTGCTGTGCTGACTTCCTCCTGGGGCTGCTTACGGTGCTGCTGTCAGTGCTGTATGTCACGGTGCTGCTGTCAGCGCTGTATGTCACGGTGCTGCTGTCAGCGCTGTATGTCACGGTGCTGCTGTCAGCGCTGTATGTCACGGTGCTGCTGTCAGCGCTGTATGTCACGGTGCTGCTGTCAGCGCTGTATGTCACGGTGCTGCTGTCAGCGCTGTATGTCACGGTGCTGCTGTCAGCGCTGTATGTCACGGTGCTGCTGTCAGCGCTGTATGTCACGGTGCTGCTGTCAGCGCTGTATGTCACGGTGCTGCTGTCAGCGCTGTATGTCACGGTGCTGCTGTCAGCGCTGTATGTCACGGTGCTGCTGTCAGCGCTGTATGTCACGGTGCTGCTGTCAGTGCTCTGTATTACGGTGCTGCTGTCAGATGCCTCTATCACGGTGCATGTGTCATTCCGGTATGTCACGCTGCTGGTGATCATCTCCTGCACCCTCTTCTTTGCCTACCCTGGTCCCTGACCTTCCCTCTCCTCCATTGCCTTCATTAGCTCCATAGTCCTGAATTGTTAGAACAATTTCCCAAATAAAATAAAAATGCTTGTAGTTATCGATCCCAAATTCACCTCATACATGTATTATGTCATTGTCCAGATGGTGGGACTACGTTTTACCCCCTAATAATTACCACGTGGCCGCAAATTCGACATGAAGGTTTGCAAAGTTCGCCTCCCATTGAAGTCAATGGGGCCCGCGGCGAACGGTCGGTTTCGCGAACGTTTGGGTCCGTTCGCATTTCGCGTTCGCGAAACGTCCCGTCGGAAGTTCGTCCATCACTATTTCTTAATATTCTCATGGTGATGATACCTTTTCCTAGGTGTTATGGGTGGAAGCCAGGTGTAGGGTAAACATATATAACATTTGTCCCACAGGTATTTTTCTTTTACCTTGACTGCCGCGTTTTAGAGTGGGAAGTTTGGGTGGGGTGGGAAAGAGGTCTCAGTAAAAATTACTTTTTAAGTGCTAGGCCTTCTTTAAAATATAACTTAAAGAACATTTTTTTTTAGTCTTGGATGAAGTAGGGAGGGATTACCTGTCATCTCTTTATTGCTGTTTTTGCCCACCTTTAGAGAGATTCAACCTGTTTCTACTGATGACCATTATCACAAAAACGTGAAAGAAAATTCCAAAGTTTGGGTTGTCCCCTGAACAGGAATAGAAGGAAAATCTTCCAGTGAGGATACTAGTTCTGGAGAAAACCAGAGATGATCCTGCTCTGGATGGATTTCCTCTCACTTCCTGTTTTGGCTATGAGAAAGGGAGCGAAGGGAAATCTCCCTAATGGGACACAGAAGGCAAAAAACCTATCAGGGATTATAACCCTTCCTTACTTTATAGCAGGGGTCTCGTAACTTTCTAAGCAAAGGGCCAGTTTACTGTCCGTCAGGCTTTAGCATGGTCAGTTGTAATAGAAAATGCCCCTACATCAGTGGGCATAAACAACACCCCATCATTGGTTTGAACGGGAGGTATAGTGCCCTTGATATCAGTGGGAAGATAAGTGCCCCATTGATGGTGTCAGTTGGTGGAATAGTGCCCAAAGGGCCAGATAAAAGCAGGTAAATGGCCATATCCAGCAACTGGGCCGCAGTTTTTGAGACCACTGCTCTATAGAAAATGAAAAAAAAAGTTTTGCTTTTATTTCTACTTTAAACTTCTTAGAGAGTTTTCCTCCTTAAGGAAGTAGGAAGGAATTGTATGTCTGTACACACTGTAGAAAAAGGTAAGAGCACGCTTCAGTGATTCCATTACTAGAAGTTACTGCCAGCAACACAATCGCTGGTATGATGTGGCCCTAGCCCACACTGGTTTAACTACACCTATAGAGCCACTAGTATCCTCTACAATAGGAATTTTAGTTTTGGTGAGGTACCCCTCAAGGTTAAACTGCTTCTATAGCGACGCAACACTGCTAATTTTCTCACTAAAACACTGAGATTGCACCAGTTGATTATAATGAAACAGTCCCTCCCATTCACCCATCCACTCAATGGACATAGTTAACCGGTTCCCGACCAGCTCACGCACATTTACTGAGGCACAATGGCACCGCTGCACGAAATCCTGTACATATACGGGGTTCCCTTTAAGAGCCACCAGAGGGGACCCAATGCATGTGGCAGGCGGTAGCGATCGCCACCGGCCACGCGCATTCGTGTGCACGAGAGCCAGGCACGGGGATTTGTGTTTGTGTACACACAAATCCCTGTGCTGTCAGGGGAGAGGAGACATATTGTTTGTTCTTACTAAGTAGGAACAACGATATGTCTCCTCCCCTAGCCAGTCCTATCCCCATACAGTTAGAACACACATTTAACCCCTTCATCACCCCCTAGTGTTAACCCCTTCCCTGTCAGTGACATATACACGGTAATCGGTGCATATTTATAGCACTGATCGCTGTATAAATGTCAATGGTCCCAAAAATTTGTCAAAAGTGTCCGATCTGTCCATCGCATTGTTGCAGTACTGATAAAAATCACAGATCATTGCCATTACTAGTAAAATAAATAAATAAATAAAAATGGCATAAATCTTTCCCATAGTTTGTAGACACTATAACTTTTGCGCAAACCAATATCAATATACACTTATTGCGATTTTTTTTTTTTTTTTACCAAAAATATGTAGAAGAGTATATATAGGCCTAAACTGATGAAGAAATTTGTTTTTAAAAAACATTTTTATGGGGATATTTATTATAGCAAAAAGTAAAAAATATTGTTTGTTTTTTTCAAAATTGCTGTTCTTTTTTTGTTTATAGCGCAAAAAATAAAAACTGCAGAGGTGATCAAATACCTCCAAAAGAAAGCTCTAATTGTAGGGGGGGGGGGGGGGGGAGCGCAAATTTTGTTTGGGTACAGCAGTGCATGACCGTGCAATTGACGGTTATACGACGCAGTGCCAAATTGTAAAAAGTGCTCTGGTCAGGAAGGGGGTAAAATCTTCTGGGGGCTGAAGTGGTTAAACTGCTATTTCCTCAGAGCAGAAACAGGAATCTTCTACACGGTTTGTTAAAATCCTTGTCATGTACAATAATCACCTAGAGCTGTGCAAACGGACAAACTTTTTGACAACATAAGTCCGATGGAGCAAAGGCCGATCGTATGTACAAAAAACCATCGGACTTTTGTACAAAGTACAAACACGCATGCTCAGAACCAATGCAAAAGATCAGACAAAAATACAAAAGTTGACCAAAAGTGGCGCTGGAGTATTTGAAGTCTTCTTTTGAAGTGTCGTCAGTACGTTGAAACGTCACTACGTTCATGTTTGTTGCCTAAAAAGTCAGATGGTGTGTATGCAATACAAACTTAAGCCTCATACACATGATCGCACTTTGTACAAACTTTCCTGTGGATTTTTGTATAAAGGACGTCGGTCGTGAACTTGTATTGCATACACACGACAGGACTTTTTCAGCCAACTTTCACCAAATCATGTGGTTTTTCTGCTCTTTACCGCCACCCTTTGGTCAACTTCTGTATTGTTGTCTGATCTTTTGCATTGGTTCTGAGTAGGGATGAGCTCAGGCGTATTTTCGCATGGAACACGTGCAGAGCCCGCCAGGAAGTCGGCGCAGTGCTGCGCTAATCACAGGCAGTGAGACATTGCCCCGATGTGCGGCTGCAGAGATCGGGGCAATGTCTCACTGCCTGTGATTAGTGCAGCGCTGCGCCGACTTCCTGGTGGGCTCTGCACGTGTTCCATGCGAACACACCTGAGCTCATCCCTAGTTCTGAGCATTCGTGTTTGTACGTTGTACAAAAATCCTATGGTTTTCTGTACACATGATCTGATGGACTTTGCTCCATCGGACTTTTGTTGCCGGAAAGTTTGTCCGTTCGCACAGCCAACAAAAGTCAGATGAAAACCGAAAAAGTTTGTCCGATGGAGCGTACACACGGTCGGATGTTGCCTTATGCCGCATACACATGATCAGACAATCCGCCCATGTGTGGGCTCCGGCTGACTTTTTTTTCCCAAAAGTCCGGCGGACTTAAGGCCCGTACACCTGATCAGACTTTTTGACAACAAACATGCAAATTAGCTGTTTTGGAGCAACATCCGACTGTGTGTACGCTCCATCAGACAAACTTTTTCGGTTTTCATCAGACTTTTGTTGGCTGTGCGAACGGACAAACTTTCTGGCAACAAAACTCCAATGGAGCAAAGTCTGATCATGTGTACAGAAAACCATAGGACTTTTGTACAAAGTACAAACACGCATGCTCAGAACCAATGCAAAAGATCAGACAATACAGAAGTTGACCAGAGGTGGCAGTAAAGAGCAGAAAAACGACATGATTTGGTGAAAGTTGGCTGAAAATGTCCTTCCGTGTGTGTGCAATACAATTCTCGTCCGACGCCCTTTGTACAAAAATCCACAGGAGAGTTTGTACAAAGTTCTATCGTGTATGAGGCTTTAGAAAGTAGTTTTTACTCAAAAATTGTCCGTCGGACAATCCGGCCGTGTGTCTGCTAATCCGCCATACTTTTAAAATGAATGGACTTTCCCGCACACGGAGGTTACTCCAGGTAACCCATGCCGTTTTTTCAGTGTAGGGCTTCCCCTTTAAGTCCATACCAGATGACGGGGCCAGTGACGTGTCAATCTCGTAGCCGAAGGCGGCAACATTGACTTCCTTCGCTAGTCCCGGCTACCTGGAGCCGCATTCAAAATGAATGGACTTTCCTCCGTGTGTGGTCAAGTCCGTTCATTTCCAAAGTACGGCGGGCTCCCGCCATAATCCGGCAGACCTAGTCCGCCAGAAAAGTCTGGTCGTGTGTACGCGGCATTAGAACAGCTAATTTGCATGTTTGTTATCAAAAAGTCCGATCGTGTGTATGGGCCTTTACGGCCAACGCGCTTTGTACAAAAGTCCACGGGAAAGTTTGTACAAAGTCCGATCGTGTGTATGGGGTTTTACGCTTTACACTCCTTGCGCAAAGAGAAATGTTTCTGACTGCTGGATGCATTTTTTATTTTTTTTTTGTCTCCTAGGGATTCAAATATGGCGCAATAACTGCAAACAATGCTGGCGTTCTAGAACATTCCGTGTAATCGTTGGCCTTCTATTGCCACCCTGACTTGAGAAACAGCACTGTGTTGTTTGGAGGTTCCCTTCCTGAAAAAAAAAAAAAAAAAGAAATAGTAAAAATGTATTTTTTAAATTTTTACAAACCCTATATTCAGAACAAAAAGGTTACGTGAGTATATAGCTATTATTTTTTATTGTTTTGCGTTCTTTCTATGATATGCAAACATAAACAGGACTCATATTTACCTTAGATACAGTTTGTTTTTTTGCATAGAAAACTAGAACCTGTTGTTAGGTCTACCATTCCACTTACACAAGCTACACATCCCCTCCCACACATAGCGTCTACCTGTGATGTACCGTTCTGGCATGTTATATATTTACTAGCAGGAAGTAATACTTGTAAGACACAGCCACCTCCTGACCAAAGGCTACACAAGTCTCCAGCTTGGTAAGGGAGACATTCAAAATCTTTTCATAATAGACTTCTCCTTGAAGATTCTCCATAATCACACACATATTCAGATAGCCCAGGTGTGTGTACTCATCGCTATAGAGGGGGAAAGCAGGACGACTAGGAACTACCCTGCAATTTGTAGTCACAGAATCTCAGTAAGTCACTGTGTAGACTTATGTCAGAGTTATGTAGGCTGCCATAGTTGACCCTTCCTTTTAAAAACTACTAGTTGGTTTGCTGTCATGGTTGTGCTTTAGCTTCTCTACTTTTTTTTTTTTTAACCGCTTCAGCAGAAGATTCTGGAAGATTTTACACCCCTTCCTGACCAGAGCACGTTTTGCGATTCTGCATTGCGTCACTTTAACTGACAATTGCGTGGTCGTGCGACGTTGCACCCAAACAAAATTGATAAAAATCCTTTTTTTTCCCACAAATAGAGCTTTCTTTTGGTGGTATTTGATCACCTCTGCGGTTTTTATTTTTGCGCAATAAACAAAAAAAGAGCAACAATTTTGAAAAAAAAAAAAAAAACGCAGTGTTTTTTACTTTTTGCTATAATAAATATCCCCCAGAAATATATAAAAAACATTTTTTTCCACAGTTTAGGCCGATACGTATTCTTCTACATATTTTCAGTAAAAAAAAAAAAAAAATAATTTTGCGCTATAAACAAAAAAAGAGCAGCAATTAAAAAAAAAAAAACAATATTTTTTACTTTTTGCTATAATAAATATCCCCAAAAAATGTTTTTAAAAACAAATTTCTTCATCAGTTTAGGCCAATATATATTCTTCTACATATTTTTTGTAAAAAAAAAAAAAAAAAAATCGCAATATGTGTATATTGATTAGTTTGCGCAAAAGTTATAGTGTCTACAAACTATGGGAAAGATTTATGCCATTTTTATTTATTTCTTTTTTTACTAGTAATGGCAATGATCTGCGATTTTTAGCATTACTGCAACAATGCGATGGACAGATCAGACACTTTTGACACATTTTTGGGACCATTGACATTTATACAGCGATCAGTGCTATAAAAATGCACTGATTACTGTATAAATGACACTGGCAGGGAAGGTGTTAACCACTAGAGGGCGATGAGGGGGTTAAGTGTGATGAGGGGGTTAAGGGTTAACACATTTCTTCATCAGTTTAGGCCAATATATATTCTTCTACATATTTTTGGTAAAAAAATAAAATAAAAAAATTGCAATAAGCATATATTCATTGGTTTGCGCAAAAGTTATAGCGTCTACAAAATAGGGGATAGATTTATGGCATTTTCATTATTTTTTTTATTAGTAATGGTGGCGATCTGGGATTTTTGTCCAGACTGCGACATTATGGCGGACACATCGGACACTTTTGACAAATTTTTGGGACCACTGTCATTTATACAGCGATCAGTGCTATAAAAATGCACTGATTACTGTGTAAATGACACTGGCAGGGAAGGTGTTAACTAGTAGAGGGCGATGAGGGGGTTAAGTGTGTCCTAGGGAGTGATTCTAACTGTGGGGGGGGGGGTGGGCTTCAACTCAGATGACAGACGAGGATCACTGCTGCTGATGACAGGGAACAGTGATCTCTGTCATGACACTAGGCAGAAAGGGGAAATGCCTTGTTTACATAGGCACTTCCCCGTTCTGCGGCTCCATGACACGATCTCCGGGGGAGACCAGTGGACATCAAGTCCGCCGGTCCCACAGGCACGGTCGCGCTGTACGTGGCAGGTGCGCGCCTGCTTTCCCCACCTCTTAAAGGGGACACACAGGTACGTCTATTTGCCCACCACTGCCATTGTGCAGACATATATCGGCGTGCAGTGGTCGGCGAGTGGTTAAAGGGTAATTCCACTTTTGCAAAAAACAAATATAGCAAATAACAAAAAAAAGGCATAGCATGTACAATTGCAACAGAAGTGGTATTATAATTTAGGGATAATGCACACACAATGTTTTTAATGCTGTTTTTAGGGGCATCTGGTGTTTATTTGCCTCTAAATGCCCATCCATGTTAGCCTATATGTCCATGCACACATTTAAGCCCGGTACACACGAATGGATTTTCTGCAGACAAAGCATCCGACTTTTGTCTGAAGGGCGTTGGCCAGGAACTTGTCTTGCATACAAACAGCACACAATTGTTGGCCAACAAACACGAACGTAGTGAAGTACTACGGGGTTTTTCATCTCTTTAACGGCACCGTTTGGGGACCTTCTGCTAATGTTGTGTTTGGTGAGCATTGATTCCGAGCATGCGTGTTTGTACTTTGGACTTTTGTCCGATGGACGCGTGTACACTCAGAAAATCCGACAACACACCGCTGTCGGCGGAAAATTTATAAACCTGTCGTCCAACATTTGTCCATGGAAAGTTGGCCAACAATTGTCTGATGGAGCGTACAAACGGTCAGATTTGTGTCATCACACAATTCCCATCAGAAAATCCAATCATGTGTACGAGGCTTTAGAGTGTTTAGAGGCAACCCCCTCCCCCAATCTGACCCCTCCTCCACTGCCAGTGCATCCAGAAGCAGCTACGTCTTGGAGAAAAACTCCAAATGCGTGTTAACGCTAGGCGTGCCAAGTGCTTGAGGGTTAATTTGTTTCAATGGCCAGAATACTGGCCAATAAAATGATTTTATGCCCAAGCGTTCGACATGCCTAAATGCATCTAAACGCATTTGCACGCGTCAAGCATTTTTTCTGAAAAGACGTGGCTGACAAGAGGAAAGGCTTTTAGAAGAGGGCAGCTAATGCCCTGTATTCATGGGTCCTTAAAAGGGCTGTAAACCCCTGCTGTTTTCACCTCAATACATTCTATGCATTGAGGTTAAAAACCTCTTGTAGTGCACCAGCCCCCGTTTTACTTACCTGAGCCCAATCGTTCCTGCACCGGGGACGAGCATACCTGATCCAGCCAGTGTCTCGTGTCCTGATTGGATAGATTGATAGCAGCGCAGCTATTGGCTCCTGCTGCTGTCAATCAAATCCAATGATGTGAGAGCCAGGGGGCGGGGCCAAGTCCTGCTGTCTGTATCAATGGACACAGCAGCAGAACACGGGAGTGCGCCCACGTGGGTGCCACGAAGGGGAGAATAAATGGAAGCTTCACCTCCCTCTTATTCTAGGACATAGGCTGGAGAGCCTGTGACTGGTAGAAATCCACCCACATCATGTTATTGCCAAAAAAAATTATAAAGATTTGATTTCAAATATATATTTGTACAACAATTTAAAAGAGTTTAATGATATTATTTATTTTTACTCTATATTGCAAAAGCTCCTTTTTTAACATCTGGCCAGCAGCAGAGGACTAGAGGCTCCTCCTGCGTATGTTTCCCTGCCGGCAGGCTGGGAAACATCTGGGTCATGTGTCAGCTGTATTTCAATTAGGAAAAAGGGTATTTAGATATTTTTTTTTTTTTTTTTTTTTTTTAATAAAAAAATTACAGTGCATCATCCACATACAGAAATAGAAGGGATAATGTAAAAATAAACCGTGTGTGTTTAGTATCACTTTAACCACTAAAAGACCAGGCCTATTTTTTACACTTGGTGTTTACAAGTTAATATCAGGTTTTTTTGCTAGAAAATTACTTAGAACCCCCCAAACATTATATATATTTTTTCAGGCAACCTAGAGAATAAAATGGCGTTAGTTGTAATAGTTTATATCACACCGTATTTGTGGAGCAGTCTTACAAACGCAATTGTTTTGGAAAAATACACTTTTTTTTAAATTAAAAAAATAAGAAAACCGTAAAGTTAGCCCAATTGTTTTCATACTGTGAAAGATAATGTTTCGACAAGTAAATTAATACCCAACACGTCATGCTTCAAAATTGCGCCCGCTCATGAAATGGCAACAAACTTTGACACCTAGAAATCTCCATTGGGGGAAGTTTAAAAATGTCTACATGTTACCAGTATTGATCGCAGCAATACCTCATATGTGTGGTTTACATATGCGGGTGCAACTTACGTATGCGCGCAAACACGGCGGGAAGGGGCACTTTAAAAAAAAAAAATTCTTATTTATTTTACGTTTTATTTTTTATTTTTACACTGTCCCTTTAAAAAAAAATGGGATAACTTTTATTCCTATTACATTGTGCCTTTGTGAGTGTGGTTAAATGTGGGCGTAGTCAGCAGAGCATCTCCAGATTTTATTTTCAAAATCTGATCATTTAGTGATTGGCTACAACTATCACATGATACAGATCCACGTTCATTGATTCTGTACCTTTTTTTTTTGTGGTCTGCACTGTCCAATGACACAACTGCTGTGCTCGTGCTTGCACCCGGGGTGTCTGCCAACTCTGCAGGAGCATTGTCACCCTTCTGTGTGAACTAGAGGCAGCAATGCTTTTTTTGTTCAGTCCACTGTAGTAAATGCCCACAGTTGGTTGATCGACATTTAACAGCTAAGACTGGGACTTTATTTTTCCTTCTTCTGCTGTAACATGCCAAAGTGTCTAGCAAAAGTGGCAGCTACAGCTAAAACAAAGGAAAGGGTCATCAGGTCATAAAAATATAATACTATATTACATTACGGTACTCAGAAATACAAACACTGTTGTGTTAATGGTAATGGCAAACTATAGCATATATGCTATTTTTTCTTTGGCACATAATTCCACTTATAGGTCACATTGAAAGTGGCAAATATCAATTATGTGTACATTTTTTACTACAGGCGTAGCCTTAATTTCATACATATGATCAGCAATATTTATATTATGCTTGCCAGCCTGCCATACCTGACAGTCTCCATGGACTCCACCTTCCCAGTCCTCACCGCTGGCATTGTGGTGCCTTTGTGTGCTGGAGCAGCCTGGGCATTCTACAGATACCGTAATCAGTCACAGTGCAAATGGACCATAGATGAGAAGACACAGCAAGCCCTTCGTCGATATGTGCTGATGGAATCTACCCATGGAAAGCCCTACAGTGTACTGCAGACTTTCAGGGAATATGCCAGAAAGAACAGCATAGTAAAGAGGATGCTTTTTACTCCAGACCAAGGTATGTGTGGCATGCACATTGATAGACATGTTGTGAAAACCCGTCTTGCATACTAAAGCCGGGCGCATGTTTTACAATCTAGTTGTACAATATTTTTAAGATAAACTAAAATCTATGTAGTGTGAGGGCCTATTTGACTAGATATAAAGTGATTGTATTGTTTGGTTAGGCCTTTTTTAGTACACAATTGTAATTCTAAAGGAGGTTGTAACATGTTTGGCCATCTTATCCTTATTGTTACACAGTCACAATTTAGATAAAACCTGTCCTGGAAAAAGCTGCAGTCTAAAGAATAAACTGTGATAGTTTTTGGGAGCAAAGTAATACAGTATACCCAGTACTTTCTAGGTATGGAGAGCACTCCCTTTCCACTCCTGTGACAGTGCTGGCCTGGCACTTGGCACATAGGAGCAGGGGTATAGTCAACTTTGTGTAAGCTGTAAGTTGTAACTTGTGGCTAATGCCGCGTACACACGATCAGAATTCCGGCCAGAAAAAGACAGATGAGAGCTTTTCATCATAAAATGCGACCATGTGTATGCTCCATCGGAATTTAGCTGTCCGAATTTCCGCCAGCCAAAAATTGATAGCATGTTCTCAATTTTCCCAACAGAAAATGTGTGTATGCAATTCAGACACGTCAAAAATCACGCATACTCAGATTCAACTACGAAACAGAAGTTATTGGCTACTGAACTTCCTTTTTCTAGTCCCGTCGTACGTGTTGTACGTTCTAAACTATCGGAAATTGGTATGACTGTGTGTAGGCAAGACAGCTTGAGCGGACATCCATCGGAATTCCGTCGGGAAAACCATCAGAGCTTCTTCCGTCGAGAATTCGGATCGTGTGTACGGGGCATAAGGCTTTCTGTCCTTACTCCCAGCAGCTGAACAGAGCAATACAGGAGCAAAGAAAGGGCAAGTGCTGTGGATTGTGTAGTTGTTGCTTTGCATTAAATGGACAAAGTACAGCTTCACTTTAACAATAATTCACCCCACATAAAAACCTGCAAACTCAGAGCTGAATGCTTATGCAGCACTAGCCTCGCAAGGGCTGCTGGTATCTGGCTCCCCTATTCATACACAGCCAGGCAACACACATTTTCTACTTGCACTCAAACACGAAAAGTCAGTTTCTTGGCTTTGTTGTTTGACTAGGGGTAACAAGTTGGATGGGCTAGAGGAATTGATGGAATGCCCAACTTGACAAAAACAACAGATGGGGGCAACTTCCTTCCTATGTACAGAGAAAAGATCCTGGACTGTTCTCCTTCCTGGACACACTCTGTTTTTATGGATCAGCAGCAAAATTCCCTTATGGACTAGGAGCTCTTAGTCACCTTTGGAAAATGGCACAAAAGACTGCAAAACTGCATGCAGGAGTATCTCCATTCCTCTGTAGAACTGCTACCAGTTCCGCTGCTTGCGGGTACTACCAGCCCTCCTGGCTGCCTGCCCTCCTTTTGAAAGTATACACATGTGGCAGTTTTCTCCACTTGTGAATCTATGGGTGTGCTGATGTACTCACTCTGTCCTTTTTGCTCCCACTGCATTCAGGCAAGATTTCTTCTCAAACCAATAGGATCTTCCTTAGCCAGCCCGAGTCCAGCCTTGAGGCAAAGGCCCCCTATAGACATAGGGGACCCCTCCTAGGCCACCGACGGCCTCCTCAGCACTCCATCTTTCACCCAATTCCTCTGCTGGCATGGCTCCACTAGATTCAAGGGCTGATCTACCCACCCTGCCAGGACATTCTGCCTGGGGATGGGCCAAGTTCTCTCCAGTATGCAGAGCAGCACCTCCTGGCCTCCAACCACTAACTTCTAGAAGCTCTACCAGCTTCCAGATCCAGGGGGAGGTAGCAAAGATCTGCCTCTGCAGAGCCATCCAGCCTGACCTGCAGTAACCCTGTCCCACAAAACTTATCATGAGTCATAACTTAAATTTGCCTGTACTAACACTAGTAGCACTAGGGTGCTACACTTACTCTCTCACGTCAATCTCTACCTATGCCCACTAGGACTACTATACCTATACACTGTTTGAGCAGTTATTATGTGAGCTGAATTCACCATAATGTATTGCTGTCACAACTTCCTGAAATTTCTGGTTAACTTTTTTTTCAATTTAATTTATAAAGTAAATTTATAAAATGGTAGCCGAGATGACCGGTACTCCCAATGTTTTGTTCAGACATTTTTCTAGCAGATGCAGTGAAGCAGTCATCCCCACTAATGGTTCTTGTGCTTGGCACACAATGTGGGTATTCAGCTATAAGGGTGCTCTCCTTACTGCCTCCAGATGGGAAAGTGTATGCTGTGGAGGAAGAGGACAGCATGGCGGAATCAGCAGAGGAAATGATCCTAGTTTCTGGATTCAAAAATAATCAGGTATTGACAATTATTGTAAAAAATATAAAATGTAAATATATACTCTCGCTAGAAGTAAAACAATTGTGAAAATATTTTTTACAAAATATCTTGCAGCTGCTGTACACAAGGTGCTATTCACTTGACAAAACTGAAATATATATTTATTACAGTGCTCACAATAATAAACAATAACCTGAATAACACGTAATAACAATTCATTAATAAGTGAATGTCCATATATTAGTGAACGATGTGCTCCAATCCATAAAGTGCAAAGTGCTCCAAAATTCGAGGTGCGCAACACCCCTCCTGTGTCTCCACTCACTGGATGGAATGGACCCTTAGCTTTTCAGTCTAGGGGTCGTTTCAGGCTTAAAATGGTGGCCAGAGATAGCAGATTTCATATGATAATCATCCATGGGTAATAGTACCCAAAATGACACAAAAAGGAGTGAACTATAGTGAAGTACTGTTTGGCAATATCTTTTTTATGCAAAAAGAGTGAATACTTACAAAATGCAGAGTAAAAACAGGCATATATTATCAAGAGATTGCAATAGGAAATGCCGCTGTTGGCGTGCATTCCACTGACAACCAGAAGTGACGTCTATTGGACTCGAATCGGAATTTGTGTCAACGCATTTCACCCTCCCACAGGGCGTCATCAAGGACCTAATATACGGTTAGAAGAGCCGTCTATAAATACAGGGAGAAGGACACCTCTCCCTTTTTTCAGCCAATCAAATTCCATATGGCGGACATTTTGTCGGTAGGACAAACAATTCCCCTCTACCACATGCTTGATTCCCATGTGGGAGACTGGCGGCCATGATATTGGTTAGATATGCATTCCTTACATAATTCCTATAATACTAATTGTTCCAACTGACGTCAATCCAAGTAAGAACATTACATTATGGCAAATCCCTATAAAAAATGTAACAGTGTTACAATGTAAGCATTCCCTTTATTAAAAAACATTAACATTTTATATTAACTCACTCATTAATTGCGGACATTAAGGCCGGGTTCACACCGCTGCGATGCGGGAACGCCGCGAATCCGCGGCGTTTTCCCGCATCGCATTACTCCCGCCGGCAGTTCACACTGCCCTATGCGGACGGCTGGGAGTGTCAATGATATGTTAATGACACCCCCAGATCCGTCCGCATATCGCAGTGCGATCTGCCGACTCGCACAGGAATCGGATCGCATGGTGTGAACCCCCATGCGATCCGATTCTGTTGCAGACCAAAAAAAGGGTCCCGTGCGAGTTTGCTGCGGGAGCGATGCGAATTCAGCCATACTATCTGTATGGCTGAACTCGCATCGCTACGGAGATCGGATGTAATTTGCGCTGCGAATCACATCCGGATCTCCCCCCGCAGCAGTGTGAACCCAGCCTAAAAATGGAAAAACATATGACTATGAAAACTAATAATACAAAAAAATTAAATGAAATAAAAAATAAAAAAATAAAAAATTAAAATAAAAATAAAAATGAATAATAAAATATTAAATATAAAAAAAAATAATAATAATAAAATAAATTTAAATAAAATGAAAATTTAAATAAACATAAATTAAATCTCCAAAAAATAATAATAACAATGATGAAATATTGCTGATAATAACACTTTAAAGTAACATGGTTATAGGTAATTACACTGGTAGCTCTGTATACATCTAGCTGAAAAACACTACCCTAGCATCTGATGTGGTAATATAAACCATTGTTTTAATTTTGAGGTTTATCAACCCATGGATCTAGCAAACCGTACAGTGTTGCCAACCTACCAGTTTGAAAATTTACTGACACCACACCTAAAATTTACTGGCACAGTCAAGTTTTTACTGGCATATATAAAAGTTACAAAATGACAGTTTTAACAATCAGGAGGGCAAGAAGTTATAATGGGCGGCACACACATGCAATTGTGACACTGACAGCAATGTGCAGCAGCACAGATGGTGATGGCCCCTCACCAACATGACACCTCCCCTCCTGCGTCACAGTGACCATCTCACTCCATGCCAGGTGGTCCCTTCAGTCCACTCCCGGCTTGCCTTCCTCCCGTTCCGCAGGTCGGCACATGAGACTTTGGCTGCTCCATTCTCTTGAACCATGACTTGATGCCACACACTGCCGGCACAGCGCAAACACACTGTACCAGGAACTCGCAGTGTCTCGGCCAAGCATCACAGCCATAATTTTTACTGGAAACCTTTTACTTTCACTGGCATTTACTGGCAAGAGAAAGGTGCCCATTTTTTACTGGCTGCCAGTAAAAATGCTGGTGGTTGGCAACACTGAAACCGTATGTTCTCAATGCATGAAGCAATCTGCCAGACAATTAGTAAAATCATTGCCTAATGCACTCTACCCTGTTTCAATAGCAGTTATTGGGTTCAGCAGAACTGGGTAGCTGAAGCTCCATAATTTTCTCAGAAGAGTTTTAGGAGTAGCCATGACTGATTAGGAAGCCTACAGCCAGGGCCGGGACAAGGGGTGGGCAGAAGGAGAAGCTGCCCGTGGTGCAGCAAACTCATGTGGGAGAGGGGGGCACAGCAAGGCAAGATTCCATCCCTGTAGCATTTTCAGTTTGTAAGTTTCAGGGAGGTAGGAGTAGATTGTACTGGGGACACAAAGGGGGGGGGGGGCGTTTTGACAGAGGTATTTGACAGGTGATTTGTGCCAGCATGGGGGATAATTTGTGCTGGGAAGGGGATTTGGTGAGGGGATAGAATTTATGTTAGGAGAGGGGATTTAGGGGGATTTGTGCTAAGAGGGAAAAATTGGAGAGGAGAGAATTTATGCTAGGAGGGGTGTTTTTTGGGGGAAAGGAATTGTGCTAGAAGGGGGGATTGAGGAGGCAAGGATTTGAGTTACAAAGAGGGTGAATTGGTGCATTTTTATATGAGGAGAATATTGGCTTTCAGAGGGAAGTTGTGCTTGGGAGAGGGGGGAGAGGAGTGAGGGGATTTTTGCTGTGAGCTGATGCTCAGACTTTATTGGGGGTGGGTGCACTTTGTCAGCTTTACCCTGAGCACTGGGTGACCTTGTCCCAGTCTCTTGCCGAAAAAGGTCCCCTGGCAGATAGTGCCCCCCCTGTAATGCGCAGGCGCACCGCTTGCGCAGTACGAACAACTACGGAGCTGCCGAAAGTCTCCGAACATGAACAGCTGATCGTCAGCTCTAAACGGCGCCTGAGTCCAGGTTCGAGCCCCACCATCCAAGTGGACATAGAGATAGAATATAAATATGCCGAGCGAAGCGAGGCTGTGCCCAAAGCGTGGCTAGCGAAGCGAGCCCGCGAGGGGCCCTGTTACAAAGTGGTGTCTTACAACAGTGTTGGAATGTAGGCGCCGTCTACAGCTGACGCACAGGGGTTCAGCTTCGGTTAATTTTGGCGACTACGTTGTGGTTCGTACTGCGCACTACAGGGGGGTCATTATCTGCCGGGGGGGGGGGGACTTTCTCTGCAGAACACCAGCACTGCCTACAGCCAGGAGAGTTAGATCATCAAATATTCATCTATAGATTTTTTAGGTGGAAACTCATGCAAACAGAAAGCAGACAAACTCCATGCATATCCCAAGCTGGAAATAAACAAAAGGCCCAGTATTGAAAAAATTGCTAGCTATAGCCAAAATAAAAAAAAAGGCATATATGATTCAGACTGTCTGTCACAATAGCATTAGTCCTGTAACATTGTTTTATTAATTGTTGATCCTGCCAGTAGATCTGTTATTTTTCAAAAGAATGACAACACTGCAGTGAAATCACACAGCAGTGTTGCCACCATGTGGGACAGAGTAGACTTAGATGAGCATGTAGTGTTAAATAGACTTTAAAAAGGAACTCCATGAGAGTCCTTTATCAATCCAGTGCTATGCTGGGCTGCAAGTCTTCTCTCTCCTCTTCCTGCTCTCACATGCTTTGCTGATAGCAGTGGAACCCAATGACCCCTACTGCTGTCAATCAAAACCAATGAGGAGGGAGCAGGGGGTGTTGGATATCAATACATGTAAAGTATTTTTTCTACATATATTTTATAATTATACCTCTACAAATATTTTCGATTTCTCCTGTTCCCCCATTTTAGACCTCTAAAGACAGGTTTTTCCTGGTTTGTTTTGTCCATGACTTCATTTTTTCTGTCTTTCAGTTTAAACTATTGTGTCAACATCCAGTCGATGCAATCCACACCTTACACAGCAAGTTTGATCTGGAGAAGGTAGACTTAGTGTTAATGGACTTTCAAAGTGATGGCTACCTTGAAGGATTGAAGTCTTTGACAGAACTTGGACTTCTTTCCCCTGGATCACTAATACTTCTCAATAACATGGGTCCCCTGGTCGGCAAAGACTTTGTAGGACATCTTGACAAAAGTGTACATTATAGAGTGGTGAATGGCTGCCAGTCTTTACTGAAAGTTGAATATGGGCAGTCAAGCCAAAAATAATTAAAAGTAAAAACATTTAGTGATGAATAAAAAATATAATTGTTATGAAAAGCACACAAATGTTATTCTCTGCCTTCACCTTTACTAAATGTTTACACCAGAGAAACACTTAAAGTAATGGGTTAGGTAAAGATTAGCACATCAAGGGTTGTTAGGTAAATGCCCCTTAATTTTGGGTAAGTGGAAAGAATGACCACTTATAGTGGTCATTAGAATGCCAGCTAAAAAGGTCATTGGTGTCTTGCCATGGTCTCTACCAAGTGGAGCTGGACATGAAACTATGCGAACAATGTGGTAGGGTAATTAGCCAGAGCTCAAGGAACCCCTTCCCTAGGACCCTGGTTAAGAACACCTACGCTATCTGATCACAGTAGTAATCCAAAGATTTAAGATAATTAATGCAAAGAGCAGCATCATATAAACTGGCAAGACACACATGCTCTGATTCAGTTATAGTCCTCAGACAGGAATAGGGGTTGTTGTGATGTCTCTCTTTCAATCGTGATGAGAAAGTCCCTCGTTTCCTACAATACAAGCAGTAGGAATGCACTTTAGTACAGTCTGATCTCACCAGGCATCCACATCATACCTCACTCCATACCAGGGAGAAGGTTGTTGGTCTCTGAGACAAATTCTTGTGATGAGCAGTATTTTTAGTTCTCAGCCAATTGTGGTCAGCTATGGTGGGGTTCCATTTGGCCAGCAGCCCAGTCTTTTTTTTTTGACCCTCTGCTAGCTTTAAGACTGTTCTTTCCTTTCCTCTCAGCAGGCTGAAGACACACTACTCCTTTCTTTGTTGCATTAGCCAATCGCCATCTTCCAAGCTTGATCCAGACCCAGCCAAGATGGCTTCTGCCTGCACTAGAGAATCTATATAGACAAGCATTGCAAAGTGGTGTCAGTTGGCTGCTGTGCTTCTGCATTAATGAATATTCAGGTTATCCCTGTACATATTGCAGAATGATAATACAGCAGCAACAAAGGAAGAAGTTGTCAGCTACAGTCCAAGTTACACCAGAATTCAGTCTTTTTAGCATAGCAATCCAGGAAATTGGCATTGCTTGTTTGCCCTCTCTTAGGTTTTAAAGTGGTTGTAAACCCTTACAAACCACTTTGACCTACAGGTAAGCCTAGATTAAGGCTTACCTGTAGGTCCAAGAAATATCTCCTAAACCTACACGGTTTAGGAGATATTTGCCAAAAGACAGGCACCAGTGTCTACGGAACAGGCGCACTGAGCGCGCCGCTGTTAACGGCAATATGCCGCGAGTGGCGGCTCCCATGCGCATGCGCGGGAGTGACGTCATCTTGGCTCTGTCGAATTACAGCGCCGGAGCAGCGAGACCCACCAAGAAGATGGATGCTCCATACACAAGGGGACAGAGGTGACTTTGTTGGCTCCTGTGTCAGGTAAGTGACACATAATGGACTACTATGCGATGCATAGCAGTCCATTATGCTTTATCTTTGCAGGGAATCAAAGAGGAAGTAAACTCATCAGGGTTTACTTCCTCTTTAAATCTCTGCTGTAATGCAATTTTCAGTGGCACCCAAAAGATCACCACATGGCATACATGCATGCTAAGACTGGCCCACTGTAGGATCCTCCATTGAGCCCATGTTCCCTACAAATACAGCACCACTGCTATATGTTGTAATTGACAGCTCATTAAGCTCTATTTTAAAAAGTCTGGCCTGCCCACCTAAATTTCAGCTTAGATAATTAAGAGCAAGGTTTGGGACTTTATATGAATCGTGCAGCCAGGGAGCAAGCACGGCAAAATGATGTCTGGTGAATATACCGTGATTGTGACCATTTATAATGCATAATGACATAATACATACAATATAATAAGATAAAAATAAGGAAACTTTAATTCCATAACATAATAATAGCATGTTGACATAGCAGCATAATGGTATCACAATAGTAACATCATAAATTTGCCAGACTCATTGATACGTGTCTCCACAGTAAGGTGTATAATGTATTCAAATTGGTAGAATCAAAAAGACCATATACTAGATAATATACAGTATGATGGTAACATGATGGAGGTATATCTCAATGTCCTCAACTCAATGTCCTCACATAAAGTCACAATCTTTTGTTTTTTCTCTCTTTATTGTTACATTTCAGCTTACTTACCTCCATTTCATTTCAGAAAGGCCCCCCTAACACCACTGGCATTCATGTACGAGCCCTCCTCATAGTACCAATGTAGGTACAGAAATCAGGCCCACCTGCCTACACTATCCTCCTCCAAGTGGAACCATCAGTGGCAGGATGTATGAGTATAAAACCCCTGCATTTCTAAAGGTGCAGGAAATAGGGCTGAACTGAGGTCTGAAGGTGCAGGAATTGGGGTTGGACTGCAATGTTTGGAATGATATTGTTCACTATCTTGACAGTTTTCCAATGCTTTTAACCTTTTCCACATTATTTTAGAAAAGCAGTCCTTATTTAATGGACTTTTCTCATCCTGCAGAGCCACTATTCTACCTTCTGGTAAGTAGATGAGGTCTTATCAGCATGCGCACATCCAGGTTTGTATCTTACAGCTACAAGATTTTTTAATAGGCACTGATTGTAT
This sequence comes from Lithobates pipiens, assembly GCF_037356315.1. NCBI lineage: Eukaryota > Metazoa > Chordata > Amphibia > Anura > Ranidae > Lithobates > Lithobates pipiens. Next base: position 429,208,322 of record NW_027507903.1, read on the forward strand.
TTTGTATTTTGCCATCTGTATTGTCTATTTGTCTGTTTTCTACCCGGAGCACCCTCTAGTGCATGCTAGAAGTAATGTTAGCGTAGTTTTTAGTCTAGGAACATTTTAGCTTGGCTGAGGGCCAGGCTTGGACTGCGAATCTGGGCCAGGGTTCAGTGACTCAGGGGCTGGATGACTCACCTGGCAGCTCTTTTTGACACTTCCCTCTGGTCTGGAAGATTGTAGAAACTACCACACCTGGAAGGTGGGAGTAAGGAAGGGCTGCCATGCATATTTATGAGGCCTCAGCCAATCCCTGGCTTTGGGCTGGCAGGGGGTAGAGCTTACCTCATAAATAGACATGAGCCATGCCAGCAAAGGGAGTCATTTGGAAAATAGAGATAGAGTTCTGAGAAGGCTGTCAGTGGCCCTTGAGGGTGCCCCCTAGTCTGGGGAGGGGGAGTTAACCTCGGGCTTGGGACTCGGGTGCTGGAAGATTTCCCCTAAAACACACAGAGGAAACCTTTCCTGGAGGCACGGGAGCAAGTAAAGAGGACAGCAGGAGCAGGTCAGCAGATCTCCTGAGAGTTAATCAGGTAGGTTGGTGAGTGTCAGTCTGGAGAACTGCGGGGAGAAGTTAGCCTGGAGGGCTAGTGAAAGGGCCAGCTGCAGCCAGGGGGTCCTCAGTGCATGAAGAGGTTGTGCTGGGATTAATAGCCACAGGAGGAATGTAGGCAGGACACTGAACCTTTGCTACACAACTGAGGGGCTTCGGGTTCATGCCTGTAATGGGCTTTTGCTTCATCTGACTGAGTGACTGTTGGATAATTTGCAGAGCTCCAGCTGGGTTCTGTAAGCAAGTGTGGGATGAAGGAAGAGGAGGAGTTATATACAGACACTGTATATAGAGACTGTATATAGGATGAGTTGTCCCTGAAGTTATTCTGAAGTAATTTGACATCCCTTAATCTCCCATCCCTACACAAGTTATTATCTCTCAATTAAAAAACAAAAAACAAAGTCACTGACTGTTCTCTGACTCTGGAGTTGAGGAAAAGATGATCCACACTCCGGTGATTGCTCTTAAAATTTTTTAGTATTTAATAACAAGCCACCAAACGCAAATAAGAAAGGTTTACGCGTTTCAGCCTATAAGGCTGTCCGTCTTAGCTCCTACCTCAGTGAAAATAACCTTCTTGATCCCTTACAGTCTGGATTTCGCCCACAGCACTCCACAGAAACTGCCTTACTAAAACACACCAACCATTTACTAACTGCTAAAACCAACGGCCACTACTCCATACTCCTACTGCTTGACCTCTCTGCAGCCTTTGATATTGTTGACCAGCCACTCCTCAATAAACTACATTCTCTTGGCCTCCAAGATTCTGCTCTAACCTGGTTCTCTGCCTACCTATCACATGCTTCTTCAGTGTTACCTACAACTCTGTCTCCTCCTCTCCATTGCCCCTTTCTGTGGGGTTCCCCCAAGGCTCTGTTCTTGGACCCCTTCTCTTCTCTATCTACATGTCCTCTCTTGGTCACTTAAAAACCGCCCATGGCTTCCAATACCACTTATACGCCGATGACACCCAAATCTATCTGTCTACTGCTCCCCTCACTCCTTCAGTCTCCTCTCGCATTACTGACTTACTACCTGACATATCAGCATGGATGTCGCACCACTTCCTTAAACTAAATCTCTCTAAAACTGAGCTATTAATATTCCCCCCTCCCGTGCCCCCCCTCCATGACTTTTCCATCAACAATGCAACCATCAGGCCCTCCCCTCACGCCAGGGTACTAGGTGTAGTCCTAGACTTTGACTTCTCCTTTCAGCCTCAAATCCAATCATTGTCAAAAGTTTGTAGACCTCACCTCTGTAACATCTGTAAAATTCACCCCTTTTAAATAAATGAAACCACCAAGCTCCTCATTTACTCCCTGGTTATCTCTCGTCTTGACTACTGCAACTCGCTTCTTACTGGCCTGCCTCTCCTTAGGCTTTCCACTCTTCAGTCTATCATGAATGCTGCTGCCAGGCTTATTCAACTTACTCACCGTTCAGTGTCTGCCAACCCTCTCCTCCAATCCCTACACTGGCTCCCAATCACCCAGCGAATTAAATTCAAAATAATAACCACAACATACAAAGCCATTCACAACTCTGCCCCGAGCTACATCACCAACCTTGTCTCCAAATATCACCCAAACCATCCTCTCCTACTCTCAAGCTCTCTCGTCTCCTCCTCCCATACTCATCTCCAGGATTTCTCCAGAGCCTCTCCCTTCCTCTGGAACCTCCCATCCTCTGCTAACTCAACCTGGCTATCCCCTACTCTTGCTACCTTTAGGCAATCCCTGAAAACTCATCTCTTCAGGGTAGCCTATCACGCCTCCAGCTGCCACCTGCCCCACCCTTTTAGATTGTAAGCTCTTCTGAGCAGGGCCCTCTTAATCCTCTTGTATTTTATTGTATTATAACTGTATTGTCTCTCTTTTATATTGTAAACTGTTGGTGCTATATAAATCCTGAATAATAATAATAACACCAGCGTCGCAGTAAGACTAACTGCAGCTGACAATTTAAAAAAAGGGGGCAGGGAAACAACAACAATAATAAAAAAAGACGAAGTGTCCAAAAAAATAAAATAATTAAATGTGGTGCTTGGTGCACAATAAATAGTGTAAAATTGGGGACTGCTGCTGACGCAAATTGAAAAACGAAGAAAACAAAAACGAAAAAAAATTATTTATAAAAAAGAGAAAACACCAGTGTTGCAGTAAGACAAACTGCAGCTGACAATTTAAAAAAAGGTGGCAGGGGAACAACAACAATAATAAAAAAGCATCACCAAAAAAAAAAATGTGGTGCTTAGAGCACTATAAACTGTAAATTTTTAATAAAAAAGAGGGGGAACACCAGTTTAGCAGTAAGACAAACTGCAGCTGACAATTTAAAAAAGGGGACGGGGGAAAACAAAAATGTGTATACAAAACTGTATACAGCTCCAAATGCATTGCTGTTAAACACGCCCTACACTGACACTACACTAACACTACATTAGCACTACACTGACACACTACACTCACACTAAGCCCCTGTACACACGGTCGGAGATTCTGCCAACCAAATCCGTCGGATTTTGTCCGTCGGATTTAGTCCGACGGATTGTGTCCAAAACTGTTGCATACACACGGTCGGACTAAGTTGTCGAAAAATCCGATCTTTCAGAACGTGATGACGTCATTTCGTTACGATGGGACTACATTCAGGCTAGTAGCCAATAGCTTTGATGTAGGAATTTGATCTGAGCATGCGTGGCACTTGGTCCGATCAAAATTCGCTACACATGATCGGAGTATGTCCGATCGAACCAGTTGGTTGGGAAATATTTCCAACATGTTGGAAAATTGGGTCCGACGGATATTCTGACGGAATCAGTCCGATGCATACCACACACAGTCGGATTATCCGACGACACAGTTCGATAGGACACATTCCGACGGATTCTCCGACCGTGTGTACAAGGGCTAACACTAACTGGTTTGCTGAGCCTCATCAGCTTCACACTGCAAAAGGTTAAGGACTTTTTATAGTGTTGGGTGGGATTATGAGCACTGAGCCATGAATGGGCAAAGTTATCATCAATTTCTCAAAATAAGGCTCTCACAGTGGTCTGTGCCCCGATTGGGCAAAGCCTGGCACCTGACCACTGGTCAGGTGCATAGTTTCAGGGCTGTTACAATGCACTGTGCACTGCCGAGTGTCCTGCAAATTTGGGTGTTCTATGAACACCTGAATGGGCGCTGTTCAGGGGCGAACTGATGCTTGGCCCGGACAGTTCGCCCATCTCTACTTGTCAGGATAGACAAAAATGGATGGGGAAAACTACCATCAAATTCTTGAGGAAAATCTGCTGCTTTCTGCTAGAAAGTGGGAAGAAGGTTTACCTTCCAATATGACAACGATCCAAAGCACACAGCAAAAACAACCACACAGTGGTTGAAGGAGAAAAAGGTGAATGTCCTTGCATGGCCTAGCCAGAGCCCAGACTTAAAGGGGTTGTAAAAGTAAATGAAAAAAACATGTCTATACTTACCTACTATGTGCAGTGGAATTGCACAGAGCGGGCGGAAACCTCCTCTTTTCAGGTCCACTGCCAGTGCTCCTGGCTCCTCCTCTCTGGCCAATGCCCCCATGGGAAGCCGCTTCCCATGGGGGCACTCATGCCTGCTCATACCCGAGTCCCTCTGCTGTGTCCATTGACACAGACACAACCCCCCCCCCCCATTCCTTGTCACTGTCTTTGATTGACAGCACTGGGAGACAATGGCTCCCAGGGCCCCATCAAAGCCAGCAAGACCCAGAAGTGGGGGGAGAAAAGATCTGCAAACATGTACGGCGCTGGATCGAATGAGGTCTCAAGTAAGTAAAGGGGGGCTAAGGGGGCAATTTTTTTACCTTAATGCAATGAATGCATTAAAGTGGTTGTAAACTCAAAAAAAAATGCAAAAGAAAAAATCCTGTAAGACAAAGGCATAATGAGCTAGTATTCATTGCATACTAGCTCATTATGAAATACTTGCCTTAGATTGAAGCTGTTGCAGCGGCCCCGCACGCCGCTGTGACCAGCGACATGTCTCCCGGAGTTATTTTTCTTGCTCCGGCGCTGTGATTGGCCAGAGCCGCGATGAGAGTAAATTTAACTGTACTTGAGCTAGGGTTGCCACCTGTATGGGTTTCTCCCGGACAGTCCGGTTTTTGAATCATGTGTTTGGGTTTCTATTTGCCTCAGACCCGCACACGTTATTCAGATCGGACTGCACCAGGAATGACATGATTACTCGGCCATCAGATGTTTGTCTCCCCTCCCTGCTGCCCCTGAAGTCTTTCTCACTCACACAGCAGAACAAAGCTGCCTCCTCCCCCTCCTTCTCCTTGTCCGCTCTGTATATACACACACAGGAGGAGGAGGGAGAGCAGGGACACACACTGATCTCAGGTCTATACAAAGTTTTCTATGCACTGTTGATGGACAGGGAAGGGGGAGAGAGTGGCTGGGAAAGAAGAAACTTTAAAAAAAGATGTGGAGTGATTGGGGGACTTAGAGGATATGTGCTGGAAGGGGCTTTGGTATGAGAGAGGACATATGCCAGAAGAGTGGGATGAATTTGAAATCTGAGAACTCTTTCTAGCACTAGCCCTCTCCCTCCCAAAGTGCCTCCCAGCACATATACAACTAGGGTTGCCACCTTTTCTTCAAGTCAAACCTGAACACTTTAGTGGAGCACGCCAATTTAGTATAAACTATAGATATATTTTGCTATTAAATAACATTTATAATCATATGAAGTTAATAACAAGAGTCCCCCTTTACATTAGAGTCCACAAAGTTTCCCTTTTACATCTGAACTCGCAGAGTTCACATTCACTGTAAGGGGGGACTCTGCAGACACTGATGTAAGGGAGATCTCTGGGGCCTCTGATTTAAGGGGGGACACTGAGCACCCTGATGCACGGTAAGGACTCTGATGTAAGGGGGGGGCACTGTGGCTCCTGGTGTAAATGGAACTGTGATGTAAGGGATGTTCTAAGAACCCTGATTTGCCTTAGTGTACTTACTCAGAGGCAGGAGAGAGAAGGAGGGAGACTTCAGTCACAGAAAGGGATGGATGGTGAGCTCACTCACCCTTTGGCAGTCAGCACCTCTCATCCAGATGTATCTGAGGCTGCTGACTTCCAATTTCTGCCCCCCTATTTCCTTTTCTGAGGCCAAGCACCAGGGATTGGAGTGTGGGCAGACACAGAGGGGTAGGGGTGGGGGAAGAGGTGCAGATTGAGCCCTCTCTCCTCTCCTGTCTGTGTGTGTTTTTTTTTTTGGGGGGGGGGGATTGTTAGTGCCGTCTTTGGGCAGCGTGAAAGAGAGTGTTACAGACACTCTCAGCTTAGACAACTGCAGCCAGCAACCCTGCTGGGAGGCCATAGTACAGTTTAAATAATGTGTCCGGGTCTCAGACAGTCTGAAACCCGCATGCATGATTCCAAACCCGAACTGTCCGGGTGAATCCTGGACAGGTGGCAACCCTATATGCAACCCCCCCTTCTACCACCAGCCCCCTCCCCTCCCAAAGTGCCCCCCAGAACATACTCGACCCCCCTTCTAATACTAGCATCCTCCCCTCCCAAAGTGCCCCCCAGTACATTTCCGAACCCCCCTTCTAGCAGTAGCCCCCTCCCCTCCCAAAGTGCCCCCCAACACATATCTGACTCCCGTCCCTGCTAGCACTAGCCCTCTATCTTCCCAAAAAGCCCCCAACACATATCTGACCCCACCTTGCTAGCTACAGCTCTGTCCCCTCTCATAGAGTCCCCCCCAGCACATATCTGACCCCCCCTGCAAGCATTAGCCCTCTCCCCTCCCAAGGCACCTCCCAGACCATATCTGATCCCCCTCACCAGAGCAATAGCCCTCTCCCCTCCCATAGCACCTCCTAGCACATATCTGACCCCTCTCCCCAGCACTAGCTCTCTCCCCTTCCAAAGCACCCCCCAGCACATATACAACCACTCACCCCCCCCTGCTAGCACAATTACTCTGCTCTTCCAAAGCACCCCCTAGCACATAACTTCTCCCCCTCTCCCCCAAAACAGAGAGATAACAGCTGCCACAGTGGGGATGATCATTGCACTAGGGAGAATGTTGTGCTGGAAGGGGGGATTTGGGGGAAAGAATCAGTACTAGAAGGGAGATTTATGCTTGGAGGAGGGGGGATGTTGGGGTGGGGTATTTGTGCTGGGATGAGGAGCTGTGCTGGGAGGGGGTTTGTGGGGGAAGGAGATTTGTGCTGGGAAGGGGGAAACTTTTTTAGGGAGAGCTTTTTTTTTGGGGGGGGGGGGTGGTACTGGAATGGAAGTTTTTGCTGGGAGGGAGAATTTGGTGGTGGAAGAGGATTTATTCCAAGAGGGGTATTGGAGGAAGGTGAGTTTTTACTGGTTGGGGAGGAGGATTTGTATTAGGAGGGACAATTGAGGGGGGCAGAGATAAGTGCTGGGATGGGGAAGAAGGGGGGCTAGAACTGGGGATTTTGGGGATGGTGGAGGAGGACTTGTGCTGAGGAAGGTGGTAGAGGATTTGTTTTTTTGGGGGGGGGGTTGCTCTGGGAGGGGGAGAAATTATATTTGCTGGTGGGTTGGAGGGTGAGCATAAAGATTAGTGCTATTTTTTATTTTTTTTGCAGGAGAGGGAGTTAGATTTTTTGTTGAAAGGGTAAAGTGGGAGAAATTATTGCTGGGGGGGGGGGGGGGGGGGGTAGAATTATTCTTACCCATGCACTGTGCGTTACACATCCCTGACTGCTGTACTTTTTGTTTTGTACTTTTGACTCCTACTATTCATAACACACTCCTGTCCCCTGCATTTTGCACAGTAAATATTCCTGACCCCTGTATTTCGCACATAACACCCACAATTCAGTCACACCCACTGTTCCCCATGCCGCGCTACATTACTGTTCTCCTTGAGGCAACCAAAAGTGTGCCAGGTTTTGTCTTTTACAATCTTATAGCGTATACTCCAAAAAAATGCAGTGCGCCGCTAAAGTTGCCAGTTTTGGCATGAAGAAAAGGTGGCAACCTTAACTTGAGCAGTTCTGCAAAGAAGAGTGGGAAAATATTGCAAGTCTAGCTGTAATTAATCACTTAAGGACCAGAAGGCTTTATTCCCTTAATGACCAGGCCATTTTTTGCAATACGGCACTGCGCCACTTTAACTGCCAATTGTGTGGTCGTGCGATGCTGTACTCAAACAAAATGTATCGTATTTATCGGCGTATAACACACACTTTTTTCCCCTTAAAATCAAGACGAAATCGGGGGTGTGTGTTATACGCCGATCCCCCACTGATTGTGAGCCTTGGGCAGCTTTCACTCGCCTTCGGCCCTTCTCGTCAGCTTTCGGCAGCCTTAGGCCCTTCTCGACGGCTTTCGGCAGCCTTCGGACATTCTCGGCGACTTTCGCCAGTCTTTGGCCATTCTCGGTGGCTTTCGCCCACCTTTGGCCGGAAGCTGCCGAGAACGGCCGAAGGCGGCCGAAAGCTGCCGAGAACTACCGAGCGCCACTGAGATACACAGGACATCCGGCTCTGTATCTCGGCGGCGCCATTTTTAAAAGGCAAAGCTGAGAATTAAAACGAACAAGGCTGCAAATGACACTGATAAGGCTGCATTGATGGGCATTTAAATGTAAGTTTTTTACCTCCTAAACTTGGGGGTGCATGTTATACGTCCATAAATACGGTATGTTCTTTTTTTCCTACAAACAGAGCTTTCTTTTGGAGGTATTTGATCACCCCTGCGGTTTTTATTTTTTGCTCTATAAACAAAAAAAGCGACAATTTACAAAAAAAAAAAAAAAAAGCTATATTTTCTAAATTTTTCTATAATAAATGTCCCCAAAAAATATATAAAAAATGAATTTCTTCCTCCATTTATTCCAATATGTATTCTTCTACATATTTTTAGTAAAAAAAAAATCGCAATCAGCTTATATTGATTGGTTTGCACATAAGTTATAGCATCTACAAAATAGGGGTAGACTTATGACTTTTTTTTTTTTTTTTTTACTAGTATTGGCGGTGATCAGCAATTTTTAGCAGGACTGCGACATTGCAGCAGACACATTGGACACTTTTTTGGGACCAGTGACATTTATACAGCAATCAGTGCTAAAAAAAAAAGCACTGATTACTGTATAAATGACACTGGCAGGGAAGGGGTTAACACTAGTGGTGATCAAGGGGTTAAATGTGTTCCCTGGGAGGTGTTTCTAACTGTGGGGAGAGTGAACTGACTGGAGAAGGAGAGAGATCGCTGTTGCTGATCACTAGGAACAATCTCTCTCTACTTCCCTGACAGAATGGGGATCTGTTTGTTTACATTGACAGATCCCCGTTCTGGCTCTCTATGGATCGATTATGTACAGCTACGACAATTCGCATAATAGAGCCAACCTGACGCAGTATAATGATGGCGGCTGGTCGGCAAGTGGTTAAAGAAAAATGTAGTCCATCAAAATAATGAGTTTATATGTATAAAGTATTATTATTATGATTGCGATAAATTAAAAAAGGAAGGTTTTAACCAGTTTGGGTGCATGTTATGCCTCGTACACACACGATCAGAATTCCGGCCAGAAAAAGACAGATGAGAGCTTTTCAAAGGAAAATGCGACCGTGTGTATGCTCCATCGGAATTTAGCTGTCCGAATTTCCACCAGCCAAAAATTGATAGCATGTTCTCAATTTTCCAGACGGAAAAACTTTCTATCAGAAATTTTGATCGTGTGTATGCAATTCCGACATGCCAAAAATCACGCATGCTCAGATTCAACTACGAGACGGAAGCTATTGGCTACTGGCTATTGAAATTCCTTTTTCTAGAACCGTCGTATGTGTTGTACGTCACCGCGTTATAAACGATCGGAATTTGGTGTGACCGTGTGTAGGCAAGACAGCTTGAGTGGAGTTCCGTCAGAAATCCTTTGGGAAAACTATCAGAGCTTTTTCCGACGAGAATTCCGATCGTGTGTACGCGGCATTAGAGTAATTTATGAAAATGGATTGGGTCGATGTGCTCTGAGACAAATTCTGAGATTGCCCAAGAACAGGATTCCATAATAAAAACACCAGAAAAGAGGATGTCTTTAATTTTTTAAACTAATTTAACATTCTCAAAAACACAATAAAAAGTTCAAACAAAACATCACAAATGATAAATAACATAAATAAAAACTATGATACACTTCAGCTTTCTCCTCAGGATGCTGCTGGCTATGAAGAATACTTCTCAACAGAAAACACTATAGAGCAGTGTTATTTAAGGCTCGGTTCACACTGCCACGACCTGAGATGTGACTTTGCCAAGCGACATACTGGCGAATTGAGTATTACTTTCATAGAAGTATAGAATAGAAGTCACCTAGAAGTAGTACAGGAACCTTTTCTAAAGTTGGAGCAACTTCAGTGATGCTAATTAGGACAGCTCTTATTGACTAACACGGGACTTCACATGTCACACGACTAGGGGTCTCACAAGTCGGATCCCAAGTCAAATTGTGAATGTGAACCAAGCCTAACAGAGTAGGCAATCCATCCTTTCAGCCACAACCAGTGACTATGTACTGTGCCAGTCACTCACCCATAAAGCAGGCTGGGCCTTTTTAGAACCAAAGATTACCAGCAAATGTCACAGATCTTACAGCATAGAATGGCCAGTTTTATTCATAAATACTGTAGGCTTCAGGCATTGCTCTTACCTGCAATATGTAAAACAATTCTGAAACATTTAGAGGTGCCTATGCAATACAACTGTAGGAGAATTGGGAGTTTCAAAAAGCGTAGCAACCAACAGCAATCAAACAGATTTTTTTCCAAATCAGTGAAAGTTGATTGCTGGTGGCTGCTCTAGATTACTTCAATTTGTTGAAGCTGATAATGCTACCTACATTTAAATCCGGCAATAATCTTGGCAAGTTTGTCTATTAAACCTGATGGATTGATGGATCTGTTTAAAGCTGAGTGGCTGACTCAGAAGCCAGTGGCAATCACTGGAGTAGCAGTGCCTTTATACAGTGATTTCCAGCATCCAGGGGGATCTTCCAGGTATGGCATATACATAATTACTTTTGACCAAGCCGTAACAATGCAAAATAGCCAAACTAAGAACTTTGGCCAAAATGTTTATTTTCCCATGCAGTGGGGCTATGCCCGCACTGCATGAGTCAACTGCTCACCTTTGTCTTGGGGTGAGGAGAACAGAAATATACTTACATAATCTGCTGATCCTCTGGGTCAAGACTGGTTCCCGCCGCTCCTGCCCCCCCCCCCCCCCACATGCTAGTGATCTTGTGCAGTGGACTGTCCCTGACATCATCACACCCATAGACCAGCTCTGAACATGGGGACGGCAGGAACAGTGCACCGCTTGATGTGGGGGAGTGCTGTTTTCCTGCAGGATCAAGTAAGTATGGCCAGGGCCGGGACAAGGAGTGGGCAGCAGAGGTGGCTGGGATGTGGGCGACCTGACCCTAACGGAATGGGGAGTGCAGTTTGACATCTTTGCCATTGGCACTGGATGGCCTTGTCCCGGTACTGAGTATAGCTTTTCCTTGAGCTCCTGGACAACACAAGCAGTTAACCCATGCAGTACAGGCACAGCCTCACTGCATGGGATAATTAAAAATTTTGCTCTGAGTTCTTCTTTAAGGGAAAAAACATCTTTCAAGCTAGATCTAAACTTTCTAAGTTACCCATCAAACTCTCCTCATTTTATTAAACACAATCTGTACATAATCTTTTGTGAAATGGCTGTATGTTTACTGATGATTGGGAAAAAAGGCCATATGTTAAATCTAGCCTTAGGCCGGCCATATATGGTTCGAATCTCAGCCAGTTCAGCAGGAACTGGCCGAGTTTTGAGCCATTATTGGGCTGGCTGAGTGTACCAAGTTGATCACATCAACATGGGTACAATCAGCCTGGCGCATTCTTGGATGCTATAACCACTAGGGATAATCCCTATATTCTCCCAGCAGGGATGGCTTCACCCACCCGCCCCTGCCGAGAGAAGACAATTGCTTGGTAGGAGTGATTCCCTTGTCAACATTGTCTGTGTTGATGGGGGAACTGTGCAAATTTCTTTCCTGTAATCCATGGTTGTGGGAAAGAAATTGCCACTGTCTATGGCCTGTCTTACTAAACATACTGTTTTTGCTTTATAATTGGCTTTTATTTTAATTATTTTTATTTTTTTTGCCATAGATAAACTAAGTGCTATGAGTGAAGAAATTTGAAGCAAAGCAAACCATTATATCCTAGTCTCGTCCAAAATATGCTTTAAAAAAAACCAAAGCACGTGAAGTCCAAAATATACACATAGTTTCAAAGATATTATGCAGTGATATACTGTATATTGTGAAAATTGTGAATAAATGTAGATATGGAAAAATATGAATCCAGTGATTGGACATTTCTGTATATGATCCATAAGCTAAATTTAATGACTTTTCAAAATATACTGCAAGGTTGCTCAAGCAGCAATCCTGATAGACTGAGTCTGCTATTTGTGGTAAATCCAATCCTCTTTTGGATCCTACCATTGGTCTATTTTGCGAATGTTAGGAGAAATAAATGGGGCTCCGTGCATCTACCATTGGCATAAATCCACCTATTTGAAATATGATAGATGGATGATGTGATATGGGTGGGTTCTGGCAGATTAGGAACAAAGTTTGGAGTTGCCAATCCCAAACTTCAGATAAAACACGAAGAATGTAAATACTTACCTGTCCTGCTGCTTACACTGCCAAATGTTACTCCATTAAAGAAAAACTGCTGAGTGAAGTTTCTTCTGAATCCAAAACTTCTAGGATTATCCCCACAGTACTCTGTGCCCTGCATTGACACTAAAAGCAAACTGGAGATGGACATTCCTTGAAGCATTGGTTTTAGAACAAACCTCTTGCAGCAATTCCTGTTCAATGGAACGGCATTTGATGGGCAGCCAGAAGGACAGGTATGTCTTTTTTTTTTTTTTGTCTTTAGAGGCAGCTATGTTTTTTTTAAGATTGGTGAAAGGCTTTCTTTAAAGTGAACTTGTGCTTTTTCCCATGCATAGCAAAGCTATAGATTCATTCTAATCCCCTATCTGCAGCAGCATATAATCAGCTTTCATTTGCTCTCCTGTTGTTTATCATATATATAAAAGTTGAAAATTTAAATAAATAAAAATTTAATAAAGGAAATGTATAATGGTTTTAAATATAATTTTTGATTATTCTTTCAGGTCAGTAGTAACAAAACAAATAATAATTCAATATGAAATATTGCTTATGAATATTTTGTGTATTCATATACAGCCACTCTTTTTTACATGTTTTGTGCATGGTCTTCTCTGCTTTGGGGAAAGAAGGCTGCTGTTTAGAGAGCTCGTTAGACAAGGGTTGATTTACTAAAACTGGAGAGTGAAAAATCTGGTGCAGCTCTGCACAGAAACCAATCAGCTTCCAGGTTAAGCTTTAAAGCTTAATTGAACAAGCTGAAGTTAGAAGCTGATTGGCTACCTATCATTCACAGCTGCACCAGATTTTGCACTCTCCAGTTTTAGTACATCAACCTCACAATAAGTTGAATCAGAGGAGTTACCTTAACAGCTGATAGTTTCAATTAGACAGGGTATCTGAAAGTGAATAGATGCTGCTATACTCTCGCCTTGGAATGCTCTGGGATTTCTTTGTCACAAGTTCACCCTGTTTTAAATGTATTTGTTAAACAAATCATATTAAAACAGATATAAAACATCAATTTAAAGATTTAAAAAAAAAAATAGATTTGACCTTACATTTTGAGTTTTTCCATATATATCTACAGTAATGATTTTCATCCTATTTGTGTAGTGTTCATCCATTTTTACAGCATTAAATGAGTTACTTATATAGCAGGATTATCTGAATGGTTATACATAGAATTATATGGTTGCAGCCATCCTCATTGACAGTTCGAAAGGCTGTTTGGTCATACTTCTTTTGAAAAATATTTAGAACAAAAATATTGTAATAAAGATCCTTTGTAGAAAAAACCACGGTTTTCAAAGTAGTATTCGATGTATCAGCGTTCGCCGTATATTTATATTCTTGCTTTAGTGGTCAAGTGGAGGACATATAGCACCATCAGAAAAGAAAAGATATTACGAGCTTCTGTTATGATCAGGCATCTTCTACCTATTTAGAACACGCAATGAAAATACTCCAAAGTCACTAGTGAACGGTGCTGGAATGTTGCTTTATGTTCTCGCTGACTGCAGCATAACCATTCCACCAATAAAATGCATCTAAAACACTGCAACATGTCAACTTTCTACCTGAATGATTGAATGACTTTAGAAATTCAATTGTCAATGATGGTTTTCATAATCTGCCATTAAATTTCTAGTGCCATCCCTTCTACTATCCATTCCCAAACTCTTGCTGCTACCGGAAAGTCTCATTAGCACCTCTGAATCTGTATCCCCATGTGACTCGGCTTTCTGTGTCAACAACATTTCAAAGAGAGTGCTCATTTCGGAGAGAAAGGTGCTGGCCAATCTGTTGTCTTGTGACCCATCAGTAAGCTTGCCAAATGTTAGGAAGGTTCTTAGATCTTCTTTCTCTGTTGCTGTTATTGGTGGCTCCAGAGCTATTTGATTATTGGGGGTGAATAGATTTTCCTTGTAGCTGTTGGCCAAAGGTAAAGAGAGCCGAGCAATCCATCCAGGGTCAAGATCACTCAAGCGGTTGCCTTCTGAACCTGTCATTAAAGAAAAAAACATTTATTCATACCTCTTTATGATATTGTGTATCTCTTGCTGCTTAATTTAAAAGAACCTTACTTCATATTTCTTTACTGTCTCAATAAGTGCTATATTAACTTTGAATTCATTCACAGCTTAATTAATTATGCTTTAACTGCCATTGTGCACCATAGAAAAATCATTCAACAAAATATCAATCAAAACTGTTATAGTTAACTTAATGTGAACCTACTGCTTTGCTGTGAATGAGTAAAGCACAAATTCACTTAAACTCCAACCTCCTCAACAACTACGTCTACTGACCTAGACAAGAGATTTTGGCTAGCAATAATGCATACGCTTGCTTTGAATTTTCCTACTATTATCGCAGGGATGTGTTAGCATGATGCATAGAATTTAGGAATCAAGGATTTTTATTTTGACTAGCATGCAATCGGGCCAAATGCAAAATCTGTATAGGTGTCCCAGTCCTGCCGATGATAGCAAATACCCACCACTGGGGGTTGTCACAGGGCTAGAGGAGAAGTAGAGGCGGTCTTCCCCAAGCTGACATCACTTCTGCCCTATACCCATGGGGTCCCAGAACTTATTCTACAGCCCTGTGAGCACTTCCAGTGGCTGTGATTTGCGATTATTGGTGGGACCGAGACACCTATGCAGATTTTGCATTTGGCCAGATATGTTCTAACATTTTTAATAAACTGCTCACTAAATGCCGCTTTTCCCTTTCTATACACACGCACACACATGCCGCGTACACACGATTGGATTATCTGGCGGACTTGGTCCGCCGGACAATCCACCCGTGTGTGGGCTCCGGCGGACTTTTTGTTTCCAAAAGTCTGGCGGACTTAGAAAGAAGTTTTGTCTCAAAATTGTCCGCCGGACTCAGCAGTCCGGTGGACAATCCGCCCATCTGTGTGCTAGTCCACCGGACTTTTGAAATGTACGGACTGAGAAAAGTCAGTTCATTTTGAACCTGACCATGGGTAGATGGGACTAGCGAAGGAAGTTAATGTCACTGCCTCCATCGGCAAGATTGACACCTCGCTAGCCCCATCATCTGGTATGGATTTAAAGGGGAACCCCTATGCCGAAAAAAACGGTGTGGGGGTCCCCCCAAAGTCCATAGCAGACTCTTATCCCAGCACACAGCCCGGCCTAGATTCCGGCCCCCTACCCTATGTGAATGAATATGGGGTACATGTACCCCTACCCATTCACCTGGGGAAAAAAGTGTACATTAAAAAAAACACAACACAGGTTTTTAAAATACTTTATTAGACAGCTCCGGGGGTCTTCTCTTCTTCCTTCTTTGGGGGTCTTCTCACCGGACTGCAGCTGCCGTAGCGACAGAAGACCGGGCCAACGCTAGTTAAAGAGCTGGAAGAAGAAAGCGGAGGCCCAGAAAGAAGAACCGAAGAGCGGGACAAGACCCCCAAAGAGCGGGACAAGACCCCCAAAGTCGGAAGAAGACCCCCGAACGGCGGCGGGGAGGAAGGAGAAAGCCGGGCTCCTCCGCTAGTAAAAGAGCTAGCAAAAGAGCAGAAGATAGCGGAGGAGTCCGGTGAGAAGACCCCTGAAGACGGAAGAAGAGAAGACCCCGGAGCTGTCTAATAAAGTATTTTAAAAACCTGTGTTTTTTTTTAATATGCACTTTTTTCCCCAGGTGAATGGGTAGGGGTACATCATACCCCATACTCATTTCACATGGGGTAGGGGGCCGGTATCTAGGGGCCCCCTTATTAAAGGGGGCTCCCGGATTCTGATAAGCCCCCCGCCCGCAGACCCCAACAACCAACGGCCAGGGTTGTCGGGAAGAGGCCCTTGTCCTCATAAACATGGGGACAAGGTGCTTTGGGGTGGGGGGCCACAGGGCTCCCCCTTCCCCAAAGCACCCCCCCATGCTGAGGGCACGTGGCCTGGTATGGCTCAGGAGGGGGGCGCTCGCTCGTCCCCACCCCCTTTCCTGACCAGCTGGGCTGCGTGCTTGGATAAGGGTCTGCTATGGACTTTGGGGGGACCCCCACGCCATTTTTTCGGCGTAGGGGTTCACCTTTAAATCCATACCAGGTGACGGGGCTAGCGAGGTGTCACATTAATGGAGGCGGCGACATTAATTTCCCTCACTAGTGCCGTCTACCTGGAGCCATGTTCAAAATGAATGGACTTTACTCCGTGTGTGGGCAAGTCCGTTCATTTCAAAAGTCTGGTGGACTCCCGCCATAGTCATGCGGATTGTCCGCCGGAAAAGTCCGGGCGTGTGTGGGCAGGTCCGCTCGTTCGGAAAGTCCGGCGGGTTGTCCGCCGGATAGTCCGACCGTGTGTACACAGCAACACACAGCAGTGTGTGGAGCAGTGGGGGAAATCACATGTAATTTGGACAGGAATCGCACCGCTTTCCTGTTCAAGTTGCATTCGATTCTTTGCAAAGTATTGCTACTCAGTAACAGCGAGTACTTGACTGAAAGTATCAGTACTCAAACTCACCGATTAAAAAACGGTATCAGTTAAACTCTAATCGATTTTATCAGCTATTTTATCAGCTATTTTCTGCAGTTACAGTTAATTAGAAAGGCATATGCAAATACTTTTGTATGTTTATTTACAGGTTTTTAAACAACCACAAATGCTGAAAACACGTCTCATCACTTTGCACAATAATTTTCACTTACTTGCATTAGGGCCCAGAAGAGCCTCAAAATTGTCTTCCAGGAAGTTATGGCTAGAAGAGAAGTCACCCCCTGGCTCTGAGTCCAGATCTCCAGCTTCACTCTCACCATGGCCGCTGTCCTTTGTGCTTTGCCAATCGGTCTCTTGCCCAGCAGTTCTAAATATCAAAAGGAAGTAATGGTTAAATAGGTGTTTGCTTTCTTTTGTCTTTAAACTGATTTCAAAATTGATCAATTTAATAACTTTTATATTTAGCTGTAGTGAAAGAATGGGCCTATGAACAGATGTCAGGCTTAATTATTACTGCCCACCTCCATCAATAATAATGGACATTTATTTGACTAATATTGTGATCATCATTATTATTAACTAGAAATATTAAAGAATATGGGTTATAAATGTCAAACAAACCCAGTTCCTACTGGAAGTAATGGGGTGGATTACAGGGAACTAAAAGCCTAGGATAGAAAGCAGCATGGATAAGAAGTTGAGATAAATGAAACTTAGATTTTTGCTTTGCTGCATCTTCAAAAAAAAAATGGAAAATGTTAACAAAACTTGCCATTTTGGCATAATGCATTGGAGAAAGGTGAAAATATGGTGTTTTTGGTGATTTTTACAGATGGAGTTAGGATTCCTGTCTCCTGAGAGTTAGGAAATCACATTTTAACTATCCTGGATTAATTGGCATAGTTGAACCTTAAAATGGGCAACAAAGTGAAATCAACGTTTGTTAATTTGTTAAACATTTTTTTTTAAATGTTATTTGTTTTTATAACTGGGTTTTGCCATCTTTAGGAAAAAAAATTCTTAGGTGCACATCAAGGGAACATAGATCTGGAAGAGTAAAGGTTGGAAGTGAGTTGAGAAATAATTTGAATGCAAAGCACTATGCGGAATTCTGAATGGAAACCAGCTAAGAGACTGTCAGTGTGCTAAAGCATCTTATGAGTGGTAGAAGACCTAGGTCATGTAGCAGCATTTGTGATCAGTTATAGAGAGGGAAAAACTGTTAGTGAAAGACAGAAAGGAGGATCCTCTGGCATTCAAGGCAAGAAACCTTAGTGGTCTCTAGCATTAAGAACATGTATATATTAAAAATGTCAACTGTTGAGCTGTTCTGTATCTCAATCAAGAAATAGGAAGAGGGTTTGGTCAATGCTTACACCAAACCCATGATCTTGTGAAGCAACTAGAATGACGGCACTATGGGCAGTTTAATCCCTGGCAGGCCCGTGTGTGCTGTCCATAGCTCCACTCCTGCTAGGTACCAGTTCTGTATAAAAGTAAGAACTTAAAATTGTTGGGCTCTTCTTTGTAACTGTGGAAAAGTGTCAAACTCTCTGAAACATTATCTAGAATAGATACTTACAGGTTTAGTTGGTGATGGCTTAGAAAGGAATGTTTATTTTTGTCAGAAAGCTACCTATTATCTAGTGTAGCAGAGCTTTCCTCTACAGAAAAGAATGACAGAATATGGCACTATCTATTAATTGGAAGCAAGTTAACTACCATTACTTATTGTTACCTGCCAGCCTTAGACGAGTACTTGTTTCCTCTGTGAAGTGTCTTGGGGTGAACTTGTCCTTGGTGGAGCAGAGATAAAAGCTGAGAAATTTGCTGCAATGATGAAACAAAATAAAAAGTCCTTAGTTCCGAGAGAACAAGCAAATCACTGTCTAGTGAGAAATGTTAGTGGTATATATTATATTTTAACGTTCAAAATCTGTCATCTTTACCTCTCATTTTGCAATGGAATATGAGAGGTATGAAATAATTTGACCATTTAATTCTAATTTAAGACTGAACAGACCTAGAGTGCTTTCAAATATTCTGTGAAAAAGGCATCTCTTTCAGTCAAATGATGCCATAAGGACTTGTGGCAGTTTTTATATTAGCTGTAATTAGCCTTACTGTTTGCAAAAGATCAGATCTGATTAAATATCTCAGCTTTATCACTTTTCTTTGACCCATTGAAGTGGAAAGGTAACCAATCCTTTTTAGGGGTTCTAATCTTGCACCTTGCTATCCAAAAAATAATTGGCTGTAATTCTGTTTTATTTTATTTGATTATATGCCCTCTAGTCATACAGTATTTTTGTTTTATACACAATATTCTGCTTTTTTGTCATTCAAATGTGTGAGACATGAATACAGGAATTACAAAGATAAAAACTTTATTTAAAGTATACTGTCACAAGAAAAATATGTGGGCTGCCATTGCTGAAATGCTTCTGACAATGATAATTGCCTGGCTGTGTGAGGATTTAGGGTCACTGAACCGGTACAAGCATGCAGCTAGAGAAGTCAGAATTCAGTGACTAAGAAAGTAATTAAAGCAACAGCATAATAACCAGGAAACTAGCATTTTAAAAAGGAATGGTCAACTGTAACAACCTTCGTAACCTAGATCCTAGAATGGCCAGATTGACTAAGATGACATTAGACAGTCTGCCATAAATGCAGACAGAAATGATAATGGCAAAGTCAGGGATGTTAGTTATAGTGACTTCAGCCAAGGGCAGATTTCGGAACAGCCAAAACAGGCAATTTCCTAGAGTAGCACACCCAACCACACACTCAACTGGTTGCTAACTGAGTCCAGACACGTAACACCAAACTGCTAGTAAAATAGGTAAAGAGTTTTCCCTTCTTTTTTTGTTCCAAGGATAAATTGTCTCCATGAGCCACTTTGTCCCCAGCCTGGGTGTGCTTTGTATAGCTGCCTGTGATATATTATCCTCCATGTTACATAGTTACATAGTAGGTGAGGTTGAAAAAAGACACAAGTCCATCAAGTCCAACCTATGTGTGTGATTATATGTGTGGTACTAGTTCTAGCCAGTCACTGAATTAGGAGATAAAGGCATAAGAAAGTTGGCCTAAGAGGAAAAAGAAGTATAAAAGTCTGGTCCAGTTTGATCCCACTATCATCTAGTACTGATAAAAATAATTTAAGCTTGTTTTCTGTAAAAACAAAACAGCCACCTTACCATTGGCTCTAATTAGTAACTTTTTTTTTAAAAGAATATGCAGAAGAGTTTCCTATTTCCTCCTTTAATAATGTATGTGTTAATTTGGCAGCAAACTAGCTACATCATGTGTGATACACTGATCTGCCTTGGAAAATGTTTTTTTTGGGTATCATTCAGAGGCATCTGCAGCACCTGGATGAATACTCTGGAGTGCAGGGACAAGATATAAATGGGCTCCAAGAAACACAGGTCCTTCCACCAGATGTTCCGCTTAGCTAGGTATAGCATATGATATAACAAATCTCTGAAGATACCAGCTGTAGTCTTTATTGCCATAAATGACACACTTTTGTGGTGTGATGCGGCACATCATTGTTGGGGGGAAAAGGCTTTGTCTGCCAAAAAGGCAAGAAGAGAGTTTTGTCTCAAGAGATGTCCTCTATGAGTTATAAAAGGTCAGGTTCTTACTTGCTGTCATCTGCTGCTATATACTGTACACTGTGTCTACACCAGCAATGATGAGATGATGATAACACAATTCAGCTGTTTCATGCAAGAATATCACAGCAGACACCCTCAGCCAAAACATGTTCTATTAGCTTTTTTTTACCCAGAGATACTGTTCATCAGTGCCTGGAGATGTTTATCTGCAATCCATCTTTCCTTATTTCTTTGACATAAACATGTATGCTTGGGCAAGCAGAGAGCATCCACGTTTGTACATGCACATCTAATTTGCTATTGTAAGTCAATGATTAGCTTAGCACTGGGTAGTGTTTAACACTGTAATGAGAACAGCAACATTATCTAAACTTGAACGTGTTTTATTTTATAGGATTAGCCTTTGCCATTACATATTTTGATCTTTAGCAGATTTGACCACAAAAAAAACTGATGGCATGTATGAATGTATACCATATGGTCACAGATACAGTATGTAAAGCTAGACCACCCAGCTAGATAAGTTGCATTTTTAAATGGAGGTTGGCATTGGCAATCCCCATATTTCTAAGATGAAAGATTTATTTCATATGGGTCTCTAGCATGCCCAGTGCACACCTTCAGGGTTGATATTAACAACTAATTTTAGCAAGAAAACTGTGTATTGGTCTCATGTATTATTTCAAAACATAGAGAACTCCAGGGTATCTATGATGAATAATATAATAAATACAGTCTTTATTGTGTGATACAGTGAATGGAAAATCTGTTCAGTATTTGTTACATTTTAACAGAAATAATTACTATGTAACATTAATCAAGAAGAACAGAAACAATGTTATCTCACAGAAACCATTAACTGCACACAATATAGTATAGTTGATGAATCTGTTATTTGGAAATCCATTTTTAAGCAGTAGTATAGCCAGACTGGTAAAACATAACTCAGGCTGTATTGGAGAGATGGTATACATAAAGGCAAGCTCACCAACCATTGTCTCTCATAATAAATGCACTGGCTTTGTTAAACTATAGTACAGTATGTAGATAGCAATGCATGCGCCAGTGTTATATTTTGGGAAAAATTATCCCAAATCACAACATTAATCAGGTCTTAAACTTTGAATGCTGGGATGTGCCACCATTCACAGTGCTGCTAAGCTCCACGTTCCAGGAATCTTTTATTAAAAAAAGATAACAGCAGTGACTAAACATACTGGGTGATACAGAGGAATATAACTTTGCATACAGGTAACTGCACCAGTTGCAGCTCTACTGGGAGAGAAGGACTTTATCAACAAGCTAGTGTCATTTAATATATATTGTATGTGTCCCATGAAATCAATAATTTTTTTTACAAAAGGTTTTCTTTTTTTCTTAAAGTGTATGCAAAGCCAGAACATTTGTAGTTACAGTTGTGGATAGTGTGTAAAAGTTAAATCCCTTGTCATGTTTCCTGTATGTGTCGCTATGGCAGATATTCAACCTCTCTATTTGCCCTGTGGACCATGGTCTCTTGTACAGAAAGTGATCGAAAATCTAAATTATTTTAGAGTAACATGAGGCTAGGGAAATCTAGGGATAACTGTCCCCTTGACATTTGTCTAGGAGGGGACTTACCCTCACTTTGGATACATTTCGTGTCACTTTTTGGTATGTCTCTGGGCCAAGAAGTAAAGGGAAATCTTCTCAAGGGGACACAGACAGGAAAAAACCCTACTCCGACTAAAACAACTAAGCTTTGGCTTTAAATGCACCTTAATAATGCCATATTTAAATGTGGTGGCTTAAAGCTTTAAAGTCTTATCATGATTCCTCTCTTATGCACTATACATCTATAGATTATAAGCATTATTTATACATAATACTACATACTAGTGGAGCAGGTGAATTCAAGGTGCATTGAAAAAAGTAGTAATAGTCATTGAAAACGTAAGTAGCAGAAATGTGGACACTAAAGAAAAACTAGACAGCTAAAGTTCAATTAATAATTAATTAAAAAGGCTTACCTGCACATGTGGTGACTGCATGGTAACATCCACACCTTCTTTCTCTGCTAATGCCACCATCGATAATCGCACCAGGCTTCTCAAGATCTGCTCTTTAGATGACTGTTCTACATTCTTTTGTCTTCTTAGCGTAGGAGAAGTAGCTGGAGAAAAGTTCCCTCCATTGCATACTATGGGTTCATCAGGGCTGAAATTATCATGGACTCTTATTTGAGGGCTACCTGGGTTCTTTAAAGTTTTATTACTGACTGGAAGGGTTCCACTGGGGTCTTCAAAGTTCTCTCTAGAGTAGCTTCTCTGTCTCTGATATTGTAATGTTCGGCACACAGAGGGAGGTAATGAGAAAGACTGCTCTAAATCTGTAGTATCTTCACTTAATATTTCCTGGTTGTGTTGGTGCCTTAGTGTGCGATATAGTGTAGGTGTGAGATGAAAAGGAGTATGGAGAGTTTGATCCTCTGGAACTTCTTTTCCTTCATCTGGCAAAGGAAACAACTTGGCCTCTTCCACTGGTGTCACTGGTTGTGGCTGTTGCCGACCTCTAAGTACAGGGACTACATGAATATCTGCCTTTTGTATCTGCTTTTGAGGCCTTCTAGGCTGCTTCCTATAGGCAGATTCTTCCTCTCTGCAGTTGTATGCTCTATTGTCCTTTCTGTCTACTCGACAAAAGGACATGATGAGAGCCAATATAAGGAGACAAACAACTAGAAGAACAGCCAAGCAAATAACAATTACCACAGACAGGCTCAGCTTGCCATTGGTTTCGCTAGCTGAATTTTTCAAGTGGTCCAAGTGGCTATTAAACATAATTGATAGTTGAGCTTTGGATTCCCGATAAGGAATTCCACAGTCTCTGACATTGACCTGTAAGTCTATGACACTACCTATTAGGTTGCTGGCATTGCTGGCGTTTATGTATATGTATCCAAGATGTTCATCCATAGCAAACAAGCCTAGGTAGTCATCCAACAAATGGTAGACAAGTCTTGCATTCTCATCTGAGTCTGCATCAGTGGCAATAACTTGAAATATTGGGTGTTTGTTAAGTTTGGCTGTTTCTGATAGAATCTCATCTGATGTGTATCCCAAGGCCTCTGAGCTGGTAACTTCTAAGGCAGAAAGAAAGTATCCACTTTCAGCATTCACAAGGATGGTGATAGTGGCACCGCCTTTCTTAAGTTGAGGTTGCACAATTAATGGGCTATTATCATTTTGGTCTCTTACCAATACCTTGACAGAAACATTACTGCTGAGTTGAGGGTCACCATTGTCTTCTGCTTGTACCAAGAATTCAATTTGCTTAATTTCTTCATAATCAATGGACTTAAGCACAATAATTTCACCTGTTTTGGAATGGACAGAGATAAAAGTTGATAGTGGTATCCCTGAAACAATAGAGTCAATTATCTTGTAGGTAATCTCTGCATTTTTACCCAAGTCAGCATCCTGAGCATTTACAGTGAGAAGATGAGTGAAAGGACTATTGTTTTCACGTAGTGAAACATCATATCTAGTCCTCTGAAAAACTGGAGCATTGTCATTGGCATCACGAACAAATATTTTTAAGGATTTGTTAGATGTAAAAGATGGTTCACCTTGATCTTGGGCTTGGATTGTTATGTCATACACATCCCATTTTTCTCTGTCCAGAATCGCATTGGTTGTTAGTATATAACTGTTTCCTTTAGCTTTTTGAAGCCTAAAATGTTCATGGTCTTGAACTAAGTGGCAATGCACATCCCCATTTGCACCTGAATCTGGATCATTCGCCATAACCAAAGCAACAAAACTGCCCAGGGGAACAGCTTCAGACACAATGATCTCAGGAGAATCTTGAGAAGCCCATGTGACTTTAATATTAGGGGTGTTATCATTAATATCCAGAACTTTAATGACTACCTTGCAGTGTGTAGGAATGGGATTAGGGCCTAAGTCCTTTGCTTGCACATCTAATTCATAGGAATGTCTGCTTTCATAGTCAAGTGGCTGCTTCAGAAATATTTCCCCTAACTTGGGATCAATGCTAAACATATTAAGAACATGGTGAGGTGTGTGTTTGCCAAATGAAAACTCAATTTCCCCATTTGGACCTTGATCTGGATCAGTAGCTGTGAGATTTATAAGAAGTGTACCAGGTGATGTGTCTTCTGAGATTTCTAAAATTACAGAGCTTTCCTCAAACATGGGACTGTTATCGTTAGAGTCCAAGACATTAATCCTAACCTGTGTTGTCCCAGTTTTTGGTGGGTATCCTCCATCTAATGCTGTTAAAACAAGCTCAAAAGAAGACTGCAGCTCCCTGTCCAGTTCTTTCACCACCACCAATTCGGGGTGTTTTACACCATCAGAACCGGAGATAATATCCAGGGTGAAGTGTTCATTTGGAGAGAGAGTATATAGCTTTACAGCATTGCTGCCAAAATCAGGGTCCCAAGCTCTGTCAAGTGGAATCCTAGTACGTAGGGAAGCACTTTCAGAGATCTCTACATCTAGTTCAGCTTTTGGAAACATTGGTTCATTGTCATTGATGTCCAGGACTTCAATTTCCACATGGACCAGAGCTAAGGCCTTGGTTGCTAGAACATTAAAAGATAGGATGCAGCGCCCATGAACCTTACAAAGCTCTTCTCTATCTAAACGATCTGTGGTGGTTATAGATCCATTCTTCAAACCCACTTGTACTGGAAAAGTGTTGGTCTCCTGTATAAGTTGGTATTCTTCATTCATATCCTCTATCCAGCCTGATGCATCAGATATGTGTCCGATGACTGTGCCAAGGGGTACTTCCTCCTGGATACGAAATCTCACCATTAAAGAAACTGAATTTTGACAACTTCTGTGAAAGCAGAAAAGTAGTAGAAAACTAAAGAGGTGCCCAATGACCCTTAATGTCAGAGCCATATTTCACAAGTTTTCCAACCTGCAGCAAGTATCCGTATTGAAGATATGAAGAAGAGATTAGTGGAAGATCCTCAAGATCTTCTTTATCTTCTCACATTGGAGCTCTTGTTGAAGCAATCTTGTTCTCCAAGGCATGAAGTCTATGGCACAGACTAGTTCTGTAAGCACTGTCAGGGCTGCTGACATTTGCACACGACGGTGTGACCAGACAAAAGGTTATGTAGGAAGCTGGAAAAGAATAGAAAAGCAGAATAAGTTGGGGAGGAGCGACAAAAAAGTTATGAGTTGCTTGTTTTCCCAGGGAAATCAGCCATCCTCCTACAGGAAGAGGGATGAGGAAGGAACTATAAGTCGTCAATGGACAATGCTCTGTTTAACCTCTTATTCTCCATATAGAACCTCAATCAGCTGTAAAACACTTAGTATCTTCATCATGTGTCATGTAACAGTTAAGCCTTCATTCCCTCCAACAATAACAAAAATTCTCAGGGTCCTGATACAGAATCCATCTAAGCAGTGAGGTAGTGATAGTGATAAGAAGAGTGGGAGTTTAGTAACAATCAGATAATCCTCCATATGTAGACAAATTCCCCAGGAGAAAATGTGGAGACATTTAAGAAGATGAAGGAATGCGATATAATCATGCGGTCAGCTAAAGCCAGTGATAATAAAAAAAAGTCTGGAAAGGCTACTGAGAAAGATGGCATTTGCTTCTGCAAAATTGATGGATACAGAGAATGGATATGCAAAAGATAAGAAAAACGCTAATTAGAACAAGGATATATGAATGTAAACACAAAGGATGACCTAGACCACCCCACAGAGACAGAACATTTATTAAAGAATCTCCCTCCCGCACTAGTAGTAAAAACAGACATAAAAGAAAGAAACCTGATCTGCTGTTTTATAATTTCCTTTGCATAGCTCTATAGTTAGTTTTGCTATTTTTTTTTTTAAAAAGCAGCTTGCTAAAACATTTTTTCCTTTTTGATCATTTGTACATTAGTGACTCTGGATAAACATACTTTTTTTAGAAGTATTCTATAAGTAAAGTGAAAAATCACATGCAATCCTTGGATAGCATCTGAAAAAAAATGGAAGTACGAGCTTTAGAATAATAACAATATGGTATATTGAGCCATGGTTAAATTGCCAGCACGCTGGATGTATTATAAGTACAAACTTTTTTTTTTTCCAAAGTAACAACCGGCAATTTTGAAGACTTTATCTCTAAATGAGTGTCAAACTATTTCTAAACACACCATGCTTTGGCAGGAATTTCACTTTGTTAAGAAGCTTTCTTTAGCAATCGTTGCCATTTTTTGTTTTTTTTCACTAGTCCCTTTCAAGGTTAAAGTGTAATGCCGCGTACACATGATCGGACTATCCGGCGGACAAACCGTCGGACTTTGCAGCGGAGGTCCGCCGGACTTTCCAAATGAGCGGACCTGCCCACATACAACCGGACTTTGGACTATGGCGGGAGTCCGTCGGACTTTTGAAATGAACGGACTTGCCCACACACGAAGAAAAGTCCGTTCATTTTGAACGCGGATCCAGGTAGACGGGACTAGCGCGGGAAGTCAATGTCACCGCCTGCATCGACAAGATTGACACCTCGCTGGCCCCGACACCTGGTATGGACTTAAAGGGGAAGCCCCACGGCAGAAAAAACGGTGTGGGGGTCCCCCTAAAGTCCATATCAGACCCTTATCCGAGCACGCAGCCTAGCCGGTCGGGAAAGGGGGTGGGGACGAGCGAGCGCCCCCCCTCCTGAGCCATACCAGGCCTTTTTAATAAGGGGTCCCCAGAATCCGGGAGCCCCCTTTAAGGGGGCCCCAGATACCGGCCCCCCCATGTGAATGAGTATGGGGTACCATGTACCCCTACCCATTCACCTGGTGAAAAAAAGTGTAATTAAAAAAACACAACACATGTTTTTAAAATAATTTATTGGACAGCTCCGGTGGTCTTCCGTCCTGGGGGAGTCTTCTCGCCGGACTCCTCCGCTATCTTCTGCTCTTTTGCTAGCTCTTTTACTAGCTAGATGAAGAAGAAAGCCCAGCTTTCTTCTTCATCGTTGCCGCCGCTGCCCGGGGTCTTCTACCGACTTCAGGGTCTTGTGCCACTCTTCGGGGGTCTTGTCCCCCTCTTGGGTTCTTCTGCCTGGCCTCCGCTTTCTTCTTCCGGCTCTTTTACTAGTGTTGGCCCAGTCTTCTGTCGCCGCCGCCGCCTTCTCTTCTTCTTCTTCCTTGAGATGCTGACTCGATGCTCTCTCTGGCAGCAATGACAGGGACGCGTTGTGTGGCGACTTATATAGGGACAAGGGATGGGGTCACCGGGTGATGTCACCCCCCTTTCCTGACTGGCCAGGCTACGTGCTCGGATAAGGGTCTGATATGGACTTTGGGGGGGGGCCCATGCTGTTTTTTCGGCGTAGGGCTTCCCCTTTAAGTCCATACCAGGTGACGGGGCCAGCGAGGTGTCAATCTCGCCGATGGAGGCGGCGACATTGACTTCCTGCTCTAGTCCCGTCTACCTAGAGCCACGTTCAAAATGAACAGACTTTTCTCTGTGTGTGGGCAAGTCCGTTCATTTCAAAAGTCCGGCAGACTAGCACACAGACGGGCTGATTGTCCGCCGGACTGCCAAGTCCGGTGGACAATTTTGAGTCAAAACTTCTTTCTAAGTCCACAGGACTTTTGTAAAGAAAAATTCCGCCAGAGCCCACACACGGGCGGATTGTCCACCGGATAGTCTGATCGTGTGTACGCGGCATAAGAAAACTTAAACAGTAAACTTCAGTTATTTGTCCTCTTTTGGTCTGTTAAGTATACCATTGGAATAGTTTTGTTACATCTGTTTAATAAGTGTAAAAGAGTACCTTTTGATATGCCAAACCTGAGCTTATAACTCCCTGTGTTCTCATGTGCTGACTGTTATTAGTAATCATTGTTTCCAGCTCCATATGTAGACTAAAGAACATCACCATTCTATGTTATGGAGAAGGGGAGAGGTGGAGGTGTTCTGTAGTTCTAACACAATTCCTGTCCTAGGGGTACAATGCTGCTTTCCCATAGTATGGTGAATGAATGTTGTTACTCTAGGACAGGGAGTGTGTTACTGCCATGGTCACCAGGTGAAAATAAAGGGAAAAAATAAAACTAATGCTGCCACCACATTGAATTAGTGTTCAGTTGCACTGTCAGTTTATCAAGGGTCAAGTTTTTTTTTTTTTACTTCACAGGTTTCTCGCAAGTTATTTGATTTTTGTTTTGTTTTTTATTTAAAAAAAAAAAGGAATGTCACGCACTTTAAAAACATCTTACTGTCATATGACAAGGATCTGTAACAGGATTATATTTCCTTGCATTATGAGCTTAAAGCTGAGCTCCAGCCAAAAATTATATTTTAACTTTTGTATGAGTAGGGAGGACTTGTCTGTGGGCCATTTATCTACTTTTATGTCCTGCTGGATCAAGAAATGATGAGTGCGGTCAGTGGTGTAGCATGGGTTGCAGTGCCCGAAGCAAGGCAAGTATTGTGCCCCTAACCTGTGGACCGTTAGCACTCCACAAGTCCAACAGAATATATATATATATATATATATATACACACACAGCATCCCACAAAAGTGAGTACTCCCCTCACTCACATGTTTGTAAATATTTTATTATATCTTTTCATGTGACAACACTGAAGAAATTACACTTTGCTACAATGTAAAGTAGTGAGTGTATAGCTTGCATAACAGTGTAAATTTGCTGCCCCCTCAAAATAACTCAACACACAGTTATTAATGTCTAAACCGCTGGTAACAAAAGTGAGTACACCCCTACGTCATAATGTCCAAATTGGGCCCAATTAGCCATTTCTCTCCCCGGTATCATGTGACTTGTTAGTATTACAAGGTCTCAGGTGTGAGTTGGGAGCTGGTGTGTTAAATTTGGTGTTATCGCTCTCACTCTCTCATACTGGTCACTGGAAGCTCAACATTGCATCTCATGGCAAAGAACTCTCTGAAGATCTGAATAAAGGAATTGTTGCTCTACATAAATATGGCCTAGGCTATAAGAAGATTGCTAAGACCCTGAAAATGAGCTGCAGCACGGTGGCTAAGACCATACAGTGATTTAACAGGACAAGTTCCACTCAGAACAGGCCTCACCATGGTCGACCAAAGAAGTTGAGTGCACGTGCTCAGCGTCATATCCAGAGGTTGTCTTTGGGAAATAGACGTATAAGTGCGGCCAGTATTGCTGCAGAGGTTGAAGGGGTGGGGGGTCAGCCTGTCAGTGCTCAGACCATATGCCGTGCACTGCATCAAATTGGTCTGCATGGCTTTCGTCCCAGAAGGAAGCCTCTTCTAAAGATGATGCACAAGAAAGCCTGCAAACAGTTTGCTGAAGACAAGCAGACATGGATTACTGGAACCATGTGCTGTGGTCTGATGAGACCAAGATAAACTTATTT
The DNA here is from genome assembly GCF_037356315.1 of Lithobates pipiens. NCBI lineage: Eukaryota > Metazoa > Chordata > Amphibia > Anura > Ranidae > Lithobates > Lithobates pipiens. Next base: position 429,238,123 of record NW_027507903.1, read on the forward strand.
GGTTCAGAGGGTGTCAAGCATATGTGGTGGCAACCAGGGGAGGAGTACAAAGACAAGTGTGTCTTGCCTACAGTAAAGCACGGTGTCATGGTCTGGGGCTGCATGAGTGCTGCCGGCTCTGGGGAGCTACAGTTCATTAAGACCCCTTTCACACTGGGGCGCTTTTCAGGCATTTTTCATGCGCTTTAGCATTTAAAAAAAGCGCCTGAAAGAAGCCGCAACTGCAATCCCAATGTAAAAGCCCGAGTGCTTTCACACGGAGATCCCTTTCACACTGGGGCGTTTTTCAGGTGCTTTAGCGTTAAAAAAAGCGCCTGAAAGAAGCTGCAACTGCAATCCCAATGTAAAAGCCCGAGTGCTTTCACACTGAGGCGCTGCGCTGGCAGAGCGTCAAAAAAAGTCTTGCAAGCAGCTTCTTTGCAGCGCTTTTGGAGCGGTGAATACAAGCGCCCCTTCCTATTGAAATCAATGGGAAGCGCCTGTAAAATGCCTGAAAAATGCTATTGGCAGCAGCATTTTGTGGGCGCTTTTAACCCTTTATTTGGCCACTAGCAGTGGTTAAAAGCGCCCCAATAACGCTCGAAAAAACGCTGGTAAAGTGCTGCTAGCTTAAGCGGCGCTTTACGAGCGTTTTTCGGGCGCTGACATTGTGAAAGGGCTCTTAAAGCACTTGGGCTTTCACATTTGGACTGCAGATGAGGCTTCTTTAAAGCGCTTTACAGGCTTGAAAAATGTCTGAAAAACGCCCCAGTGTGAAAGGGGTCTAAGGGAACCCTGAATGCCAACATGTACTGTGACATACTGAAGCAGAGTATGATCCGCTTTCTTTGGAGACTGGGCCACAGGGCAGTATTCCAACATGATAACGACCCCAAATACACCTCCAAAATGACCATTGCCTTGCTAAAGAAACTGAGGGTAAAGGTGATGGACTGGCCAAGCATGTCTCCAGACCTAAAACCTATTGAGCATCTGTGGGACATCCTCAAATGGAAGGTGGAGGAGCGCAAGGTCTCTAACATCCATCAGCGCCATGATGTCATCATGGAGGAGTGCAAGAGGACTCCAGTGGCAAACTGTGAAGCTCTGGTGAACTCCATGCCCAAGAGGGTTAAGGCAGTGGTGGAAAATAATGGTGGCCACACAAAATATTGACACTTTGGGCCCAATTTAGACATTTTCACTTAGAGGTGTACTCACTTTTGTTGCCAGTGGTTTAGATATTAATGGCTGTGTGTTGAGTTATTTTGAGGGAACAGCAAATATACACTGTTATACAAGCTGTACACTCACTACTCTACATTGTAGAAAAGTGTCATATCCTCAGTGTTATCACATGAAATGATATAATAAAATATAAAAAAATACTCACTTTTGTGGGATGCTGTGTGTGTATATATATATATATACACTGTATATATTACATAGTAGGAAAATCTGTGCCTTACTTGAGTTCCCCTGTGTGTCCAGCTTTCTCATCCATTCATAGTGGTGCTACCTGTAACCCTCTGTCACTCCTAAATAGACTGGAGGCTGATGCCCCACTGACAGCACCCCAATACAGGGTGGCCCTTGGCCCTATCTAGTTAGGTAGTTAGGTACAAGGCTGTAGCCCAGGCTGCTCCCTAGAGAAAAGTTGATAGGAGTAAGTCCTGATGAGTAGGCAGTTTGACAATAGTCACCCCTGGGCGGCCCACAGGGTGTGATCCAGAAGAATGTGCTGCAACTCTAAGCCCAGTCCCTGGTTTCCCCCATAGTCAGGGTTCTGACCTTACATATAACCACGGTATGTGGCAACATCCTTATCTGGGAGGTAATTGATGTACATAGTGGCGGCTAGTTGCCAGCTAGTTGCATACTGCACTCACACCCTCTGCATATGCTACTTCTCGGCTGTGCTCCTGGATGGCTTTACCTTAGACACTCCCAGACATGGCACTTCATTGGCCACCACTGACTGTGTACAGGGCTCCAATATTTGGAGCACACCAATGCCAGGTGACATAAGCACCCCAATGGAGGCCTCCATATGTGAGCTGCTTTGTTTTTTTCCTTTTATTACAACTTTTTTTTTTCCTTTAGAAATGTTTTGCCCCTAAGAATTTTACACTCAGGGCAACGTTCCTGTGGCTCCATCCATGCAGCGCCACTGGGTGCTGTGGTCACTGACGCAGGACAGCACAGGTAGCAAAAGAACTATTGTTAAGCATTATAAGTCCTCTTATTAACCACTTGACTTCCAAAAGGATTTACCCCCTTCATGACCACAGCATTTTTTGCTATTCAGCACTGCGCTACTTTACCTGGTAATTGCTTGTTCTATAAATTAAATTTATATAATTTCTTTCACACAAATGTAGCTTTCTCTTGGTGGTATTTAATTAGTACTGTTTTTTTATTTTTTTATTTTATAAACGGAAAAATACAGAAGATTTTGAAAAAAACATCCAATATTTTCTACTTTCTGTTTTAAAATGTATCCAATCAAAAAAGTTATAGCATCTAAAAACTATTGTATATATACTGGAATTTATACAGCTATAGACACTCTATTGTAATGCCGGTGATCATCGACTTATAGTGAAACTGTGATGGTGTGCCAATGAGCCAATCTGGTGCTAACAGACCCTCGTAAAAGGTACATTAACTGACTGACACTGACATCGCTAGTGACACTAATACAGTGATCAGATATAATACTATAATAATATAAAACCTCTTAGATTGTAAGCTCTAACGAGCAGGGCCCTCTGATTCCCCCTGTCTTGAATTGTATTGTATTGTAATGTCTACCCTAATGTTGTAAAGCGCTGCGTAAACTGTTGGCACTATATAAATCCTGTATAATAATAATAATAATAATAATGATAATACTGTACACTGACACTGTACTAATGACACTGGCTGGGAAGGGATTAAAATCAAGGGGTTAACTGTGTGCCTAACAAGTGTAATGTGTGTAATATGTGCTGCTTTGTTGAAACAGCCAGATCGCTAATCTATGTTCCGAGCCCTGTGTGTATGTAAACACAGGACTCTGTGCTGTGATTGGTTACGGCAAGTCAGCAGATCTCAGGCATAAATTATTGGTTGGGACCTGCTGACAAAATCCCACTGTAGCAAATGACAGCATGAGTTAGCATGTACCCCTAACCTGGAATAGGCTTGATGATGTACTAGGGTTGCCACCTGTTTGAGTTTCACCCAGACAGTCCGGGTTTTGGACCATGTGACCAGTTATTAGTCTGCCCGACATCTGTACACATCATTCTGACTGGAGCCACACCGTTTCCAAGTTCTAAAGTTTGAAGGTGTTGACGCAGTGCACATGTGCAGGGGGAGATGGACTATCAGCTAGTCCTAGTAATTCTCTGTATTCCGCTATTGAAGGTTGGAGGGGTGGTATCGTGTAGGAGCTAAGAGGGGACTTTTCCATGGGACCTCCCCCTAGCAGCAGATCACAAGACTCAGCCCTCAGGTTTCCAGGTGTAGTGAGAGCCAGGTAGGGCACTGCCAGGGGGACAGTGCATTGTTATACTAGCCGCCAGTGCTGGGCACCGAGGTCTGGTGGTTCTCTGAATGCAAGGTACTTTTAACTCCAATCATCTTCTCCGCTCCCAGTGAGACTAGTAAGCAGGGGTGACAAGGGAGCACAGGAGCTACAGAAATGACTACAGGGCTGCTACTCAGCAAGCCATGGCCACTACTTCACTGTTGCAAGTGCAGTGAGGGAACTAAACCACTGATGACACCACCATTATTAGTGTGGAGGGGGGACACTACCCATGCCAGTGTGGCAGAGCAAATATAACATTGATGCAAGCATGGCTGGGACAATATTTTACTGATACCAGTGTAGCAGGGGTACTGCACCACTGATGCCAGCATGGTGATAGCATTATTTCTCTGGTGCTAGGAATGCTACACCACTGACTTCAGAATGGCAGGGGCACTATTATACTGACTTCAGCATGGTAGGGCCAGTATTCCTCTAATGCCATGGATGCCACACCACTGATACCAGCATGGCAGGGGTACTGCACCACTGATGCCAGCATGGTGAGGGCACCAAACCTAGGGCTGCCACCTGTCCAGTCCGGGTTTTGAATCGTGTCCAGGCTTCAGTCCGCCTGACACCCAGACACATTATTCAGACCAGACTGTGGCTCGGAACTGGGCCTGGCAGGAGGAAGAGGGGAGCCTGTGATGGTAGCGGAGATGGAGGGACAATGAGGAGAGTGGAGGAGGTGGCAGGGAGACAAGTCTTTGGAACATTCAAAATGGCTATGTATGAGCAGAGGACTACCACAACTGTCTGGACTTAGAAGAGAGCAGCAAGCTGGAGGACAGGGAGAGCCAAAGCCTTCTACTACATACCCAGAGGGGGATAGGGACACGCTGGAGGTGCGCCAGGATCATTTCCGGATGTGCAAGTGGCATGGTGTTCTGGGAGAGACATGTATCCACCGAGCCAGTCGTGCTACTGGATATAGAAAATAATCATATATTGCTTCTTTGCAGCCTGAAATGAAGACAGACACCGTTTTTGTTTTATCCAGTGCTAGTGCAACGTATAACATCCAAGTGAAAGCTATAACACCAACATGTAAAAAAAAAAATATCAAAAACAGAAGTTGGAAAAAGGATCACCCCCCACTTATGTCAATATTTTGTTGGACCACATTTTGCTTTAATAACAGCCTTTAGTTTGTTGGGATTTGTCTCTACTAACTTTGCACAATATTTGCAATTCTTCTTTGCAGAACTGCTCAAGTTCAAATATATATTTAATAGTGACCATTCGTGGACTGCAGTCTTCAAGCCAATCTACAGATTTTCAATGGGGTTTAAGTTTGGGCTCTGACTAAGCCATGCAAGGACATTCACCCTTTTCTCCTTCAACCACTGTGTGGTCATTTTTGCTGTGTGATTTGGGTCATTGTCATGTTGAAAGGTAAACCTTCTTCCCATTGACAACTTTCTGGCAAAGGGCAGCAGATTTTCCTCAATCCATTTTTCCTTCCATCCTGACAAGTGCTCCAGTCCCTGCTGCAGAGAAACACCCCCATTACAGGATGTTACCACCTCCATGCTTTACTGTAGAAATTGTGTTATTTGGATAGATTTCCACCAGATATAATGTTTGGTGTTGAGGCCAAATCATTAAATTTTAGTTTCACCCACTGTATATACAGTGAATATCAGTTTGTACTTTAGCAGTAGTTGAAAAGGGAGCCCAAAAATGTCCACCACTGACTGTTGAAATGACTAATGATATATAGCATTGAAGGCAGCCTAGTTATTGTGCTAACCCTCATTTGTGAAAATAAATACTTTCTCCATTCCCTTCCTTCCCCATATACAGTATTACCAGTCTCCTTTTGAATTCCTGTGTTCCCTGGGTAGAAATATAAGTCTATTCTTTTACTCTTGCATGGAGTTTAGCTTTGTTGGTAATAACAATGAATGTTTGTTCAGTGAAGGCTGGCTTTAATAAGGGTCAAGTGTGGCAGGCTCTGATTATCACCATGTACTATTTAACAGTGATGTACTTCAGTGGTTCTCAATCTCAGTCCTCAAGTACACCCAATAGGCCTTGTTTGCAGGTTTTCCTTTATATTGCACAGGTGCTTTAAATCAGAGTTAATGGCTTGGTATTTTGGACAGCTATTTTGTTTGAGAGAAATTCCCGAAAACATGGCCTGTTGGCGGTACTTGAGGACTGAGGTTGAGAACCACTGATGTACTTCACATATTCAGATTAACACAACCAATGATTACTATTTTATTCAATAAATATAACAAACATACCTATATCTACCTGCTCTGTGCAATCGTTTTGCACAGAGCAGCCTTGACCCTCCTCTTCTGGGGTGCTCCACTGGAGCTCCAGGCACTCCATTGGTGCTCCTGTGTCACTGAATTTGATTGACAGCAGCGGGAGCCAGTGGCTCTCGCTGCTAACAATCTGTCCAATGAAGAGAGAGACAGTGGCTGGAGCCACTGCGCTTGTGCACATCGATGGATCGGATCTGGCTCTGGTATGAAAAAGGGGAGGTCTGAGGGTAGATGCAGCACAGAAGGTTTTTCACCTTAATACATAGAATGCATTAAGGTGAAAAACCTTGAGGCTTTACAACCACTAATTTATACTGAAGGAAGTCATTTCCTGCTTGTTCTGCTAAACGTTTAATGTTTACTGAAGGAAGAAATTTCCTGCTAAATTGGAATTTCAGGTCTTGACCCCAACATCCAAGCTTAGCCTGCAGGGGGTCAGTAACCTACATGTTATGGATTAATGTATGCCTGATCACACCATTATATTCATTTCTCTGCAGAATTTTCATATATTTTCTAAATAAGCACAAAAGGCTTAATTTACAGCATACAACTTGCAAGTTTAGCTCGTTGAATACATTTTTTTTCCTGGAAAAAGCAATAGCATTTATGAAGATTGCCCTTTAGGTTTTTTGAAATCTCACCTCTGAAAAAAAACTAAATACATAGTTGATATAGTATTACAGTAGTATAACCAGAGCTAAAGTCCTCCTTGCATCAGATAAATACTAAAACAGTGCTAAAACGAAAATAAAAATAGAAATAAAAAATTGATGGTAATGAAACCATAGGGCAATGGTAAACACCACGGCCAACAGTCTTTATGTAGCATATGGATATGTGGACAGTTCAGATAATTCACAGTCACTTTTCTCTTAGCGTGCACCTTCCACCAGAGTAAGCCCTTGTACACACGGTCGGACATTCCGACAACAAAATCCGTCGGATTTTGTCTGACAGATTTTGATCAAAACTGGTGTTGCATACACACGGTCGGACACAGTTGTCGGAAAATCCGATCGTTCGTAATGTGATGACGTAATTCAGTTATGACGGGACTACGTTCAGGCTAGTAGCCAATAGCTTTGGTCTGGGAATTTGATCTGAGCATGCGTGGCACTTTGTCCGATCGGAATTCTCTACAAACGATCAGACAAAGTCCGATCGGATCATGTTGTTGGAAAATTTTATAGCCCAGCTCTAAAACTTGGTCCGTCGGATATTCAGACGGAAACAGTCCGTTGGAGCCCACACACTGTCGGATTATCCGACAACACAGTCCGATCTGACATTTTCCATCGGAATATCCGACCGTGTGTACAAGGGCTTAGAATGCAATTATCCACCTCGTGAAGCACACACCCCTCTGGGGTACAAACTCTCCAGACGCCGCTAGAAAGAGAGCCTTGTATCAGTGTCCAAACACCGCTCTGTGCTGACACCCCACTTATCCAGAAGGTCCACTGGTATAGGTACTCCGATTGTATCACAAAACACAAGGATAGATGTACATAGCGTAATCCTGTTTATTATAATGCAACATACCCATACAGCAGAACCCCCCCTTAATCCTAACTGCTTACATTTAAAATGCAATCAACAAGCATAAAGAAATACAATAGAGGGCGCTATGACCATCTCCGGCCGTCCGCTGGAAGTGTGCTGTTCCTTGCAGACACTGTATTACACTTCCGGTATGCCTTCTGTTGAAGTCGAACGACGAAACTGGTCAGGGCCTGACCAGCACGGAAACCGGAAGTGACGTTGTGCACTCCACCACGCTCTGCCTTCTACCCGGAAGTGTAATACAGTGTCTGCAAGGAACAGCACACTTCCAGCGGATGGCTGGAGATGGTCATAGCGCCCTCTATTGTATTTCTTTATGCTTGTTGATTGCATTTTAAATGTAAGCAGTTAGGATTAAGGGGGGTTCTGCTGTATGGGTATGTTGCATTATAATAAACAGGATTACGCTATGTACATCTATCCTTGTGTTTTATGATACAATCGGAGTACCTATACCAGTGGACCTTCTGGATAAGTGGGGTGTCAGCACAGAGCGGTGTTTGGACACTGATACAAGGCTCTCTTTTTAGCAGCGTCTGGTGTGTTTGTACCCCAGAGGGGTGTGTGCTTCACGAGGTGGATAATTGCATTCTTAAGGCCCGTACACACGATCAGATTTTTTGACAACAAACATGCAAATTTGCTGTTTTGGAGCAACATCCGGCCATGTGTACGCTCCATCGGACAAACTTTTTCCATTTTCATCAGACTTTTGTTGGCTGTGCGAACGGACAAACTTTTTGACAACATAAGTCTGATGGAGCAAAGTCCGATCGTGTGTACGCAAAACCATCGGACTTTTGTACAAGGTACAAACACGCATGCTCAGAACCAATGCAAAAGATCAGACAACAATACAGAAGTTGACCAAAGGTGGTGCGGGAGTAATTGAACGTCCTCTTTTGAAGTGTCATCAGTACGTTGAAACGTCACTACGTTCGTGTTTGTTGCCTATAAAGTCAGATCGTGTGTATGCAATACAAACTTGTGGACTACGCCCTTTGTACAAAAGTCCACGGGAAAGTTTGTACAAAGTCCGATCGTGTGTATGAGGCTTTACTCTGGTGGAAGGTGCACGCCAAGAGAAAAGTGACTGTGAATTATCTGAACTGTCTACATATCCATCTGCTACATAAAGACTGTTGGCCGTGGTGTTTACCATTGCCCTATGGTTTCATTACCATCAATTTTTTATTTCTATTTTTTATTTTGGTTTTGGCGCTCTTTTAGTATTTATCTGACGCAAGGAGGACTTTAGCTCTGGTTATACTACTGTAATACTTTATTTATATTTATTTAAACAGCTGCTTAGTCTTATTTTATGTTTTAATTTCATCTCTATTTTATATTGGTAATTTTATATGTTTATTTATCTATAATTTATTATTTTTTTTTTTTATGTCTGAGATATCGACATATGATATCGAATAGTTCAACACATCTACCTGCTGCTGGCACTGTAGGATTGAGGTGGCGCTGAGTGGGTGACCCATAGGCCATAATTATACCTCATTTATCTACATAGTTAATATACATATAAAAAAAAAATTTGATCTGCAAAAGGATGTGTAATTGTGTCAAGCCAGTCTTTCGATTCATGCACCCTTACCAGACAGCAGAACCATGCTGGTGACCTCATGTTTCTCTGCCCATACATTATACAATTTCCTTTAGATTTACCAGAAATATCTAATATGAAGTCATACCTAAAGACATTCAATTTGTATGCTATCAGGTATCACTACATAGTTAAAGGTAAATCTAAAGGAAATGGAACAAGAAAATTGTATATTGTATGGCCAGCTTAATGTAGTTATGCACAGGGCCGAAACTAGGGGCAGGCAGGGGGGCCACATGCCTCGGGTGACGCATCTACGGGGGTGATGCCAGGGGTTCCGTTACCCCCTCCCACACTGGGAAGTGATGCACTAAGGGTGTCACTACCGCCTGATTAATTAAATGGACAGGCAGCGTCCTCTGCATAGTTTGCCACATACCAGAGAACCAGAGACTGCACAGGTGCACTATAGAAAGGCATTCCAAAGTCAATTGGGACGCAGCAGCTGCATGGATATAGTCAAATGTCAAAATTTGACTGACACACAGGAAGGGATGTATGTATCTGAACGCACAGTGTTTGCATTTGGATCTGTGCATCCATTTCTATAGGTGAAGCTCTCTGGTGGATGCAGAAAAAAGTGGCTTAGCATACAGGGCCTATCTCAGCTCCTGTCTGAATGAGCCCTGAGGGGAATTTATCAAAACTAGAGTAGACAGAATCTGGAGCAGCTGTGCATGGCAACCAATCAGCTCATAGATAAATTAAAGGAATTACAGCGCTTGCAAATATACAAATAATATAACAATAAATGCAGTGAAAACAATTCATAATAAAGTGAAAGCCCATATCTTGGTGAATGACGCACTCCAATATTAACAGTGCAGTCATGCTCCAAATTTCAAGGTGCGCCACAGTCCCACCTGTGTCCCCACTCACCGGATTGAATGGACCCCAAGCTTTTCATTCTAGGGGTCGTTCAGGCTTAGTGTTGGCCAGGGATGGCTGAGTCACATCAGTATACCGGGAAGATCTCCAGTGTTCATGACCATCAGGTATGGATCATAGTGCCCAAAACAACATAAAGAAAGGGGAATATAATGAAGTACTGCTTAAAGAGGAAGTAAAGGCAATATAAAAAAAAAAACACCCTGTAAAGCAAAGGCATAATGAGCTAGTATGCATAGCATACTAGCTCATTATGAATAACTTACCTGAGAACAAAACCCCCGAAGCCGTCCTCCGTCTTCCTCTTCGCCACTGCTATGTATCCCAGAGCGACTTCCGGGTCTCGCTGCTCCAGCGCTGTGATTCGCCGGAGCCGCGATGACGTCACTCCCGCGCATGCGCACGGGAGCCGACACCAGCGGCATATCGCCACGATCTTCGGCCTGCCCAGTGCGCATGCGCCGTAGACAATGGTGGCTGTCTTTTTGTAAATATCTCCTAAACCGTATAGGTTTAGGAGATATTTCTTGGACCTACAGGTAAGCCTTAATCTAGGCTTACCTGTAGGTCAAAGTGGTTTGTAAAGGTTTACAACCACTTTAATAAAGGAATTTATTGCGCAAATAGACAGGTATTTACACAATGTAGGTTAAAAATAGGCATGGATTCAGCAAAGGTTTAAAATAGGAAGCATCACCGCCAGCTTGCGTTCCACCAAAGAACCGGAAGTGGCGTTGTGTGGATTAGAAACCGGAACCGGAAATTCGTCAATACATTTCATCCTTCCATAGGGCGTCTTCAAGGACCTCCATCAGCTCATAGCTTTCATTTTCAAAGCTGATTAAGCTGAAGATAGAACCTGATTGGTTTTTATGTGCAGCTGTTCCAGATTCTGACTGCACCAGTTTTCATAAATTCCCCTCACTGTGTTTTACATTTCTTACTCCTAACTACTGAATTCTAAGTGCAGCACATAGTTTGTTAAAGTGATTGTAAAGGCACAAGATGTTTAATCTTCAGGCATTCTATGCATGTCGGTGAAAAACCTTCTGTGTGCAGCAGCCCCCCCAGCACCCTCTAAAACTTACCTGAGCCCCCTCCCGATCCAGTAAGCCAATTAGGAGACAGAGTGGACTTGCTTTAATGCCCCAATAGTAAGCTGTTTGCTGTGGGGGCACCCAGAAGGAGGGAGGGGCCAGGGGCGCCAGCAAGGGACCCGAGAAGAGGAGGATCAGGGCTGCTCTGTGTACCATTACACAGAGCACGTAAGTATAACATGTTTGTTATTTTAAAAAAAACAAGACTTTAATATTACTTTAAGTTTAGCTGTGTGTAATATATATGCAATAGAATGCTCTTATTTTATTAAAATTAATTTTAAGGTTTGTACTGTCTGTTACATACTTGCTTGTGGCACAGTCATTAACCACTTTCAGACCGCACCATTTTGCTGGTCAAAGACCAGACCACTTTTTGCGATTCGGCACTGCATCGCTTTAACTGACAATTGCGCGGTCGTGCGACGTGGCTCCCAAACAAAATTGACGTCCTTTTTTTCCCACAAATAGAGCTTTCTTTTGGTGGTATTTGATCACCCCTGCAGTTTTTATTTTTTGCGCTATAAACAAAAATAGAGCGACAATTTTGAAAAAAACGCATTATTTTTTACTTTTTGTTATAATAAATATCCCCCAAAAATATATAAAAAAACATTTTTTTCCCTCAGTTTAGGCCGATACGTATTCTTCTACATATTTTTGGTAAAAAAAAATCGCAATAAGGGATTATTGATTGGTTTGCGCAAAAGTTATAGCGTTTACAAAATAGGGATAGTTTTATAGCATTTTTATTAATAATTTTTTATTATTTTTTTTTTACTAGTAATGGCGGCGATCAGCGATTTTTATTGTGACTGCGACATTGTGGGGGACCCATCGGACATTTTTGACACATTTTTGGGACCATTGTCATTTATCACTGCTATATAAATGCAGTGATTCCTGTGTAAATGACACTGGCAGTGAAAGGGTTAACCAGTGGGTGGCAGTGTAGGGGTTAAGTGTTCCTAGGGGTGTGTTACTAACTGTGGGGGGGTTGGGCTTTCATTTAGTGAACACTGATCTCTGCTCCAATCACATGGAGCAGAGATCAGCGTCACTAGTTGCTAGGCAGAATGGAGAAATGCTGTTTACACGGCATTTCCTCCATTCAGCCGTCCCGTGAGACGATCGCGGGTATGCCTGCGGCGATCGAGTCCGCGGGTCCCGCGACCGGACTCACGGGGGTCCCGACCAGCATGGGAGCGCGCCACCGGCAGCGCGCTCCCGATGGCAGGACGGCATTGAAGATTGGACGTACATGTACGCCAATATGCCTGCCCGTGCCATTCTGTCGACGTACATCGTCGTGCGCTGGTCGGGAAGTGGTTAAAGCATATAGCCATTTAAGCCCCTCCCACTGTTGATGTAATCTGACCACATCCACTGGTTTGGCATGGCGCCGCAATATTGGCACTTACCATTTTTCTTGGGAGGTGCTAAAAATGACCAGTCCCAGGTGCCAGATGTGCTAGCTACGCCACTGGTTATGCAATAAACACCAGACTGACCTGTGACTGGACATTTATAAAGGAGGAATACACTGGCAAGGTTAATACCTCTGTAGGTCATATCCTTCTATAAGCATGTTCAAACTGTGATGGACTGAGAGCATTGTGAAAAGTTCTAATAGGTTTAGTGCTGCTATGCACAGAGTTACATAAGGTTGGAGTAGAGTTCAAACCTGTAAGCTAAAAAAAAATGTAAAGTCAGCCGCTACAAATACTGTAGCTGCTAATTTTTAATATAAGGACACTTACCTGTCCAGGGATTGTGTGATGTTGGCACCCCAAGCCGATTAATTCATTGGCTTCAGATGCAGGCGCCAGCATTGAAAGTAAGGGAAACCAGCTGTATAGCCTTCAGGCTTCACAGCCAGTTTCCTACTACGCATGCACGAGTCGCGCTGCTCTTTCTGAATAATCCCATCAGCGGGGGAAGGAGGAGGGGCCGGACATGACGTAGATCGCCATGCAGCAATCTTACCAGGAAATGGGAGTGGGTACCTGTCAAAACCAGGTACTCCCCCCCCAAAAAAGGGGCAAATGGGACAATGGAGGGAGGATGCGAACAAACAGAGCTTCCCCTTTTGGGTGGAGCTCCGCTTTAATATCAGGAAAAGTGATGATCTCAGGAGCATTCAGATCCCAGTCTAAACTTACCTTAGTGAACCCGCCAGGATGTTTTAATCTGCACTGGGCCAATCAGCATTCCCTGCCCACAGCCATGTGTTTACAGTAGGTATGTATACAGAATATGGGGTTGGAAATGCCTCAGCCATTTATGATTGGCCGATACAGGTGACAGCTTCCTGCTGAGTTCATTTAGTTGATTTGGGACTGGTATCCAAACACACCTGAGCTCATCCATAGATAGTATACCTTCAGTAGCTTTACCAATTGAAAAAAATACAGGCAAAATGGAGTTCTTGGATACACCTAACTAATCCTTAAATGCTCCATCCCCTCTCCTAACACCTGCGCTTCCCTGTGTCAGCCAGCGGCAGCTGCAGGGGAGAGGAGGGAGAGCTAGATAATAGATGGGCCAAAGAAGCCTATGAGGGACATCACCACTCACAGACATTACAGCTATTGTTGAGCACTTTCTTTCTACCCTTGCAGCTTGCTGACACAGGGGATCTAATGACCAGACCAGAGCAGCCTAAAAATAAGTAAGTATATACATCTTTCTTGCGCAGGTTAGTGAGCATATGTGTTAGAAGAGTGGAGGGAGGATTGTTAAAGTGGAATTTCAGTCAAAAATAAAAATCTCACCTTATTTATTGAGCAATAAAATACAATTTTATATAAACCACTTTTTGAAATTCTGAATGCTTGACTGGAAACAACTGTCCAATCCAGACATTCAGCAATCCCCCTCCTACTAATCAACAATGTTTGCCCTGTGCCGCCAAATGTGGTTGCACACAGGCAATTCTTAATACTGTTGTCACATAGTTGCCAACATTCTTAAAACATTTTTAGGGACATTTTTTTTTCTGTAGGCAGAGTATTATTTTAATTAGTGGCGAGGGATTCGTTTGTAGGAGTGGTCTACCTGAAGCAAATAAAATGCTGTGTGCAAAAAATGGGTGTAGCTAAATGCTGGGTGTGGCTTAAAGGGGGTGTTGTTAGAGTATGAGATGGCTTACATAGTGGAGAATGTGGTAATACTTTATATATAGGGAATGTAGGTAGGGCAGTGTACAGAGGTCGGTAGTAGGGCAGGGGGTTGGGGGGATGAAGAAGAGAGGGAGTAAGCAGTGTTGTGGTGGGGATGGAGAAGAGGGGGATGAGCAGAGTTGGGGTGGAGAAGAGGGCGGTGAGCAGTGTTGGGGGTGATGGAGAAGAGGGGGGTGAACAGAGTTGGGGGGATGAAGAAGAAGGTGGAGCAGAGTTGGGGGGGTGAAGAGGGAGGGTGAGTAGTGGAGAAGGGGGGGTGAGCAAAGTTGGGGGGGTGGCGAAGAGGGGGAGTGAGCAGAGCTGGAGGGGTTGGAGGGGGGGTAAGCAGAGTTGGGGGTTAGTGAGCAGAGTTGGGGGGGCATGGGGAAGAGGGGTGAGCATATAAGTGGGGTTAGAGTGTAGCGGCTTCACAGAGGGAATCACATGTACTGATTTGAACCAGACAACATTTACTACTGGAGAGACGGTGGTAGGCAAAGTATTTACAGCAGTAATGCACATAGTTTCACTCCAAGCATTGAGGCATAGATACACAGCACAGTCACTTCTGATGTAAGCGGTAATTGTATTCGTCAGCACTATAGGCCAGTGGTTCTCAACTGGGGGTTCCGCGGGAGGTCCCATGTCTCATGTACTGTCCCTTGTCATGTGCCCTGTCCCATGTAATGTCCCTTGTCATGTGCCTGCCGCAAATAATGTCCCTTGTCATGTGCCCTGTCCCATGTAATGTCCCCTGTCATGTGCCCTGTCCCCTGTCATGTGCCTTGCCCAAAGTAATGTCCCCTATGTGCTCTGCCCCATGTAATGTCCCCTGTCCTGTCCCCTGTCCCATGTAATGTGCCCATCCCATGTAATGTCCACTGTCATGTCCCCTGTCCCATGTCATGTGCCCTGTCTCATGTAATGTCCCTTGTCATGTGCCCTGTCCCATGTAATGTCCCTTGTCATGTGCTCTGTCCCATGTAATGTCCCTTATCATGTGCCCTGCTGCAAGTAATGTCCCCTGCCATGTGCTCTGCCCCATGTAATGTCCACTGTCATGTCTCCTGTCCCCTGTCATGTGCCCTGTCCTATGTAATGTCCCCTGGTATGTGCCCTGCCCCAAGTAATGTCCCCTGTCATGTGCTCTACCCCATATAATGTGCTCTGCCCCATGTAATGTCCCCGCCATGTCCCCTGTCCCATGCTCTGCCCCATGTAATGTCATCTGAATGGATCAGCTCTGCAGGAAAAGAAAGCACAAGTTTCACATTAAATAGGTAAATTTTAATATTTATTCTTTTATTTAATGCTATTTCTACAAATAATTTTTGTAATCAACAGCTCGTGATCATACCAATGTTCTGTGAGCTGTAGATGTGAACATTTCAGGGGTTCCTCAAGATCTCAAACTTTTTGCCAGGGGTTCCTCCAACGTAAAAAGGTTGAGAAACACTGCTATAGGCACTTTTCACTGACTAACACAGTATAAATCCAAGCACACAATGCATATCTGAAAAGGCTGATATTCACACACGTTACCCAGAAACAGCGTTATTTCTTCAGCAGATGGATATATGCATCTGATACGCTTGTCCCACCCTCACAGTGAAGGCACCGGTTTTATTATCCAGCATGGGGAGTCTTTCATCTGACCAGGATTGCTGTTACAGAACTCAGTAGGAATCCTGAGCTATCCTTCACAGGCTGCAACACTCTCCCTATCTCCTTCTAACTCTCTCTAACAAGCGGATCTCTGTCCCTGTCTATACACACACGTGAACTCTCTTCAACGTGGCTGGGCTTCCCTATACAAGTTATCCACCCAAGAATGGCCGACCAAATCTCCAGAGATTTGCTATCCTATCAGGACACCACACTTCTCCAAAATGGTGCTGGAGACAATGATAGAGGCAGATAGCTCTGAACAATTGTACACATAAACATATCAAATCGGCTGAAAAGTGAGTTATATACACTTGCTATCCCACTATCTATTACATCGGACTAGGCTGCCCTGCACTACAGCTGCCTACAAGCAGAGTTGGGGGGATGGAGAAGGGGGGTAAAAAGGGTTGGTGAAGAGAAGGGGTTATGATCAGAGCTGGGCTGTTCTAGGCTGCTTGGAGGGAAGACATCGGGACAGGATGGTGGAGGGACAGGCACACAAAAGTGTACATGGCAGTGAGTCAGGTTTTGGCACAGAATAATCAGCAGACCGCTTTCTATAGGAGGATTCAACCGCAGCCGTAGCTTTACTGCTCTTATTTTCAATAATCTGATCAGAAGGGGTGGTCTTGCAGCTTTATGAGGCACAGCAGTCACCCAGCTCCTCCTCAGGTAATCCCACCAATCACAAGCTGAGCCAGGACCAGACTGGAGACTGAAAAGAGCGTGAGTGTTGGGCAGAAGTCAGTGTGACAGGGGAGCCGCATGGGCTATTATTGTCCCCATGGTGTCACTCATGGCTGAGCCTATTTTTCAAGACATCAGGCTCAGTCCGGGACATCAGGCCCAGACCGGGACATCAGTCTAACTTCCGTAAATGTCCCGGGAAATTCAGGACTGTTGGCAACTATGTTGTCAGTATTCATTCTCCCAGGCCTGCCCGATCACATGAATGAGGATACATACATCCTCATTCATGAGAGAGCTCTAATAAAGGACACAGTTCCTCCAATCATCCTAGCCTTTCTTTAGTATAGGTACTTATATAGCACTGAAAAGTTACAAAGATGTAGCCAGAAGTTGGCTAAATTGCCTGCTGTGACAGGGGACACTTGCAGCATTTGCCACAGGGAGACCGTTTCCTCTAGCGTTCAGTGCAGACCCTGTTTACCACATCCTGAATGCAGAGCAAGTGAGGATTTGTGACAGAAGAGGAAATGATCTTGGAACATGTAGTGCAGAAATCCCAGTTTCCATTGGAGCCAGACTGTTGCGGACTACAATTTCCAGCTGGCTGGAGGGAGAATACAGAATGCTGGGAGAGGAGATAAATGACTAAAGTAGAGGAGGAGTTGGCCTCTTTGGGCCATGGCCTTCACCTAGAAGCAGTGATCCGGATGGTTGGGAAGAGGAAGTTGGAGCTGCGGCCTAGGCAGCAAGGGGAGAGAGAGCTTCTGGGTGTTCAGCATTGTCCGGCCAGCCTGGTGACAGTCGGAAGATCATCATTGGCACCTGCCTTGCAGATCCAGCTGAACTGAGGCCTTGAAGAGAGTGCGGTCAAGCATCATCACTGAGTACAGTATCTGCAGTAACATGCTGCAGGATCTCTATGTCATTGATTGGTATTGTTCAGACCAGTGAGCGGGCATTTGCCCACCCTCTTTGCACCTAAGAACACTACATGCAGACACCTTTACTTTGTCTTATCCATTATAGCTCTATAAGGAGACATCTACCATACATGTGTGCTACTGAATGTAATTATCTCACCATCACTTTGGGCCCCATTACTTCAGCAAGCTGAAGGAGATTCAAGACACTTGCTTCAACAGTAGGACTTTTTTTTAACTCCCCAACACTCTCCCCCCCCACCCCTCCAAAGGACAGGAACGTTTATTAAGTGGGGGCATTTACTTGGCGCCCATATCACCTAGGAACACTCTTAGCCCTTGTACATACGGTCAGAGATTCCGACAGAATGTGTCCTATCGGACCGGTTCCGCTGTGTGTGGTCTCCATCGGACTGTTTCCATCAGAGTATCCGACGGACCAAGTTTTCCAACTTGTCCGTAAAATTTTCCGACAAAATGCTCTGATCGGACATACTCCGATCATGTGTAGCCTACTCCGATGGACAAAGTGCCACGCATGTTCAGATCAAATTCCTAGACCAAAGCTATTGGCTACTAGCCTGAATGTAGTCCCATCGTAACGAAATAACGTCATCACGTTATGTACAATCGGATTTTCAGACAACCTTGTCCGACCGTGTGAATGCAACAGTTTCGGACAAAATCCGTCGGACAAAATCCCACGGATTTGGTTGTCAGAATGTCTGACCGTGTGTACAAGGGCTTACACCTAGAGACTACGGTTGTTTAATTTGGGTATAACGTGCCGGGGTACATTAAGTAATTGTGCTAAGGGGCTGTGGCATCAGGAGGTAAAGAGGGAGTAGTCTGACCTCAGAATTGGTCATTCTCCTACCCTTTTCTGACCTGCAGCCATAGACTGTAATTGGTCAAAGTTGCTGATTTATTGTTTCCCAGGGAGCTACAGTTGATCATTAATTTGATCGTTCATCAAGTGTGTAATACTAACCACATTTCTTTTATCTGATCCATTTCTGTTCATCTTATTTACAGAAAAATTCTAAGTAAAACTTAGCCTGCTTCAGTCACTGTAATTTACAACTACATGAACATGTATAGGACCTAACTTGTCTTGCAATGGATTTGAATTTGTATCAATCCACTCCTGTGATTTACACGCTACCATATAGCACAGTCAGCCTGACTTTTCTCTGCTGCCGTTAAGCAACACAGCATGATCACCTAATTTCTCCCAGCTTGTTACTGGACAATGAAAGACCAGCAACAGCCTGATCAGGTAAACTCCTTCCTACTCCTACTCTCTACTATCAGGGGATATGATTTCAATATATAAATACCATACTGGGGACCCCACAATAGGGATAAAACTTTTTTGCAAAAGGGAGTTTAACAAGACTCGTGGCCACTCATTAAAATAAAAAGAAAAGAGTTTTAACCTTAAACTATATAGAGGGTCAGCGAGGGGCATTGATAGTTTCAAGAAACTATTAGATAAGATTAGATTAGATTATTATTATTATTATTATTATTATTATTATTATTACTATTAGATTAGATGAATGACTACAACATACAGGGATATACAATGTAATACTGACATATAGTCACACACATAGGTTGGACTTGATGGACTTGTGTCTTTTTTCAACCTCACCTACTATACTATATAATATACTGTCAGCTTGTCCCCTTCCAGTCTGGGCCAATTCTGACATTTCTCTACTACATGTAAAAAACTAAATTTTTTTGCTGGAAAAAAACTTTTAGAACACCCAAATATATTAGATATTTTTTTAGCAGAAGCCCTAGAGAATTAAATGGTGGCAATTTTTATGTCACACAATATTTGTGCAGCGATTTTTCAAACACAAATTTTTGGGAAAAAAATAAACTTAAATTTTAATGCACAAAAAAACACAGTATATAACCCAATTGTTTGATAACATATAAAAGATAATGTTACGCTGAGTAGATAGATACCAAACATGTCCATGGAACAGCGCCAAATTACAGTATGTAAAAATCTCCATAGGCAATGCTTAAGAAAGCCTTGACCATCGTATAATAGATGTGCTACTATCCCCTTATTGTAACCAATATACCTTAACCACTGCTATGTTCCCATAACCCCCCCAGAAATTGAGACCACACCAATCTGGAGTAAATAATGGCCGTAGCAGCCAATTAACTTTATTATTAAATATTCAAATAAATTAACATCAATTAACATAACTGTATAAACCTGTAATATCAGTTAACTCCTCCCGTTGGTCTTTGCAGGAAAAAACCCACCACTCTAACCACCATCTCCAATCCGGCACTGCGGTACCTTAAAACTAAAATAGGCCTCCAGCTGACCTGCTGGCTCGGAGACACAAACCACTGACCGCAGTGCACCCAGTAACCACCTTCCAGCTAAACCACCGTTAGCTGGACCACCACCCACGGGCCCCATACCACCGATGGGTCCCACACTCTTCCATAGCTGGGGTTTAACCTTCACCCGCAAAGACCAACACCACGCCGCTGCCACGACATCCTGTTTTCTGAAATGCAAATTATAAATATTAATAACAACAACAACAAACCCCCCAAAGATCAGGGAGGGAGGGTGGGAAGCTCGCTCCTCGTGACCACAATGAACTGTGGAGAAAGCCACTCCCCCCTCAAGCTGCCTAATTCTCTGCCCTCTCAGCTCTGTTCCCATCTCCTTTCTGTAACCAAATCCTGTCTCATTCACCCACTAATTAACTCTGTCATGCCCGCCCTGGGCTTAGTATTTTTTATTACTTTTGCTCCGGGCTCTCTTTACAAGTTACCAGTTTAGAGTTACACAGGAGGTCTTGTGCTAAAATTATTGCACTCACTCTGATGTTTGCGGCGATACCTCACATGTGTGATGCGATCTCCTTTTACATATGAGTGTGGGACTTACAAGCGTCTTTGTATTTGCACAGGGATACTTTAAATTTTTTGGTTATTTTATAATTTTTTAAATCAACAGGTTTTATTTTCTTTACAGTGCATACATGCTACAGTGTACATTTTCAGGTATGGTACATATCATACATAACTTCAAATAACAGTTGTGTCTACATCTCAGATCTTTATCATCACATCATGACATATCCATGGAATACATGGAATAAATAAGTACATGATTTCAGTATTTTGTGACTCGCTTTGTTACCCATGGGCTTGGTGATCCACATGCCATCGACTTTCCCGTGTGTTGTGCAAGGGTCAAGTTATGAGCAAGTGTTGGATTCCTGCAGCCACCTGTCCCCCCAAATTTTATAGTATTTCTCAGGACATCCTCTATTGGTGTATATACATTTTTTATATGGGAGGGTATTGTTTATTTCTGTCTTCCAATCTGCTATGCTGGGGGGGGCAAGTCCTCATCCATTTCCTAGCTATTACCTTACGCGCTATGAATAGCTTCTCATGCAGAAATACCTTTGTGCACCTGTCAGTCGAGTCTGGCATGAGTCCTAGAAGGCACATTTTTGGGTCAAGCGTGGCTGGAGAGCCCATATCGTCATGAAGGAATCTCACCATCTGTGTCAAAAGTCCCTGTATTTTGGGGCATGACCATAACAGGTGGATGAATGTGCCCGTCTCCCTCCCATACATTTGGCACAAAGGGGACTGAGAGTTTCTGTATCTGGCTACCCTAAGAGGCGTGAGGTACACCTGATGGATTATATAGGTTTGGGTCAGTCTGTCCGAGAGCTTTGGCGAAACCGCCTTGCAAAGTTCCAAGGCTTCCCCCCATTCCTCGTCATCTATGGGTCCCACAGCCCTTTCCCAGCAAGGCTTAAGGCCATACACTAGTTTAGTTGTGACAGGAGTGGAGAGTATGTTATAGAATGCTGATATTAGTTTTTGAGGATCTGTATTTTTGACTATCGCCATGATTACATTTGGAGTGGGCTGAGGAGGGGATGGTAGAAATTGATTTTGGGTTGCATGTTTGACTTGTAAGTATCTGTAGAACATGTGGTCAGGAAGATTATATTCTTCTTTGAGTGCGTGAAAGGTTTTTAGGGTCCCATGCGTAACTAAATGATGTAGGTAGAAAATTCCATGAGCGGACCAGCAATCCACATCCGGGATTCGCCAGAACTCAAGTAGGGTCCTGTTGTTCCATAATGGGGTGAAATCATTATCTTGGGGAATCTCCAGCTTGGCAGAAGCGAAGTCCCATACACGCCTGTATTGTCGCAATAGGGCCTTCTCCCCACTCCGATAGCCAGCATTTCCGGGGCCTATTATCGCATATAGTGAATCTTTCGTGCATCTTGCCCACTTAGGGCACATTAGCTGGAAGAACCGCTCTCTGTCTGTCTTGTCTATGTAATACAATTGGAATAATTGGGACGCAATATAATATAAGTTGAAATCCGGCAATGCCATACCTCCCAGGTCAGTAGAGTTTTTAAGTGCCTGCCACGCCAGTTTGTGTCTGTTAGGATCCCATACAAACGGTTTAAAGAGGGCTTCTAGAGTTTTAAAATATTTCAAAGGTGGGTAAGTTGGGGAGTGACATAACACATATAACATTTTGGGAAGTAGGATCATCTTAATTAAGTTTATTCGCCCCCATACCCCCAGTGGCAGGCGAGCCCAAATCCTGAGCTTAGTTTTCACATAGGATATAAGGGGTTCAATATTTAGATGTATATAGTCTGTCGATATTCTGGACACCTGTACCCCAAGGTATTTGATGGTACTAACTCTTTGGAGAGGTAACATGGCTTGTGACTCGGTTGGTGGGAAACTGTCTATTGGTAGTATCTGAGATTTCTCCCAGTTAATTTTTAAACCAGAAAAGGTCCCAAATTGTTCAATTGTGTGTAGTGCCACGCGCAAGGAAGGACCCGGGTCAGCCAGGTACAACAAGGTGTCGTCCGCGTACATACTGACTTTCTCAATCAGAGTACCGGAGCCTAGTCCCTTAATTTCTGGATAATCCCGGATGGATATGGCCAACCGCTCAGCTACCAGGGCGTACAATGGTGAAAGGGGGCAGCCCTTCCTTGTGCCTCTGCTGAGGTCAAACTGCTCGGAGGGCCATCCGTTCGCCATCACCCTGGCTGTGGGTGACTGGTATAGAAGTTGCACCCATTTAATAAATTTAGGGCCAAAGCCATACCCCTCGAGACATTTCCATAAGTACCCCCATTCCATGGAGTCAAAGGCTTTTGCAGTGTCTAAGGTTACTACTACCCGAGATCCTGCCTCCCTATGCGTGGCTTGCAGGTTAATAAACAACTTGCGTAAGTTGAAGGATGTATTACGACCCAGCATAAATCCCACCTGGTCGACATGTATTAGAGAGAGGATAATTTTGTTCAATATCAGTGATAGTACCTTAGCAAGGATTTTAATATCTGCTTGGAGCAGGGAAATGGGACGATATGATTCCGGATATCCCGGATCATTCCCTTGTTTGGGAATGAGTACTATTACTGCCTCTCTCATGGACGGTGGCAAGGAAAAGGTCTCGAAAAGGTGGTTATATAGCATGAGTAGCTTTGGAGTAAGAAATTCACTGAACTGGGAGTAAAACTCAATTGGGAGGCTGTCCGAGCCAGGGGATTTGGATTTGGCAAAACTGGCAATAGCCAAGGCTATTTCGTCTGCGGTGAGGGGAGCCTCAAGAAGGTCAATCTGGTCAGTCGTCAGTTGGGGAAAGGTGATGCTACGAAGGAAGGCCATTCTCTGGTCAGTGGGGTCTGTTGTAGTTTTTTTGTACAGACCTGCAAAGAAGTCTCTAAATCTAGCTGTTACACTACGCAGATCCGTGATCTGTTGTCCCCCCGGTCCATGCAGGGTGACCACCAGGGGTCTATCTTCACTGTGGACCAGATATGCCAGCAGCTTACCCGCCTTTTCCCCATGCTCAAAGAATTTTTGCTTTGTGAAGAACAGCTTTTGCCTGGCCTTCGTAAACTGAAGTTGGGTTGCTACTCTGGATTGCAATTTGAGTCGGGCTGCTATCTCTGGGGTAGGGTTAGTGGCATATTCCATTCCTGTGGAGGTTAGTTCCGCTACCGCCCTATCAAAGACATCTGCAGATTTCGTCTTAATTGCATTTATGTGAAAGGCGAGGGTCATGCGAGCGTATATTTTGAAAGAGTTCCAAACCGCTGAAATAGAGGCAGTTTGTTCGTTTTCTGCAAAGTATAGCTTCCATAGGTTCAGGAGCTCATCATTGTCTGGCAATAGGGACAGCCAGAATGGGTTCAAGTGCCAAGGCTTTGGGGGCTTACCGACAGGAATACTCAATGAGATCCAATATAGGCTGTGATCAGATAACAGTCTTGGGCAAAATGCAGTTCCTAAATAGCCGCAGCGTTAGGGTTTTGGATACAAGAATAAAATCAATGCGGGACATGGAGTTGTGGGAAGGTGAAAAGCAGGAGTAAGTCTTTGTAAGGGGGAATTTGTAGCGCCAAGTGTCTATTAAGTGGAGAGTGGAGATCAGTTTAGAAAATGTTGTCTCCCTGGTATCCGTGTCTGTCCCCTGTGAAGTCTGTAATCTATCTAGTGCTGGCCGTAGAGTGGTGTTAAAGTCTCCCATCCAGATCGCTGGTATTACGGGGTGGCAGGTCATAAGGACGAGTCTCTCCATAATCACAGTCATACTAAATGGGGGAGGTATGTAGAAAGCCAGGAGGAGAAACTTTTCACCATATAGTTTGGCATGTAGAAACACATATCTGCCCTGTGGGTCGGCAATTACTTCACATAACTCGAAGTGTACCGATTTGGCTATTAAAAGTGAGTCACCTCTGGCGTGAGTAGTATGGGTGGAATGATATGCCCACCCCACTCACGGGTGGCGGAGGGCCATCTGAAGCCTCCCTTCTATATGCGTCTCCCTTCTATATGCGTATGCCACTACATCTGCTCTCTGCCTCTTTAGGAATGAAAAGGCTGCCGAGCGTTTAATTTTCTCGTGCAGGTTATTTTATTATTTACATGTTTTTTAACACTGTACCTTTAACTTTTTTTGATCAACTTTATTGCTATTATAAGGGATGAACAGCATCCCTTGTGATAGCATGGACCGTAACAGGTCCTCTTCATGAAGACATCTGGGGTCTATTAGACCTCAGATCTCTCCTCTGGCCTTCAATTCAGCCAATTAAACACAGATCAGTCTGATCGGTTGCTTCATTGCCTGCTAATGGCCATTGGCCAGGTGTACAAAGAACCAAAACAGGAAGTGACCTAATCCTTGTCGCTTCCTGTTTCTCACACAGTGGGAGGAACAACATCCGTTCCTCTTGCTGTGTGCCTGAAGCTGGATGCCACCGGTAGTTTCCTTACCAGGCTCCCCAATCGCACGGGAGAGTGTGGTAAAGGCGACTGTAAAAGTAATCTACAAGCTTGTTTTATCTTATGATGATTCGCTGGTGCTAAAGAATGATATCTCGATCATTACTGCAGCAATGACTGAGATATCACCTTTCCCATCTGAGGATCTTCAGAAAACGTACAGTGAATGGGAAGTGGTTAACTACAGAAGAGACTTGCAATGTCTCTTCTGCATTAAAAGAAACCTATCTCCCTGCTCACAGCAGGGCCGGGACAAGGGGTGGGCAGGAGGGGTGGCTGCCCTGGGCACTGTGATATCATATGAGGTGGGAGGGCACAGTGAGGAGATTTTCTGGGGGATTTGAGTTGGGTAGGGCTTTTTGGGAGGTGGCAGGGGGTAATAATTGTTCTAGGATGGAAAATTCGGGGTGTGTGCTAGGAGTGCTGATTTATGGGATCTGTGTTGGGAGGGGGAACTGGGGAAGATGATTTGTGCTAGAAGGGGGGGGGGGGTTGAGGGGTTTTGTGCTAGAAGAGGTGATGTGGTAGAGAGGGGGGTGTATACTTGTGTCAGGAGGGGACATCTTTTTTTTGGGGGGGGGGGGGTTATGCTAGTAGGGATAATTGGGGGGGTATTTGTGCTAGGAGGGGAAAACAATTGTTGTGGGGGAAGGATTTGTGCTAGAAGGGGAAAGAAGATTTGTAGTGGGAGAGGATGTGTACTGCATAGGAAATTTTAGGGGTAGAGGATTTGTGCTAGAAGGGTTTAATTAACTTTTTTGAGGGAGGGGGTTGTGTTGGGAGAAGGGGATTTGGAGTGGGGGGAGAGGATGTGTACTTAGGAAATTTTAGGGGTAGAGGATTTGTGCTAGGATTTTTTTTTTGGCGGGGAGGATTTGTGCTGGGAAAAGGGGATTTGTAGTGGGGGAGAGGATGTGTACTTGGATAGGAAATTTTAGGGGTAAAGGATTTTTTTTTGGGGGGGGGGGGAGATTTGTACAGGGAGAGGGGACTTCAGTAGGGGGTGGATTTGTACTGGGAGGAGGGGGAATTTTAGTTTAGGGGGTGATCATGCGGATTAGTGCTCAGTTTTGAGCACTTGGGGGATTTTTGCTGACACATAATGCTCATGCATCTTGGGGGGTGGGGGGGTTGCAGTTTGGTATGTTCGCTCTGGGCTCTAGATGACCTTTTCCTGGCACTGGCTCACAGTCTTCTGTGAAATATACACTGAGTGGGCAAGCGCAGCTCAATCTACATTCCAGTTCACCCCCTTTGTGCTGGGATGACAGCACTCCTGCAAGGTACTTCAAAACCCAAAAAGGTACTTTTGAAATGAAGTCTATAAAGGCTATAGGTTAACAAAAGCGATACCTTTTTTTTTTTTGTAGTACAGCTTCTTTTATAAAGCTCCTGTTGGCCATACCCTGATAGCTGGGGTGATTCACCTACTTAGAATAGTCAGCTACTTAGTCAAATGTCTTAACAATTTCAAAGGAAGTGAACCCATCCCAGACTGGGAGTGGCGACTGCGCCATAAAAACAGCTGAGCCAGAGCGTTGGGCCAAAGCTGATAGAGCAGCCAGCTGCAGCTGCTTCCTGTTGGGCAGGGTTGTACAGTTAGGAAACTCAAGGATCAGCACAAACGAATAAGACTTTACAAAAAAAACACACACCTCCTGTCCTGTTACATTTGATGACAAATTTAGTTTATTCAATGCAAAGAGCCAATATTCAACCAAATTAAGGCTTTTATAATGCAAAGAACCAAGAATAGTCATGTAAATGTGCCAAAGGCCACATAAGACAGATTAAAATTATACTTTTTTTAAACTTTAAACTTTTTTTGTTGTTGGCACCTATTTACATGACTATTTCTTATCTCTCACACTTTGAATGACAATTGCATGGTCATGCAACACTGTACCCATATAAAATTTTTATCTTTTTTTTCACAAAAATAGAGCTTTCTTTTGATCTGTGATCAGCCGAGTCCCAGTTGGCCATTTCGCCGAACAGTGAACAATTTTGGGTGTTCGCGGCAAATTCGAAAAGCCACGGAACACCCTTTAAAAGTCTATGGGAGAAATCAAAAGTGCTAATTTTAAAGGCTTAAGCCGCGTACACACGGGCGGACTGTCTGGCCAACTTAGTCCGCCGAAACACATTTCAGCGGACAGTCCGCTCGTGTGTGGGCTTCAGCGGACTTTTTCAGCGTGCAGTCTGGCGGACTAAGTATTTCGGAATTTCCGTAATACTGTCCGTCGGACTCGCATTTCGGCGGACAATCCGCTCGTGTGTATGCCAGTCCGCCGTACTTTTGAAATGAGCGGACTTTTCCCGCCCGGAGAAAAGTCCACTCATTTCGAGCGGGTATCCAGGTAGGCGGGGCCCGCGAAGGAGACGTCGCTGGCCCCGCCGCCTGGTATGGACTTAAAGGGGGAACCCCAACGCTGAAAAAAAACGGCGTGGGGGTCCCCCCCAAGTCCACAACAGACCCTTGTCCGAGCACGCTACCCGGCCGGCCAGGAAAGGGGGGGCGAGTGAGCGCCCCCCCTCCTGAGCCGTACCAGGCCGCGTGCCCTCAACATGGGGGGTGCCTTGGGGAAGGGGGGGCCGCGCGGCCCCCCCACCCCAAAGCACCTTGTCCCCATGTTGATGAGGACAAGGGCCTCTTCCCGACAACCCTGGCCGTTGGTTGTCGGGGTCTGCGGGCGGGGGGCTTATCGGAATCCGGGAGCCCCCTTTAATAAGGGGGCCCCCGGATACCGGCCCCCCACCCTATGTGAATGAGTATGGGGTACAATGTACCCCTACCCATTCACCTGTAAAATAAAAGTACAAAAAAAAACACAACACACGAGATAAAATACTTTATTGCACAGCTCCGGGGGTCTTCCGTCTTCGGGGGTCTTCTCGCCGGACTCCTCCGCTATCTTCTTGTAGCTTTTTTGCTAGCGGTGGAGTCCGGCTTTCTTCCTCGCAGCCGGCCTCTTCTCCCGACTTCGGGGGTCTTGTCCCCCTCTTCGGTTCTTCTGCCGGGCCACCGCGCCTTCTTATAGCTCTTTTACAGGCGGTGGCCCGGTCTTCTGTCGCCGCCGCCGCCTTCCGTTCTTCTTCTTCTTCTTCTCCAGGAGATGTTGCCTCGACGATCTCTCCGGCTGGAATGCCAGGGACGCACTGCGCGGCCACTTATATAGGGACAATGGGGCGGTGTCACATGGCTTTATGTCACATGGGTTGGTCACATGGGTTGATGTCACATGGGGACTATGACATCGTAAGGGGGCGGGGTCACCATGTGACACCAACCCATGTGACATAAAGCCATGTGACACCGCCCCATTGTCCCTATATAAGTGGCCGTGCAGTGCGTCCCTGGCATTCCGGCCGGAGAGATCGTCGAGGCAACATCTCCTGGAGAAGAAGAAGAAGAAGAAGAAGAAGAACGGAAGGCGGCGGCGACAGAAGACCGGGCCACCGCCTGTAAAAGAGCTATAAGAAGGCGCGGTGGCCGGCAGAAGAACCGAAGAGGGGGACAAGACCCCCGAAGTCGGGAGAAGTGGCCGGCGGCGAGGAAGAAAGCCGGACTCCTCCGCTAGCAAAAGAGCTACAAGAAGATAGCGGAGGAGTCCGGCGAGAAGACCCCCGAAGACGGAAGACCCCCGGAGCTGTGCAATAAAGTATTTTATCTCGTGTGTTGTGTTTTTTTTGGTACTTTTATTTTACAGGTGAATGGGTAGGGGTACATTGTACCCCATACTCATTCACATAGGGTGGGGGGCCGGTATCCGGGGCCCCCTTATTAAAGGGGGCTCCCGGATTCCGATAAGCCCCCCGCCCGCAGACCCCGACAACCAACGGCCAGGGTTGTCGGGAAGAGGCCCTTGTCCTCATCAACATGGGGACAAGGTGCTTTGGGGTGGGGGGGCTGCGCGGCCCCCCCTTCCCCAAGGCACCCCCCTATGTTGAGGGCACGCGGCCTGGTACGGTTTAGGAGGGGGGGGGGCGCTCGCTCGCCCCCCTTTCCTGGCCGGCCGGGTAGCGTGCTCGGACAAGGGTCTGTTGTGGACTTGGGGGGGACCCCCACGCCGATTTTTTCGGCGTTGGGGTTCCCCTTTAAGTCCATACCAGGCGGCAGGGTCAGCGACGTCTCCTTCGCGGGCCCCGCCTACCTGGAGACGCTCTCAAAATGAGCGGACTTTCCTCCGCGTGTGTGGGCGAGTCCGTTCATTTCAAAAGTAGGGCGGATAGTATGGCGGACTTAGTACGCCGTATTAGTCCGCTCAAAAAGTGGTGTGTGTGGTCAAGTCCGTTCATTCGAAAGTATGACGGACTGTCCGTCGGATTGTCTGACGGACTAAGTTGGCCAGACAGTCCGCCCGTGTGTACGCGGCTTTATATGCATGGTATTGTCATAAAAAGTGTTTGGGGACCCGGGTCCTGCCCCAGGGGACATGTATCAATGCAAAAAAAAGTTTTAAAAACTGCTGTTTTTTCGGGAGCAGTGATTTTAATAATGCTTAAAGTGAAACAATAAAAGTGTAATATTCCTTTAAATTTCGTACCTGGGGGTTATCTATAGTATGCCTGTAAAGGGGCGTATGTTTCCCATGTTTAGAACAGTCTGACAGCAAAATTACATTTCTGCAGGAAATCAATACCATGCATATAAGCCTTTAAAATTAGCACTTTTGAGTGCGCATGCAGATGTACCTCTGAGCTGCTCCGCACACCCCCAGGCAACAATAGCTATAATTAGCGGCCCCACACCTCGCCCGTTGCCCGCGATAGCCCGATCCTTCTGCAGAGAGGACCGGGAACAATCTGGATGCCACACAGACCGGGTGGAAAGCTTCAGAACGTCTCCCCGTATCCATTCCATGCTGCTCACAGGGATTCCAAGATGGCAACTGGCCACTATACACGAGGGATGCTGGCATCAGGGAAGGAGAAGCCACCCCCACAGAGGCAGACACCAAAGACCCACACCGCTGGGAACTCTGCATCAAGCTCCTCCACGCCATCCCCAGACAAAGGTGAGCTTACAATTGCAGGCTGCTTATCACCTAGCCCCCCTGCACTGTCTCCCTCTCAGGCTGCAGCCCTGTCACCTAGTCAGGACTCCCACACCTCCTCTGTTCTGGACAGGGAGATGGCAGAAATCATATGCAGTCAGCCCAGCAGCCAAGAACCTGAACAAGATGGTAATGCAGATTCTCCTGCTATCCCATTTGCTGAAGCGCAATACTCAGGGACCCCATACTTTTAGCTCACTTTGCTGATCTGCTCCAAAGGGAACTGGAGAAAGCTACTGACAAACATTTGCGGATGGTGAAAAAATCCTACTGAAATTGGGCTTTATCTCCCATAACCCATCATCGCGGAACCAGCCTGGAACCAGTGATTCCCCTCCTCAGCTCTCCCCTCTTTGGTTATCAAAGTCCGCTAAGAAATCAGCCTCTTCCTCTCATACACCTTGATAAATGGGCTCCATACACTGTTGAACAGACCTTTTGCCCATTGCGGCGGCTTCTCAGAGGGCCTGTGAAGGGACATTAGCCACTGCTCCTGGCTTTTTGTTTATTTTGTTATAACACACATTTATTGATTTTTGATTTGGTGGTTTAAGCCGATTTTGAAGTTTTTTGGTTAACGTCGGCTAACGAAGATGTTTTCTTCCTAGGTTTGACACCTTCCCCCCTCCCCTCCCTTTTTTTATTAATATATTCCCCCCCTCCATCATATGGTTTATCATGGCTACTCGGCCATGTGGCTCTGTCAATACTTCAGGGCAGGATATTGGGACCAAAAATGTATTTGAATGCGTCTTTGTTGCTAGGGGGTGGCCATGCGCACTCCTCACTTGAAGGACTCTTCCCATCACCTGTTTTTGGTGTATACTCCTTCACACTCAGAGCTTCGGCTTTGGGACATTTACATTGTTCATTGACTGTTATACATGATTTTCTACATGTTAAAACTATGTCACTCGGTACCAGGGGTTTCCTGGTCCGACTGCTCTATTTTTTTGTTGTTGTTGTTCTTTCTTCTTCTCTTCTCCTTTTACTTTGGCTTTAACTCTTTCTACTACTACTTATCCTTCTTGAGGGTTGTCTGGAGATTCTCTTGGTGCTTCCGGCTTCAGGAATTTAAAGATTGGTGGGTGAGTCTGCTTATCATGGATTATGACTGTTTCCTATGTCTAGTATAAGGTCTACCCCCCAAAATATCTGCCTGCTCTCCCATAATGTTCAGGGCTTTGGATCACCTGCCAAACAGATTAAGGCCTTCACACATTACCGATCCTTAGGGGCAGACATTGATGCCCTCCAGGAGGCAAACTTTACTCTATATCTCCATATAAATTACCCTCTCTGCTATTACGCGAAGGCATCGGAAAAGAAGAGGGGTGTAGCCCTCTGCTTCTCTAAACGTGTATCATTTACAGAAACCAAAATCCTTAAAGACAAAGATGGCCGTTATCTTTTAGTGAAAGGCCACCTGGGGGAAACGGTTACTTTCCTAAATTATTACGCTCCCAACATGAATCAAACCGCGTTCTTCCACTCCCTTCTAAGGTCCATGGCTTCTGAATTTGAAGGCGCAGTGATTTTAGCAGGTGATTCCAACTTAGCTTTGGATCTTATTAAAGATAAATCACACGTCACAGGACTTCGATCTCCCTCCGGGCAAAGCCAC
This sequence comes from Lithobates pipiens, assembly GCF_037356315.1. Taxonomy (NCBI): domain Eukaryota; kingdom Metazoa; phylum Chordata; class Amphibia; order Anura; family Ranidae; genus Lithobates; species Lithobates pipiens. Next base: position 429,269,603 of record NW_027507903.1, read on the forward strand.
AAATTCTCACAAATGCTCTATCATTAGGATTTAGTGGATACTTGGAGGGAGGTTGAACCCTACCGCTAGGGATTATTCAAGGGCACATGGACATTATTCACGTATAGATCACGTATTTATCCTCTCGGGGCTGCTACCAAAGTTGAAGTCCGCCAGAATACTATCAACACCCTGGTCGGACCATGATCCGGTTATGGTTCAGCTATCGGATCTCACCAATAAGACTAAAAATTCTCATTGGCGAATAAATTAATCTCTCCTTAGCGATGTATCTCACTGTATTGAGTTCTCCAAACATCTACAAACTTACTTTGAAACTAAGATTCCAGGAGACACATCCCCTGCTAATTAGGCTGCACACAAAGCCTCTATCCAGGGAGCCTTTATTCAGTTGGCCTCCAGACTCAAAAAGGCTCACGCTGAATTGATTTCTGCCAAAACCAGAGAATGCGAAATTCTAACCAAACAACATAAATGCTCCCCAGCTCCCAATCTATTCAATAAGCTGGAACAATCCAGTTTGGAACTAAATATCTGCCTCACTACCAGGGCCGAGAAACAACTACGATGGATGAATCATACATTTTTCACTTGGCGTGATCGCCCAGGTTCTTTATTAGCGCACAAGCTTACTCCTAGGTATTCCTACCGGGCACTCCCCAAAATTAGGTGGCCACCTCTCTCAGGATCCCCAAAAAATTCCAACGAGTTCCAAGATTTTTATGCGGATCTATATAAGAACCCCCAGGAACTCCTCCATCCATTAGGGAATTCTTGGGGAATCTCCCCCTCTTGTCCATCACAGATGAACATAAAGATCTTATGGACCAATCTTTCATGGGTGAGGAGATCCATGAGGCTATTAAATCTCTCTCACTCCATAAGTCTCCAGGCCTCGATAGTCTTCCTAATATTTACTATAAAAAGTTTTCTGGACAGTTGGTTTCACATATGATTCTTTATTTTAATTCCCTGTGGGATGGAGGGGTGGTCCCATCAGATGAAAATAAAGCTTATATCAGTGTTATCCCTAAACCCAGAGACTCCACCGACGTTCGTAACTATCGCCCAATTTCACGAATTAATTGTGATTTAAAGATCCTTACGAAAATTCTGGCCTCTCACATTAATTCCTTTTTAGAACACTACATCCATAAAGACCAATCAGGATTTATCACAGAACGTCAGACCTTAGATCAAATTCGTAGATCTATAACCATGATCTCAGCAGTGCGCTCTAATTGGGATAATTTCCCCACCCGGGAACTTTTGCTCATATCATTGGACCTTAACCACTTCAGCTCCAGACCAATAAACACCTTAAGGACCAGAGGTCTTTTTGCAATTTCGCACTGCGCTGCTTTAACTGGTAATTGCGCGGTCATGCAATATTGCACCCAAACGAAATTTGCGTCCTTTTCTTCCCACAAATAGAGCTTTCTTTTGATGGTATTTGATTGCCTCTGCGATTTTTTTTTTTTGCGATATAAATGGAAAAAGAGCGAAAATTTTGAAAAAAAAAGATATTTTCTTCTTTTTGTTATAAGAAAAATCGAATAAACTAAATTTTAGTCATACATTGAGGGCAAAATTTATTCAGCCACATGTCTTTAGTAAAAAAAATGTCAATAAGCGTATATTTTTTGGTTTGCGCAAAAGTTATAGCGTCTACAAACTAGAGTACATTTTCTGGAATTTACACAGCTTTTAATTTATGACTGCCGATCTCATTTCTTGAGGTGCTAAAATGGCAGGGCAGTACAAATCCCCCCCAAATGACCCCATTTTGGAAAGTAGACACCCCAAGGAAATTGCTGATGGGTATGTTGAGCCCATTGAATATTTATTTTTTTTGTCCTAAGGGATTGAATAATGACAAAAAAAAAAAAAAATAGCACAAAACCCCCCAAAATGACCCCATTTTGGAAAGTAGACACCCCAAGCTATTTACTGAGAGGCATGTTGAGTCCATGGAATATTTTATATTTTGCCACAAGTTGCGGGAATATTACAAACTTTTTTTTTTTTGCACCAAGTTGTCACTAAATGATATATTGCTCACACATGCTATGGGCATATGTGAAATGACACCCCAAAATACATTCTGCTGCTTCTCCCGAGTACGGGGATACCACATGTGTGGGACTTTTTGGGAGTCTAGTCGCGCACGGCACCCCGAAAACCAATCACCACCTTCAGGATTTCTAAGGGTGCAAATTTTTGATTTAACTCCTCACTACCTATCACAGTTTCGAAGGCCATAAAATGCCAAAATAGCACAAAACCCCCCCAAATGACCCCATTTTGGAAAGTAGACACCCCAAGCTATTTACTGAGAGGCATGTTGAGTCCATGGAATATTTTATATTTTGCCAAAAGTTGCGGGAATATTACAAACTTTTTTTTTTTTGCACAAAGTTGTCACTAAATGATATATTGCTCACACATGCTATGGGCAGAAGTCAAATTACACCCCAAAATAAATTCTGCTTCTTCTCCCGAGTACGGGGATACCACATGTGGGGGACTTTTTGGGAGCCTAGCCACGTACGGGACCCCGAAAACCAAGCACTGCCTTCCAGATTTGAATATAAAATGCTATAAAAAACAAACTAACCAGAGTCACCCGTAACACTTATACGGTGATCAGTGGTGAAAGGGTTAACTAGGGGCAATCAGGGGGTTCAAATTTTTATTAGGTAGTATATGGGGGTCCCTGGCGCTATATAAAAACCTGACGGGGAACCTAAATAACCAACTGGCTAACCAGCGTCACCAGTGACACTTATACTGTGATCGCTGGTGAAAGGGGGTGAAAGGGTTAACTAGCAGCAATCAGGGGGTTAAAACCATTATTGGGTAGTATATCGGGGTACCTAGCGCTATAAAAACCTGGCGGTGAACCTAAAAAAATAACTAGCTACCTAGCGACACTAGCGACACTGATGCAGCGTGCAGAAAAATTATCGCTTAGTGACACTGGCAAAAGGGGGTGAAAGGGTTAACTAGCGGAAATCAGGGGGTTAAAACCATTATTGGGTAGTATATCGGGGTACCTAGCGCTATAAAAACCTGGCGGTGAACCTAAAAAAATAACTAGCTACCTAGCGACTGTAGCGACACTAATGCAGCGATCAGAAAAACGATCGCTTAGTGACACTGGCAAAAGGGGGTGAAAGGGTTAACTAGCGGCAATCAGGGGGTTAAAACCATTATTGGGTAGTATATTGGGGTACCTAGCGATATAAAAACCTGGCGGTGAACCTAAAAAAATAACTAGCTACCTAGCGACACATGCAGCGATCAGAAAAATGATCGCTTAGTGACACTGGCAAAAGGGGGTGAAAGGGTTAACTAGCGGCAATCAGGGGGTTAAAAACATTATTGGGTAGTATATCGGGGTACCTAGCGCTATAAAAACCTGGCGGTGAACCTAAAAAAATAACTAGCTACCTAGCGACTGTAGCGACACTAATGCAGCGATCAGAAAAACGATCGCTTAGTGACACTGGCAAAAGGGGGTGAAAGGGTTAACTAGCGGCAATCAGGGGGTTAAAAACATTATTGGGTAGTATATCGGGGTACCTAGCGATATAAAAACCTGGCGGTGAACCTAAAAAAATAACTAGCTACCTAGCGACACTAGCGACACATGCAGCGATCAGAAAAATGATCGCTTAGTGACACTGGCAAAAGGGGGTGAAAGGGTTAACTCTAGGGGCAATCAGGGGGTTCAATCTTTATTGGGGGGTGATAGGGGGCTACCCTGGACCTAACACTAACTGTCCTGACAGTTTTTACTGTCACAACTGACACTGAATGCATTGATCAGTAAAGAAATGATCAATGCAATCAGTGACACTGTGACTGGGGGGGGAGGGGGGGGCGGGGGGGGGATCGGGGGGCGATCGGGGGGGGATCGGGGGGGGTTTGTGTGCCTGTGTGTACCTACATGTCAGTGTAGTGTTGGTGCACACTTACTTTTACTCTTTTCCTCGTAGTCCGGTCAAAAAGACCGCCCTGAGGAGAATGACATCACTTCCTCCTTCCTGTGTAAACAATACACAGGGGAGGAAGCTTCTCATTGGCCAGTAGCGATCCAGAGGGGGTGGCCGAAAACCAACGGCCATCCCCTCATCACGGAGCGCTCCTGGACCGAATCGGACCGCCGTAAACAGCGGGAGGGGGTCCGATCGGACCCCCCACCCGCTGGAAGGCAATCACGTAGATGTACGTGATTGTGCCTGCCTGTGCCATTGTGCTGACGTACAATGGCAATACGGCGGTCCTCAAGTGGTTAATAAGGCCTTTGATAGCCTAAATTGGAACTACCTTTTCATTACTCTTGAGACTTTGGGATTTGGTCCTATATTCCTTTCCCTGTTGAAAACACTACATAGTTCCCCAATAGCCCAAGTTTTCATTAGAGGCCACAAGTCTTCACTATTCCCTGTTCAGCGAGGTATGAGACAGGGATGCCCGCTCTCCCCCTACTATTTGCCCTGGCAATAGATCCCCTGGCCGTGGCAATTTGTTCTCATCCCAACATCCATGGCATCTGTTCTGGCCAACAGGAACACAAATGTGCACTATTTGCAGATGATGTTTTTATGTATATCACCAAACCCCAAATATCTTTACCCATATTGATGTCCCTACTAGATCATTTCTCTCGACTTTCCGGCCTGACCCTAAATTCTCAAAAAAACTTTGCACTTAACATATCGCTATCCCCCGCTGAAGTACAGCTTCTTCAAAACACATATAGCTTCAAGTGGGCCTCACATTCTCTTCCATATTTAGGAGTCCAGCTGACCTCCTCTATAGACACCTTATATAAAGCAAACTACCGCCCATTATTCAAAAAACTTAAAGAGTATCTTCATTGTTGGGCAGACTATTCTCTTTCATGGTTCGGCAGAATCATTTCCATAAAAATGACATTCTTACCTAGACTCCTTTACTATTTCCGGACCTTACCGATGGCGGTTCCGAGAGGAGATTTGCAACATTTACAAGCTGAAGTCCTATGTTTCCTATGGGGTAACAAGAGGCCTCAGATACAAAAGCGAACACTCTACACACCTAAACCCTTGGGCGGGCTTGGTCTTCCCAATCTACAGGCATACTATTAATCAGCCCAGATAGCCCTGCTGGCTTACACCACAGCTAAAAGTTCAGTCCCCCTTTGGGTCTACATCGAAGCGCTTGCCACCTGTTTGCAATAGGATCCTTAATGTGGCTTCCCAACCGTAAACCTATTTTATGCCCTACTCTATCACACTCCTTAGCGGTATGGGATAAAGCGCGTAACCGTAGGCCTCTGTCATCCCCCACACACCACTGGCTCCCTTTTTTTGCAACCCAGAGTTTTCACCTGGTCTTACTCCACAATTGTTTCAATGGTGGCTCAATAAAGGGCTGCTGAGAATTGGGAACCAACGATACACTACACAGTATTTCAAAGGCAAATTTCTAATGCCTCCCACTGAGATATTTTGATACAATCAAATCTCATTGTTTGTCAAATCCAAGATAGTCCACTGAGCTTACAGAGGGCCACGTTTTGCTACCCAGAGAGGAGGATGGGGGGTAAAACACCTGCAGATGGACATGCAAAAAAAGTGAAAGCTCAGTGGACTATGCACCCACCCAGAGGGCACGGGGAGAACATGTGGCAGCGGCGGGATCACTGGATGGCTATAATCCTGCAATGCCGGCTTGTGCGACACATCTTCATGTCCTCATCCACCCATTGGTAACTATATCTCTATATGCATGGAGACATAATTTTGCTTAATTTGAAATACTATACCTATATATATTTTTATATTGTCCAAAGTCTTTAATTAGATATTTTGACATTTCCCTAGAATATAAATCCCCCTGAAGAGACCGGAAATCGCAAGGGTCGAAATGCATTGGGGTTTTTCATGTGGATATATATGTTACGAATACAATTGGCAAACCATGCCTGTACAGAGAGTTTTTTTTTTTTGCTATGAGTGATGTTCCATGTTTGTTTTTGTCGCACTACCTATATGAATGATGTATTATTGTTCATTTGGAATTACTATTGTCTGTTAAATAAATTATTTTTTTTACATCAACTATTTTCATACCAACTTTCTGCTGCTAAAAAACCCCTGGGGAAATTTCCTGTTTTTTTTTTTTGTATACTTATGGATTATGCAGCTTTGGGGGCTCCCTTATTGTGTTATTTTTCTTTTTTACTTAATTGGATTATGATCAATCATAAGTTCACTCATATTCTTAAAAACAAAACAAATAAATTTAATAAGATATGGGACCCATGGATTGATTACATTTCAACTCCATAGTGAACTCCAGGATGACCCTCTCTCTCTCCTCTATTCCTTCTTTCCTTCTATCTCTCCCTTTCTTCTCTTCTTTTTATTTTTTTATTTTATTTTTATTTTTGGAATGTTTATGTACAACAGTACAACACAAGTGATATAGCAGGAGGCCTTTCACGACTGTGAGTCCTGGGATTATCCCAGCAATTGCGGTCAGGATCTCCCGGAACTCTGGGTCTCCACTACCCCATCTTATTAAAATACTTTGGCTACAGTGGGAGATCACTGGTATGTTCTGCCAGTACTATGAACACATATTGCGGTTGTTACATTCCGTTATTGTGGCAGCTGATGCAGGGGTATTATGGTTGTACTGTTTATTTTTCTGAAGTGTTGTATAGTGTTCGGAAAACTTAAAGTCAGTATATCTATATGTCTGGCTATATTGAACGTGGTAATGTGTTCTTTTTTCTTTAATAAACACATTGAAATATAAAATAAGCACTTTTGATTATTCATGTTCGTGTCCCATAGGCTTTAACAGTGTTCGAACAAATTTTTTGCCTGTTCACATGTTCTGGTGCGAACCGAACAGGGGTTGTTCTGCTCATCCCAAATTAACATGTTAAAACTTATTTGAGATTTAGACTTAGCCTAGGTTTATGCATTCCTTACCCGCAAGCAAAACAAGCTGTTCTTTAGAAGATGTGTGGGTTGCCTAAATTCTGATCGTGTGCAGTATAATAAAGCTTTTAATCATTGTTTGATGTAAGCTTCCAATTGTCTTTTAATAAACCATTGCTTATTTGTAACGATTTACATAGGAGGCATTTATTTCATGTTTACATGTGATCTGGAACCCTGAGTGATACAACAAGAGCAGATAGCGTGGAGCCTGGAGGTTGGAGATCGCAAACACCTATATGCGTCCCTATAGCTCATTCATCACTACATAG